>NC_055989.1:118630870-119255870 GCF_018446385.1 Zingiber officinale
TGGCACGAAGCCTAGACTGGTCGACGGGCTGACCGGATATCTGGCATGAAGTCCAGCTAGGTCGACGGGCTGACCTGATAGTTGGCACGAAGTCCAGATGGGTCGACGGGCTGACCGGGCGTCTGGCAGGTAAGTTAAGGTAAGTCACTGGAGGAGAGTGACTTGGTGAGGTCGCATTACCGGTTAGGGAACTTAGGCGCTGATTACGGCCCAATTTGTCGCGAATTGGGCATCAAATAATAAAGTACCAAACCCCGCCTACACTAATGTAGCATAGGAATGACTCGAGTCGTCCGCCAACGAAAGCAACAATAGGATGATAAACTTAGAATTGTATGTTATTTCTATTTTTTTGATATAAAAATGGGGGTTTGGGTTTTTGATTCTAAACTTAACAAATTAAAAACAGAACATGTAAGAAATTACTTTAATGTGGAATGAAATCTAACTAAGTGCCAACAATTAATCCACAACGCATTGTCACTCTACGCTATAGGTTAATCATCAACACGATTAAACTAAGGATCGAAATAGCGAAGCATCAAATAAAATATAACCTACATAATGAAAGACAATACAAGTAATGAAACTAACCCTAATGAATAAAAGACTTTGCAAGCAAAGAAATCCCTATCTAACCTAAAGGAAGCATCTATGAAATTAAGCATGGAACGAAACCTAAAGCATTAAAAAAATCTAATCTAACCTAACCTAATTGCATTTAATCAAAACTAGAACTTAACCAAATTAAAAGAACAAGACAAATAAAAAATTAACCGAACTAAAATGCATCAAAATTGAACCTAACTACTGGTTGAAGCATTTGATCGAACACGTTGTGAGCATTAATCAAATTGAACATAGTACGTGCAATTTAAACATGGAAAATCTAGTTCAATACAAACATTCAACCACAAAACATTAACACAAATAAACATAATCCACAAAACATTAACACAAATAAACATAAGCAATGAACAGATAATAAACTAAAAATTCCAACCACAATCCACACATCCGTTTCTGATTACCAAAGACTACCCTTCGCCCTCACACGAAAGACCCGGCTCGGAACCCCCAAAATCGGTGGACAGCGCACAATCTGTTGGTTGCTGCTAGCTTCGACAATGGTGAAGCCAATCTTCCAACGGAGAACCCCTCTGCTGGAAGTTGGTTGGAAATGAAGATGGAGGTGCTGGAATGAACCGTCGCCGAACCTCCCTATGCTCTGCCGCCTGAACCCCAGTAGGTAGAGCCTTGGAAAAGTGTTGGAGTGTGAAGGTCTCACCGGAGAACCCCTCCGGTGAGGTGGAGTTAGTCGGAAATTGCTATCGTCGCCTGCTGCTCCCGCCACTGTGTTGCTACCATCGCTGCTGGAAACGAAGATGGAGTGATGGGTTGTGGTTGGTCGGCCGGTGGTAGTGAAAGCAAAGGAGAAGCCGCCGTCCGGAGAGAAGAAAGAAGGAGAGAGGAAGGGGCGCGCTGTGGAGGAAGTCTCCGCAAGCCCTAGCAGCGAGCAGAGATCGCGAACAGAATGTCTCCGCACTGTAGCGTCGCGTGAAGACTTAAGAGAGGATTTCCTCTCATCTGATTTGATGAAGCAAAGGTTCAGATTGTTCCATATCTGGATCAACGGTTGATACTGATTCTGCTAGATCTCACCCATTTGACCTCCAAATCAAGTCAAATTTGATCCGATCAGATCAGATCATAATCCATGGCTCTTTAGATTTCCTACAAAATCACATAAAAACATGAAATTAAATTCCATAATTTATAGAGAATTTACAATTAAGTCCAAAATAAGTTCTACTCACAAAACATCACATAAACACAATATTAAGCATGTGAGAAGGCAAAAAATGCTAAGTCTAAGAGCCAAAATAATCGATAAAAATGCTAGTTATCAGGCGCCGATCCAACTTAGAACCATTTCAGAATTCTAAGTTGAGATCTTGACTAGATTCCGGTCTCGGTGAGATGAGATCTAATTACTACTTTTCTTCTATTATGCTAACTTTTGTTTTGTAGGGTAGTTTAAACTATTATTTTTATCTCGGATTAACTCTTTCTTGCAGGAGAAGAACATTATGGAGAAAGGTGGTCTGGGCACCCGGAGTTGGTCCGGGGGCCCGGAAGGCAAATTTCATCCCGACGCAGTCGTCGCACGTGGAGCTCATGGTTGGCTGGGCTATGATACGGTCCAAGCGCCCGGAAGGGATCCGGGCACCCGAAGCCTCTTATATAAGGAGGGTGAGTCATGAAGCAAAGAACAACAACAACATCTGCTCTACTGCGCTATGCTCCTGCGACGTTGCTTCTCCGACAACCTGTGGCTCAAGTTCTGTTTATTGTTGTCGGTATTGTTCATTTTTTTTATAGTTCTTATACTCAACTTTGTAAACCTGTTTGTGAACTATTAGTGATTGCCCAACGAAAGCACTCGACGAGTGTGGGCCTTGGAGTAGGAGTCGACCAAGGCTTCGAACTAAGTAAATTGGTTTGTGTTAGCATTGTTTTATTTTTATTTTTCCGCTGTGTACTCACTTAAAACTTTTCAATCGATATTCACTCCCCTCTATCGACTTTCATGATCCAACAAGAAGATTGCCCAAACTTTAATTCACCATCTCAGTCTGACCATCTATTTGGGGGTGATAGACACTGCTAATGTTCAATCGTGTACCTAGTTTTCCCCATAAGCTTTTCCAAAAATTACTAATAAACTTGGTATTACGATCTCAAGTTATGGATTAAGGGTATGTCATGTTAGCGCATGATCTCCTTAAGGTAAAGATGGACAATTCGGACAACATTCATAGTCTTCCTGCAAGCTACAAAGTCTACAATCTTTGAAAATCTATCAACCACAATAAGAATAGAATCCAAGGCTAGTTGGGTGTGGGGTAATCCCAATACAAATCCATACTAACATCAAACCAATGAGCTTCAGGAATAGGTAAGGGAGTGTACAAGCCTGCATTGGTGAGCACCCCCTTAGATCACTAGCATACAAAACATCGACTCACATCGCTAGTCAACTTGGGCCAATACAAATTAGCAGAGATGAGGGTCAACGTCTTATCACGTCCGAAGTACCCCTCATTATGAAGCTCTCTCATGATCTACTATCTTAGAGAGCAATCTGGAATACACAACTACAACCCATGAAATAGATAACAATTATACAAATAAAATTATGTCGGTGTCTATCGTATACCTCCTGAAATATCCTTCCCAATGATGGATTAGCTACGTACATATCTGAAAAAATCTCAAAGCCCATAACCACTAGCTCTCATGGTGGTGAGTATGATGAATGAAGACTCAAGGCATCTGCAACATGATTCAGACTTTCAACTTAGTGTCTTAGTATGAAGGTGAACTTCTGTAAATAAGTTATCCACTTGGCATGTCACCTGCTTAGCTTGTGTTGACCTTTGATATATTTCAATGCTTCATGATCTATAAACTAGATGAATTCCTTTTGTACTAGGTAGTGATGCCAATGCTTTAAGGATTGAATAATGACATAGAACTTCAGGTTGTAGGTAGAATGATTCTTCTTGGACCCGGACAAATTCTCACTGAATAAAGCAACTAGGCATCTAGACTAACTTAGAACACCTTCTATACCAATACCAGATGCATCACAGTTGACCTTAAACACTTGAAAAAAAATCAGGAAGTACCAAAACTAGTGTTTGGTCATCTTTTGCTTGACTAGTTGAAAACTAGGCTCTACCTCTTCAAACCACTTAAAATCTCATCCCTTGAAACACTTGGTGATTAGAGCAATCAGAGTGCTAACATTCTTGATGAACCGACAGTAGAAAGAAGCCAAGCCATGGAAACTTCTGAAGTCGTACAAGGTCCTCGACTACGACCACTCTAAGATGGCGTCTATCTTTGCTTGATCTTCGTGCACATCATTAGTAGGCACAATAAAATCAAGGAAAATTATTGACATAGTAAAGAAGGAACACTTCTTCATGTTGATAAATAAGCACTCTATCTTCAGCTTTTCAAAAATAACACAGAGGTGATCAAAGTCGGATGCCCATGTCAAACTGTAGATGAAAATGTCATCAAAGTAGACCACCACAAACTTTCCCATGAAAGGAAGTAGAATCTGATGCAAAAATCTCATAAAGTGTTGGGCGCATTGGATAATCTAAAAGGCATGGTCATCCACTCATATAGCCCATGTTGCATCTTGAATGTGATTTTTCATTCATCTCCGGGTCTTATTCTAATCTGGTGGTATTCATTTTTAAGGTCAATTTTTGAGAATACCTTAGAACTGGATAGCTGATCCAACATGTCATCCAAGTGAGAAATTAGGAATTTGTACTTTATTGTGATCTTGTTGATGGTTCGGCTATCAATGCACATACGCCATGAACCATGTTTCTTTGGCACTAGTAGGGCTGAAACTGCATATGGGCTCATACTCTCATGGATATAGCCCTTTTCCAGTAATTCCACCACCTATCACTGCAATTCTTCAAACTCTTTGGAACTGAAGTGATATGCTGGTCGGTTAGGCAAGCTCGACCCTAGAAGAATGTCAATTTGATGCTAAATATCATGAATAGGTGGTAGCCTACAAGGAAGATCATCTTGCATCAACTTATCATAATCTATGAGCAGTTACTATACTTCATCTAGTAACTCAATGTTTGTGGCTACAGTTTCACTCTAGCGTGAAAGTAAAGATATACAACGTCTCTATGCTCCATCTCATCTAAAAACCTAGATATAGAAAGTAGATTAGTATTCTTGGCTATCGAAATTAGAGTGGCTCCTTCCCGCCGTAGCGCCAACACAATCATTTTTCCCTTGACCTGAAGGGTATATATATTCTTCTGCCCATCATGAATAGCACTATGATCATACTGCTAAGGCAGTCTTAATAATACATAATATGCATCCACGACCACCACATCACACCAAGTACTATCAAAATATTTGTCAATTGAAAAAAGACATGAGGCATCATCGGTCTATAATTACCACACTATCTTTATTCATCCAAAATAGCTTGTATGGTTTAGGATGACGATCCATTTTTAGCTGTAATGTCTAGATAGCCTCAACGGAGACTACGTTCTCATAACTACTATTGTTGATGATCATCTTGTAGATTTTATTGGTGATGGTATTGGTAGTATGAAAAATATTGGTTCTCAACTAATTTTCCTCTGAATCATCCCTGAGAGCCAGCAGACTCTTATGAATGACCAATGTCTCTTGGCCATTACCATAAATCACCTCGTCAGACGCATCATACTCCGGGTCACCAATTGCTTTGGTCTCTTTTTCCATATCTTCCTCGATCATAGTTTTGTCTTTTTGATTAGTAGAAGTAGGTTTCCTATATTAGTTAGCCTTGTGTCCCTATCTTCCACAATGATAACATGTGACAAGAGCATTAGGATTAACCTGTGTAAGTTGCTGTGGTATAGAATGTGAGCTTTGAGGGTGAATTGATCGATTGTTTTGGTCACCCCTCACCATCGGGTCACTAAACCGCTAACACATTCATTTATGTGGTTTAGAGATTAGAGCTCTTACTCCATGGTTGTCTGTAAGGTGGACGATTCTGATCCATCGATGGATAACTCCCTGGAAAACTCTGGCTAACGCAAGTAACTCCTTGTGGGTGGAAAAATCTTGCTACAACATCACACAAATACTCTTGATCACACAAGAGGTTAAAAGACTCTAATAGACTTTAACCAAGTATATTTCGTCACCAATGCCAGCCACCACAAGCTCCATTATATAAAACTTGGGGAAATCAGCAATAGAATACACGATTCTGCCAACGACTTTTTATCAGTCGACTACTATATGTATCAGTCAACTACTATATGTATCAGTCGACTAGATACAGTACCAGTTGGTTGGCTATAGTGTTAGTAAGCTGGTTACAGTGTCAATCGACTGGCCACAATGTTAGCCAACTAACTATAGTACTAATCGACTAGTTTTCACAGCCATTGAGCACAGAAATATTCTATGCCCTGCCCTAGTCGACTAATCCAGTGTTCAATCGTATGGTAAAACTCTAAACCTAGGGTAAAACTCTAAACCTAGGGATTCCCTTCTCAACTACATTTCTCTCATACTCTGACACTCGCTTGCATAACCTTAGCCTTGCCTTCTAGCCTCCTTCATCAGTCTTGCATCCCTCAGATACTTCCTCATCTTTCACTCTTTTCCTTCAAGAGCATCCTTCAGCACTATCGTTGTTGTTGGGTCTTCCATTGCCAAGAGGCTCCTCACCTCCGGGATTTTATCCTTTGCCAAGAGCTCCTCGCTTCGGGACTTTAACCTTACCAAATTGCAATTAGATGTACATTGCTAAGACTACATACTTGGACTTACACTGCCAAGACTCCACTTGGACTTTTACTTTTGCCAAGATCTAACTTAGACTTTACCTTTTCCAAGATCACACTTGGATTTTCCTTGTTGTACATGCATCCTATACTCACAAACGCATATCAAATACAATAATAAATCTAACTTAAACATTTGTCCAAATATCAAAATCAAGGATCACACTGATTGCCCTAATAATAAGTATTGATGTGCTAAGCAAAAGATTTAAATTAAATTTTACTAGTCTTTTTGATGTGTGTATGAAGTTATACAAGGACTTGGTAAAAAACACATGGAGACTTGATGTAGCTAGGGTTGATGATGGCTTTATGCCCCCAAGGTCTATTTATGAGTGTATTTCATATATGATTTTTATTAGTATTTTGCACTTATCTTGTGATATTCTAGGAGCATACATCACATGGTTTATTCCCTTTTAGTATTGTTTTGCTATTTTCTTATTAGGAGATTTGCTCTTGTACTTTTTTATTGAATAGGATGAAGAATTGGAGTTAAAATAGAATTAAAAGAGTCTTGGAATGAATACATAAAGCAAGGAACACACTCTAGCCATGCCCCAAGATATTTCTCGAGACAAAAAGGAGCGAAGATGGAGCAACCATGAGTTTTCCAGACTCACAGACTACCTGACAATGAATTTTTTTTACATGGTCCTGCACCACTTTCCAAGAAGACCTACAACCCAGGCATGTGTTTTTCATACAGTCGTGTCCCACTTCTACTAAGGCCATGGAAAAAGACATGGCTCGGCCATGTGTTTTTCACACAGTCGTGTCGCCCTACCGTAGAATTTCCAAATCGGTATTTTTGTAAGTTCCTTTCTATTCTAAGGGCTAGAGAGGATATAAAAGGATCTCCTGGGCTCATAAAAAAGGGAGAAGGGGTTCCTTGGTGATAAGGAACCCTAGGAGGTCGTTCCAAGGAGCAAGAGGAGTTCTCATCCGTGTTTAGAGTTGGAGGAATAGCCCAGAGACGATCTACGCTTCATAGAATAAGCTTTTCTCTCTCTTCTTTTGAGTTTGGATTATAAAAGCTTATTTACTATGTCTTCTTGTTGTAACTCAATGACTATGGAGTAGTGCTCTTGATTTTAGGACTAGGGAGTGTTGTACAATCCTTAAGTGTACGATTGTTGTTAAGTAATAAAATATTGATCTCATAGGGACTATTGATTAAGCACTAGTTAACTTCGCACAATGAATTATATAGACAACGGAGGGTTAGTTCACAAACACTAGAGAGAGAGAGAGTTGGGAGAGAGAGGGAAGACAGAGCGTAAGTGAGTGAGGAGAAATGGAGAGGTTGATTTCAGGGGTGAGAGATGCTAGGATTTCGGTTTTATTATGATGCTAGTTAATGCCCCTATACATTTTCATCTACCTAACTCCTGTTGGATCGAAAGCGCTAGAGGGGGGGGGAGGTGAATAGCGCTCATGACTTTCACTTTCATTTCAGAAGACTTTCGAGTAAACGCAGCGGAAAAGTAAATAATACAAACGCAAACACCAAGGATTTTTTACTTGGTTCGGAGCATGGGGCGACTCCTACTCCAAGGCCCATGCTTGTTGAGTGTTTACTTTGGGCAATCACTATAAGTTTACAAGAGTACAACAATTAAGTACAGTAAGAAAATATACCAACAACTTTAAGAATAGGAAATTCGAAGCTTCAGGTTTTCGGTGTCTTGCTACAGCTTTATCGGGTGGTTCTTTGAGCAGTGCACAGAAGATGGATCACATTTTCATTGTTGTTCCTTACTACTGCTCGAGACTTCCTTTTATAGCCTGTGGAGGGTACCTCCAACACCATGGAGGGTGTCCTCAACCCCGCCAAAAATGCAGCATCGATAAGCCTTGACTTCTTCACGGCTTATCCTCTTGAGGGTGCCTCCAACTGCATGGAGGGCGCTCTCCACCTGCATCCAGGGTGCCCTCAAGCTCCATGAGGGTGCCACCTACTCAGCGTCCAAGGCGCCCTCAAGCTCCATGAGGGCGCCCTCTGCCCTGCTACGCGGAGATCTCCAACTAGTGCCCTGAGGCACCTCTAAGCTCCATGGAGGGCGTCTCAAGACTATTCATCTGAGGCTTTTGCTTCATTTTCATCCCCTGCAAGATGGGTTGGTCCAAAATGTAAAACACATCCTGCAAGACAAAGTTTAACACAATAAAATAAATTAAACATTAGAATTTGACAGTCATCGGACTGTCCGATTTTGACTTCGGATTTTCGACCGAAAATCCTAGGTCGAACCGACGCCTACTATTCCCTCACCGGGGAACACGTCCTCACCTACTCCACTCGGGAGAGTTTACCTGTTTCCAGTTGATTCTCTAGACCAACTGGACTTTTGCTCAGCGCCGAGGTTCCAAGACTTTTCGTTGGACGTCCACTCCACGACCCGTCCAGTCTTTCACCTAGTTCGTGACACCAGGACTTTCCACCTGGAGTCTTCGACTCTAGGACTTTTGCCCGAAACCCTCGACCCGCCAAGACTTTCCGCCTAGGGTTACCATCCCCTAAGACCTAGGGTTATCACCCCCTGGGGTTTTTTACCTGCCAAGTCGCAGCTAGGACTTTTTACCTAAGTACACTTAGGAATTTTCTACAAACTCATTCAAACACATTAGATAACAAAAAAACTTATCTTTGGACCCTTTGACATAATCAAAACACAGGTTTGATCGACGGATGCTTCCTGCACCAACAATCTCCCCCTTTTTTATTATGGTAACACGGTTCAAAGTTAAGTAAAACATAACAATAAAATGAAGGAATTTAAGCATAAGTATCATGAGCATAAATACAATAATTTTGAAAAAAACTTTGTGCTCCCTCTTATGCTTCCTCTTTTTTAAATTCTTAACTTTCTTAACTTTGACTTCTCTCTCTCCCTTTGACATAAATCAAAAAGCATACTAAGTAGAGAGAGGGTTGTAAAAAATGTTTATTCTTTTTAACTTTAAGCTCCCCCTGAAGGGTAGCACTCAGTGAAATTTAGCTTTGAAAATAATTTCTTTTAAAAATTTAACTAAAGTAGAGAGTTTTCGAAAATACTTAGCTTTTTCAAAAAAACTTAGATAAACGTAAATTTTGAAACTGTCATAGCCTTTCCAAAGAAGATTTAACTAAATTTTTAGTTTTGAAAATACTTAGATAAAAAAAACTTTGATAAATTTAGTACTTTCAAAACTTAGCTTTAAAAAGCCTTTGATAAAAAGTTTAGTTTTCAAAACACGCAATAAAAGCTTTGATAAATTTAAAAACTTAATTAGGAGTACTTAAAAAATTTTGATAAAAGCTTTAGCACATACTTAGTTTAAAAAAAACTTCCTTTTTCAGAAATATTTTGAACTTTTTAACTTTGAAAAATAATAAAAATTAAAGTCTTTAAATTTCTTTGCACTCCTCCTTAATTAATGCTAAGAATATTTGAGGGTTCTGGAGTCAAAGCATGTGTATAAAAATATAAAAGTTATTATTTATTTTTCTAATTTTCCATCTCACCTATTCTAGGTTATCAAGCATGTTTAGCTTATGAGTGTGCATGAGACGGACTCAACTTTATTGAAATTTAGATTTAAAATATAAGTTTGAATTTTCAATGAGTTTGAATTTAAAATATGAGTAAACGTTTAAATTTTCATAGATTTTGAAAATATATTAATGTTTGAAATTATAATCTTACATATTAACTATCATTAAGATTTTGAAAAATTAAATATGATTTGAAAATTAATTATCATTAAGAAATAATTAAGATTTTAAAATTTTAATAATTTAATTATGATTGAAAGTCAATAATCAAATAATTATGTTTTTGAAATTCATTATGATTTTGAAATTATAATTTTGAAAATAATGGTTTTGAAATTAATCATAATATAAAAATAATTATAATTTAATTATGATTTAAAAATACTTAACATTTTGAAATTAATTGGAATTTTGAAAATAATTAGAATTTGAAATAATTAACCTTTTTAAATTAATTTTTTAAAATTAATTAAGTTGAATTAATTAATGTGGATTTGGTTAACTATTATAAACATAGGTCCATCGCACCTTTTTCTAGGTTATCACTCAGAGAACCTTAATAGTTTTATGAGATGATTAAATTAATCTTTAATTTAGGTTATCATCTAAGGATTAATTTATATTTGAGTTAAACTAATATTTTTCAATTGGTCAATTAAATATACATTTCAATGATTGACTTCCAAGCTGTGGTGAGGCACTAGGCCTTCTTGAGTATGAGATCATCCACCACTTCTAGACAAAACCTTTCAAAGAAATTGAATATTTAATTTTCCTTTTGAAATCCCTAGGGCTAACTAATCAAGTGTAAATTACGCCTAAGTCATTTTTTAACCATTCTAGATTATACAATTAACAATCATGATTGACATTTATCAATTTAGCATATGCATGGTTATGGTAATTTGCATGGATCAACCAAGTCAAGTAATTTATTAGTTAAGTTAACCAAATTAAGTTAACTTTTGAGTTTTAATTTGATTTAGTTTAGATCTAAGTTAATTGAATCTAAGGTTAGATTTAAGTTAGATTAGATTTTAGTTTAGGTTAGATTTTATTTAAGTTTAGATTATAATTAAAAGGTACTTGATTATAACTTGGTTTGTAGGGTTTAAGTTTTACCTTAGACTCGTAACCCAAGTTTAGATTTTGTGGATTAGTTAAATTATCAATAATCTTTTCTAACTTATATATTTTATCTTTTAAAATATTACTTTGCTTCTTTAGTTTTCTAAAAGTTAATTTCTTATTAATTAATTTTGAGTTATTCTTATTTATATTTGAATCAAATTTATTCATTGTATTATTAGCATGCATATCTAATTTTCTAGAGAAATCTATACTAGAGTAAGCGGAATTAGCTAGGGTATATACATGTGTTGTAAAAATTAGATTTTCATATAATGTAAATTTACTTACCTTGATTTCTCCCCTTGGATTTTTGGGCCTTCTTTCTGGGCATTGTCGTTTGCAGTGACTCATTCATCTATACTTGGAGCATTCAATGTGCTTATTCCCTTTCCGAATCGATTTCTTGTTCTTCTTCGGTTGTGCCGGCCGAATCTTATGAGTAGGGCACTTGTTTCTATAATGTCCTCTCTCCCTACACTTAAAATAGGTTATATGAAATTTATTATTTGAATTTACAATATTACCTTTTAGATCCATGATTCTCTCCCTTGATTGTTGTCATCTCGAATTCGGATTCAGATTCAGCTATCTCTTCTTTGGCCATCAGTGCTATGAAATCAGTCTGATCTAATTCTTTTGAGTCTGGTTCAGAGGTTGACTCTGGAGATTTGTACTCAGATTCAAACTCTGGTTCGACTTGATCTTCTAATTCTGAAGGAATCTCATGTAGCTTGAGCAATTTCTCCCAAAGCTCCTTAGCATTGTTGAACTTTCCAACTCGATCAAGCTCTGAATTTGTTAGTCCGCATAGGAGAGTCCCGTAAGGGATCGGTGGCCGGCTTGAAGGGGGGTTGGATAGCTAGGCCACCCCCAATTCCTTTATTCTCTACAAGACGTTAGTGCATAGCGGAAATATGAAAACTAAAACAATGAATATAAACAAGAATACAAACGCTAACACGATTCCTTTACGTGGTTCGGAGATTGCTTGCTCCTACTCCACGGCATGTCCTTGAGGTGGACGAACCCTTGACCCTTCGGTGGATCAATCCCCGGCAATCTTCGACTAGCTCTTACTCCTTCTCGGTGGAGTACAACCTCTCACAAATCTCTCTTCCTCTTACAAGATGAAGACTTAGATTAGGAGGAAGAGAATGACTTGGAAGCTTTGGATAATTGCTAAGGAGTTATTCAACAAGCATGAGTAACCTCCTTCAAGCCCCAAAGCTTCCTATAAATAAGAGGAGAGAGTTGATCATCATATCAACTCATCTTGGCACCAGTCGACTGGCAAAACCATCAGTCAACTGGTACTACCATTGGAGGTAGCCAACGACTACTTCATAGCACCAACGGTTGGCCAACGACCATTTACCAGTCGACTGCTAGTTTTAGAAGTCGATGGTCGCTGCCGACTGAGCGAACAAAATGCTTCTGTTCACTACCAGCCGACTGCTAAAACATGTAGTCGACTGCTAAAACATGCAGTCGACTGGTGCAGTTGACTGCTAAAAGTTGCAACCTCACACTCACACTCACACTCATCCTCTCCGAAGTCGCCCTTGAAGTCCACTTCCTCGGCCTTCATCCCTCAGATGCACCCGAGCCCACGGCTCCTCTCCGTGCCATCCTTCACGTTACCTTGAAGTCCACTTTCCTCGGCTCCACTCCGTTGCTCCTCGTCCAGCGGTCCCTCGGATGTCTTCCACACCATCCTTCACCGACTCAAGGATCTGAGCCCTAGGATGAGCTTCCCAAGCTTAGCTGCACCAAGCTTCTCATGTGTGTTTCACTAAGTCCTACAAGACCCAAACACACATATCAAACATATATGAAAGCCTAACTTAAACTGTTTGACACACACATCAAAACCATGATCATACCGATCAAGCATAGGTCGATTGCACCAACAAGTCCATGTTACTTTTACATTTGCCTCGAATTTTCTTCTTGTTTGTGCATCTCACTTGTCATAGGCAATGGCCACACCTCCTTCGGTTGGGGGGGGGGGGGGGGGGGGTATAAATCCGATCTGAACTATGGTTCATATCTCCACTTGGGTTTTCAGTTGGTGTTCCATCTGATCTTTTCAGTATCCGAAATCTTCTGGGGGGGGGGGTATAAATCCGATCTGAACTATGGTTCATATCTCCACTTGGGTTTTTAGTTGGTGTTCCATCTGATCTTTTCAGTATCCGAAATCTTCTCCGGAGAAGAGCGGCAGGCGATCTGTGCTTTTCCCATCTTAGTAAGCCATTAAAAAGGAATCTCGCACATAAATAAAAACAAAACAAATGTTCCAAGACTTGGTCTTGGATTAGTAGTGTAGGAGAAAGATAAAAAATAACAATTCACTGATTTTGAGAAAAAAATAATAAAATATTTTTAAAAATATATTAAAAAAATATATTAAAAAAATATTAATAACTCTGAAGAGCGTAGGTACTCCTCTTGACCTGTCCGAATGCGATCGCTCTCCCCAGCCTTAGAAGCTTCTAAAGCAATGACTAAGTTGGACAGGGTAGATTGAGCTTGAGCTAGCTCCATCTGTAAGGAACCCAACTTGGTGGTCTAGGATTCCAAATCTTTTTGGTAGTCCATAAGGAGCATGTCTTTAGAATTGAGTTTGTTAGCCCAATGGCATATCTCCTGCTTATGCATAAGCTTATGGTTGTCTAGGGTGGCAGTTTGCGGGCTAGCTCTGACAACGCCTTCTCCTTAAGAGCAAGCTCCTCCCGATATTTGATATCGATTGTTTGGTGGAGGACTTCAAGTTTCTTCTTGTCATCCTGTAGGAGATTGGTCGCCCGTAGAGCCTCACAAGGGGTTTGTTCCTGGGCTACGTGTGCTTTTCCAAAGATTCTACCTCCGCCTTCAGTTGGTGTACTGCTAAAATAGAGTTGGAGGGATGGGATTCCAGGTCAGCAACGCATTCTTTCAAGATTTTGTTCTGCCGATACATGTCCATGGCCAGTTGGCTCAAACGGAACCCCGCCGCGAAGAACTAGCCAAAGGGAAGGTTGTAGGATCGATGATGTGCTAGAGGGGGGTGAATAGCACTTGTGACTTTTTCACTTTTCGAAAAACACAAAGTAAACACAGCGTAAGATAAAGAGAAACAAGAGCACAATCACTGACACTTTTGGTTACTTGGTTCGGAGCCTGTGGCGACTCCTACTCCAAGGCTCGTGATCATTGATCGCTTTTGTTGGGAAATCACTATATATCTGAAAAGACTTTACACAAAACAAGTACAAGTAGAAGCTTTACAAATATTGAAATACAACTTGTTACCGACGACTTAGTGAAATCAATCTTCTAGCTTGGTCATCATTGGGGTGTGCACAAGGGCTCAACTTGTTCTTAATTGATTGTTCTGAATGTGTTGTTAGTGTTGTTTGAAGCTGTTGGTCAACCCTCCTTTTATAGTCGAGCCAGACCTAATACAGATCCACTGATCTCGGGATCAGTCTTTGACTTGAAATTGATCGGTCAACCGATTCAGGTGTTTGGTCGACCGAACCCTCTGAACCTGCCCAACTTCTCATCTATATGCTTCTTCTCGATTAAGAGCCTTTGTTCGGTCAACTAATCCCGCTGTTCGGTCGACCAATCTCTAGCTCATCTGGTTTGATCAACTCGGCTTGAACACACGGATGCTTATCCACTGTTCAGTCGATTGAACCTAAGGTTCGGTCAACCGATCCAGATGTTCGGTTGACCTATAAAAAGTGTTAGTCTCCTATAAAATAGAGCAAATAGCAAATAAAGCAATATGAAAGAATAACTTTTGATAACTTCTGGACTGTCTGATTCTGATTTTCGGATTTCCTCCGGAAACACTAGGTCGAATAGATGTCTACTGTTCCCTCAACGAGGAGCGTGTTCTCACCTACTTCTCTCAGGAGAAGTTACCTGTTGTCAGACTGGTCCTCCAGTTCGACTGGAATTTTACTTAGCGCCCGAGACTTCAGGTCTTTATGCTGGACATTCACTCCATGACCCGTCCAGACTTTCACCTGGTCCGCAACCACCAGGATTTTCACCTAAAGTACCTAACTCTAAGATTTCGCCAAAATCACTCAATCCGCCAAGACTTTCCACCTAGGTCACTATCCCCTAGGACCTATGGTTATCTCCCCCTAGAGTTTTTCATAACCTAGGGTTACCGCCCCCTAGAACTTAGGGTTACCTCCCCCTAGGATTTTCCACCTACCTAGTATGCACTAGGACTTTTACCTAAGAATACTTAGGACTTTCCTACAAGTTCAATCACACTTGTTAGATAACAAGAAAACTTAACTTTGAACTCTTTGCCATTATCAAAATATAGGTTTGATCATCTGGTACTCACTGCACCAACAAAGGTAAGTCAAGATCGAAAGAGAAGAGCAATAGAAGAAGTTGCGGGCTTATTGCAGTAGCATCTTTAAAGAATATGTCTGTTTGGGTGAGAAGCATACTAGTGTTTATCTGCTCCATATACTCCATCCAAGCAGCTGCTAGCAGTCCTCACAACATGACTGATCCAGCATGGAGAGGGGGGGGGGGGGGGGGGGGCATGATACAACCCCCGCTGCGAAGGCACAATGGCATGAAAGCGGAACAACCAGGACCTGGAGGATCCCAGAGCAGTCCCGCTGGGAGCAGGTCGAGTAGAAGTGGAAGGTCAGGGGGATGAGGGCCCGATTGGGGTAGCTGGAGGAGATTGCCTCTCTTGAGTGTTTTCTTCCCTCTCGGCCTGGGCTTTCAAGGACCCGATCGGGGCAATTGGAGGAGGTTGCCTCTCCAGAGCATTTTCTTCCCTCTCGACTGGGGCTTTCCCTCGGTCAGGCTTCATTCGAATCCCCGAGGGAATAGTAGAGATGTCCGAGGGTCTTGGCTCTAGAATAGGGGCCGGGGTAGGCTTGGGTATCTGGGCTGCAGAGGATGCCCCAGCTACAGAGGATGCCCCAATGGGTTTGGACCTTTTCTGATGCTCAAGCGACTGCTCATCTGAATCTGACTCCTCTTCTAGATTTGTGGAGCAACAAGCGGGAAGAGCAGGTGGAGTTCTTCGCGTTGGATTAGAAGAACTAACTGGCTGCATCGCTTAAGGAGCAAAAGGACGAGAGGTAGAAGTAGCCACAGTCGTTAAGGAAGCAGTCAGAGCGGGGGGCGAGCTGCCTCACTCACTCAGGATTATTCATCCCCGATGATTTATTTCTAAGGCACTCAGCGGAAGAGGCCTAGTTAAAGACTCCCGGGCGAGATACCTCCCTCACTCAGGATTATTCGTCCTCGATGATTTATTTCTAAGGCACTCAGCGGAAGAGGCCTACTTAAAGACTCTCGGGCGAGAGTGTCTGTTGCAGCAAAATAAAGGTCAGATTGAGAAAGCAAGAGAAGGCTAACGCAGTAGTGGCACTTACCCAGAGAGTGTGGTAGCTCCGAAAGAATGAAGGTTAACCCAAATAAATACAAAACGCCCTCTGACAGTATCACGTGCAGGCCAAAGCGTCAGCCCACTAGTTGTGCCAACGTTTTTATAAATGTTGGGTCTAAGCGAAAGTCTCCCAGAAAGGGCATAGAAGGAAGGGTTGATTGGCGCCCGGTAGGCCACGCTACAACCGAAGGGAATCTAAGGAAGAAATACTTCTCTTTCTATTCAAGCTCTGGAGGAGGCATGGGAGCAAAAAGAGTTGTCTTAGTGCGAGCCTGGAAACAAAAGAGATCCTCATTATGACGTCTAGGAGTGAAAAAATAGCGAAACAAGCGAGGAGTCAAGCAGATGTCACATAATCTACAAATAAGGATGACCCCGCATATAATCCAGAAGGAATTAGGGGCAAGTTGATAAAGGGAGATGCAGAAGTAGCGGCTCACATCAGACAAAAGGGGGTGAATGGGAAAACAAAGACCTGCTATAATCTGTTCCTTGAAGAAAGTCACATAACCCTGAGAAGGCTGATGGAGATTATGGATCTCAGAATGTATGATAATGTACATACTAGTGGGCACCTCATACGTGAAGAGAAGATCATCTAGATCAACATCGCTAAAGGTCGAAACCCTCGGAGCAAACCCTAACTCTGAAGGATCCATGGAGGGATTATAGAAGGAAGACAGGAAGACGGGATCGCAGAAGAAAGAAGAGAAGGAAGTATGTCAATGACTAGCGATGGGAAGTCCAAAGTAGAGGTCGATGATGGTTTTTATAGCCAGTGGAGAGGGTGTGAGGCACAGTGCCTCGGTACAAGCACCAATCATGTAAACTGTAGAAAAAGTAGATGACATCAGTGAGGGGCGAGAAGGGTGTGCCAACCGTTGGATCGCCATAGAATATCGCGTACAGATGGTCTCGTTTGGAAAAGGTGGATAACAAGGGCACGTGGTGGCAAGGAATTAGAAGTCTTTATGACATAGGGAACAGGAGAAGCTACAACAACCCTCACTGGGCAAGGGGTGACTCTAGAATCACTATAGCTCTCGACCGAGTAGGCGACTGACATTGACACAAAGGAACTCACCTGGGAAAATAGAGTAATCAACATTCATAATAGGTCATGCCCTGGGGGAGTGATCATCCCCCGTAAGGATACCTCCTCGAGTGGATAGACCGACCAGTCATCCACCCAGTAGTGGGGCACTTAACCTATTACTTAGACGCAAAAGAGGAAATGTCGAAGGAGTCTGGATAAGTCTAATAGATATTCAAGTGACACAACTCACTGATAGCAGGTCCACTCACATAACATGCACAATAACTACAATTTCAAAGTTCATAAGAGGGTTTAGGACATTACGTCACTGTTTAAACAAGAGAAGAAAGTTACAGGATGCTCCAAGTTACTCAAAAATAGGAAAAGCTTCTTCAGGGAGCTCATTGAGTAGGCAGGTATGATCCAAGAAGTCTTCGGGAGAAGTTGATCATAGCAAGCCCTTCTCTTGCAGCTGCACTAAAGTCCCTTCACCGCCATAGCAGAGCATTTGGTCGATGAGGTGACCTACCTTAACCCTAAAGTCCTTGGAGGCTAAGAAGGAAGTCTTGTAAGCTGCAAGGCGAGAGTCTTCCCCCGCCCGGTACTCCTTCAGCTCTTTCTAGACCTTGTTTAGATCAGCTCGTGTCCCAGTTAACTCCTAGCGTGTAGTCGTTTCCTCGGTCTTGGCCACCGAAAGTTCCGCTCGAAGAGACTTGATGGTGGCCTGAGCCGCACCCACATGTTTATGAAGGGCGACTTCCCGATCGGCGACGACAGATAGTTCATCCATTTTAGTAGCCAGGTCTGCTTGTAGGGAGGCATGGGCCACTTGGAGGTCTTGTAGTTGTGAGGAGATGCTCACCACCTCTATGTCCTTCTCCTCTAACTTGGCCAAGATTTTGACGTGTCTCAGGCCCTCAGACTTAAGTTTAGTCGTGTTTGTTTTTAAGGCGACCTCTAGTGACTTCACCTTGTTAGATTCAGCATGAGCTAGGTCCCGGGTAGTTCGAGTTTAGTCCTCCACCATTTACAGGTGGGATTGTAGCAAACTATCTAGGGTTGTTAGATAAAAAAATCTGACCTGTAGTAGCAGGGGACGCTAGTTCCTGAATTTGAGCCCTCGGAGATTCATTTTCTTGATGAAGACTGGACATAAACTGAGAGATGATCAGCCCTATGACATAGGTCTATAGAAAGGGCAGGATTAACAACGCTCGGGGATATGAAGAGGGAACAGCTAAGACTTACCGTTACCATCTATTGTGAAAACTAGTCGAACGAATCCAATTGAGGATATTCTATTGGAGACCGTTGGTAGCTGGCTATCGGAGGGTTTGAATAGCCCTGCATAATATAAAAATACCCTTCTCAGACTTTAAAAGAACACTTGCATAAATTAAATAAAGAAAGAAATATAAAGATGAGGTTCACAGGATTTGACTTGGTTACAATCAGGGAGGTTGTTAATCCAAGGAAGATGATCGCCCTAAATTCTCCTTCAGACAGAGAAGCCTCTTTTACAGCAGTGTAAGCACAGAAAAAATGAAGCTAAACAAAACAATAGAAGCGTACAAGTATTGTTACAATTTCTTATTGAATTGAAAAGCTTCTGGACCAAGGCTGTATTTATAGTCTTGGTCAGGGCACTTGGAGGATTCCAGGCACCTATAAGGGGGATAAAGTTTTATCCCCTTCGTAACGAATTATGGTCAAACGTGATCCGATCAAAATCAGGTTCCAGGCGCCCGAAATCACTCCGAGTGTTCGGACTGGTCCGAATGCCTGGATTGGGTCCAAGCGCCCGGACCACTAAAGTCAACATAGTTGACTTTTGGTCCAGGCCCTTTGCTCCGGTGCTGCTCGCCTCGGTCTGGGTCATCATTTCCGGCTTCACTCGCTTGGGTGATTTCGGCCAACCAAATAAGGCTCGCCCGAATCCAATTTCAACTTTCTCGAGGAACCTTCCACTCCGGCTTCTTGTCCCTCGGAAACGCCGAGCGCTTCCTTCTCGTCCGGTCATGTACTCTTCCGTAGCACCTCATCCCTCGGACGCACTGAGCCCGTCGGCTCTCTCCCATGTCATCCTTCTCGCTAGCTACGTCGTTTGCTCGACTTCCTGTGCTCCTAAGTTCCTGCACACTTAGACACAAGGTTAAAACACCACAGGCTCTAACCTAACTTGGTTGATCACATCAAAACATCCTTGAGGTTCCAACAATCTCTCCCTTTTTGATGTGAGGAACCCAAGTTAAGATAGGGTAAAAAGACATAAAATTAAAATAATAAATTATGTAATAAAGTGCAAAAAATAAAAAAATTGAATCTACCTCCCCACCTCCCCCTAGACTTAATTTTTTCCTTCTCCCCTTTGATCACATAAAAATGGGGTACCAAGAAAAATCTAAGGGTACTAATCTAAAAAACTTTGAAAAAAAATTTGAAAATTATTTTGTTATCACCAAAAATTTGTAATAATTCTAAAAAAAATTTAAGTAAAAGAAATTACAAGCAGAGAAAAAGACTTTCTAACAAAAAATTTCTAAGTTAGATAACTTTGCAAAAAATTTGAGAAATTTTTCTAAGTAAAAAAAAAATTCAAGAAGCAAAATATTTTTGACTAACTATTAAAAAATATTTTTTCTAAGTTTTCTCCAAAAAAATATTTTTAAGAAAAAAAAAATCTAAGTTGGACATTTCCAAGTAGAAAATATTTTAAAAAAAATCTAAAGCATTAACTAATCCTAATTTAATGCTTTATCAGTTAGTCAATTAAACATTTTATTTCAATATTTTGACTTCCAGACTGTGGCGAGGCACTAAGCCTTCTTGGTTATTAGATTATCAATCACTTCTAGACAAAGCCTCATAAAGAAATTAAACATTTAAAGAACTATCTAAAAACCCTAAATCTAAATTAAGGTTCAAGTTACACACAACTTCGGAACCCAATATAGGTTCCAGCCAACTGGGTTAATTAGATATTTCTTAGGGACATAATTCTTTGAAATATTTCTAATTTGTCCCTTGTGATATCTAAAATACCAATTTAGATTATTGAATTTTCTAAAACTTGTATTAGATGAGCATGTAAGATTTTTTAAGTTATTTATTTCTTTTTACAAATTATCATTTTCTAATTTTACTTTGTCAAACTCTACTAATGGGCAAGATTTAGCTAGAATTAATTTCAAATTTTTAATCTCTTTTTTTAATTTGTAGCAATCTTTAGTTAATATTTTAACAAACTTAAATAATTTATCGGGAGGAAGAGATCGTACCTGACTTACCTTGTCGATCTCGTTAGCCGTGGCTCTCCCTGAACTACTGCTTTCTTCCGACGTAGCTCCCTCTTCATCGATGCTCTCGATGCTCATTTCGGACGAGCTTAAATTGTAGTCCTCGTCTTGATGACTTGCCATTAATGCAAGTCCGGAGAAGGCCTCGATTTCCGATTCGGACGACGTATCATCCCACGTCGCTTTTAGTGTCTTGAACCTTTTTGTTTGGACAGGCTTTTTTTCTTTGTCCTTGTCCTTGTTCCTTAGCTTGGGCAGTTGTCTTTGACATGCCCTTCTTCGTTACAGTGGTAGCATCTGATCGTCCTTTTCTTTCTACCCTGCGGATGGTTAGTTTTTTTGAATTAAACAACTTTTTAAAGCACGTTACCATCATTACCATTTCCTCATCATCGAGAGAAGATTCTGACTCATTTTCGTCTCTTGTTGCATTGAGGGTGATGTTGTTCTTTGGCTCCTTTGTGCCTGCACATCTCGATTCATGCACTTCAAACGTAGAAAATAATTCTTCTAAGGTAATAGTTTCTAAGTCCTTAGAGATATAAAAAGCATCTACAAGTGAAGCCCATTTCGTATTCCTAGGGAATGCATTTAACGCGTACCTTAGCGAATCTCGGTTACATACCTTTTCTCCGAGATTCGATAGTCCGGTGATGAACTCCTTATTCTCGAGTGAAGATGCACAATTGTCTCGTCTTCTTCAAGCTATAGGTTGGTCAGCTGGTTGCGAAGTAAGTCTCGTCTCGCGAGCTTGGCTTCGGGCGTCCCTTCGTGTAGCTCAAGCAACTTCTCCCAAAGCTCCTTTGCTGAATCATAGTGTTGGTGCGGGAAGCATTCGACGATCGAACTCAACTTTTGATAATGGCAATGAATTCAAAGTTAAGGTTAATTGTTATCTGATATGTGTGAATGAGTTTGCAGGAAAGTCCTAACTGAGGTTAGGCAGGTGGAAACCCTTAGGGGTGGTAACCCTAGGTAATGGAAAACCCTAAGGGGCGGAGACCTTAGGTCGTAGGGGTGGTAAACCCTAAGGGGCGGTAACCTTAGGTTCTAGGGGGGTAACCCTAGGCAGAAGTCCACCTGATCTGGAGATCGTCCGGTAATAGGTATGCTCTCCGTGTGAGTAGGAGGACGCCAAGCCCACGAGAGAATAGGCGTTTAAGCGACTCCAGGATTTTATCAAACTGTCGAACCTGGACAAATTTCGTGATTGTCAAACATCTTATATTCAAACTATTTGGATTGGAGTAAGACTGCTTGTCTTTATCTCCGAAGTATTGACAAAGATGGTCATTTGGCTGATGATCCTCCTCAAGATGATTCGAAGCATAGATGACTTAGAGAGGATGCTCACTTGTTTCTTCATATTCGAAATTGTATTAATAGTGAGGTAATTGGTTTGATTAATCATTGTGAATTTGTTAAAGAACTAATGGATTACTTGGAATTTCTATACTTTGGAAAAGGAAATCTCTCCCGCAGGTTTATAAAGCATTTTACTGTGTGGAAAAACAAGATAGCCTCTGATCAATTATTTTATAGCATTCAAGAAGACATATGAGGAGCTTAATATGCTACTGCCCTTTAGCCTGATATGAAGGTTCAACAACACAAACGAGAGAAGATGGCTATCATGAGCGTCCTCGTTGGTCTATCTCTTGACTTTGAGTCTGCTAAGTCACAAGTTCTCTTTGGTTTTGAGTTCTTTTTATAAGATGTATTTAGTCGTGTTTTCTAAATAGAAAGTACTGCACCCGTTGCACCCGTTTCGCTTAGTGGTGCTTTGGTGAGTTGTGAGTCGCACTACTAATTATGTGCCTGGAAGATCAATTAGTTATAGTAGAAGTAAAAGATGTGGCTCATAGGACTTTGAAACTAGAACGTCGAATTCGGGTGGTATTATATGCAACTACTATCCTAAGCCAGATCATACGAAGTTTGAATGCAAAAAGCTTAAGTATAAAATTCAGCAAAAGCACTTGGCCCATATTGCATCCACTAATGATGCCTCTAATAAATTGATCCTTATCTCTACAGATGAATTTGCCAAGTTTTTAAAATATTAGGAACCACTCAAGTCTTCATCTCCTTTGTCACTGCTATTGCTGAATCAGGTAAACAAAGCACATGCCTTCTTTCCTCATCCTTCAAATGGGTCATTGATTCTGGTGCCACAGATTATATGATAGGTAATTCTAGTTTATTTTCTACTTTTTAGTCTAAAGCTAACACTTCTACCATTATTTTAACTGATGGGTCTCTATCTTATGTTCGTGGGTATGAAACTATAAATTTTACCCCTTTGCTTTCTCATTCCTCTATCTTATATTTATCAAATTTATCCTTTAATTTTCTCTTTGTTAGTCAACTAACTCATAATTTTAATTGTTGCTTCTCATTTTTTCTTAATCATTCCTTATTTCAGGATTTTTTGACGAAGAAGATTATTGATAAAGGACATAAGTCTGAAAACCTCTACATTCTTGACGCATCGCTCCCAAATTCTTTAGCTTGCTTGAATGCCACTTCTTCTTTTGAGGCTCATTATAGGTTAGGACATCCATCTCTCCCTTTGCTCAAAAGACTTTGTCCATAATATGGTAAGATGTCTTCATTAGATTATGAGTCATGTCTGTTTGTAAAACATCACCGTCTTAGTTTGAGTCCTAGAGTAAATAAACATGCTATTATTCCTTTTGAATTAATTCATTCTAATATTTGGGATCCTTGTCCTATTTTGTCTAAACTTGGATTTAGGTATTTTGTTACTTTTGTAAATGATTATTCTCATGTAATTTGGTTATATTTAATGAAAAATCGTTCTGAGTTATTTTCGTTTAGTTTATTCCAATCTTATATGGGTCAGAATGACATGCATTATGAAATCTCTGGTGTTGATACTCTATCCCAAAATGATGTGACTGAATGTAAAAATAGACATCTTCTTGAGCACGGACCCTTTTATTTCAAATGAATGTTTCCAAAGCTTTTTGGGTTAATGCAGTTTCTACAACATGTTTTCTCATTAACCGCATGCCATCTGCTGTTCTTTAAGGTGAGATCCCTTATAAAATTCTTTTTCCCAATAAGTCGTCTCTTATTAACCCTAGGATATTTGATAGCACTTGTTTTATTCAGAATGTTCCTCTACATGTCACTAAATTAAATCCCAAGTCTTCAAAGTGCATCTTCCTTGGTTATTCTTATCTTCAGAAAGGTTATAGGTGCTATTGTGCCAATATTAACAAATATCTTGTCTCGATTGATGTTATCTTTATGGAAGACACACCTTATTTCCCATCCTCATTTATTCCGACTCGTCAAAGGGAGGATGATGATTTGTTGGTGTATCCTATCACATCCTTTGGACCCGTCTTGGAACCAGTTCTTGTCAAGCCTCCTATTATTCAAGTCTACTTCACGCGTCAACATCTTGATTCATGTCTTGCATCTACTACTTCGTCATCAGATCCAGTCTTGAGCGATAATCTTCCTATTACATTACGCAAAGGTAACACTAATGTACTTATCCTACTTCTTTTGTTTCTTGTAACGACCTATCGTCGTTGTCTTGTTCTTTTATTGCTTCACTTGACTCTATCTCTATTCCCCATGAGGTTATATCTCATCCTGGTTGGAAAGATGCAATGATAGAGGAGACGAATGCTTTAGATGACAATGCCACTTGGTCTTGTCGATCCACCTTCATGGAAATGGGCTATTGGATACAAATGAGTATTCACAGTTAAAGTTAATCCGGATGGGTCAGTTGCCAGATTAAAAGTCAGTCTGTACACTAAAGGCTATGCTTAGATCTATGGTGTGGATTATTCTGACACTTTTTCTCTTATTGTAAAGTTCAATTATTTATTTCAATGGTCGCTACTCATCATTGGCCTTTACATCTACTTGATATCAAGAATATTTTTCTTCATAGTGATCTTGGTTTTGTTGCTAGGGGAAGTCGGGGCGACTTTGTTGTTTTCGAAAATGGTTGTATAGTTTGAAATAGAGTCCTCGTGTTTGGTTTGGAAAATTTAGTCAAGTTGTTGAAAAATTTGGTATAATGAAAAGCAAGTCTGACCATTTTGTCTTCAATGATATTGTTATCACGGGAAGTGATACTACGAGAATTTCATCTCTTAAATCTTTTATTCATACTTAGTTTCATACGAAAGACTTGGGGTGCTAAAATATTTCTTGGGGTGTTGAAGTTACAAAGAGTAAAAAAGGTATATTTCTATTTCAGAGAAAATATGCCCTTGACTCATTAACTGAGACAGAAAAATTGGGGACAAAATCATGTAGTGCTCAATGACTCAGAACATGTACCTCACATGAGTTACGAACTATTTAAACATCTTGAGAGATATCGAAGGTTGGTTGGGAAGTTGAATTACCTTATCGTGACTTGTCTAAATATTGCATATTTAGTTAGTGTTGTTAGTCAATTTATGCCATCTCTAACCATTCATCATTGGGTAACGTTAGAGTAAATTTTGTGTTACTTACCAGAAGCACCCAGACGGGGTATTGTATATGCAAATCATGGGTACACTTATATTGAATGTTTTTCAAATGTTGATTAGGCAGGTTCCAAAATGAATAGAAGATCTTATGGACGAGTAAGAAACAAAATGTTGTGTCACGATCTAGTACAGAGTTAGAATATAGGGGGCTATGGCATAGTCTGTGTGTCATAATGACAAAAACATTTTATATAAAATGGCTAAAGCATAAACATGCGAAAAGACCCAAGTGCCCTTTCTGGGTGTGGAACCAATGCGTTATAATATAGATAATTCATTTCATTTAATAATTCAACATAATCAGTCATGCAACTCCTTTTGAGTGCGCAATCGAAGCTCTATGATATAAGTAATGTATTCATTGTTTTGTTAATTTACTACAACTTTTTTAGTTACACTCTTTTCTAGAGCGTGGAGGCAGAACACGATTTAAGTGTTGCATTCATTATCTTGTGAATTTGCAGCTCTTATAGAGCGCAAATCCATAATTCTCATTTATAATTTATCTATTATTTGATTTGTTTAATATATGCAATTTATCATTGTTCTCACAGTATCTGAAGTTATTTTATGGGGACTACCCTTGGGTTTCATACTTTTCTTTTAATTTATAGTTATCTCTTGATAATCAGAAACTCTTACCAGAGAACAAACAGAATCGATAATTAACTAGACTATAAAAAGAACAAGCAATATAAGAGAAAACTATCAAGCAAAAAGATGAGCATAACTGATTCCTTTCTAAAATAAAATCACAGTTAATTTTTCAACATCTATTTCATCAGTTTAATCATGTACAATATTATTTTAGGAAACAAGGAGGAATGCCCATCCGATCGAGGACTTAAATCACACCGGCTCGCCTTAGGAAACTTTGCACTTCTTTTCCTGGTGGATCTTTATGCTCAGTCTTCTGAGGCGAGTTTGTAACTCATGCCATATACATGGGTTCCTTTTATACAAAGATTACAATAACAACAATAGTCAAGCCTTATCCCACTAGGTGGGTCGGCTTTACTTTTATACAAAGATTAAATAGCTTAGTTTTGGGAATACTGCACACTTTCCTTCTATAAGCTTCAAGCTTGCACACCTTAAGGCGTTTGTATTTCTAGTTAGTGTGATATGGAATTCTCAAGTGCCGTCTGTACTTGTTACCCATTGGCATATTCCAGTTGCTCTCTGATGGGAGCATTCTTGCAGTTGTACCATGTAGGCTTTTGGCTCGTTTTTCCAATCTCCAACAAGTTTGCAACTGAAAAATGGTTCTTTCATAGAATTTACAAAATCATGTCTGGAATTAGTCAAATGAGAGTCTGTAAACTGCTTCAGTTGGTGAACTGCTACTCGAGCAGTTAGGTAGTGAATGCTTCACAATTTGACGGTAGATCACAGTAGAGGGAATTTGTCCTCACATCTTGGATCTATTTAGGAGTATGGCTTGTTTCAATGTTTCTCTGGATAAACTATCATACATATATGAAATGGGTTTGCAATTCCTTAGCTTATACCATTTGGAGAAACTCTGTGCACAAATTTGGTTTCCCTCCCTTTAAAAGTCCAATTAGTATTGCCCAAACCATTTCATCAGGGCTCCAGTTCTGTTGAAGCACATTCTGGAAAACATTTTGAGCATCTTGAGCCTTATCGACTTCACTTGTCACATATTAAGGCCTTATAATCTATTATACCTGGCTGAATACCTGCAGAGTTCATTGCAATGAATGGTTCCAATGCAAGATCGAGATTTAGATTATTTGCATGTACATTTATCAAGGAAGTATATGATTTTTGTCAGGAAAGAGGCTGTTGTCAGCCAATTTCCTACAGCTTCAAAACCAGAGAAATGCCAGAAATTAATCCAGTACTTATAGCAGGCCACATTGTACTGCACTTGTATGGGTGTTTGGAGCTTTTCTTTTATCTCCGACCTTCATTGGAATCACCAAGAGAGCCCGTTCTTCTCATGCAACAACAGCAAAACTGCAACCACAGCACTTTCCAACCGCTGCTGTTGTTGCTCTGCAATTGTCGGAACATTGGAGGGAAACACGATCGGGAGAGGGTAGGTCTGGTATCACGAGGGAGATCATGACAAAGAAAAGAAGGGCGGCGGTGAACCCTGTACTGGCAGCGGCGAACCCCGTACTCGCAGTGGCGTGGGTGTTGTGAGTGGGGAAAGTGGAGAACACATCGGTATGGGGAAAATAGGGTTTGGTTGATTAAATTTACACTTTTGCAAAAAAGTCCATAACATCACAAGTATAACCTTTACAAAGATAAATAGTGTAGCACTTTTACTGATGCATTTTGTTTGTTTTAATGACCATTCTTTACTTTTATTAACTGCATTTTTAAGTTGCATTTGCATTGATATACCCATTCCTGTATTTGTAGTTTTACCCCAAGTTCTCTTGTTTGTGCATGCTAATGGAATATTGTGTACTTATGTTGTTATTCTTTAACATCTTTTTTTTTTTATGGTTGACAGTCTCGCAACAATTGTAAAGAGAAGACCTCTTCAATCCAAAGTTATTCTTTCTGCTTTGATTTCTTTCAATCCTAATTTTGAATCCCAAAAAGGTCATGCTTCAAGCATACGATACTCTCTAAGGACTGCTTTTGTAGGATTTCTACGGTGCAATCACCCATTATTCACTGAGGTAAAGTTCTTGTGCTTAATCCTTGTGTATTAATGGATTTTTTTTCCTCCTTTTTACGTCAAGGTACATCCTGTTCTAAGTTATTTATAATCTTTCTTATCATAAAGATGAAAAATTGGATAAGCAGATTCTTTCCGGTTGATGTTCGGATTGTTATACATTTTAATTTTACAATCATACATTGAATTTTCCCGCAATCCATCAATTCTGTTAAATTCAGTCCAGAGACAAGATAAACAAAGCATTGCGAGCAATAATCCCGGGTGAATCAATTGATCAAATTGTACGTCAAGTTGAACGAATGGCAAGAACTATATATCGTGTATCCCATGAAATTCGTTCCAATAAGGTAATGAAAATAGTGCCCTTCACCAACTAAATCGTAATTGATATTGAGCTTAGAAAGGTTTATTGTGTTCTTTATTTGTGCTACCAGGGGGAACCACCAGCTATTCAAGAACTGCAAACGGGGAATCAGATTAGGAACAAGATTTCACGACTCTCAGGTGCTGCTCTTTCTGAAGAGTTGCCTGCTAAGAGAATAGAATTTGAGGTACCACTGAGTATGGCACATTCTACACATATGACATCAGATTTGCCAGATGATAATGATGATGGAAATGGTGATTATTCATCAAACACTTCTCTAGCGAATGGTGACTTATCAGCAGCTGAAAAGATGATTGCCATGATCGGTGCTCTCCTGGCTGAGGGGGAAAGAGGGGCTGAATCCCTTGAGCTTCTTATTTCCAATATTCATGCTGACCTTATGGCAGATATAGTTATAGAAACTATGAAGCATCTCCCCAAGAACTTAATGGCGGTATCAGTCTGGCACAATAATGCACAATTAAATGAAGAGACTCCCTCTTCCAGCATTTCTTCACAGGTTGTGCCAACCGCTGCAATTGTTTCTGCACCAACTCCATTACCTGCTGAATTGGCATCCACTGCTGTAGGGACAAATGGAGTTGGCATTTTCAGTCCTGATACATCTACTGTCTCTAACCTTGCTGTTGAAGTTAGAAGGGATCCCAGGAGGGTATAATTATCTACTAATTTTTGTATGGTATTTTCCTTTTTCTGTTTCGTTGTTAGGCAAGATCTGGAAACTGGATAGTTGATACACTAATTATTATTCATCTATAGGATCCTCGTCGTCTTGATCCACGTCGGCCAGGGCCAGTTGGAAGTCTACACTCTGCACCTTTGAACTCAGTGAATAGCAGTGATGCACAAACTGTACCATCTCAGCTATCTAGTAAAGCTGTTCCTACTTCAGAAACTGTCATTGTTGAACAATCTTCCATGCCATTGACTTACAAAACTGAGGTGGAGCTTTCTGAAATACCAGATACTCAGAGAACAGGAAAAATACAATCATTAGAAGCCTCAGAAGTCCAGGACAATGCCATGGCTATGGAGCAAACTTCAGATGTCCATACACCACCAAACTTAACTTGTGAACAAACTGTTGAAGAACAGCTGGCAGAGTCTACACCATCAGATGCTACAGCTAATGATGATGTTTATAATCTTCCAGAATCCGATGAATTTGCTTCCCCTGATATTAACTCAATGGTCCCTGAAGAGGATTTTCATAATTTGATTGCACATCCATCTCTACTTGAGTTAAAAGATGAGCAGAGAAGCAATCTGCACAGGTTAACTGTTACTCGGATTATCAAAGATTACAAGAAATTCCATGTCACAGGATCTAGTCAACCATGCCTTCCATTGCTTGCTCGTCTGGTTGCACATGTAAGAACTATCCATTTTAATCTAATCGTTTAGACTTTTATGCATTGTAATGTGGTCTGTGAGTTGCTAAATTTTGTTTGTTGGATTCAATCCATTCCAAAGTCAATCACTGTTCTTACTAGTTTTGTTATTATATAATTGATATATTGTAATGCTTTATTTCTAGATTACCTTATCTTCAGTATACATCTGCCATTTCCATGGTGCAATCTGAAGGGTATAATTGTCACTCTGTTTGCACTAACTTGTTGCAGTAGTTAAGCTTTTTTATGTTTTTTACTTTTTATGTGTCACCACAAGGCATTATGTTTGTATTTTATTTGTATTACTATGATGGTTTCCTATTTATGGTTAAAGTTTTATATTTTCTTGAGTGACTAAATGCCATCTTCTTTTTTGGTCTTAAAGTGAAATGTGAAAGACTTTGCCACTTCCTAAAACATTCTAAATCTGATCTGCCACTTGCGTGTCTAACATGAAATGTTATCGTCTATGCTTAATTATAATTACTAAAGATGACTTGTGGGTGTTCTTATGTTCTTTTTGCAGAGTGGGGCTGATGATGACATTCTTATGTTTTTAGAAGAACATATTGTATTGGATTATCCTCATCACAAGGTACTGTTTCTTGCATGCCAAGACTGGCAAATGGTTATTACTTCTAAGTTTTAGTATGCGCTATCAGTTAAATTTAAAACAGTGCAACATAACATAGATAAACCAAGGATTTTTAGTTAAGATAAATCACATACAAGTTTTTAGTTATGGAATTAGAGAGCTGTAGACATTATCGTGCTGCAAAAGGTGAAATCCGTCATCCTGGTGCCTCCCATGACGGCCCCACGCCATTGGGAGGGAGTAAGTCAGGTACCAAGCAGGTCCCTATGTGGGAGGACAATTTTCACGGGCTTCGCCGGGATTCAACCTCTTGCTCCATGTTGCAAATCTGCCATGTGGTTACAGGTTCGGCTACACTCTGGGGTAGTTGTAGACATTATCGTCTACATGTTACATGGATTTGGTTAATTTGAATGCTTGTAAATAGGATGATTTTATTGATTGTTTTTAAAAGAGTATGATGATTTGTTCACTAATCAAGGAGTTTGAGTATTTAATTCTTATGTCTTTAACTTGTTATGGTTGGTAGTGCAAGTAGATTTTGTTGCTATGCCTTTGGCCACATTATTTTTTCCCATTAGATCTTTCTTCCTGATCCTAAATAAATGAACCATTACAGTTCTCACCACTGTCATTGTTATTTAGGAGATAATTTTAAAATGCTTTAGTTGGATTGTTTTTCAACTAATTCTTCTGCCTTTGCTAGAGAAATGATAATTTGATTTTAACTCTTTGTTTGTCTAAGTTTTCTAGTAATTTTCTAGTTGTTTTCTTGGTGTTGTAATGAACACCCAAAAACACATTGGATATAGAAAATGCAAGAATAATAACATCATTAACTTAGCTTAGAAGGCAGCATTTGGATGTTTTTTCTGCATAATGAATCATGCCTGAATAAGGAATCACCATATCTACCAAGATAGCCTAGATATTTTTTGCTATAAATAGACAGTCCTTTGGTGTAGACATGTATGTGCGTGTTGATGAGGATGCTAGCTTGGATTGTTGGACTTTAAGGTTATTTCTTAATGACAAGTTGTTTCATGTCTTCCTATGACAGTGCTGGGAAGGAACATTATTTTTCTAACTCTGAATACTTGATAAACAATAATATGGTAGTCTAGGTTGTTAAAGGCGCGCCCAAGGCACGCCTGAGGCGTTAGGCGCATAAGGCGCTGAGAAAAGCGCCTTCTACCGCGCGAGGCGGGCGCTGTTTGTCAGGCGCGCGCCTAGGGCGCCTTTGCGCCTCACCGAAGGCGTGATCGATGCGCATCGTGCGATCGAAGCGCATCGCGCGATCCTTCAGGTTCACGATTTCTAACCAAAAAAACATTTCAAACCTAATTTGGTTTGGAATTAGGGCATGGAGAAGAAAAGGGAAGAAGAAAAGAACGGAAGGAGAAGAAGAAACAGTCGTGCCATCGCCCAGGTATTTCCTCCGCTGCCGCCGCCGCTGCTGAGTCGCATCCGTTGTTGCCCAGGTATGTGTTTTTTCCATCTTTTTTTTTTGTTTTTCTATTCTTCACTTCATCTTCTTCTTCTCTTCTTCGTCTGTTGTAATCTTCTTCTTCGCTTCTTCACTCCTTCGCTTCTTCTCTTCTTTTTTTGTTAGTTCTTTTTTTTTTCTTCTTCTTCTTCTTCTCGTCGTTTTCAGTGTTCGATATTTCAACGTTTTTTCATCACCTTCTTTTCTTCTCTCTGTTATATCTGCTTCCTCTGTTTTCTTGTTTTTTTCCCTTCCTGTTGACAGCAAAACTGCAGCTTCTCTTTGTTATATCTTCTTCCTTTGTTTTCTTTTTTTTTCCCTTTCTGTTGATAGCAAAACTACTGCTGCTGTGATGCTGTCCCGTTTTTTTCTTGTTTTCTGTTGCTGTTACTGTAAAAAACTGGATAGCTTCTTTTTTTTTTCCCTTTCCTGTTTTGTTTTCCAGTTTTTTATTTTGTTGTTGGTCCTGTTTTTTTTCTTTTTTCCCCTGTTTTTCTTTTTCTTTTCCTATTTTTCTATTGCTAGTAGTGGTACCAGTGGTACAGTACTTTTCTATTATTGTTGATGCTAGGTACAGTAGTTTACCATTCCATTAATTCATTAAAATATTTTTTTATTTTGTTTTTAATTTTTTAGGTTATTTTCTTGTTTAATTATCATGGAAGGTAGTAGTGATACTCCAACATATATATCAAAAGATCCGACATGGAATTATTTTCAAAGAGTTATCCGAATAACAAAAATGATTTGATTTGTAACTTTTGTCAAAAAGTTACAAAAGGAGGTATCTATCGTGCAAAACAGCATCTTGTTGGGGGGTTTCGAAATACTATGACTTGCAAAAAATGTTCGCCTCATGTACGTGAAGAAATAAAAAATTTCATGGAGAAAAAGGCGAAGAAAGGCAATCTTTCTAAACTTGCGACATTAGACTTTGAGGATGTAGACCCTATTGGTGATGATATTGATATGGATGATATTGGAGCTAAAGTTGTACCACCTATAAGTACAAGTACAAGTACAAGTTCTAGATCAGTGAATATGTAAAAAAGGCCAAGACAAATAGGTCCAATGGATACGTATTTTGCTCCTAATGTACAAAAATATTGAAAGTAGAAAGGGTAAAGAGAGGCAAACTACGATAAATGAGGCATACAAGAAAGAATTGAGGGAAAAAACTTGTATGACTATAACTGAGTGGATGTATGATGCGGCAATTCCTTTTAATGCCATTAACTATTCAAGCTTCAAAAGGATGTTGGACTTGGTTGACCAATATGGTGTAGGTCTAAAAGGACCTAGTTATCATGAGGTGCGGGTTCCTTTTCTAAAAAAGGCTGTTGATAGTGTGACTAATGATTACATTAAGTCATGTGAAACAAAATGGGCAAAGTATGGTTGTAGTTTGATGGCAGATGGGTGGACAGACAAAAGATAGAGGACATTGATTAATTTTTTAGTGAATTCTCCTAAAGGTTCAGTTTTCATCGAATCGGTTGATGCTTCTGATTATGCAAAAACTAGAGAGAAAATATTTCAGTTGCTTGATCGATTTGTGGAGCGTGTAGGAGAAGTTAATGTTATTCAAGTTGTTACGGATAGTGCAAGTAACAATGTGCTTGCTGGTAAGAATTTATTTAATTTTTTCTTATCATTATGCTTTTTCTTATATATGTTAAAATTATCTAGTTTTCTAACTTCTTTTATAGGAAAATTATTAGAAGCAAAAAGGCCACACTGGTATTGGACTCCTTGTGATGCTCACTGCATTGACTTGATCTTAGAAGATATTGGGAAATTGCCTGATTTTAAAGTAACATTAAAGAAGGCAATGAGTGTGAATGCTTACATTTATGTTCGCCCCGGTATGGTAAATATGTTGAGGCAATTCACAAGACAAAAAGAGCTTTGTCGGGCGGGTGTCACAAGATTTGCTACTACTTTTCTCACTCTTAAAAGGATGCACCTACAGAAGCAAAATTTAAGAAAAATGTTCATTTCAAAGGATTGTACAGAGAGTAAATGGGAAAAAGAAGCGGCGGGGAAGAAGGTAGCTAAAATCATCATGACACTTAGATTTTAGAGCAGTATTGTGCATATTTTAAAGATATATGGCCCTTTAGTTCGTGTTCTGAGACTGGTTGATGGCGAAAGAAAACCTACAATGGGCTATATTTATGAGGCTATGGATAGGGCAAAAGAAACAATTATGAAGGCCTTTAAGGAGAAAGAAGAGAAATACAAAGAAGTGTTTGAGATCATTGATAAGAGATGGGAATGCCAACTTCATCTGCCTCTGCATGTTGCAGGACATTATTTGAATCCAGAATATTTTTATTCATACACAGATTCAAATATCTGCGGAGAAGTGGTGAATGGTTTGTTTGAAACTATGGAGAGATTGGTTTCAAACGCTGTCGAGCAAGATAAAATCACTGCCCAACTCTCTATATATCGAAAGGCAGAAGGGCTATTTGGGAGGAATGTGACAATTAGACATAGAAGAGCATTATCTCCAGCAGAATGATGGGAATGCTACAGAGCAAATACCCCAGAATTGCAAAAGTTTGCTATTAAAGTGCTTAGCCTCACTTGTAGTGCTTCTGGTTATAGCGCAATTGGAGTGTATTTGAGCAGGTATGTAATAAATATAAATGTTTAATACTATTAGTATGTTACTTTTATAAGTAGAAAATATTCTTTGTTATTTTATTATACTTATTGTGATTTTTGATATTTTGTAGATTCACAGCAAAAAAAGGAATAGGCTAGCTCAGCAGCGCTTAAATGATTTGATATTTGTGCAATACAATCGTGCCTTAAAACTTCGGTATGACGCACGTGATAAGATTGACCCCATCTCTTTGACAGATATTGATGATAGTAATGAATGGTTGATGGGTAGAATGGATGGAGAAAGTGATAATGAAGAAGATGAGTTGGTTTTTGAAGTTGATAACTTGACATGGGATGTCGTTGCTAGGGCTAGTGGAGCTGAAGAGCCTGAATATTGTACTAGAGGAAAAAAATATTGTATCCATGACCTCTAGTTCACATGCTAGATCTAAACAAGTCGAGAAGGGAAATACATCTTCCTCTATGAGACACTCATCTTTAAGACTTAGAGATGAAGAAGAAGAAGAAGAAGAAATTGAATTTGAAGAAGATGAAGATAAAGAAGAAGAAGAATACAATGAGGATGATCTTGAGCTTGATGATTAATTTGACTTATTACGCTTGTTTTGATGAACTTTGTTAGTTTAAATTAGAAAATTGAAACTTTTATTAATTTTATCATGGTGTTGTTTTGCTTGTCGTATTTGATATTGATGTGTGTGAAATATTAATAGTTATCATATTTGACATATTATATGAGTGTGTGAATAGTTTAGTAGTCATCAACCTCATGTTCAAGAGGTGCGCGCCTCAGGCTCGCCTCGCGCCTCGGGCTCTATGAGCCCTTTGCGCCTTGGTGCGCCTCGCGCCTCTAACAACACTGATGGTAGTTCAGTTTGATGGGTTTCATACGTACTGCACAATACAGTGCAAAATTTCTTTCTCCCTTTTGTTGATCATATGTTTTCTTTTGTTGCAACTCCTCTACCTTTGCAGGGCCATGAACTTGCAATGCATGTCCTCTATTACCTGCAAGCAATAGTGATTTCCAAGGTAGACAATTGTTCCTCAGTGGCTACTAGTTACGAGAAATTTCTTCTGGGAATTGTAAGCATATGTCTGATGACACAAATATTTGTTTATTTAAAAGCATAACTCTTTTATTATATTAAAACTTTCTTTTTTGGTTGGCTACTGCTTTGGCAGGCAAAGGCATTGTTGGATTCCTTTCCAGCTACAGATAAATCCTTCAGTAAACTGCTTGTTGAAGCTCCAATACTGCCTGACTCTTCATTGAAATTGTTGGAGGATTTGTGCCATGCAAATTATAATGAGCATCATTTAGAAGAAACACGTGATGGTGATCATGTCACTCAAGGTCTTGTTGCAACATGGGGCTTAATTTTGGGACGTCCTTCTTATAGACAAGCTTGCTTGGATATTGCCTTGAAGGTTTGTCTTTTACCATAGTTATATACTGTGAAAGATACCATGAATTGACATGGTAAGAAAACCTAGATGATAAAGTGACTCTCTATTGCTTTGTGGTTTTCTATGAGTGAACTTATTACTCATTCTATTTATTCTGAGAGAATTATGTCATATTGCTGGTTTTGCCCCTGAAGTAATGAACTAAAATAATGAACTAAATCATAATTCATTATGATCATGTATTTAGTTGGCAATTAATTTAGTAGATGAAAATATGTGCCTTTCATCTTTAGATGACAATGGGAACCCAATAATCAAGTATCAACAGGTACCTGACCCATTTAGGTCAGTTTCGAGTTGTTGTGGGAGGGATAATTCGTCGCACAACCCTAAATAACCTCCCTACACCTATGTATATATATTATTAAGGGATAAAAATATTACATATACACTCTTACAACTTTACATATTTAGATAATAGTCTGTAATGCAGGTGCCTTGATTGTGCTTGATAATCAGGGTCAGGTTTGCTGAAAAATTCCTAGCATTGGAGGATATCCACATTTATTTATTTTTTCCATTAAGTTAGGTACCTATGATTTTGAGTACCCTTTTATTATCAAAAGTAACTATTTAAATGAGTTAAGACAGTAGATTTGTTCTGGTACAAAATTAGGAAGTACCCAAAAATGCAGGCACCCAACCTGCTCCTATCCCTAGTTATATCATTTTTATTCACTAGTAATTTAGGGTTGCCATAAATGAGTTGTTCCTTTTGCAATTGTTTCTTAAGCACATGTTTATTGTCTGTGTAAGGGACAAGATGAAAGTTTCTTTTTCAAAAAACAAGTTTCGGATATGCAAATCATTGACAATTTACTAAATTTTGTTGTGAAAATTCTTTTTCAAAAAACAAGTTTCGGATATGCAAATCATTGACAATTTACTAAATTTTGTTGTTAACCAAATGGAATGCACTTTCTATAGAGATTTCATTATCTTTATTCCTGAGTTCATTGATATCCAATGCTTCGTCTAATGTATTTTTGTTTGGCTGCAGTGCGCCCTTCATCCTCAGGAAGAAGTTAGAGCTAAAGCTATTCGATTGGTATGTGCTTTTAAAGTTCTTGAAGTTCATTGCAGTCTAGCCTGAAATGCCTGTCAACATTTTCCGTACTTTGTTTATCCTTTAGGAACCTTTTTCTTGACTCGAAATATAGTTGCAATCATAGTAGGTTTATTTGAATACTAACATTGCTCTATTATTCTATCCTTAGGTTGCAAACAAGCTTTATCTTCTGAACTATGCTTCAGATAGTATTGAACAGTTTGCTATGCAAATGCTACTATCAGTTGTTGAGCAGCAAAATTTTGAGGAGGATATCAGTACTCAAAACTCGAATGACCAACAAACAGAAGTAATTTTATCCATACCTCTATTATTGCTATGAAAAATTACCCTTTATATTTGAGTATTGATTATAATTGTAAAAAAATGTTTTGTATTATTGTGTATGTTTGCACTAGTTGTCTAAAGTTATTCCATAGTCGACACGACTACTAAAAATTTTTAATTCCTTGCAACTTTATCCCTTTTTTTCTCACAATTTTTGCATGCTTGTTTGTATTCTCTTTCATGTTGTATAATTAATTATGCTTTGAGGTAATCAATTCATGTTATTTAAACCATCCTTTTTGCTTCCGAGGAATATATTGTCGTAGTAGAATGTTAATTACCATATTGACTGCAGTTAGGGATAGTGTCTCCTACCATTCTGATCTCGTACTGACAGACCAAGGTGTTTAGTTAGCATAATCCCATTGGATTGGCAGGAATGTAAGGCCGCTCATAGATAAATAATGGCGTTTAGATTTATATTTGTACGCGTCTGCTCAGGCACTTTTTGACAGTACACTAACTTCTAATTCCTTGAACTAACCAAATAATGAAAAAAGGAAAGAACATCAAATCATTGTAATACTGGTTTTAATAAGATTAATTATCTTGGTTGCTTTACTGATACTTCTCTCTATCACAATTGAACTCTGACAAAATAGTCTATCTGGAGCATGAGTATTTGCCAAGGTCATTTCTAGTTTTGCCTGTTGACATTACATTATTAGTACATTGGTTTCTTCTACGGCAATTGCACTTTAGGTGCATACTGGTATATCTAATTGATGTAAGATTGTTATCAAATGATTGGCCAGGATGAACTTATTTGTGGCCCCAGGCCTTCAGAGCCTGCTTCTTCTGAGAGCGAAAATAATAAAGATAATCAAGCTTCTGTGATGAAGGTTCCTGCATTATCTTTGTCACAAGCACAACAGAAAACATCCTTATTTTTTGCTCTATGCTTAAAGGTTTTTCTATGAAACCATATTTTATTGACATTGAAATTAGGAGCAGACTTTCTGTGTTTGAAGAACATCAACTAAAGTGTCCCTTCTGTGTGACATTTCTCTGCTTTATGTAGCAGAAACCAATTCTTCTCCAATTTGTATTTGACATATATGGGAAGGCTCCAAAGGTTGTCAAGCAGGTATTTTGCTGCTCACTTGCCATGATTTTTTTTTTTAAATTGTATTGGGAAAGTTTAGATAGTTATTAGTAACGACAAACAAATGCTACATGCAGTCTATTCATCAACACATTCCAGTCATTGTAAAGAATCTTAGTACATATTCTCACCTATTGAAAATATTCTCTGATCCTCCAGAAGGAAGTAAAATTCTGATTGTTTTGGTATGTGAGTTTTCTGATGGATATTTGTTTCTATTATAAGTTGATAATGATTGTGCAATAACTTGTATCATTTTGATTGTATTGCCATTGAACCAAGGTCTTGGAAACTCTAACTGAAGAGGCAACACCTTCGTCTGAGTTAATTGCCACAGTCAAGCATCTTTATGAGACTAAACTGAAGGTTGTTTCTTCTCTGTTTTTTTCATTGCATCTGATTTTGTTTTATCGTCAAATATATGGGAGAATGGTGTAACAGTGGTTATTCGTTTGCTATGAGTTATTCTAACATTATTTCTTTTTTTTTTCTGTCAGGATGCGGTTATTCTCATTCCAATGCTGTCTTCTTTTTCAAAGGATGAGGTCTTATTACATTTTTTTTGTGTGTGTGTTCATCAAAGAAGAAATATACCTCATTCCATTTTTCTTGACATTTTGTCAAGTTTACTTCTTGTTAGTATTGATAGCCAGCCTCTGAAATAATCTTCTATATTATGTCGTAGAAGAAGAAACCAATGGTTACATATAACTTTTCTATGTGACTCCAGGTTTATTAATGCTAGTGATGATTAATATATTTCATTAGGACCAGAAGGAGCTGCAGTATGTTCTACTTAGGTTTTTCTTTCATCTTCTTTACCAATTTTGGCATATGGTTTTTTATGAGGACCAATGTAGCTGAGATATGGTTGAAGATTTCATTCAAGAGAATGCACCTGTGATCTTATTGACTGATCTAACATTTGTGTTTTTGCACTTAGGTGTTGCCTATCTTTCCACGTCTAGTTGATCTTCCCTTGGAGAAATTTCAAGCTGCTTTAGCTCGCATTTTGCAGGTATATATTACTTTGTGATCTAAATATATACATACATACGTACGTATGTACATACATACATATGTCTCTCTCTCTATATATGTTTATATAAGCACGCACAAAATTTTATATGCTTATTTTAGTTCAAGCTAGAAGCATTTGGAGCCAAGATATCCTTCAAGTGGGTTAGTGTTAACACTTGAGGAACATTCTGACACTCCCTTTCATCTTGGGGCATAAATATTGATCCATTTCTATCTTGTAACACACAATAGAGTGTCCCCTATTTGTATAAAATAAGGCCAATGTCTGATAAGACTCTTGATGAATATAAAGAAATAATAGATATAATGATTGCGAAACTTGATGACATGATGCTATCAATTGATATTCAAAAGAATTGATGATTTGTTTTGACAGATATATGGTTTTATACATATGGGTTTGATAAAAATGCAATTTGATCTGATCTTTAGAGTCAGATCTTTTTTGTATAATGTTCTTTTTTAACTCCTCCGATAATAAATAAACCATAAGACACTAAGTTTTGTTCAGAAAAGTGACAAATTGTAAAGGGTTAAAGAGAAAAATATTTAGATTTCAAAGAGATGATGTAGTAACAAGGTTTAAAGGATCATTACGCATTTTGGTTGATATGATATGATTTTGATATCGTGCCATGCCAACACTTGGCACATTTATGTTCCAAGATCAACTCAAAGGAGTTTTGGTTTGTAATCCCCTTCCACACATACCAGGATGATCTCATAATCTCTTTTCATTACCTTTGAAGAAAATATAACAAACATCTTAACTAATCATTGTACCTTACTAACATTAAAATGAATGTATTAAATGAAAGCATTAGCTCTCATAGCATTCTAGTGAGATCAACCAAATAAAATTTTCAAGGCCCAGATTAACTAATGCTCCTAGGATTGTTGGGGTTATTTTTTTCACATGTTATAAATATCTCAGTTAACTAAAAGGAACTGGATTTGAACTAGCACAATTGGAATTGAAAGAGTACAAATAGAATATCATCCTTTTTGATGCAGCTGTGCTTGTTCTGTGCCTTTTCCCGTCTCCCTTTTAGTGTTTTATCTCCTTCCCATAATTGAGAAACAAAATCCAAAGAGAATTTTTCTTGTCTTGGCCTATATTGGATGAGACAACCTTATCTTAGTTGGCACCATTGACTGTATTGGTATAGGTAACACAATGACATTTACTCATTTGTCTTTGCTGACAAGGTATTAATATCAGGTAGCAGCTGAATGATACAGATGTGTCAAACATTACTGCTTGAAACCTTGCTTAATAATGTTCTACTCTTCACTCAAGAGAGGATATTGGAAAGTGACATGAAGTTTCCATCTCTTATTATTACCATGATCGATGAAATTGATACCAATGTTAAGTTCAGGTGATAATTAAAAAAATAAAAAAAAGGGGAAAATGTAATTTCATATATTAGAGAACAAATAATAATGTATATTTTGCTTTCAGATTGTTAATAAATTATAATATATAAATAAATTGTATAATTTTTAAATTAGATTCATGTTATAAACTTATAATGTATTATCATAATATCAACAATATCATATTATTATCCTTACATGGACAAAATTATACTATTATCATTTTTAGATTAATAAGATCTACCTAATTCCTTTGAGTATCTAGTTTAAACTTCTTCATCTATCTTTGTGAGGCAATTTATTTCTTGGGAAATATCATATTGGTCTTTGCTGATATTGATCTAACTCAGGTGATCAACATCAGTATCTTTCAATTTTGATAACCATAGAGTCTGCAGTCAATGGGCAGACTGAAAAGTATTGCAAATAAAAATGAGATTAGGCTTCCAAAATCTTGAGTGGGAAGATATTAGAAGACTGAATTGGGTTCCAACCATTTTATTTTGAGAGAAATAGAGAAAAATGTCGACTGTGACGTTGAGAGAAGAGAGACCTTGGGAAGAGACTAACAATAACTGTCTCATACGAATCACACACGATATCAAAAGATGAATGAAAAATGAAATTGACGTTGTAGAAGAATCAAGTAAGGTGAAAGACACTTTCCATGCATATGGTGAGGAGTAAACACTTTAAATTGTTATTGTATTATTTTTATTTCACCTTTTTAAATATTTTTTTTAATAACTTTTTCCCCTCAAGTCTATCCCCTTTCATGAGAACCTGTCACTTCTTTTTCTTTTTCTCTTGAAATCATAATACTGCTCTTTTTTACTTCCCAAATTGTCCCTATTATTATTTTCTTAATGTTATTGGCCCCCTTTACCTCTTTTGGGTTGTGAGCTCTAGTGGCCCAAGATCTAGTACAGGAGATTAGGGCATGTGTACGTATGGGTGAGGCTGCATGGGTGGGTTCTTAGTTGGCATAAGGGGCCAGTGGGACTTACACTATGGCATAAACTTCCTTGTAGCTCTTGAGTCAGAGGTGGAACAATGGCAAAAAGGCATGCATGAAGATGGATGGCAGAGCGATTAAATTGCAAGGTTATTTGGGGAGAAGTTTCCTTCACCATCAAGAATGCTACAATGCCAATGATAGAGCATATTTAACCTTGATCATTTTTATTTTGCTTTTGATTAACCAATTAGCATAGATGCCAATTATTATGATATACATAGAACATGAGAAAGAGAAGTGCTGGTGATGATTTAAGTTTAAGGACGTTGATAAGGGGATCCATTAAGTTGAACCAAGGGTGCAAAAACATGGAATTTCGTAAGGAGGTGACACAATGATGGAAAGATGTTAGCCATGCAAAAAGAGGTTGTAGGTAAGGGAAGTATAACACAGAGAAGAGGGGAGGAGCAAAGGTCAAGCGGCATTCTATCACTTAATGATAAAAGTCACAGTCCTAAGGGGATTGATAAAAGAAAAACATAAACTGTAGATTAATCTAACTCTGATGGAGTTGAGAGATAGAAAATTGTATTATTGATAGTTAGGTTGTTAGTTTGATTGATTGTATAATTCACCATTAGTCAATATCCAATATAAGACTAAAATTATATTCGAACTGTTAACTTATAAACAAGATGGAAATTTGTTTGCAATAAACTTCTTCTCCTTTAAGTTAGGGGCTCTATGACATTTTGATGATTAGGAATTCTTATAAGCCTTTGTTTTTAGAGTAACACAATTTTCTTTGATTAGGGTGCTAAGTTTTTGGTTCTGGCTTCCTAAGAAAGAATTTTTCCCTACAAATTATCTTTCTTTTGTTATAGTGCCAAGGGATTGGCTATTATTCTTTTATGGATTCATATAACTTGTTAGATTTGTCTTTTATCTCTACTGTTCTTCCATGGCAGGATTTTTTTTTTCCTTTTTGGTTTAAAGGAAATTCTAGTGTCACCAAAATTAAAAGTTTGTGATCCCGTCTCAAATCAATCAGGGCTGGACTACCACCAGCTGGTTGGAATGCGAACCAAGTCGCCATGACTAGGAGGGAGAAGAAGGTGTGCTGTCTTTGATATTGACCAGGTCGTGGAGCTTTCGAAAAAGAGGGTGATCTATCCTCGTCACCGGAAGAGCTTGCGAAGAGTAAGAGCGAGGGGGTTAGAATGGAGATCGGGTTGCCCAAGCCTTCCAGCGATGTCAAAAATGGGGAAGATAAATAGTAGTTGAGTAATGAAATGTGAGTGCTTGTAGTAATGAGTATCCTGTCTACCTTGGCCTATGAGGGCGGAACTTTTTATAGCATGAAGGAGTGATGTGTCACATCCGCGATTGTTAGAGGAGATGGTGCACTTTTGACAGGATGTCATGTCTTGGTAAGGAGGGTCTCCCATCATTATATCAAGGTGTGGAGATCTTGTGAGGATCACACTATGTCACACATACTATACGTGTCTGGATATCCACGTTTTGAGAACTCATGTATTCTGACAACCTACTGGGCCCATGTGCTCTTCTAGATAATTGGGTATGGGAGAGGCATAGGGTCGGAGTGGAGGTGAGTCGAAGCGTGTGAGTGGTAGAGCCGGTCGTCCATGAGATGGATACTTGGTTGAGGAGCTGAGCCCCTGAGTCAGTATGGGACCACCCGGTGGGTGGCAGGTCAGCTTGGCCGGACTGACTGGCGGTTGGCTGAATGACTAGCGGTCGACTCTACAGGGCAGACTGGCCGGTCAGCTCAGTCAGGAAGATTGGCGGATCGGCTCGGCTAGGAAGATTGGGGGTCGGCCCTGGCGAGTCAGCTCTGCTCGGCCAGGAAGACTGACAGATCGGCTCGACTCAGCTCGGCTCGGCTCGGCTCGGTTGGATAAACATAGTCCCATTGACCTCCCTTGACTTTTGATCTAACTTGGCATCCAATTGATCCTCGTTTATATTCATGGTAACTTTCAACACTCTCCGTATCATAAGTCTCCCCTTCAAGTTTAGTCGAAGGAGGTGCTAGTTTGACGAATCGCTCCCTACTAAGGAGAGGTTAGGAAGAGTCTAGCGGGAGCAGATCCCATGAGTTGAGTGAGCCCGTGAGTTGAGTGGTTCCGACTAAGAGGCCCTTGGGAGAATTTTGATGGAGATGCTTTAGATTGTGCCATTAGTAACTTACTGGAAATTTGTTCTATTGTATTGGATTGAATTTTGCTTTTGATTGGACTTCAGCCATGTGAATTTGATGGGATTTTGTCGATCGACTTCTTGCCAACTGGTGCTTGATTATAATTTGATTTGCCAAGCTTAGCCAATTTAATTTTAATTGGAATTTCTATTAGCAAGCGATGAAGTAGGTGCTGAGCATGCGATTGAGTGGGTGCTGATCAGGAGACGGAGTGTGTGCCGAGCGAGCGACAGAGTGGGTGCCAAGTGAACGACGGGTCACGGGGCGCGTAGGGGCCACGCTTACAGGAAGGTTGTTAGGCGCATGATGACCACACTTATAACTCAGTTGAGAGATGCGAGAGTCTGGATTTTTGCTAATCGGAAGGTTGTTAGGCGCATGGGGACCACACTGATAACTCGGTCGAGAGATGCGAGAGTCTGGATTTTGTCGACTGGAAGGTCGTTGGACACATGGGGATCACGCTTATAACTCGATCACGAGACGCAAGAGTTTAAATTTTTGCAGACCAGAAGGTCGTTGGGCGTGTGAGGACCATACTTATAACTAGGTCGAGAGACATGCGAGTTTAGATTTTATCAACTGGAAGGTCGTTGGGCGCATGGGGACCACACTTATAACTTGGCCAAGAGGCGCATGGATTTTTGCTGAAAGGTTGTTGGGCGCGTGGGGACCACGCTTATAACTCGGTCGAGAGATGTAAGAGTCTACTGACTGGAAGGTCGTTGAGCACATTGGGACCACGCATATAACTTAGTCGAGAGACGTGAGAGTTTAGATTTTTGTTGACCGGAAGGTTATTGGGCGCGTGGAGACCATGCTTATAACTCGGTCAAGAGGCGCGAGAGTCTGGACCACGCTTATAACTTGGTCGAGATATGCGAGAGTCTGGACCACACTTATAACTCGGTTGCGAGACGCGAGAGTCTATTGACAGGAAGGTCATTAGACACGTGGGGATCACGCATATAACTCGGTCGAGAGACACGAGAGTCTAGATTTTGCCGATCGGAATGTTGTTGGGCACATGGACGCAATGCTTATAACTTGGTCGAGAGATGCAAGAGTGGTTTTTTGCCCGGAAGGTCGTTGGGCTCGTGGGGACCACACTTATAAGTCAGTCGAGAGACGCGAGTCTTTGACACTTGATGAAGTGGCTTGAGTGACTTGGTTAATGTCTGTGCCAAAGCTGCAAAGAAGAGCAACAATTCATGTATGAGAGAGAATCATATGGGATTGAACTTGATGCATAACTTTGGGGTGATTCCGCCACTCCCGACTTCCAAATGTCATCAAAGTCGAGAAGAATATAGAATAAGGAACCAGAATGCCGATTGGATTTTGTATGTGATTGGAACTTGATCAAGTTGAAGAAGTCGAATGTCAAGTGAAGCCGAATGAAGCCACTAAGCGGATTGATTTTTCCATTTGATCGGCATTTATTATGCCAATGGTTTCGCCAATTAAAGCCGCCAAATGGTGTTTGCCAACTGCATGACGTTTCTCCAAATGGCTGATTGGCTGTTGGATATTGTCGATCGGAATTCCAATTGGCCGATTTGCACCTAATTGCTTTTTCCATTTGTACAAGTGCTGCTACCGAAATTGTCAAGCGCCGATTGGAATTTTCCAATTTTTGGAGAGGTTGATCGAGTGTCGATTGGAATTTTCTATTTTTTTCAAGAGGGTTGCTGATCGGCAATTGGAGAATCTTTCCAATCAACTTGTGGGGCTGCCGAATGGAAAGCTTATGTTGCCGTTTGAAACTGATTAACTTGCTGATTGGATTTTGCCCATTAGAGCTGCCAACCGACAAACTTGGTGCTGCCATTTTGGTGTCTTGGGCTGACGCTCGTGCCTGAGTTGCTAATTGGGCATTTTGCCAATTGTCATTTTGCCAATTGAAACTACTGATTTGGAGACTTCATGGTCAAGTGGATTTGACACTGATTGGAAATTGGTCCAATGGAATTGTCGATTGGAATTTTGCCAATTGGATGACCGATTGCAACTTCTTGATTGGACTGACCACTTGGTATTTGTGAATTGGTTTGGCCAATTGGAATATCTTGGCTGAGACAACCACAGGTTTGGCCGACGACATTTGTATTCCTTAGAACTGTTGATCGGCTTTAGCCACCTAGTGTTGCCGAGTCAAGCCTGCAAGGTGTTGTTGATCGGAACTTGCAAGGGAGATGCCGATTGAGTATCTGTCTTGATCCTCGACTCTTGAATTCCCCCGGAGTCGAGGAGAGACTAATAGAAAAACAAGATACTGACTCAGTATCCAAAAAGTGAGGATCTTACAAGGACGAAGACACGTGGGCTTCTAGCGTAATGGTCGAATGAGAACGATGCCTAAGAAATTCCAATTTCTAGCTCCTGCACTGCGGTGGCGTTGTGCTTGTTGAAATCCCCCGAGGTCATGGTGATGGTAGAGAATTTTTCGATGTCATCTATCTTCACGTTTTAGATTAGACGTATGTTCTCACAAACGACGTCAAATTTGATCTAATATGAAATTAGTGAGGGATGAACTACCGGTGAGTTAGTTGGAATGCGGACCAAGTTGCCTGCTAAGAGTAGAGAGCGAGGGAGGGGCTTAGAATGGAGACCGGGTTGCCCTGGTTTTCCACTCCGATGTTCAAGTTAGTCTCCGGTGATATCAAAATGGGGAAGATAAACAGTAGTTGAGCAATGAAATGTGAGTGCGTGCAGTAATGAGTATCCAGCCTATCTTGGCCCACGGGGTAGGACTTTTTATAGCACGAAGGAGTGATATGTCACATCCGTGTCTGTCAGACGAGATAGTGCACTTTTAATAAGATCTCATGTCTTGGTAAGGAGGGTGTCCCATCGCTATATCAAGGGGGTCATATCACTCATATTTTGCACTATATGATCTTGTGGGGATCACATTGTCACACATACTATTCCACGCGTTCTGACAACCCATGTATTCTGAGAACCTAAGGGGGGCCCACGTGTTGTTCGGAATATTTGGGCCTGAGAGAGACATGGGGTCAAAGTGGAGGTGAGTCGAAGTGTCCGAGCGGCAAAGCTAGTCAAAGTGGAGGTGAGTCGAAGTGTCCGAGCGGCAAAGCTAGTCGGACATGAGCTGGATACCTGGTCGGGGAGCTGAGCCCCTAAATCGGTATGGGACCACCCAATGGGTGGTAGGTCAACTTGACTGGATTGACTAGTGGGCCGGCTGAATAATTGACGGTCGGCTCAGCCGGGCAGACTCGCGGGTCGACTCGGTCAGTAAGATTGGCGGGTCGGCCCGGGGGGGGGTCAACTTTCACAGGGAAGATTGGCGGGTCGGCTCAACTCGGCCAAGAAGACTGGCGGGTCGACTCGACTCTGTTCGGCTCGACCCAACTCTACCAAGGAAACTGACGGGTCTGCTTGGCCGAATAGAGATGGTCCCATTGACCTCCTTTGACTTTTGACCCAACTTAGTATCCGATTTACCCTTGTTTGCATTTGTGATAGCTTTCAACACTTCCCGTGAGGTGGCAAACCACATAGCACATATGTGGTATGTGGGGGCGTATGTGGTCAAGATTATTTTTTTTTAAAAATAATGGTTAGTTAAACATTAAAAATGACTAACATATATATCCAATAAAGCATATTAATCAATCATACTTAGTTTACATTAACAAGTGAATCTCAAATAAACAAGAGATAAGTAAACACATATAATTCACCATTTCTCATTGTAAGTAAACACATAACACAATAGAGCATACATAACAAGATAATGTATATCCAATTAACAAGCCATAATCAAAAACATAAAACCAAAGGGTATAAAAAAACAACATTAGAAGTGAAATTTGCAAAACAATTCTAGCCTAATACTTCCACCTGTGAGTAGTCCACTTGAACTACTTTTTAAAATTCCTGTCTTACTGAGGTTGCATATTAAGTATAACAAACTGTTCAGTGTCAAAACTGCCTAGGCACCCACCTAGGCAGCTTTTAAGAACAGTGGATGTCAAACTCTATAGTGGAGCTCTTTTTATTATAGTGCAATTATATTATTTTCTCATCTATCTCGATAATGGGATTCTTCTATTCTTTTATTCTATTGCTCATTCACTTCTGCAAACTTCTTTTCTAATATTAAAATGGAGATATTATCAACACCGTCTTGTTCCCAATTGTTCCTTTGTTTGCACGTTTGCATAAGTAATCTCTTTTTTAGCCCTCGCTTCTCATAATTTCGTTAATCTTACACCTATCTTTTTTTTTTTATCTCTATGCACATGCCTTTATTTTGAATGCAGTGTGTTGATTCAAACATTTAGAGAAAAAATGTAACATCTGGAAATCAACCACTAGCTGATATTTTTTAGATCTTGTATCAGTACTAACTTTGTTGGATTCTTAGGGATCTGCACATACTGGTCCTGCATTAACTCCTGCTGAAGTATTGATTGCAATTCACAATATTAATCATCAGAAAGATGGTGTTGCACTTAAGAAGGCTAGTTAAGCCGTTTCTCTTTACATGTATGATTCTAGAATACTGCCTTTTTTGAGATTAAAATTATTTCACACTTGGATACCTTGTTTGTTATCTTCAGATAACAGATGCTTGCACAGCATGTTTTGAGCAACGTATAGTTTTCACTCAGCATGTTCTAGAAAAATCATTGAATCATTTGGTATGCAGGAATAAAGCATTATTTTCTTTAGGTTTGATTTTAGAGTCTGCACTAATCAACAATTGTGACTCTCAGGTTGAGCAAGTGCCCCTCCCTCTTCTTTTCATGAGAACTGTTATTCAAGCAATAGATGCCTTTCCATCTCTGGTAATTGTTAATGTATCTTCTGTTGTTTTACTTATTTGTTTCGCTCGACATTTGGAGTCCTAGCTCAAATGAAACAACCTAAAACTTTATCCCCTTATAGCTTTCAAAACATGTTGTACCTACCCTTCCTTTCCCTAACTTATTCGAATAAATCAACGCCGATGCGGTGCATCTCAAATGCGTTCAATGAGAAAGCAGTAAACCATATATATATATATATATATATATATATATATATAAGAGACCCGAATGTGCAACCCACCAAATTAAGGAATCCCAGACAACTGACCAACAATTACCTCATCGACTCAAAAAAGAAAACTCAATATCCCATCGGGTGCACTAACATAATCTAAAAAAAACAAGGCCATCGGGTGGGCACTACTTGGTACGAGCTACCTCATCCATCAAGACCCTCCATCTCCTCATTACCTGCACTATATGGATCTAGTGAGTCTAAAGACTCGGCAAGTTTAAATATTTTATAGCAAGAATTAAATATCCAATCACATGCTTATTTATATGTATTTTTAAGAAAAAAATCTTGAACATTTAAAATTTAAACCTTGCTAACATTTAGTCCCATTGACCTTCAAACTTTAATTAAAGAACATCAAACATTAGCTTTCAACATTAAATATTTATGTGAGTTCATATCATTGAATGTGACACCTTTTTCCTCCACCTTTATTCATTTGGCCAAACATTTACCTTAGTACTAGGTTTGATAGTATTTTCCGGTATCCTCTAAGCCGGGTTCCACGAGCTTTTGTATGGATTCCGGTATCCTCTAAACCAGATCCTTACCATGGTGGCAAAAGGCAATTCGCTCGCCCCAGCGCCCCCGCCAATCAGTCCCATAGTACTAGGTTTGGTAGTGTTCTCCTGTATTCTCTAAGCCGGGTTCCACATGCCTTGGGTAAGAATTCCGGTATCCTTAAGCTGGATCCCACACCCCATATTCCTTTGATTTGATAAAGAATTTTTGGTATCCTCTAAGCCGGACTCCTTTATCTGTCATAAACAAATCACATTATTCTTCATTTGATTGCATGGTATAATCAAAAGAAATGCAAGGCAGATTGAGAAACTTATTGATGTAGCATAGGCAATATTAAGCTAAGAAATAAGAATTTCTACCAGCTACCAGTACAAGATTGGGCTTTTATTTATTTGAATCTATTTCCATTACTTCATGACTTTAACTTCAAACCATACAAAGCGTGCATATGGAAAGCTAAAATAGAAAAGCAAAAAAAAAAAAAAAAACCGTGTATAGTCCATACAAAACGTATATAACATCAAAGAAATGCAAAGCATGTTATAGTCTACTGGACGTCAGTCCAAAGGCTATCCAGCCTCAAAACTCCAGGGATAAAACGAACAAATGTGAGAACGAGAAGCTCGACAGAAATTTATGAATGTTTCAAAATCTCCGAAAGCATAATATGTATTGGCAAAGAGAAATGGTTATCCAGCGATAGAGTCGAACTCAATGATAGTAGAATGGAAATTAAAGAAGATTAAGGATGGATTCAACCTCAAATCATCGCAACCATTGCAGAAATAAAACACAAATGAAATCATCAACGCTTGCAGAAATAAAACAGCAACGAAATTGCCAACAGTTGCAGAAATAAAACAACAACGAAATCGCCAACAATTGCTGAAATAAAACAACAACGAAATCACCACAATTGCATAAATAAACAATGACGAGATCGCCACAATTGCATAAATAAACATATGTACTATGATCCATATAGTGCAGAAAATAAGGGTTGAAATCTGGCCTTAGTGTTTTGCTTACGAAAAGGTATCTAGCGAGACGTAGGGGAATGACGTGAGGCGATCTGACAATGTTCTTCTTCAAGGGCTACTAAGGATTGTGGGGAAGGGGGCGACGACACCAATATGAGGGAAACCTAAAATTCTTTCTTAAATGAATATATTTAAAAAGGGTAGGGAAGACAAGTTTGCTAACATATTGGACCAGGTCCGTAATTTGTTACTTGGCATTTTAATTATCTAGACCCTTTATCATAAATATATTTATGATATATAAAATCAATTAAATAACCCAAAAACTTACGTGACTTGTTTTTTTTTCACTACAATTCCTCCCCCCTTAAATTTCGTCCTCGAAATTTTAAAACTTAGCGAATAGCTCTAGGTAACGACTCTTTATGTCTCGGTTTCCCTAGTGGCCTCCTCGTCAGAGTGATTCAGCAATTTGACTTTGACCATCTTGATCGTCTTGTTTCGCAGCTTCCTCTCCTGTCTGTCTAAGATCTACGTAGGCTTCTCCTTGTAGGACAAGTTTGGTGTAAGCTACAATGGCTCGTAATTTAGTACATGCGAAGGGTTCGACATGTACTCCCTCAGCATCGACACGTGAAACACATTGTGCACCCTTGCAAGTTTCGACGGTAGAGCCACTCTGTATGCCAACATCCCCACTCGGTCTAGGATCTCGAATGACCCAATGAACCTCGGACTGAGTTTGCCTCTACTCCCAAATCGCATAACACCCTTCATGGGTGCTATTTTCACGAAGACATGGTCACCAACTACAAACTCAAGGTCTCTTCTCCTTTTATCTGCATAACTCTTTTGCCTACCTTGAGCAGTCTTCATTCGATCATGGATTTTGACTACTACTGCTGCTGTTTGCTTGACTATTTTCGGGCCCATCTCTGTCCTTTTCCCTATTTCGTCCCAATGGATAGGAGATCTACATTTCCTCCCATATAAGGCTTCGTATGGAGTCATACCTATTGTCAATCGAAAACTGTTGTTATAGGTAAACTCTATAAGCAGTATCTTCTTCTCCCAACTTCCAAGATAGTCTATCATGCACGCTCGAAGTAGATCCTCTAAAATCTGTATCACCCTTTCGAACTGGTCGTCTGTCTAGGGTGAAATGCTGTACTGAATAATAACTTCGTCCCTATGGAAGAATGGAGACTCTTCTAGAAAGATAAAGTAAATTGTGGGTCTCTATTTGACACTATAGAGATTGAAATGTCATGCAATCTGACTACCTCTCTATATACTGCGTCATGGAGAATGTTGTCTTCACTGGCAGGAAATGTGTAGACTTGGTGAGATGGTCAACTATTACCCATATAGCATTAGATCCTCTCTCTATCTGTTGTAGTCCAACTACAAAGTCCATCGTAATATTCTCTCACTTCCACTCGGGAATAGAAAGTGACTTAAGCATCCCCCTAGCCTCTGGTGTTCTGCCTTAGCCTACTGATATGTTAGATATTCAGATACAAAATGTACAATATCTCGTTTCATACCCGGCCACCAATACAAGTGTGGCAGATCATGGTACATCTTTGTACTCCCTGGATGAATGGAATATGGGGTGGAATGAGCCTCAGTCATCACATAAACTCACAAGGTGTTTGATCCTGGCACCCAGAGATGACCTCGGAACTTGACGATACCATTCTCAACTATATAAAGTGCACGCCCCTTGGCCTCGTCTTGCTGCCTCCACTTCTACAGTCTGCTCATCTCGAATAGGTCTCTTAGAGTAGACTGGATTGTTAAAGTAGACAATCACGAAGCGCTGCCCTTCGCACAAATCTCTAGTCCAAACCTCAGTATTTATGTTTGTAGAGGTTACTGTACTACCAACTGTGCTACAACCGTTGTCTTTCAACTCAGAGCATCTGCAACGACATTAGCTTTTCTCGGGTGGTAGTTAATCTCACAATCATAGTCCTTTACAAGCTCTAACTAGTGCTTCTGCCTCATGTTCATCTCTTTCTGCGTGAAGAAGTACTTGAAACTCTTGTGATTGGTGAATATCTTGCACTTCTCACCCTAGAAGTAGTGTCTCCAGATTTTCAAGGCAAAAACCACTATCGCTAACTCTAGGTCATGAGTCAGGTAGTTTTTCTCATGTAACTTCAGCTGTCTGGATGCATAAGCAATAACTCTCTCATGCTACATCAAAACTGCGCCCAAACCCAGCTTAAAAGCATTAGTAAACAACATAAAGTCCCCTTGCCCTAAGGGGATAGCTAATATTGGTACAGTTGTAAGTACCAGCTTTAATTCGTCGAAGCTCCTTTGATAGTTTGCTCCCCACTCGTACCTAGCATTCTTTTTCGTCAATGTTGGTATTGCAATACTTGAAAATCCCTTGATGAATTTCCGATAATAACCAGCTAAACCTAAGAAACTGCGAATCTCGGATGCATTCGTAAGCACTGTCCATTCTTTCACGACCTCTACCTTTGACGGATCAACTTCTACCCCTTCCTTCAAAACGATGTTGTCCAGGAATGCTACCCTCTCTAGACAAAACTCTCACTTACTGAACATTGCAAATAGTTTGTGATCTTGCAGAATTTGTAGTGCCGTCCTCAAATATTGTCTATGCTCCTCTTTATCTCTGAAATAGATCAGTATGTCATCTATGAAGACAATAATAAATTGATCGAGATGCGGCCGAAATATACAGTTCATGAGATCCATGAAGACCGCCGAGGCATTAGTCAACCCAAATTACATAATTAGAAACTCATAATATCCATATCACGTTATGAAGGCTGTCTTATGCACATCTGCTTCTTTCACCTTCAGCTAATGATACCTTGATAGGAGATTTATCTTTGAGAATACTGCGACTCTTTACAATTGATCAAATAGGTCTTCGATCCTCGAGAGTGGGTACTTATTTTTCACTGTGAGCCTATTCAACTCTCGATAAAATACAGAGCCTTATACTACCGTCCTCTTCTTAACAAACATGACTAGCACACCCCATGGGGAGAAACTAGGGCGAATGAAGCCCTTCTCTAATAGCTCTTGAATCTGTTTCTTCAACTCCTTCATCTCTAGATGTGCTAATCGATACAGTGCCTTTGGAATGAGCATTTTACTCGACATAAGGTCAATAGAAAACTCCACTTCCCTCTCGAGTGGAATACCAGTAACGTCATTAGGGAAAACATCAGGAAACTCCCTCACCTCTACCTCCTTTAATGATGGATTGTCTACAGTAGGGCCCGGAATCAAATTGACTAAGAAAGTTGGGCAGCCTTTAAGAATGAGTTTCCTTGCTCTTTTGTAGGATATCACTTTGGGCAAAGCCAAGCATCTCAATGCCTCGAATTAGAACTACTCTCTTCCTTTTGGTCTCATTAGCAGTAGCACTAGCACTGACCTCTACTAATAATCAATCAATACTCCATTCTTTGATAACCAATCCATTCTGAGTATAACATCAAACTCTGCATTGGTAACAAGATAAGATTGGCATAAATCAAGTGACCATGTAAGTCAAGCTCAAGCTTTCTGACTATGCTAGTAGACTAGAGTTCTTCTCCTGACAGGACGATCACAGTGTAACCTATAGCAAGTTTAACGGTTTAGATGCCCCTACATTTCACAAAGGTTTCAGATATGAAAGAATGAGTAGCCCCTGAATCTAATAACGCCTTAGTGGCTACCCCTGCTATGATGATTTTTCATGCACACAGGTCATCGGGCACATGCAATTTCCTCATGATTTAAAAGTAGGTTCGAAACTTTAAAGATTCAAGCACTAATAATGCAAAAAATACATGTAATGAGTGTCATGTCTGGATCTGCCTCCTCAGCATGCATGACATGCAATTGCCCTGAAGCAAGCTGCTTCAACTGTGGGCAATCCTTGGATATGTGTCCAGCAGCTCTGCATTTGAAGCACTTGTTCGATCCCCACATACACGTGTCGAAATGCCTGTGCTTGCACTCCTTGCATAAAGGTTTTTCATCAGTGTTAGGGGCTGCGTTCTTGTGCGGTTGTTGCTCCTGAGATCTCTGCGGCCCTATGAACGACTTCTTCCCTTGTTGTAACTACACTGGTGGTGGCCTCTTCCTCTGCATCTCCGAAGCAATATCCTTCAGAGCCTGCTCAGCTTGGAAGACCCGAGAAATCATACTAGAGTACTCAGTAGAGTCTGCCATCGTGACGTCATGGTAGATAGTCGGTTGTAGTCCATCCATAAAGTACCTCAACTTCTTTGTTGCGTCCTTAGCCATTAGGGGCACAAAATGCACCCCCGATCAAACTTCCTCACATACTCAGCCATCGATAAGTCTCCCTGCCTCAAGTTCATAAACTCCCGCTTCATCCGAGAGCGTACATCTGCAGTGAAATACTTGGCATAGAACACTTCCTTAAACCCATCCCATGCCAAAGTGCCCATATCAACGGATAACTCCGCTCCTTCCCACCATAATAATGCATCCTCATTCAGTAAATAAATAACATACCTCACTCTGTCAGCATCACCAAGGGCCATGAATTTGAATATCACCTCTATAGATCGGATCCATCCCTCAGCAACTAGTGAGTTTGTCATTCCCGTAAAATCCTTAGGATCCATTTTCCTGAAACGATCATTAACCGCCTTGGGCCTCACTCTACGAGCCATCTTGTTGTTCCAACAACTAAGCCATTCCCTGAACCACTTGATCCCCAGTGCCCGATGACGGTGGCGATGGAGGTGGAGGTGTCTGAAGCACTCGATCCCCAATGTCAGACGACGGTGGCGGTGGAGGCGGTGCCTCCTCAGGCCTCTCCTCCCCATGCCCCCAATTCCTCCTTATGTGCCGTCTAGGAGGCATCTTTGTACATGACCCAAAACAAGCACATAAATCGCATGTATTTAAGATGAAAAGACATATCTATTGGTCCGGTGAGGCCGGCTAGAGAGAGAGAGAGAGAGAGAGGGGGGGGGGGGTGAATAGCCCTGCAAGTAAGTTAGAATTTTCTTTTGCTTTTCGAACTTAGCAAGGATAAACAATTAATTAAAGCAAGTACTTAACATTAAATAAACAACTTATAAAATAAAAAGAGACACAAGAATGTACTTCGTTACAACCTAGTTGGTTGTTAATCCAAGACAATGAAAGTACTAGAAGAATCTCCTTCGTTGTAGGAGGAGAAGCCTCTTACACTCTTTAAAAAGCTCAGAAAATAGCTAGGAATTGATTACAGAAGTTATTTTTTGATTCCTAGCTCTAGAGGAAAATGTTACCTTTGGTTGGAGGCGCCTTTAGAGGGTCCAGGGCGCCTTCAAGTAGATAAAACTTTATCCCTTCGCAATGGTCACAGTAACGGCCATTCTTTCTGTTGGAGGCGTGAGGGTGCCTCCAACTCCATTGGAGGCGAGGGCACCTCCAATAACATTGGATACGCCTCCAGCCAGGCTCAAGGGCGCCTTCTCCTTGAGACGCGAGGGCTCTTCCAAGCCTCTTGGCGATGCCTTCCAGCAGGTAGATCAACCTCCAAGCTGATCTTCTTCATATGAGTGATGCTTCGGTCAACAGGAGTTAAGTTCACCTGAATTCAACTCCGACCTTCTCCTCAAGCAGACTTCGTCCTAGCTTCTTGTCCCTCGGATATGTCGTGCGCGTCCTTCTCGTCTGCCGATGTCCTCTTCTGTAGTTTCTCGTCCCTTAGATGCACCGAGCCTGTCGACTCGCTTCCCGTGTCATCCTTCTCATCCGCTGCGTCTTTCGCTCGACTTCTTGTGTTCTTAAGTTCCTGCACACTTATACACAAGGATCAAACACAACAGGACCTAACTTCACTTGGTTGATCATATCAAAACCAACCCGGGGTACTTACAATATCAATTAAATTCTTAAATTCTTCATTGTAAACCATTAAACATTAAAATTTATCTGAACTTTAAAGACTTCTTAAGTTTCTTGCAACCGACTGTAGGCACAACCCTTAATCAGGACCCTTGGTTATGATACCAACTGAAACAACCTAAAACTTTATCCCCTTATAGTTTTCAAAACACGTTGTACGTACCCTTCCTTTCCTTAACTTATTCAAATAAATCAATGCCGATGTGGTGCATCTTAAATACGTTTAGTGAGAAAGCAATAACCTAAAGTCCTTTCTAAAGCACTAATTGGAGACCTGAATGTGCAACCAACCAAATTAAGGAATACCAGACAACTGATTGGCAATTACATCAACTCAGAAAAGAAAAATCAATATCCCAACTATGGAAAGTAACTAGCTCATCCAACAAGACCCTCCGTCTCCTCATTACCTGCACCATATGGATCTAGTGAGTCTAAAGACTCAGCAAGTCCAAGCATTTTATAGCAAGAATTAAACATCCAATCACATGCTTATTTATATGTATTTTTAAGAAAATACCTTGAACATTTAAAATTTAAATCTTGCTGACATTTAGTCCCATCGACCTTCAAACTTTAATTAAAGAACATCAAACATTAACTTTCAACATCAAATATTTAAGTGAGTTCATATCATTGAATGTGACACCTTTTTCCTCCACCTCCATTCATTTGACCAAACTTTTACCCTAGTACTAGGTTTGGTAGTGTTCCCCGGTATCCTTTAAGCCGGGTTCCACAAGCTTTGGTATGGATTCCGGTATCCTCTCAGCTGGATCCTTACCATAGTACTAGGTTTGGTAGTGTTCCCGGATATCCTCTAAGCCTGGTTCCACATGTCTTGGGTAAGGATTCCGGTATCCTTTAAGCCAGATCTCACGCCCCCCTTTCTTCTGATTTGATAAAGAATTTCCGGTATCCTCTAAGCCGGACTCCTTTACCTGTCACAAACAAATCACATTATTTTTCATTTGATTGCATGGTATCATCAAAGAATTGTAAGGCAGATTGAGAAACTTATTGATGTAGCATAGGTAATATTAAGCAAAGAAATAAGAATTTCTAGCAGCTACTAGTACAACAAGATTGGGCTTTTATTTATTTGAATTCATTTCCATTACTTCATGACTTTAGCCTCAAACCATACAAAGCGTGCATCTAGAAAGCTAAAACAGAAAAGCAAAGAAATACAAAAAACCGTGTATAGTCCATACAAAACGTGTATAGCATCAAAGAAATGCAAAGCATGTTATAGTCTACTAGACGTCTGTCCAAAGGCTACACATTTGATTTCCAGCCTCAAAACTCCAAGGATAAAACGAACAAACGTGAAAATGAGAAGCTCAACGGAGATTTTTGAATGGTTCGAAATCTCCGAAAGCAGAATATGTATTAGCAAAGAGAAATAGTTATCCAGCGATAGAGTCAAACTCAATGATAGCAGAATGGAAATCAAAGAAGATTAAGGATGGATTCAACCCCAAATCATTGCAACCATTGTAGAAATTAAACACAAATGAAATCGTCAACACTTGCAGAAATAAAACAGCATCGAAATTGCCAACAGTTGTAGAAATAAAACAACAATGAGATTGCCAACAATTGCAGAAATATAGCAACAATGAAATCGTCAATAATTGCAGAAATAAACGACGACGAAATCACCACAATTGCAGAAATAAAACAGCAACAAAATCGTCAACAACGGTAGAAATAACATGATAATGTAGAAATAAAATAACAACGAAATTGTTAACAATAAAGCGTACATCAAACATATGCACTATGATCCATATAGTGCAGAAAATAAGGGTTGAAATCTGCCTTAGTGTTTTGCTTGCAAAAAGGTATCTAGCGAGCCGTAGGGGAACGACATGAGGCAATCCGCCAATGTTCTTCCTCAAGGGGTGCTAAGGGTTGTGTGGAGGAGGGGGCGGCGACACCAATATGAGGGAAACCTAAAATTCTCTCTTAAAAGAATATATTTAAAAAGGGTAGGGAAGGCGGGTTTGCTAACATATTGGACCGGGTCCGTTAATTTGTTACTTAGCATATTAATTATTCAAACCCTTTATCATAAATATATTTATGATACATAAAATCAATTAAATAACCCAAAAACTTACGTGACCTGGTTTTTTTTTTACTACAAGAAACCTCAAAGGTTTGTTATTTCTGTGCAAGCAATAAGCTTAAGATATAAACCTAGAATGACTTCATGGACTCATATTGAAGTTCCAACTGGAATTCCTGGGGTCACTTTTGTGAGGTTTTATCAATCTGGTTAAGACTGGGATATGTCCCAAGGAATTGAGTCTTGATCTTGAGTGCTTTTACAATTCTAACTTTGTGTCAAGCCAATTTGTTGCTAAATGTCTTTTTTGGAGTTCTAAATATTTATGCTGGAACCAATTTCAATATCTGACTTGAATGATTCTATACTTGCCAATCTGTGCTGAGACATAGTTCCTGCTCTCGTGTTAGTAGCTCGGTTCATTGAAGAAGAAATTCATCTACATTCCTAGCCACCACAAACATCGGGCTGACCATCTTCTATCCTTCCCTATTGAGACTGATGTCTGGCAGTCTTGTGACAATGTGAAAGGTGGCAAGGAACCTGGTATATGTACTGATATTGTGCAACATCTCTATGTGATATCAGAACTGGATGTTTCACTTGGGCAAGACAACATTGAAATTTCAATTCTTGTGCTTTGTTCTGGTGTCAAGCTGCACCTTTGTGTGAGAGGACCCAATTTAGCATGATTCAAGCATAACATCACCAAAACTTAAGTAATTAATCTTTGTATCAGTCAACATTTTTGGATGTTCCAGTCATAACTCTTAATTATAGAAGTCAGATTTGACTTGGAGTTATTGATTAATGAAATCTCAAATCAATTGAATCTTATGATGCAAAGTCTAAACGTTCTAGAGTATAAATAACAGTACGTTATTATCAAAATAAATTTGGGTAGATGTAGCAAATCCAAGGTCAAATGTTGCTCCAACATATCTGTTTCAATGATGACATACCACCATGATTTAGATGATAAAGAGAAACAATGCAAAACAAATATTTGATGTCATAATTTTTTTGAGTTTGACAATTGTGGCATGATTTAATTTTGATTTCTGTTGACATCTTAAAGAATCTTGGTGGTGGAATGAGAAAGTACAAGAGAAAGTGAAGGAAAAACGAATAGCTTATAAGGAATTATATATTTGTAAGAACGAGGAAAACTTAAAAAAATATACAATAGCCAAGAAAGAAGCTAAGAAAGTAGTGAGTGAAGCAAAAAATGAAACTTTTAAACGCTTATATCAAAAATTGGATACAAAAGAAGGGGAAAGAGACATTTATAGAATAACTAAAGTGAGAGAAAGGAAAACAAGAGATCTTAGCCAAATAAAATGTATTAAAGATGAATTTAATAGGGTATTAGTAAATGATGGAGAAATAAAAGAGCGGTGGAAGGGGTATTTTCATTAACTTTTTAATGAAGGTTTAGGTGACCAACTTAACTTAGGTAATTTAATTAAGTCAAATGAGCATAGAAATTTTAATTTTTTATCGAGAATTCAAACTTAAGTAAAACAAACTTTAAATGAGATGTGTGATGGAAAAGTGATTAAATTGGATGATATTCCAATAGAGCTATGAAGTGCCTAGCGAAGCAAGGTATAAAATGATTTACAATTTTTTGAAGTTATTTAACTTGCTATTGAAAATGAAAAAATGTGTGATTAATAGAGGGTAAATACCTTAGATAAAACAAAAGCGATGTATAAAATTGTGTAAATTATAAGAGCAGTAAGTAAATGAACCATACCATGAATCTTTAGAAAAGAGTTATAAAAAAAAATGGAAGGAGATCATGGTGATAAAAAATCAATTTAGATTCATACTCAAAAGGTCAACGATAGAAGCTATATATCTTCTTAGACAATCGATTCAAAACTATTAGGAAAACAAATAAGATTTACATATGGTATTCATTGATGTAAAATTATTTTTCCTTGGTAAATTTTATAGAGAATTCTAGAAAAGGAAGGTGTTAACGTAGGGTGTTTTAAAACAATTAAACATATGTATGAGGATGTAATGACAAGAGTGAAGACTCTAGGCAAATTAATTGAAGCGTTTCCTATAAAGATAGGGTTACATTAAAGATTATCTCTAAGTTCATATCTTTTACATTAGATATGGATGAACTCAATGGATACATCTATGACACGTTACCATGATACATGTTGTTTGCAGATGATATTATTTTGGTAGATGAGACACGTGAAGGAGTAAATGCTAAGCTAAAATTTTAGAGGGAAACACTAGAAGGGAAAGGTTTTAAGCTTAGTAGATTAAAGACAGAATATATGGAATTTAAGTTTAGCAATATTAGAAGTAATGAAACAATTGTTAAGATAGGAGAGGACGAGTTGCCCGGAATCGAGAGATTTAAATATTTAGGATCATTTTTACAAAATGATGGAGGGATTGAGAGAGATGTCTTACATACAATACAAGCAGGATGAGTGAAATGGAGGGGAGCGTCGGGTGTTTTATGTGACCGTAAAGTACCTCTTAAACTTAAAGGTAAGTTCTATAAAACCGCAGTTAGACCTGCTATGTTATATGGAGCTGAATGTTGGGCTATGACTCGAGCACATGAGCATAAGATGAGAGTTGCAGAGATGAGGATGTTAAGGTGGATGTGTGGACATACGAAGATGGACAAAATAAGGAATGAGAGCATTAGAGAGAAAGTCGGAGTTGCATCTATTGAGGACAAACTCCGAGAGACACGTTTAAGATGGTACGGACATGTACTTAGACGACCAATAAATGCTCCAGTTAGGCGATGTGAAACTATGATAAACATGCATATCAAACGAGGAAGAGGACGACAAAAAAAGACTTGGTTAGCAACAATAAAACAAGATAAAATTTATTTAAATATAGATGATGATATAATAGGAGATAGAGCTCAATGGCGTAAAAGGATTCATACAGCCGACCCCACCTAGTGGGAAAAGGCTTGGTTGTTGTTGTTGGCATCTTTAGAATTTATCTTGAAGCGTGATTCATGTACTAATTTATAATTTTTGATATGAGTGTAGCCTATATTAATTTGAAATTATTGTTTGATTTACTGATATTTCGAATAAATGTTAATGCAATTAAACTATTTTGGTTGTCTAAGCAAAGTCACATTAAGAAACATGTGCATATTTTCTAGATATGTTATTCTCAATGAATTAATTTTGATCTTCAGACCTTTTTAACACCAACTACTCTATACAAAAGTTGACGTCTCACATTGGTTACTTTCAGACTACGAGTTCTTTCATAATAACTTGTTGGTGCAATTGTACCCAAGTGATGTTAGGAGCATGATCACTTGGTTTTCATATTTGGTCAAAGGTTTATGTTTGATATAAGGGTTTAAGATAAGATAATGTGATTTGTCAAGTATGTTTAGGTTGGCAAAATACTTGGCAATCGAAAAATTCTAATAGGTATTGGTATTGGAGAAGTCAAATCGGTGTTGGCATCAAAGGAGCTCAACATAGGTTGTTAAAGGAGAAGTCCAAGATGTATTGGCAAAGGTAAAATTCTGACATGCAAGGTTGATCATATGCTTGACAAGTGAAAGTCCACAGGTGATAGGTGAAGGTTTCGAATGTTTGGAAAGTGGAACTTCCGTTAGGTTAAGGTTGACCTAGGTTGACATGATACTTGACAGATGCGGAAGACCTGGAGGTGACACCTCTTGACAAAAGAAGTCTAGCCTCTTGGCAAAGGAAGTCTCGGGGAGGCTTCTTGGCATAGGAAGTCTTGGATGCAAGGTCTCTTAACAAAGAAAGTTTTGAAGGTGACCTTTTCACAAGACAAGGAAGTTTTGAAGGCACGACCTCTTAGCAATAAAGTCTAAATGAGATGAGACTCTACAAATGACCTGTGTTTCAAGTAGATTTTTTGACATAGGCGATAATTTGACCTTAGATTGGTCGTAATTGATGATTTAGTCAACCGAAGGCTGCATTCAGTCGACTAGTGTGTAAGTTCACTAGGAAGTTGACTCACGTAGATTTGTCAATAAACAAAATGTTCCAACAAGAAGTTAGAAGAAGATCGTTGATCTGTCAAAGCATGGCAGGAGCCATCAGATGACTTATGTGATTGAGCATCGAGCACGGCAATCGACTAGGAACAAAAGAACTCAATTGAAGTATCAATTTCCAAACAAAACAATCGATTGAAATCAGATGAAGTCAACTGAAAGATCTGTTGTTAGGTAGAGGCTTACAAGATCATGAAAACAATCACAATTTGTTGCAGATGGAGTCGGCAAATCTGTTGCTATGTAGAAGTTTACAAGATCATGAAAACAATTGTTGATTAAAAGAGCAACAATTGAGTTGAAGTAGAACAATAGATTGCTGACAGAACTTGAAGGCTATAAGTAAGGAAGCAAAGGGAGGTTCTCAAGGCTCGTAAAAGTCAATGAAATGTAGTGGAAGCAATGAAAACAATTGAACTATTGTGAAAATGTTCTGATAAAAGTTGTGCACTTGTATTGCTTTCTATATTGTATTATTATTGTTTTACTTAAATTATTTAATATGTTTTGTTCTTATTGTGAGCAATGCATTCTAAGAGGATTCCTTTCTTTTAGGAGTATAAAAGATAGAGAGATGACTTATCGACGAGTCATAAGCCATGGAGTAGGAACTGGGGTTTTGAACCATATTAAGTAGAAGTTTTAGCTATGCTTATTGTTTTGTTGTTTGTCTATGTATCCACTGTGCAACTAACAATTAAACCAAATGAGGACTTAGTTAAGAAATTGCAATTTCAAGTGCCCACCTATTTTCTATGCGTCCATGGTTTTCATACCATTTTTTGAAGGCATGACTTATGATCTACTTATTGTTAATTGCTTAATACCAGTGATCTTATTTACTTCATGCTATTTTTATATTCTTATTAGTAGTTTGAATCCTTGACCACTTTGTTTTTGTTGTGTTCATAGACTGCACTTTGTTTTTGTTAAAAAAAAGTTTCAAAAGAACTAGAGCTCCGTTGGAGGAAAAAGTCATCTATATTAGAATCAGGCTTATGCATGGTCTTTTGAATAGGAAGTTGATTAACAAGTTCTGGCATAGACAAAAGATCCACATTGAGCTACTGCATCCTTCTGAATTGTCTAATTCCTTAGAGAGGATTAGTAGATTGTGCACAGAGGTGGAGTATAAGATGGTTGAAATGGAGGAGAGTATCAGATGTTTTATATGATAGAGTACCTCTAAAATTTAAAGGGAAGTTTTGTAAAACGGAGGTTAGACTTGCTATGTTAGAATGTTGGGCTATGACTCAATTACATTAATAGAAGATGATAGTTGCAGAGATGAGGACGTTAAGGTGGATGTGTGTACATACAAGGATGAACATAATAAGAAATGAGAGCATTAGAGAGAAAGTCGGAATTGTATCTATTGAGGGAAAATTCCGAGAGACACGTTTAAGATGATATAAACATATGTTTAGATAACCAATAAATGATCCAGTTAGGCGATGTGAAATATGATAAATACGTATATCAAATGAGGAAGAGGGAAAAAAAAAGATTTGGTTAACAATAATAAAATAAAATAAAATTTATTTTAAGTATAGATGATGATATAGTAGTGGATAGAGTCCAATGACGTAGAAGGATCTATATAGTCGACCCCACCTAGTGGGATAAGACTTGGTTGTTATTGTGGACTTCTTTGGGTTACTGTGATGACCAAGTGGGACATGCTTATTTTGCAATGGCCAGTGTATTTTTATCTTACGTTACATTGAATTGAGTTAATTATGTCTTGGATCCCCTTTTCTTTCTCCGGTCTCTCCTTGAGTCTTCTTCTTGAAGCTCCTTTCTTCTCTTCTCCTCTGTACCCTGTGATGCATTGCATATTATGGAAGTGAATTTCTCTATTAATTGCTCGTGAACATGAAATGCACAATCTTAAAATTTTCTGGTCTTGCTCCACCTTGCAGGTTGATTTTGTTATGGGTATACTTTCAAAGTTAGTGACAAAGCAGGTAACATATTATTTTTGTTTCACCATTGATGATGTCGTAGGATAGTTTTTTCTTTTTCTATATATTCTGTTTTACCATTATTTTATATGTAATCAAGTAACCAACCTTTGAAAAAGGGTATGTGAAGGCATGTGATCGTCTCACTGCATAGCACATATGCGCTATGTATATCATTATGTGGTTAACATTAAATTAATAAAAAAAATAGTTGCAACTATGAAAATTACAACATATAATTAAGCTTTCATTTGGTTGTAATAAGTTTTTTTAATTATTATTATAAGTGGAATAGATGATATATATAAGACACATATAATAACAGTGTCACATGGAAACTAAGTGTTTAACATTTATAAGTTAGAAGCTAACAAATAGGGTAGTTTAAGATTTTAAATCAGTTTGATTCAATCTAAATTTGTTCAGATAAACCTAATAAGAGCTTTTTGTCAATTGCATATATGGGATTCATGTGTCACCTGTCAAAGTCCGCCTGAACAGTTGCTTGTGTAACCTAGTCAGAGGCTTTTAAAACTATATAACTTAAACATTTTGTGAGCTAACAGTGGATACAAAATTTTACAACCGACAGCGAACAAAAACTCCAGTATGAGCATCATTGCTTATAAAGATTAAAATTCATACGGGTGCAAGATCAAACCAGTTGGGTGTGTGAGAAGAATAAAAAACTTATAAATAAAATGGGCATTAAGTAATTCCTTCCAATAAATTAGAAGATTAAAAAAATTTAAATAATCTCTTTAGTTCAACCCATGGTTTAAAATCTCTAGCCGTACTGAGATTTCGATCATGGATCGAAGCGATATGGTTTCAGTTCTGTATTGTGTCGTGTTGACATAGTTTCAGTACTTTTTAAATATAAAATATATTAACTAAAACTTAAAAATTTAATCTAAATATTAAAAATTATATATAAAATAAAAAATAAAATAATTTTGTTTTAATATATATATAAAATTAATGAGATACTTTTATTAGGCTTTAATTAAGCATATTTAAATTATCCTAATTATAGTTGGGTATGAACTTTATTATCAAAGCATAAGTAATCCTTGTTTCGTGATGACTGCGAGCACGCTAGCCGGCGTGATGCGTCTGGACTCGCTGCCGATCTTGAGCAATGTGTTCGGACATGTCGTCGAGGTCGGGCAAAGGGTCAGATGTGTTGTTGGGGTTGGGATGCCGGGCTCGCGCGATGCGTTCGGACGCGTCACTGGGCCGAACAACTGGTCCGAATGCGTCTTTGGGTTCACACGACGCGTTAAGACGTGTCGCCAGGGCTGGACAGGTCGTCAGGCTCGTATGACACGTTTGGATGCGTCGCCGGGGCCGAACAACTAGTCCGGGCGCATTGTCGGGCTAGCACGACGCATCGTCAAGCTCGTACGACGCATCGTCGAGCTCGCGCGACGCATCCGAAGGCGTCATAGGGCTCGCACGATGCCTTTGGATGCGTTGCTGGGTTTCCGCGACGCCTCCGGGTGTAGGCGTTGTGCTAGTGCTGATCCATGGGTGGAATGAGATGTATCGGGTGTAGGGATGTAATTGAGCCGAGCCGAACTCTTGAATGTTTGAGTTTGACTCGTTTATAATCGAGCCGAGCTCGAGCTTTATTTAACGAATATATTCATGGCTCACGAGCTTATTCGAGCTTTTATCAAACCTAAACGAGCTTAATAAATATAAATTATAAATTTAAATATTCATTAAAAACTAAATTATATAGTTAGAGAAAATTATAATATTCTTATTAAAATTTACAATTTTATTCTAATAAATAAATTTAATATATTTGTCTATATGGTGGCAAAAAGGCAAATACGCTCGCCCTCAGTGCCCCCCATCAACCCGTTCCAGGGTCAACACGGAGGAGGTAAATCACGGGCGGCTACTAGCCTTTGGAATAGTGACTAGCACATAAGGGAGGCATTTACCTCGGCTTTGCCGAGATTCGAACCCCAGACCTCATGATGGCAACACCTCATGCGCTAGCCACTAGACCCATCCGAGGGGACAATATATTTGTCTATATGTTTCATAAGTAGAGTGTAAAATCTATAAATTTAATATCAAAACTATTATGTTTTTTATTTAAAAGTTGATTCATGAACTTAACGAACATGTTCACGGGCTAACGAGCCGAATATTGTGAAGTTTGAGCTTGATTTGTTTATCTTAACGAGTCTCATTAAATGAGCTCAAGCGAGCTTTTATCGAATCGAGTTTCGAATAGTTCATGAGCCACTTGGTTCATTTACACCCCTAATCGGGTGAAATGACTTGAAATTTTAATCTATGGTTCAGCCTAAATAAATATTTCCAAAATAATGTTTTTAGAAATGGTAAACTAACCTAATTGTATACAACAACTAAACTTTATCCAACTAGGTAGGGTCAGCTAAACTAACGTAATTGTATTATTAAACAAAATTAAGATTTGTGAAAGTACAAGATGTAATGTTTTAGTTATTTAGTTTTTCCATTGTAGGGTAAAGCTTTCTTCCCTCAAGCAGTTTGTTCTCAAAATCTACAAGTAAATCGTTTAAATTCAAAACTTGCTTTCTTTCCTCTAAATTTCTGAACATGATCATATAAACGTATTTCCAATTCAAGGTAAACAATGACTTATTCTTTTCATATCATGCTATTGATTTTCTTTATGTTGTGTCTAGTGCTGGTCTGTCTGAGTGCATGATTACTCACTTTGGTTCTTTCATTGTAATTGCAATTGCAATTGCATGTTTGTCTCATGATCTACTTGTTTTTTTTTTTATGTGGTACGACTCTTCCCTAGGATCTGCATTGGCGGGAGCTTCGTGCACTAGGCATAGGGCTGCCCTTTTTATATACTTCATGTATAGATTATGGATGGGTAGAATCTAGTGGAGCTCAACTGCATTCAAGCCTTGCCAAAAATCACAAATGAACTTGAGCCGTGTTCATTACCAGCCTAGCTCAAACATCTGTTTATAACTCCAGTTTCGTTAAGCTCAACTAGAGTTAAGCTTTAGTTTATAACTTGATGGCAATTAGATTTCACCAACATTAAACAATATTGAATAACTCAGAAGGGATTGAAGCATTTAAGCCATGTGTGGTGGGTCCATGGTTCATTTCCCAAATTGAGACCTTGTGCATTATATATGTGCAGCACAACAAAACATGGTCTTAACAAAGAAATATTATTTTGATTGCAATATAATTTTAAAATAAATATTTTTTGAAATTTAATTTTAGAATTAAGAATGTACATGTACTTGACACAACTTACATGGTATAATTGTTATATTAAATTTATATAATAATTTGTTATGAAGAGCATAGATGAGGGAACTATACCTCTAGGCCACTAGCTCAAAATGGTTAAGTGTAAGTTAATACTAGCTCACTTATCCATGCTTATAATCCCTACTTACTTGCCCAGCCCACAATATCCATGTGAAACTAAACTTGGATGCCTCGATTCCTTATGATAGATAGAGCTCAAGATTCTTGTATATTTGATCTACAGTCATTTTTCATTGTTTGTTTTGTTAATGATTTATTTTCTGGTTAGCCATAACCGACATATGACGTCTCATCCTTTCCTTTTTTCATTTTCAATGCAGATATGGAAGATGCCAAAATTATGGGTGGGATTTCTGAAATGTGCTGCACAGACACAACCTCGTTCTTTTGATGTTCTACTTCAGGTTTATTATTTCCCCATTCAATAATTTCTTATTTTGTTTGAATTAGTACTGTACTTATGTAAAATTACTTATAACAGTTGCCATCACTTCATCTTGAGAGTGCTTTAAATCGGCATCCTAACTTACGGACTCCGCTTGCTGCTTATGCTAATCAACCAAACTTGAGGACTTCACTACCATGGTACTTCCATTTGTTACACACCTTGTGATGATTTCTTTCATGAAAGTTTCTACTGTGTTTTAATCGTGATATAGATTTACTTTGGGAATTCTCAGTATTGACACTTTGATAGTCAAACTTTGTAACTAATTCAGTTTTAAGTCGCTGAGCATCTACATTTTCTAACTTATAGCACCTACATAGTTGGGAAAGGAATTCTTTGCACTTCTGATTATCAATTATCATCACTAGGATGCCAGCTACCCCTGCTCTCAATCAATTTGCACCAAGGGATTGTTTGATATATATTTATATTCCTAGGATGTTTTTGGCAAAGTTATTCTTGGACGTAAAACAAATTATATTTTGATTATGACTGAACATTTGTCTTAGTTTAACGCTTGCTGACAACTTAGCACAATCCTCCTTTTTTAACCGGGTTTGGAATGGCCATGACAGCCATAACTTCTAAGCTTGTCAAACTTTTATATGACAAAAACCAAAATCCTTTCTTAGTAAATAAATAAGAAAATAGATTTCATTAACAGTGGCCATCTCAGAAGATGAGGAAATGCTTCACTGGAAACTAAATAAAAGATTTACAACTACATGTATTGCTTTTTCACAAATAATTTTAATCCATTCTAATATAAGAAGTTACATTAAAAAATAACCAACAATTAGAAGTTATACCAAGACTAATATTTTCAAAATGAATTCCTGTTAAAAAATTCAATATCAACTTTTAAAAATTAATACAGAGTTTATTGAAAAACAATTCTATTAAATATGCAACCAAGAACCAAGAAAAGATATGTTAGAAACACAAATTGGTGGGATTTTATTCTCACCCAAATCTTATTGCTAGGTTATTAGATGCAAGAGGTGCAGTAAAAATGGATACTGTGGAAATTAAAACCCTAAATCTAAATATCTCCAGCATCTCCAGTTTCTTTTTACAGCAAGCAGTGGTGCATAGCATTGCACCACAATGATGCTTCAACGCTGTTGTTGTTGACATGATTTTTTGTGCTAAATAGATTTTATTCAGAGTTTAATAGGGCCAAAATTTGCATAGCCATAGGTTAAGGTGGCATCTAAAACTAACCTCGAAGGCTGTCTTTCTTTTTTGGATTATTTTCATCTCAACAAAGAATGTAAATGGCTGTTGGTAAAATTGTTGATTTTTTTTACCATGATATGTTCAGGGTTAAAAAATGGCCTATTTTATTGCTTGTGAGTTAAGGCGAGAGAATGCTAAGATGAAGGCATGGGATTATCAGAAACTACTAGATCCAAAATATATTCAGAAGTAACTAAGTTTGTAAATTCAAATAACCATAACACGAGAAAAATATACATATTCAATGACATTCAATAAAATATATGATATAGTTAGACAAAGTGAAGACCTTGACAAAATTAAGACTCCAATGGTTTAGTCATGCATATTGCATAGAGTTCAATTGCGGAGTAAGAACCATATAGCTGACCAAATAGTTAGCAAAAATATGGGTTCATTGATGTTGATAATATATTTCTCTGTCCTATTTACTAATAACCACGTGATAGAACTGCATTTTCCATTTTATATTGAGTTTATTTTGACATAAATCTACTTTATTATGACCAGGCAAAGCCTCAAGGTGTTGGGTGTTCTTGATGAAAACACAAGATGATACAAGACCATCTATTCCCACAACTTTGCAGGCTCCTGAAACAAGATCTTCAATTCATGGTACAGCACTTCCATGATAATCAACTAAAAAGCCAAATCTTGATGGTTCACTTAAGGAAACCCCCTTTAACTCTCCGTGGTGACTGAGATTCACAGACTGGCATCCAGCTTTAGACCCAGTTTGTTGCCAGAGAGAAAAAACAAGCTTGCGAAGAAACGTGCCTAGCAATCAGAATGTTCATTCGGAGGCAATGGAATGATATACAACAGTACCTAGTTCACTCACCCACACAAGATTGTCCAGTCACGGTAGATATATAACAGGCTGAAGATTTAGATGTATCATAGCTGTATTCTAATGGCAAAAAGTTGTTCATCCTGAGCCCCAATTTGTTCTTGAGACGTATGTAGCTGGTTAAGGATAGTTCAGGTGCCCCAAACTCGATGCTGAAAGATTAAAATTTACCCATTTTATTGTTTTTTTTAATTGACATCAATTATCCGGCTTAGGCAACTATGCAATCCTAACGTTGGTTGCATTGGATGTTGTATATTATAATTTATTGCGGTTCCCCTTTACAAGGTTAGTTTAGAGATCGTGTTTTTATCGCTTGTTACATGGTCATCTAGATATTATCAGTAGATTTGTTAAAAACTTAAAAGATAGTGACTACTTCAATTTTAACTATACTCGATAATCATGTTGAGAATCTCGGCTGTTTACTCTGACATTGTCGCAACACAATGCAGTGAGAACAAAATTGAATAAAGCCAACAGTCGATGGTGGCTTCGTGTTGGTCAAGAGTGCATTCGAATGATGGATACACTCAATTAAGTAAAATTTTATTATCAATCACAATTGCCAAATAACTATTTTATTATCAAGTTTGAATTTAATCATAGTTGTCTCTACGGGTTGCTGCATTTAGTAAATGCACGAGTGTATGCCCTATTAGGTCTTGAAATCAATTTTAATAGGTAAAAAAAAATTTCCTTAGATGCCTAATTTTTTTTCATATAAAGAGTTACTATGTTAGGATAAATATTATCTTCCTCATGATTTATCTATTTGTATCTTATTAGAAGATTAATAATACTTAACTATTTAGGATGGACGATATCACTCCCTTAATTTAATCATAGTTAGATTTTATTGGATACTTCAAATACATAATCATGTGATTGACCACGTGTCTGTGAATAGATAATTTTATATTAAATTTTAATTGAAATTTTAGGATATAACACATGCGATATTGTTTGTCCCCTCTACACTAATTGTGATTGTCATTATTATTATGTTGCTTGAATTGGATAGAGATTATGGGTTGAGCTGAATAGTATAAAACTATTGATATTCGGGTTTAGAATTGGATAGAGATTATGGGTCGAGCTGAATAATTTAAAACTATTGATATTCGGGTTTAAATTTGAAAATGATGTGATATTTAAATTTGATTTAGATTTCAATTTTGAAAAATATACGTGATATTAAAATTTATTTTGAAATATAAAAATATAATAATTTTATCTCAAGTTCCATTTGAAATAAAATTCAAGTTTGAATTTGATTCAAGTTGTTCAAATCGAATTAAGCTATAGTTTGAAATGACTCAAATTCAAGTTTAATTCAAGTTTTTCAAATCTTGATCATATTCAAACCAATCATATTTTATTGTGTAATATAATAAAAATAATAAATATATAAAATATTGAATAAAAACTTTAAGTAGTTTGTGAATAATTAAGTAAAATATTATAGGTTTATATTTTACTTAAAAAAATTATTGAATACGTTCGAATTTAGTTTGAGTTTAATAATTTTAAATTTGAATTAAATATTCTTTTTAACTAGTTCTAAAAGCTTATGGGTCAATTTGATAGGGGTGTCAAAAATGAACTCGACCCGATAACCCGACCCGAGTCGACACGAAAAATATTGGGTTAGGGTTGGGATTTTAGGATTAGGGTCAGATTGGGTTGAACCCGAAATCTGACCCGATTTTTTTTTTTCGGGTTGGGTTGGGTTCAGGTCAACCCGGGTTGACCTGAATTAAGAATCAGGTCACCCATAAACCCGAACCCACCCGAATCAACCCGAACCCACTGGACCAATCTTTTTTTTTTTTTTATTTAATGTTTTAAACTTTTAATTAGGCCATTAGGGCTTCGCCGCTTCGCAGAATGCCAGAATCGCAGCCACAGCTTCGGTTCGAAACTTCGGGAGAATCGGGACTCGGGAGTTTAGGCGATAGGAGGCAGGCGACACCGTGAGCCCGCGACCAGCACCGTCCTCCTCCTCCTCCTCCTCTTCTCTGCCGCCGGCGCCGTCCTATACTTCGTCGTGATCGCCAACGCGACCGTGATTGGCCCTCGTCCACAAATCCACGACAATCGACAGGGACAGGGTTCAGGCAGTCGAAGGAAGGGGGTTCACGATTCTCTTATATTTCCCCAACATCGTCATCGACAACATGGCTTCTCAACCTATTGATCTCGATCAAGAGGAGGATAGTGAGGAGGAGGAACCGGAGGGTGCACCAGCTGTATCTATGACTACGAGGGATTTAAATGTAGATGAAGAAACTTCTTCGCAAGGCAAGGCCTCCGGAAGTGGCAAACGGAAGAGACTCTTGAAATCAAAGTGGTGGCAATATTTTGAGATACTTCCTAAACTAGAGGGAGAAGATTTGCGTTGCAAATGTAAAGCTTGTGGGATTACATACAAAGCAGAAAGTAGCATGGGTACAGGTAATCTCCGACGTCATATCCTTAATCAATGTCTGAAACAGAAAACTAGTGATATTGCTCAAGCATTGTTAGAACAAGGTGATAAAAGTCTTGCCATTAGGTCACAAAGGTTTAACCAAGAAAGATTTAGAGAGTTGCTAATCTTAGCAATTGTGAAGCATGATTTACCTTTTCAGTTTGTGGAATATGAGGCAATTAGATCTATTTTTACGTATTTGGAACCTCAAGTAAATTATTTCACTAGAAACACCGCAAGGACTGATATTCTCAAGATGCATAAAAATGAATGCAATAGAATAGCTCAAGAAATGCATTCATGCCCTGGAAAAATTTGTTTCACTTCTGATTTGTGGACTTCTATTGCCACTGATGGTTATATATGCTTGACAGCACATTTCATTGATTCTAATTGGGTTTTACAAAAAAGGATAATTAACTTCTCTTACATGCCTCCACCTCACTCTGGTATTGCATTGTGTGATAAAATTAATAGTTTATTCAATGTTTGGGGAATTCAGAGAAAGGTTTTCACAATTACATTAGACAATGCGGCTGCAAATGATGTGTTTGTTGGCCTTTTAAGGGATCAACTTGGTTTAAATTGTTCATTAGTGAGTGGTGGCGAGTTTTTGCATGTTCGTTGTTGTGCACACATTCTCAATTTAATTGTGCAAGAAGGTTTGAAAAGAATTGATAGTTCTGTTGATAAAATTCGTGAATGTGTAAAGTATGTGAAAGGCAGTCAAGTGAGAAAGCAAAAGTTTATAGAATCGGTTACCCAAACTTCACTTGATTCTAAGAAATCACTAAGGCAAGATGTTCCTACTAGATGGAATTCTACATATTTGATGCTTTCTAGTGCCATGTATTATCGGCGTGCTTTTAATCATTTGAGATTGGCTGATACTAATTTCACACATTGTCCATCGGTTGATGAGTGGGGACAAGTTGAAAAAATATTCAAATTCCTTGAGGTTTTCTATGAGACAACAACTTTGTTTTCTGGAGTGAAATATCCTACTGCCAACCTTTACTTTCCTCGCATCTTTACGGTTCAGTTGACAATAAGTCAAGCCTTGCAAAGCTCTGATGATTTCATGAGATCAATGGCCAATCGGATGTTTCATAAATTTGATAAGTACTGGAAGGATTATAACATTTTGTTTGCCATTGCCGTGATAGTTGATCCGAGGTTCAAGATGCAATTTGTTGAGTTTTGTTACAACAAGTTATATGGACATGGTAGTAATGAATTAAGTCTTGTAAGATCCAAATTGGTTTCTTTGTTTGAGGAATATATGCACATGGGAATTGCTTCCAAGGTAAGTACTAGCAGTGCATCTTCGAGCTCTCATAGTGCCATTGATGATAATGCTTCTCTTGCTCTAAATTTAGGCAGCGGATGCATGGATGTTTTGAAGGTACTGCTGATAATTTTTTTGCATTTCCTCACTATTTTTTACTACTTGTTACTAATACATTTCATTTATGATATAGGAATTTGACACTTTTCAAAGTTTAGAATTCATTGGCAGAGCTCAAAAGAGTCAATTAGAGCTATATTTGGAAGAACCAACAATTGATAGAATAACAAAATTGGATATTCTCGGGTTTTGGAAAGCTCACCAATTTAGGTATCCTGACCTTGCACAAATGGCTAGAGATATCTTGAGTGTTCCAATTTCTACAGTTGCTTCTGAATCGGCTTTTAGCACCGGTGGTAGGATACTTGACCAATATCGCAGTGCAATGAAGCCTGATGTTGTTGAGGCATTAGTTTGTTGTAGAGATTGGTTAGCTGGAGGGAAAGGTAAGTAGATTTTTTTTATTTTCATTTTAAAGTTATTTGTATTACTAATATTTGTTTTTGTAGAAACTACTGAGGTGGGGTTGAATGATTTGACTGAAAATATTATGAATTTATTCACAAATGAGGATACTGGATCAAAACCTACTGCAACACATGATTGATGATTCTAATGAAAAGTAAGTTGATTAAACCATTTAAGTTTATTAAGTATAGGTTTTTAAAAATCTTTTAGATTTTAATTTGTTTATTTCATACCTTGTTGGCTTGTTTCAAGGTTTGACTCGGTACAAAGGAGGAGTAAAACAATGGAAAAGTGGAGCTTGAAACTGAAAGTTATTTTGTGAAGCTTGAAAACTTTTTTATTTTGTATTGATATCATAAATTTTCTTGTATAGACTCTGGACTCTATAGGATCGTTTACTTGTATAGATAATATAGTTGTATTAACCTTTAATCCTTTTGGATTGCCTTAAAAGTTATTTTTTGGGTTTCATGTGGAACCCCCTTTCATGGGTGATGGAAATGGCTGCCATCATGGCCATTGCCTTGGCCATCGGCAGTGGAAAACCCCCAGACTGGCAAGACTTTGTCGGTATTGTAGTGCTGCTCGTGATAAACTCCACCATCAGTTTCATTGAAGAAAACAATGCTGACAATGTTGCTGCTGTGCTGCAGCTCTTATGGCTGGCCTGGCTCAAAAAACGAAGGTACAAGCTTATAAGATCCCTTGGGAGCTTTCTTTCTTTCCTGTAAATTCTGTTTACCAAAATTGTTGTTGATTTGATGCTTTCAGGTGCTCAGAGAGTCAGAGTGGTAAGATTGTATTTGTTTTGCCCTTTTTTGAAAGAGTGTGTTTTGAAGGACCCTTAGAATTTGTGAGACATTGAGGTTGCCTTATGATTCATGATGTTGTAATCGGTGGTTTCTTTTCCATTTGCAAGTAGTCGAGCATTGGTATTTGGTATTTAGGACGAGCTTAGAAAATGGGTTCAATGTTTTGGTTATGCAATGGAGTTGTTATGGCTTATGGGTGATTTTCAGATTTTGTCATTTTGTGTTCCATTACTTACAGTGATGCTGCCAACCCTCTCCGGTCTGTCGCTCGCCCTCGAGCGTCGCTGCCTTTGCCGACGCCGTTGACTTGGTGAGTCATTGGCCTTTTCCTGACCATGAGCAAGTAGATCTTCTTAGAAGGTAATACAAATTTGATTCTGTGATGTTTTTCCTGGTAACGAATCCAATCCAATGTGTGCTTGCTGCAACCTTGTGGGTTTGGCGAATCAGAGTTGATTTAGGGAATTTTTGTTATGAGTTCACGGATGGGTGTTTAATCATGCTAGTTTTGTATTTCTGAGATGAAATTTTTGGTAGATTATGCGTTGTTCTTTTCATGATAATGCCCTGCTTGGGTTCTTTAAGTGAGTTGTGAGTTTTTTTTTTGAATCGAATGGCAGATGGTGAATGGATGGTTGTTGTGTTCCAGATTCTTGAGATAGCTTTGGTTTTGAATTTCTGGATTGAATTGGAAGGTGATGAATCGGTGTTGATGTGGTGTGCGTTTCCTTAAAATTAGCCAGAACATTGGGTCAAATTTGAAAGAATAGGAATTGGTGTTGATAAATGATAAGGGTGTTCTTCCATTACTGCATGTTGTTCTTCCATTACTCCATGTCTCCATATGCATAGTTTGTGTAAACTCGGCTTCAACTTTAAATAGATTCCCTTATGAATAACAGTATAAGAATTATGCATGCTACTTGTGTGTATAGTACGGTTAAGTTACGTTTGATTTTAACTATAAGGATAACTAAATGAATATGGGCATGGGTGGTCATCCATTTGCTCCTAGTCAAAGCATCGAGAGTACAAGTTTAGGCTGTTTAGCTGTTTAGGAAATTAGTTGGCTTTGATGGTTTTGATTATGCAAATGAGATTCATGCTGATAAAGTATGGTTCTGGACCTTCTGGTCTCCTGCAAATTATTATCTTCAACTATCATTTATGTTATACTAACTATAAAATTACAAGAAGCTATGTTAACTCTAAAAATAATTGTTCAAAGAAGCAAATTACAAGAAATTATATAAGCCACAGACACAGATTTCTAGTCCACAAATTCAAGGACAAATTGTAAAGCTAACTTTTAATTGGAAGGAGGCAAATGTGCGCTTCAGCCGCCATTGGAAAGCCTAACAACGCAACGCATATCTGAACTGTGAACATCTCACAAAATTTGAAGAGCTTGCTACCTCAGGTCTCCTTCTGGATTTCCGAGCTCGAGGAGCAGATGCATCATCAACTTTTACATTCTCTTCTTTCTCTTCATTAGTGCCTGGAGAATCATTCCCCACAGTTTCGGCTGACTTGGTTTTGGAAGCAGACGGTGCTGAGACTTGTCTCTGTAAAATGCAAGGTTTAGGAAGTCAACACCAAGATATATCTAAAGATAGAACATCAACTAGTTAGATTCAAGCCAGATTGAAAGCCTCTCAACGACTCACCTGAGGTTTCTTTTTGCTACCAAAGAGAATCCTGACTATCAGATAATCAGACTTAGCAGTGGCAAATACCACTACCGACCGTGGACACCAGAACAGCAGAACTCCAATGCCCAATGGTGACGGTAGGTTGTTTCTCTACCAGTCTACCTTCTCAATAGTCAATAACATCCTGCTCCAAAAGACCAAAACCGGTCATCAAATGTGAAAGGACTAATCTGGATTTAAGATAGGAATATAAATAGGAAAATCTTATAGATAATAGAACATACAATGGTTTTTATCTAGTATGGTTTCAAGAAAGGAATGTCTGCTATCATGTAGAGAACATCAAATATCTTCTTCTGCAATAAGCCAATAACAATGGCATTGGGTGTGACCGTGTGAGAAGGATACCATCAACTGAATACCATCAACTAAACATTAAAGTTAGTGGAACTAAGCATTACCTGGATACCATCAACTGAGATTCATGCTTTTATTTTTTTGAGACTGATAAAAAAAATAAAAGAATAATTAAAAATAAAATCGGGTTGGCGGGTTGGCGGGTTGTCCGGGTTGGAACGGGTTCGGGTTCGGGTTTATAGGTTTCGGGTTAGAGTCGGGTTCGGGTCGGGTTCGGGTTGGGTGATTTTTAAAAAAATTGATTTTCAACCCAACCCGAACCCACCCAACCCATCCGAATTGACACCCCTACAATTTGATTCATTTGCACCCAATGCCTACAAAATTGAATCTACCCAATGCCCTTTTTCAAAAATAAAAAATGTATTATAATGTTTACAAATTAGTACTCACTACCCGAAAAGAAGGAATTATCGACGAATAAAAATAACTAATAATCCCAGTTTTTAAAATTTTATTAGGACTTGACGGATAATCCATGATCGGTAAATATCACTGTTGGGCAAAACAATAGTCAATATGTTTTAAAAAAAAATTATTGGCCAAGCAAATGTAAACTTGTTTAGAAAATAATGGTCAAGTATATGTTTGACCGGTCATTTATAAAAAAAAAAAACAGTAATTTATAAAAAAAATTATTGCCCAAATATATATTTGGCCTATAATTTTTAAATATTTTATTATTTTTTCAATAATTATAAATATATATTTGATCGATAATTTTAATTGAATTACTGATGAAAAGATATTTGGCTGTTAAATTTAAAAAAAAACATATGTACTATTTTTCATCATTAGTCATTTTTAAAAATAATAGTCAATAATTTTTTTAAAAAAATAACTGATAAAATGATGAATTTTAAATAAAGTAGTTAATTATAAAAATGATAAAAGAAATATTATATTATACAAAAGTAAATGACAAATAACTAATAAAAGGGTGCAGTTATCGAAAAGTATCTGGACCAACTCTCGGCTGTGAGTCGGCTTAGACTGTCACCAAAAAAAAAAAAAAAAAAAAAATCGTTAAATTAGAGATTGAAATTAATTTCAGTCATTGTTTAAATGATCACAATTATAATAGCGATCGACATTCACTTCGATCATTAATTTATTGATTGAAATAAATTTTGATCACAATTTGAATCACCGAAAAAAAATAATAGCGGAATAATATTATGGTTGCTAATTAGTGACCAAAATAAATTGTGATCTCTGTAATATTGATTGAAAAAGTTTTGGTACATAAATAACGGACCATTGATTCAGTCAAGATCAAAATTTAACGACTATATTTATGATTCGGTCACTATATAACGATAACATGTATACTTCGATCGCAATATAATGACCGCATTTATAAATCAATAGCTATAGAACGACTGCATTTATAAATCAATAGCTATAGAACGACCACATTTATAAATCACTCATTATTATCGACTGAAATAATTTTGATCGTTGGATTTCCCGACCCCCCCCCCCTCCCACGCGATCCATAAACCACAATCTCTTCCTTGTGATCCTTCCTCTGGCACGATCCCTTCCTCCGACGCGATCCATTCTCTCCGGAGGCGGCGGTGATCCTTTCCAGCGTGAGCTCCTCTTCGGCGCTAGACCTGACCACGGTTCGGAATCGCCGATTCGACGGTTCCAGGCAGGTCGACCCTTAACCTTAACCGCCCAAGACGGTTACGGTTCACGGTTCAGAACCGCCGGTTCACGATTCGATTCACGGTTCATCACGGTTCGCCACGGTTCAAGATTAATATATTAAAAAAAATTAAAAATTAAAAATTAAACATTAAACATTAAACATTAAAAATTAGAAATTAAAATTTATTGAAAAAAGGGCTTGCACTTATTTAAGTTGCCTACGTATCCCTTTAGGGGAATCAAAGCCCACGTAGTTCTTTTACATTTTTATCATTTTACATTTTCATTCACTTCCATTTCCTGTTCCTGTCGTATTTGTTCCTTCAGTATCAAAATCTTCAACTTCGTCATCTGAAAGTTGCATTCCTTGGATTCTTTTCTCCGCTCTGGTCTAATCGTCCAGTAATGCTTGGGCTTCCAATGAGTCGGGAGACAAAGTTGATCGTCGTTCATCTAATATGTTGCGGCCGGCACTGAACGTCTGCTCCACAGCAACAGTTGACACTGGACAAGCTAAAATTTCTTTTGCGATCACGGAGAGAACGGGAAAGCTTTGAGCCTTCTGTGACCACCACTTTAAGATATCGAAGTTTTCGCTATCTGTTTCATTAAAATCAAAAGAAGTCGTAAAATAATTCTCAAGTTCCTGTGTGGAACTTGAGGATCCTCGTGGACGTTTTGTCCGTTCTTTTAATAAGAGTTGTGCTTTTGTAAGTTTTAAATTACTACTAGTAGTTTGTTGAATTTCAGAAATATTAATTTGTGTTCCATATTTTGCATAATATTGATTATAAATATCATATAAATAAATTCTAACATTATATATAATATTAACTGGATTAGGGAAAGAAGAATTGTTAATTGGAATTAAAGCGTCATAATATAAAGTTAACATTTCTTGTAAAACTTCTAATTTAAATCTAGGATATAAAGCAAATGCAATTAAATAAATTTCAGGAATTAAATAAAAATATTTTTCCCATTTAGTTTTCATAGTTAAGATGCAAGGAGATAAAGATTCATTATTAATATGTTCATTTAAAACTTATACTATATTAGAAAAATTTTCTAAAACTAATTGAGCAGTGAGATAATAAACATCAGAAAGTTGTTCGGTTACATCATTAAATAGTTTTAAAATTTCACAAATACTACTACAAATATTCCATTGTTGTGAAAATAAATATATATTAGTATTAGTGTTTTGTACAAAAATTGAACATAATAATTCTTTATATTGAAATGAATCTTGTAATAATTGGTATGTTGAATTCCAACGTGTTGGTACATCACGTGGAAATTTTTTAGGTCTCATTCCATTAATTTTACAAAACCTACCACATTGTTTCATTATAGATGGATGAGACCATAAATAAGAAATTGCAATTCTAATTGGTTTAATATAACTTTCTAAAATTTTTAAATCATCTTGAACACATAAATTTAAAACATGACATACACAACGAATATGAAAAAATAAACCTCCAATAATAGGTTGACAAACAAATTTTAGATCATCTATACAAGCGGTATTAGAACTAGCATTATCTAATGATATTGAAAATATTTTATGAGTTAAACCATATTCTTCTAAAATTAAACATAATAATTGTGCGATATTATGAGCATTATGTGATTCATCAAAAACTCTATAAGCTAATAATCTTTTTTGGAGGTTCCAAGAGTTATCGATCCAATGACAAGTCACACCCATATACGAATGTGTTTGCCAATGATCACTCCAAATATCGGAACATAAAGAAACTTTATTATCTAATTTACTAAATTCATCAATTAAATTCTTTTTTCCTTGTTTTACTAATTTTTTAATTATACGAGTAAGTGTAGTCCTAGGAACACGTTTAGCACATGGATTAAGAGATTCTTTACAAAAATCTTCAAATGTGCATTTAGATCCAAAACTAAAAGAAAGATGTTCTACGGAAACAAATTTAGCTAATGATTCTCTTAATTTATTATCCGAATATAAAAATAAACCGGAATCGGTACTACCGCTAGTTGAAGAAAATCTTGATAATTGTATTTGAGAACGGTCGAGTCCATATTCCGTCGGGTGCTTCGTTTCTGCATGTCGTTTCAACGACCCATAGCCGCCGCCGGCTTGGAATTTATAGGAAGCATTGCAGTGCTTACATTTTGCACGCATTTCTCCCGACGGAAGAGTGACCTTCTCAAAATGTTTAGTAAAAATAGAAGACTTTAGAGGAGGAAGTTCCCGAACCTTAGAAGTAATTGCATTGGTACTTCCTTGTGTTTCGGGTGTCGGATTCGGAAGATGCTCGATCTCATCATCGGTGGATTGAATGTTGGGGTCCTCCTCCCGCGGATTCATTATTTCCTTTCCCTTCCGAGCTCGAGATGATGCACCTCCGCGGCCTCCTTCCATTGTAATTGAAAATTGAAAACGAAAGCATGTAGAGATTAGAGAATACGAAAATGAGATTAAGAGTAGAGAAGATGTGTGCGAAAAATGATGAAATGAGCTCTCTAAATCATAGCCATTGATAAAAAAAATGATCAAATGATCCTAACCATTGAAAAAAAATACCCAAAAAAATCCTCCCAACGGCTACGAACCGCCAGTTAACCGGCGGTTCAAGCCGTTAAAAAAAAATTTTGCGGCTGAACCGCCGGTTTTACAATCAATGAACCGGAACCGGCCCGGCAACTTGCCGGGCCGGTTCCGGTTCGACCTGGCGAACCAGGTCAACGGGCAACCGGCCCGTTAACCCGGTTACGGGCCCGGGCCCGGGCCGGGTCCGGGCCAGACCCCGCCCTGGGTCAGGTCTATTCGGTGCAGGTAATATGCTCTTCATTCATTTTTCATTCGTTCCTCTCTTGTGATTTCAACTGCCGGCTCAGCCTGCGAGGTTGGTCGCGGTCTGGACAGACTCAACTTGGACGACATTTCCTTGCCGGGCAATCTTTGTCCGACCTCAACTTGGACAACCCTTTCCAAGTTTATATGCTTGTGATCAACATTTGGGTATGATTGTAGCGTAGTTATGAGGAATTTGATGTTGACCCTTGGATATTATGTGTATTTCACTTTAGTATTTTGACATTAGATATTTGATATATTTGGATATATTTATGTGATATTAGATATGATTGTGTGTTTTAGCGTCCGATTTTAAAAATCGGTGGCTAAATAGTGACCGACTGTTAAAAGCAATTGATAAAATGTAGTGTCTAAGATAAAAAAGTATGATAGTATTAGCGACTGTAACTTTTCGATCACTATATTAACCATCGAAATTTAAATTTCGGTCGCTATTTAGCGACCGAATTTTTTACAATGGTCGCTAATGTCCATTGGGCTAAGGCACAAAATATGACACTATTAGTGACTGCAAACTTTTCCGGTCACTATATTAATGACCGAATATTAAATTTCGGTCGCTAGGTATGAAAAAAGTCATTTGTTAATTTTGCTATCGGAAGAAAAAATTGATGACTAATGTTAGCGATTGAAAAATCATTGGTCGCTAAAATAACGACCGATATGTAAATTCATTTTTAAAATTAAATAACGATTGAAAAATATAGACATCGTTCCTTGGTCGCAAATCGGTCGCTAAATTTATTTAGTGACCGATTTGCGACTGAATTATCTAAAATTGACATTTTTTGTGGTGTGTTTTGACTTGATGTTATGCTTGTGCTTCTTGTATTCATTTCATGCTTCAATTGACATATATACTGTCTCTTATGCAATAATTATTTCTTGTATAATGTCCATCTCTGATTGCATACTAGATAATATAGGAGAAGCATATGTCAAAGTTTTGTATACCTGTGGCGGTATGTTTGAGTTTCAATTCTAATCCACGAATATAACCAGACTTGTGACCCAAGACCTCCTAGTGACATTCAAATGTTTGATTCTTGAAATCATTGGAGGTGGTTGGGGAAGAATCATACTTTGTTTTTTTTCGCCAAAAGTGAATTTTTTTTAGATGTTATCATGTATCCAATTTACGTCGATTAATTCTAGGGATGATCGATTCAATCCTATGAAAATATTTCATTGGTCATTAGAATAAATCGGAAAGTACTCACAACAGAGAGTCCATCAACCCAATGTTCAAACTTTCTTGTGAAAAAAGACTATTCACTCGTCCCTACCAATCTATCCCTAGGTCAACACTGAGAAGACAAATCATCACCGATATGAAAGAAGATATACTCATATGTGTTGAATTTTATCATGCCAAAAATAATATACAAATATAAAAAAAATAATTATTAAATTATATAATGTCACACCACTCGACCTTTTTATACTTACATATTATTTGGTGCAAAATCACTCGTCCACTCGACCTTTTTACAGTAATGTCGACATCACACCTCAATTGCATCATATCCTGCAATTTTAATAAAAAAAAACTTATGTCATTAATAAAAATGAAAAGAAGAAACATTCATATAAAATCAAACATATAATTATAAAATTAATTCTAATTTAACCATGTGTCTAGAGCGATCATGATAATTATAAAATTAATTCTAATTTAACATGCATCCTCTATGTGTTGAGCCAAGCTTCTAGATGACAATTATTGGACACCTAATAGTTGATGACTCTTTCTTCATGTGATAAGCAGCCAAATTCAATAATTCCTTAACTCCATTATTATACCTGACCAATTTATTTCGCTCAATTATCCAAATTGATTATGTGAAACATATAATGCACATCAATCAAACAAGTTATTATATTGCCATATTGACTAATCAAGAAATTAAAGCAAATCTTTATATTGTTACTAATAAATTAATTAAAATAAAGCATGTTTTTCTAACTGTGCTCCACTTAACATGTTTTTCTAACATGACTAGGGATGAAAACGGATTTAGATTAGAACGGGTTTAGTTAAATCTAGAATTCGTCCCGTCCTGAGAATTTAGCGAGGCGGATCCGGGTTAGACCCTCTAGATCCACCATATTTTTTTATTTTTATTTTTGAAATATAAAATATATTTTTTAAAAAAATTAATTAAATAGTTAAAATATTTTTAATATTTATATTAATAATATTTTGTAACAAAAAAATATTATCATAAATTAAAATTTATCAATTATTCAATTAAAAATTAATTATTAATTTTTATTTAATTAATAATTAATAAAATAATATTATACGGGACGGGTCCAGGGTGGGTCCAGTGAAACCCAGGACTCGTCCCGAATCCGCCTAAGATCCGTTTAGGCCGGTTTAAATCCGTTCCATTGGGATAAATTTATTACAAGTCTGAATTTCTATCCGCTTCATTGTTATCCCTAAATATGACAAAGAAGTATGCATCATCTTTTTTTTTTTCTGTTTTTATTTTTCCCCTTGATTGAGTGGTCAAGTGTCCAAGACTTGCCCTTGAATATTAAGCAAATTAAAATAGGGAGTTGAAAAAGGAAGTAAGTTGGGAGCCAACTAAAAACTTATATTAGTTCTTCAAGTAGATACACACATCATCAAAATTACGTATTTTCTTAAATAGAATAAAAGCTAAACATTTTTTTTTTTTTTTTTGCTTAAATGCCCTATCTCTCTTTGAGGATGGAGAAAATGACAACTTTATTTTGATTTTTTGTGGATTCAACAAAAGGAGTCTTATTGGATGACATGTGGAAGGTTATGTGCTATGAGTTTGTTCTTTATTAGAGTTAATTTTTTTTATGTGAATGATAATAAACAAATAAGGTAGAGAAGAAAATTATTGATAAATTCCAAATTGATACATCCACAATAAATAAAAATAAATTGATAATATTCAAGATTAATACATCTTAGAGATTTAGTTTTTATCATATAATAATTAATATTTTTTATTTTGGTAGTAGAGAAAAATTATAATCCCTATTGAGAGTTGCACATTTTCTTTATTTAAAAAATTTATTTCTATATATTATTTTAAACATCTTAGAAATAATATAATTTTTAGTTTAACTTCTATGTGTGAGAGTTGTTCCTCTATGTAAGATTATTTTCTTTTTTTGCTTATCAACTTCGTTATAAGTTCTTGGGTGGTTTGAGAATTCGATTTTGATGTCGTATTTATTATATTCTTAAGATTTTCTTGGCTATTATGTGTGAATCAATAATTTAATCTTTGATACCACACACTTCCATGACATTAGATTTTTGTGACTATTCTATGTGAATCAACAGGTTAATATTTGTTACCTACACGCTTTAGCAATATCATTATTTTTTTTAGTTATTCTATATGAATCAATATATTAGATTAATTATTGACAGATTAGATCTCCTAGTTCATATTTTTTAGACCAGGAGATAGATCATATGAAATTACAATTAAATCGTGACGGCGATTCGATCGTAACTGATTGCGATTTTTTTTTGGATTTACCATCCTCCAAGTTATAATTTGGATCGGGACGGATTGACGGAGGTCGTTGATGGTAGACAAGTCATCAGGTTGCTAGTCGCCGAGCAGGGGATGACCTTTGGGTGGCTTCCGATAGCTCGCCCTGATCCAAACTATAATATAAGGGCGATGATTAAATTTCAAATTGATATATTCACAATAAATAGAAATAAATTGAAAATATTCAAGATTAATGCATCTGCAATGAATTAGAGATTTAGTTTTTATCATACAGTAATTAATATTTTTTTTATTTTGGTAATAAATAGAGAAAAATTATAATCCCTATTAAGAGTAGCACATTTTTTTTTAAAAAAAACATTTATTTCTATATTTTATTTTAAACATCTTAGAATTAATATAATTTTTAATTTAACTTCTCTATTTGAGAATTATTCCTTTGAGGTTAATTTATTTTTAGCTTCATCAACTTTGTTCGAAGTTCTTAGGTGATTCGACACTTCAATTTTGATATTGTATTTATTATATTCTTGAGATTTTTTTAGTTATTATGTGTGAATCAATTGGTTAATCTTTGCTACCATACGCTTCAATAATATTAAATTTTCTTGGCTATTTTGTATGAATCAACAAGTCATTAATCTTTGTTACTACATGCTTCGACAATATCAATATTTTGTTAAATTTATTCTGTATGAATTAATAGATTAATTTTATTGTTATACGCTTTGGCTACATATATAAGCTTAGATAAAAGCATAGCTTAAACAATAACATCATCAACTCCCTTCTTTTAGGTTTTTTTTTTTTTTAAAAAAAGAGTTTTTAGTATATATAATGAAATTTCGATGCATAACCATTAAATATTAACAAAATATGGCCTTTACTAGAGTTTCATGTTACTAGGAAATAATATAAGCCTTATTCAGCAGGTGCTTCAGTTACAAATATCAACAAAAAAGAATAATAAACTACAACAAAAATCAAATAGCCTTTAATTTGTTGAAGGCATTAGAATGAGAAGAAAGATCTTAATTTGTAGCCCGAGCAAACTACAAATCTTGGCTCCACCATTGGTTGAAGGGATGAGGAAACCTTGCTTCTTGTTCCTTTCGAAGAAAAGAAAGGAAGAGTAAGGAAGGGAGATCACCAAGAAAGGAGGTGCTTTGAGAGATTGATCGGATCTTGTAGGTGGGTTTAGGGAATTAAGCCTAAAATTCTATTTTAGAATAAAGCCTAATATTAAAGCAAGTAATTAATTAAGAAAAAAACCTAATATTGATAAAATTAGAGTATTAAAGAAAGGTGTCACATGATGATGCTTCTTGCATGTTTTTTACTCTAATTAAAAATAAAATCACAAAATTAGAGTATTATTTTTATTTATTAAAATTATTAACTAAATTTTTTACCAATAATTTTAACAAATTTTATTGTAGATTCTTTTTTTTTTAAAAAATAAAAATTAGCACAATGTCAAAATACTATAAAAATATACTGTTAAAATAATTTTAGATGAGATTTTTAAATTTTTTACCGGCTAAGATTAATATAAATACTTGTCAAATTTTGTTTGATATATTAAATTTATTAACCATTTTTTTCCGATAATTTTATTATAAGATTTTTAAAAATAAATTTGACACAGCATGAAAACTTTGTCACAGGATTTATGCCAAATGAATCTTTTTATGACATTTTAAAAAATTTTAGCAACTAAAACTAATATAATTATCAGCGAAATTTTGGATAACAAATTAATTTTTATTTATTAAATTTACTGACTAACTTTTTTTTGCTAGTAATTTTGGATTGATATTTTTTAATTTTTTACCCATCAAAATTAATTTTTGTCGATAAAAAAAATAAAAATACCATGCAAATTTATTTTGATAAATAAATAAAAATTATTGATCAAAACTCAATTGGTCAGTATTTTTTTATGGTCAAAATTAAGTTTGGTAAAAAAAAATATCAGTCAAACTTTTTTTTGGCTAATAAATAATTCATAATTATTGACCATAACTCAATTGGTCAATATTTTTTTTAAAATTTTTTTACTTGTCAAAATTAAGTTTTGACAGAAAAAAAAAGAAAAAATTAAATAATATCAACTTAACTTTATTTTCGCCAATAATTAATTCATAATTATTGGCCAAGACTCAGTTGGTTGTGTTTTTAATTCTTTTACAACCAAAATTAAGTTTGGTTAATAAAAATTTAAAAAATACCAGTCAAACTTTATTTAGGCAAATTAATAATTATAATTATGACTAAAACTTATTTGACCTGTATTTTTTTTAATATTTTACTAGTCAAATAAAGTTTGATTAGTCAACAAATTAAAAATACCAATCGAAATTTATTTGTTCAATAAATAATTTATAATTATTGATCAAAACTCAATTGGTCATTATTTGTTTATATATTTATGGGCAAAATTAAATTTATCCAGTAAAAAAAATAAAAATACTAGATAAAGTTTACTTTGATCAATAAATAATTATAATTATTAATCAAAACTCAATTGACTTGTATTTTTAATATTTTAGCGGTTAAAATTAAATTTGGCTAGTAAACTACCAACAAAATTTAGTTTGGATAGGAAGATTTCATCAATAATCCTTATTTTAATTTTTCATAGTGACTATATATCTGAGTGATATATTTATTATTGGTGTAATCAACTTAAGGTCAATATTGATAAGGTTGACTATGTTAGTAGATTGTTGGTGCAATTATTTCCTTGGTTAAGGTGTCACAGTTTGACTAACCTCGAATGGATTTGAATTTGAATTTTGATAATAGAACAATATGTTGTAGACAATATGTTTAGATAATATGTTGTGGGACATATGTGAGAGAAGTCAAGTAGGTCATGGAGGACTGGTACTTAGCTGGTAAAGTGCTAACTAGCGGTTAGACAATGGTAAAGTCCTAACTAGGGTTAGACAAAGGTAAAATCCTAACTCGAGGGTTAGACAAGGGAAGTCCAAGTGGGGTCAAGGAGGGCCGCATGTTGGAAAGGAAAGTCCTAACTGCGATTAGGCAAAGGAAAGTCCAAGTGAGTCAAGGAGGGCTACACATTTGGCAAAGGAAAGTCCAAGTGGGTCAAAGAGAACCTCACGTTGGCAAGGAAAATTCAAGTGAGTTAAGGAGGATCACACATTGGCAAAAGAAAGCCCTAACTATGGTTAGGCAAAGGGAAGTCCAAGTGGATCAAAGGAGACCGTACCTTGGCTAGGTGAAGTCCTAATTACAGTTAGGTAAGAGGAAAATCCAAGTACGTCAAGGAGGACCGCATTTAGTGATTGGAAGCCCAACGAGAAGTTAGCAAACTTCAAGTGGGTCAAAAGGTTGATTAGACACTTAATAGAGAAGTCTCAACAGGTCACGGTTAACCGAACATTGGAAAAGGAAACCCTAGACATGGGTTAAACAAGTTAGAGTTGGACAATCGATCAAGTGATTGATTGAGAAACATGTCAATCGTTCAGCTGATCTATTGAGCGCATCTCTACGGGACGCACACGTGGTGAATCGATCAAGTGATCGATTCACCCTGAATTCAATCGATTAGGTAATCAATTAAAGGGGGATTTCATGAAGCATAGTGCATTGTACTGTACTGAATCGATTGGGAAGAATCCCAATCGATTGAGGATATCGTGAGAGGCTTAATCGATTGGCTAATCGATTAAGATTTGTTGCAAGCGAACAGAGAGCTTTTGAATCGATTAGGTGATCTATTGAAGCTGCTTGATCGATTGGGAGAAACTTGTGAGCAAACAAAAGACTTCATAATTGATTAAGTGATCAATTAAGAAGGTCCGTAATCGATTGGCTAATCAATTAAGTGACGAAGAAAATAGCCGTTGTAAGGTTTGGATGGTTGGATGCGCTCGGATATGACTTGGTAGTTGATTGGGGGTAAGACCAATCAATTGGGAGCCCTAATCAGCGGGATATAAAGGCGATGACGAAGATTCAAATGCAATACTTCTTCTCCGATTATTTCTACTGGTTCTTGAAGATTCTTGGATCAAAGTGTTGCTACATTTCCAAGCATTAAGAAGAGATCCACAACAACAAGAGATCAAGAGCAAAGATCTTTCATTGTTATATCTATTTCCTTGTTCTTGTTGTATTTCTATTTGTATCTCATATTCACTTGTGTATTTGCTTGTATGTGACTTTTTCGCCTCCTAGAAGGAGGATTTCATAGTGTACTGTGAGTGAGGAGAGTGACCCCTTGAATTAGTTACCTCAAGGATCTGGATACCAAGTAAAATCAAGGGTGTTAGCATTTGCTTTGAGTTTTCGCCTCAACAAATCATCAATGAAGCGATTAGAGCTAATAACCCCCTTTAGCTCGTCGGAGTATCTTAACAAGTGGCATTATAGCAAGGTTGCTCTTCATTGGACTAATCGCCGAGAGAGCAACGAGCTAGAGGAAGAAGAAGATATTGAAGCTTGAAGCCCTAATTCCAAAGTCAAAGATTCATCATCAAAAGAGCTCAAGTTCAAAAATAGAGTTTAGAGATGGATTCAGATACGATATCTGAGCACCTCTACCATTCAACATTGGAATCTTCGACCTTTAGAAATTAAAAGTTACAAATTTCTTCATGATGGATATAGAGCAATGGTTTGTTAGAATGGAGGAGTTTCAAGCTCCAACGGATAATAAAGAAAAGCTCCTCAAGAAAAGAAAGTGGACCAAGGAGCAATGAAGAAAATCCAAGGCTAATGATAAGGTAACCAAAATTTTGGTTAATTTATTGCCTAATAATGTCTTGTGCAATATAGGGGATTATAAGAGTGAAAACGAGTTATGGAGCAAGTTGCTCAATTTCCATGAAGATCCCTCCACTTTTCCAAATCAAGAAAAATTCAAAGAGGGAGACTCATTGGATTAAGATGAAGAGGATTCAGAAGTTGAAAGGTGTTCAACATCCGAAGAAGAAGATGAAGTTCAAGTTGAAGAGGCATCCACCTCAAAGATTGAGGAGTATAATTCATTGACACCGGAGTAAGAAGTGTTGGGACCTTAGATGGCTAGAGGGGGGTGAATAGCCTCTTTGAAAAACACTAAACAACAATTTCTTCAAGAACTTTGTTAGCACAGCGGAATTAGAAAACTAAAACAAGAAAACACAGCACACTAACTCAGAGATTTACGAGGTTCGGGGATAACTTGCCCCTACTCCTCGGCGTGTCCGTAAGGTGGACGAATCCTCTTGATCTTTCGGTAGATCACACCCCGGAAGCTATCCGGCTAAAGGATTCTCCTTCTCGGTGGAGTAACCTCTCCACAAAGTCTTTAACAGCAGTAAGAAATTAAGCACAAGACTTACAGTAGTGGCTCAAGTGAAATGATCAAAGGAAGCTCACAGCCACAATCAGCGAAGAACAAGCGCACTGCTTCAATCTTCCAGAGAGTTTTTCTCCACAGTGTTTTTCACAGCAAGAGCACAAAAAGCATTGTACCGAGAGCCTCTCCTCTCCACCTTCATATGCCTCTCTGCTCTGAAACGGATCTCTGCCAAACCTGCAGCAAATCCCTGCAAATCCCTGCAACCGTCCACGACGTCGCCAATCACACTTCTTCCTTGTCTGATTGTCTCAGCTCCCACCAATGGCATCCTCGTTTCCACTGGTACCTCTGAGCTTGAACCTATCAGCACAAGTCAAGCTGATTTCGACCAAACGGCTGCCAGCAGATCGCAAACGAGACGTTGCTACCAAAACTGGTTTGTCCGCAGCAAGACACAGCAAAAGCTTTTTGTTGCCTTCTACTAATGATCCTTAATTTGAATTCACCCAACATCGTAATCTGTAACCTGAAACTTCGAGAAAACTTGCAGCAGATGGTTAGAAACGAAATAGGTAAAAGAAATTGCGAATCAGAAACAATAAGAGAAAGCGCATGCAAAACAAGCCATACTGTGGATCGGTCAGCAGACCGATCCACGCTTCTATTTATCGTCACTGATCGGTCTGGGGACCGATCAGGTGCTTGTCTGATCGGTCCCAAGACCGATCCACCCCTTCACGCGAATCTGGTAACGAAGCCTGATCGGTCTGGGGACCGATCAGGACTCAGCTGGATCGGTCCGTAAGACCGATCAGTATCCACTCAGAGCTACTGAGGATCATCTGATCGGTCCCCGGACCGATCGGTATCCACTCGGTGTGCTATTGAGTGTTATCTGATCGGTCCCCGGACCGATCAAGATACACTCAGTGTGCTACCGAGTGTTATCTGATCGGTCCCCGGACCGATCAGAATACACTCAGTGTGCTACTGAGTGTTACCGGATCGGTCTGCAGATCGATCCAAAACTGTGAGTCTCGAGTCAAGCTTCCAAGCTTGCTGTCCTCACCCCTGACGGTCCAGAGAGCGTGCTACCGAACCCTCTCCGACCATACATGCCAAGCTTCCACACTTGGACTTCCCAATTGCCTGGTTTCACTCACCAGGACTTTCCAAATGCCTAACATCCCAGTTAGGACTTTCCCACTGCCTGGCTTCACTCACCAGGACTTTCCCGTGCCAAGCTCCTCGCTTGGACTTTTCCCAATCAGGTCAATCAGGTTAACCAAGTCAACCTTGATTAGTAATTAGTCTGAGTTAATTTAATATCTGATTCAAACTTAAATCAGTGTCAACATCAAAACAACATCCAGGTCAGACTGTATCAACAATCTCCCCCTTTTTGTTGTTTGACAACACAATTTAAGTTTAGATCAGAAAAATTCTCATATCCATAATTTCAGGGAAATTAAGATCTCCCCCTAAGATGGATATAACTCAGTTACTTTCTCTCTTTTTTTTCTTATTGATTCAAAGAGGTCAAATCGTCTCTAAACTTAATTATTTTCTCCCCCTTTGTCAAACACCGAAAAGGTGTAAAATAATGAATAAGACTGACAAGCACCTCCCCCTATTAACTAATAACGCCTCAATCTTAATCCACATAAAAAAACGGTATATGAAAAATAATGGCATATGAAACATCATAAGTGTATCATGAATAGTGAAGCATCATAAATAGCATGAATATAAGAAACACAGCTAACATCCAGTTCAGATAAATGTATCAAAGACATAGTATCAACAAAACAATCAAAACATAGAGAATGTCAGCCAACATCCTCATCAAGAGGATCATCCGCAGCATCAGCTGGAAGAGTGGAATCCTGAAGAGGCATGCTGCTGCCTGAGGGTAGCTCGCCCGCGGAGTGCTGAGGAGGTGGATGGCCGGCCATCCATCCTAGAAATGTCTGATGTGTCGCCAACTGCTGTCTCTGTAGAGTATCGAAGCGCTGATCAATCTGGAGGCGCAGGCCATCGAACTCTGCAGCCACCATCTCCTCGTGGCGGTCAAACCGGCTCTCCAGCTCAGCGATCTGCCAGCGCAGATCTGGATCCTCCTCGCCATATGCAGCAGCAGCAGGAGGACGAGCAACCTGTCGTGGAAGTGGTAGCTCACCCAGTGCCCTCCCATCCTTCCACCTAACCGTCCCATCCTGACTTAGGATTCCGGACTTGGAAAACGCACGTTTCCCAAGTCGACAATCCTGCCTGACCATCTTCACTATCCTCCCCCTAGAGACGTCAATACCCATGGACTCGAGCCAATCAGTAATTATATGCCCAAAAGGCATATAGATGTTGTCGCCGCTCGGTTCACTATGGGATATGATAGACATATAGACACTCGACATAATATCAAAATCTAGACGTCGACGTAACCCATAAAGCATCAGACAGTGATATGGTCGAATTTCTGCCAACGGTTTAGAGGTGATAGGTAGAAGACATTGTGTGACAACTTTGAAAAGGATGTAGTCAGGAGCAGAGAGTCTAAGGGCTGCAAATGTAGGAAAGTCGTCATCTAACTCATCTAAACCATCCAGTCTCGGATGACCAAAAAAGTACTCATAGATTGAGTCAGAAGAGACATTAAGAGGATGAGGTATGGGTTCAGGCAAAACAGGATAGATGGAGAACACCGTCCCCGAACACAAACGACAACCTAAATACCCAAAGAAGTCAATTATGTTGAGATCAACGTTTTGCTTAGCCACTCTTGTCCTATAACTACCATCAGGAGTCTGATGAAGGTTGTTATAGAATTCAGATACTAGATCAAAGTTGATGTCCCTTTCTAGAAAAACCAACGAATCGAGCTTGTAGTAGGCAATGGTTTCTAAAATAGAGGGACAAGATTCCTGCATGAACTTCTTATCAACAGATCGACAAGGGAGTAATTTGAAAGTCCTCTCCTTAAATGATTTTTCAAATTTTTGGTTGGGGAATCTCCCCGAACTAGCCGGTTGAGGTCGGGAGGTAGCAGGAGCTTTGGACTTGGACTTGGATTTGGATTTCTCGGTTGGTTCCTTAGAGGTACCCTCACCACTAGTGGGTTTCTTCCTAACCATTTGGACAATGGGAAACAAAGAGAGAGCACCGGAGCCACCAACAAATAAGAACCGAGACAAACACAACAACAGATGAGAAATGAAAACACAATGCCAAGTTCTATAGAGGTAGGAGTTACCTTGGAGCCATGGAACTCTCGGCTAGGGCTTCCGAGGGCTGGAGCTTCGGCGTGCAAGGAGAAGAGAAAGGGTGGGCTGGTGGGAAGAATCGGCTAGGGTTCGCGTGAATGAGGGAAAGAGGGGATCGGGAGGTTTTAAGGGTTAAGATGGGTGTACAGTGAAGAAATGATCGGACGGTTGTCCGATCAGAAGGTATCCGACGCCCCTGATCGGTCACCAGACCGATCAGGGAACCTCCTGATCGGTCTGTGGACCGATCAGAAGGTGATCAGTAGCATTCAGCGAAGCCCCTGATCGGTCACCAGACCGATCAGGGAACTTCCTGATCGGTCCGTAGACCGATCAGAGATCGAACAGTAAGCCCCTAAGTCACAGCCTTAACCAATGGAACCACTGATCGGTCTATGGACCGATCAGAAGAGCCTTATGCGTATCAGATTATCCTGATCGGTCCTTGGACCGATCAGTGAGTCGCACAAAAATAACCTGATCGGTCCCTGGACCGATCAGATTACAGACAGAAAGATTGGGAAGTTTTTGGATCGGTCTGTCGACCGATCCATCTTCTCCTGATCGGGCTGTAGCCCGATCAGTGTCTGATACTGAAATTTTCAGTGATTTCAGTAACCGAAATCCTTTGATAGTTCGTAGAAGTTTCTCCAGTAAAACTTTCAAAATCAATATCTAGAACCCTGAGAATCTACAAGCATAACTATGTCCTAACGATGGGCTCTTATGGTGTGAATTTGTTTATAATTTGAGACTTTCATATTCGACTACAAACACTGAGATTTCAGACAAGTTTCAAGTTTGTCAAAATAGACAACTTGTCCTAATTTGCAATCAAGGCATGAAAGCTGAAATTCTTGATTCTTGTTATGTTTAGTTTCAAGTTTGTCAAAATATATTCAATTTATTATTATTTCCTTTAATAACCTATCGTTTTATCAATCAAAAGTCATGACATGAACCAAACAACAATACCAATCAACACATTAACCATCAACCATGATTAGAAAAATTTCTAGGCAAATGTCCAACCAAGATTCCTTGGTTGGAATATATGAGTAAGATCTAGGAACCAAATACACATGAATTATGTAATGGCCTTCCCCATACTCAATTAATGTCTCTTCAACCTAATTATTCAAGGGATGCATAATACATTTTGAATAAATTGGTTGTTCCTAGCATCTCACCCCATTTCTAGCAAACAAAAACAATTTGTTAAACCTTATCGTTTGTGTGAGATGTCCCCAAATTGCCCAAATCAGTTTCCCAATTACTCTTGTCATCTTAATAGTCCTTATTGATCATGGTGAAGTTCTAATGACCTAAGGAGCCAAACACATTCCCAACTCCCTCCTTAAATGACTAAATTCATTCTCCGGAAGGGGTTTTGTGAAGATATCGGCTAGGTTTGACTTTGACTCAACATATGTGAGCACAATGTCTCCCCTAGCTACGTGATCTCTTATGAAGTGATGACGACTTCAATGTGTTTGGTCCTCGAATGATGGACTGGATTTTTAGTTAGGTTGATTGTGCTAATGTTGTCGCATAGCACTTGTACACCCTTATAAGAGAGTCCATAATCCTCTAGGGTGTGTATCATCCACAACAACTGTGATACACTCTCTCCCATGGCAATATATTCAGCCTCGGTCGTGGAGAGAGCAACACAATGTTGCTTCCGACTTGACCAACTAACTAAACATGAACCTAAAAATTGGCAACCCCCACTCGTACTTTTCCGATCCAATTTGCACCCAGCATAATCGGAGTCGGTATAACCTATCAAGTCAAATGATTCAGTACGAGGGTACCAAAGACCTACTCTAATTGTGCCTTTAAGGTATCTCAGAATTCTCTTAACTGCAATTAAGTGAGATTCCTTGGCACAGACTTGATACCTAGCGCACATGCCCACAGCAAAGAGTATGTCCGGTCGACTAGCTGTGAGATATAGAAGACTACCGATCATGCTTCTATATTGCGTTAGATCAACTGATTTTCCACTCTCATCATTGTCAAGACGAGTGCTCGTCGCCATAGGAGTGGATACTTCCTTAGAATCACTCATTTTGAATTTCTTAAGCATCTCTTGAGTGTATTTTGCTTGATGGACATAAATGCCATCTCTAGTTTGTTTGATTTCTAGTCCAAGGAAGAATGTCAACTCTCCCACAAGACTCATTTCAAACTCACTTTCCATGTGAGTGATAAATTCATTTAAATAGCCCTTGTTATTTGAGCCACAAATTATGTCATCGACATATACTTGGGCTACAAAAATATTTTCACCATCTCGACGAAGAAATAGTGTTGGGTCTATTTGACCCCTTACAAAATCCTTTTCTAATAGATAAGTCGACAACCTTTCGTACCAAGCTCGAGGTGCTTGTTTTAGCCCATAAAGAGCTTTCTTGAGCTTGAACACGTGGTTTGGAGCTTCGGTATTCACAAACCCTGGTGGTTGTTCAACGTAGACTTCTTCTTTAATGAAACCATTTAAGAAGGCCGATTTAACGTCCATTTGATAGAGCTTGAAACCTCTATGTGCAGCAAAAGCTAGCATTGAACGAATGGACTCCAATCGTGCCACAGGAGCATAGGTCTCATCATAATCGAGGCCTTCAACTTGACTATAGCCCTTGGCTACTAATCTTGCCTTGTTTCTTACTACCTCTCCCTTTTGGTTTAACTTATTTTTGAAGACCCATTTAGTTCCAATAATGGTGGTCTTCTTAGGTCTAGGAACCAAGTCCCACACTTGGCTTCTTTCAAATTGACCTAACTCATCTTGCATAGCTATGACCCAATCAGGATCATGCAATGCCTCATCAACTAGTTTAGGTTCGATTTCTGAGATCAAAGCAATCTCATTCGACTCATTTCTGAAGAATGATCTAGTCCTAACCCTTGTTGGATGTCTCCCACAATCTGGTCTTGTGGATGACTAGAGACTATCCTAGATTGCCTTGGAGTTGGCGGTGCCTCATGAGTGGTCTCACTCGGCACAGGCAAGAGATCAGATTGAGCCCTTTCTTGCCTTTGCTCATCATCTTCAGAGTCAACTTCGACTCTTCCAATGTTTTGATCATTCAAACTTAGATTTCTAAGTTCGAATTGAATTTCTCCTACATCCCTTGATTGATCATTTGATTTAGGGATTTCTTCAAATGCTACGTCTGAGGACTCTTCAATCAATTTAGTCCTCTCATTGTAGACTCGATAGGCTTTGCTGGTAAGAGAGTACCCGACCAGTATCCCTTGATCAGCCTTAGCCGTGAACTTCCCAAGAAGGTCCTTGGTGTTTAAGATAAACACTTTACAACCAAACACCCTAAGATGTTTAATTGTAGGCGGTTTCCCAAACCAAAGTTCATGGGAGTCTTTCCTAAAACCTATGTATTAAAACTCGATTTTGCACATAGCAAGCTGTATTCACAGCTTCAGCCCATAAGTAGCTCGGTAGTGAGTACTCATGAAGCATGCTTCGTGCAGCCTCTTGTAGGACTCGGTTCTTTCTCTCCACAACCCCATTTTGCTGTGGGGTCCTTGGAGTAGAGAACTCATGCCTATATCCCTTTTCTTGACAAAACTCTAAAAACCTATGATTTTGAAATTCCCCACCATGATCACTTCTAATGGTTTTAATTGTTGTCGATTTTTCATTTTCAGTTCTTCTACAAAAGGAAATAAAAATATCTATAGTTTGGTCCTTATGTTTCAAGAAGAAAGTCCATGTATCTAGTAAAATCATCAACGATTACCAAACAATATCTACTTCCATTCAATGATATTACACTACTGCAATCAAATAGGTCCATGTGCAATAAATCTAAAGCGTAGATGTACTTACATTGCTTTTACCTTTATGGACAGCTTTTGTTTGCTTACCCTTTTGACATGCATCACATAGTTTGGTCTTGTGGAACTTGATGCTTGGTAAGCCTCGCACTAATCCTTGGTTGGCCAACTTCCGGATGTTCTTCATGTTTACATGTGCCAATCTTCTATGCCATAACCAAGACTCTTCTTCTTTCGACATGAAACACTTAATCAAAGCATTAGTAGCACTTTTAAATGATACTTGATAAATATTGTCAACCCTTGTGCCTACTAGTACCGTGTCAAGTGTGTCAATGTGTTTAACCAAACATTGACTTGAATGAAATTCAATTGTGTAACCCGTATCACACAATTGATTGACACTTAGGAGATTAAAAGTCATCCCTTGACTAGAAGGACATTCTTGATATGAAGACATTCGGATATATGAATGTCTCCAATTCCTACAACCTTAAGGCTACCATTATTACCAAAAGACACATTACCTCTACTTTTGTTTTGAATGGTAGTAAACAGTGATTTGTTCCCAGTCATGTGCTTGGAGCATCCACTATCAACAAACCAAGTTGATAGATGCTCCCCCTCGACCAATGCCTACAATACACGAAAAATAGAGGTTTTAGGTACCCAAATCTTGGGACCTAATGCTTCTACAACGAAAGACCTAGGAACCCATGCCTTGGTCATACCTTTCCTAGTTTCATGAACTCTAGAAACATGTGATCTACTATTTTGAGTTCTAGACATTAGAGAAATGAAACTCGACTCCTTGGGTTGATACCCTAACCCGGCTTTGTTGTAAACTGCCCTTTGGGCATTTAGAATCATGTCTAGAGTCTTAGAGCTAGTTGAGAATTTCTCAAGCATTTTCTTGAGTTTCTCAACCTCACCCTTTAAGGCCTTGTTCTCATTCTCAAGGACTTCTAGATGTAGGTCATCGACCTCATCTTCCCTAAGGGTCCTTAAGGTTTTTACTTCTTCTTTCAACAATTTATTTTCTGTTTTTGACTTTTTAAGCAATGTAGATAAGTGAGTGATAGTTTTATAACACTTTTCTATATGAGAAGGGGTTACCTCTTCATCATCCGAAGATGATGAAGCCGTGGTTGAAGCGCTTGAGTCATCACTCTCGGATTCGGACTCTTCCCTTGCCATGAGTGCCAATTGCCGAGTGCTCTTTTCCATCTTCTCTTCTTCCTCCGATGAGCTTGATGAGGACTCATCCCAAGTGGCCTTGAGGGCCTTCTTCTTCTTGGCTCTTTCCTCCTTCCTCTTTAGTTTCGGACACTCGCTCCGAATGTGTCCTTTCTTGCTACACTCATAACATGTAACATTAGATTTATCAAAATTTTGATCATTAGTTTTACCTTTTCCTTTGTATCTTCGGCCTCTTCTCATAATCCTCCTTACGAAGTTCGCCATCTCGCTTGATGATGATCCACTTTCATCATCGGATTCGGAAGAAGAGGTGGATGAGGAAATCTCCTTTTCTTTCTTCTTTTCCTTCTTCCTTCTTCCATCCTTGCTCTTTGGTCCTGCAAATAAAGCAATACCCTTCTCTTTTTGACCTTTGTTAGCAAGCTCATGAAGTTCCATCTCACAGAAAAATTCATCTAGTTTAACAATGGAAAGATCCTTGGATACCTTGTAGGCATCTACCATGGATGACCACAAGGCATTCCTAGAAAAGATTTAAGAGCGTACCTTACTAAGTCACGGTTTTCTACCCGTTCATCTACGGAGTGGAGACCATTGATGATCTCCTTGAATCTCCCATGAAGTTCACTCACCGTTTCATTGTCCTTCATGGTTAGATTTTGGAGCTGATTCAAGAATAGGTCCCTCTTGGCAATCCGAGAATCCCGAGTTCCCTCTTGGAGCTCGATGAGTTTGTTCCATAGGTCTCTTGCACTTGAGAACGGACCTACCTTGACGAGTTGGTCCTTGGCGATTCCACATTGCAAGGTGACCATAGCCTTGGCATCGGCTTGTGCTTGGAGTTGTTCGGTAGACCACTTTGACGACTCGAGTTCCTTACCTTCTTCATCCTTTGGTGGTGTGAAACCTTCCTTGACTGAGAACCACATGGCTATGTCGGTTTTGAGGTAGTACTCCATGCGGCCCTTCCAATATTGAAAATCTGCTCCTTCGAAGTAAGGTGGACGGTTGGTGCTAAATCCCTCCTTCATGGCCATTGTTTTGCTCTTTGGGTTGTTAAGCCGAAATGAAGAGAACCTGGCTCTGATACCACTTGTTGGGACCTTAGATGGCTAGAGGGGGGTGAATAGCCTCTTTGAAAAACACTAAACAACAATTTCTTCAAGAACTTTGTTAGCACAGCGGAATTAGAAAACTAAAACAAGAAAACACAGCACACTAACTCAGAGATTTACGAGGTTCGGGGATAACTTGCCCCTACTCCTCGGCGTGTCCGTAAGGTGGACGAATCCTCTTGATCTTTCGGTAGATCACACCCCGGAAGCTATCCGGCTAAAGGATTCTCCTTCTCGGTGGAGTAACCTCTCCACAAAGTCTTTAACAGCAGTAAGAAATTAAGCACAAGACTTACAGTAGTGGCTCAAGTGAAATGATCAAAGGAAGCTCACAGCCACAATCAGCGAAGAACAAGCGCACTGCTTCAATCTTCCAGAGAGTTTTTCTCCACAGTGTTTTTCACAGCAAGAGCACAAAAAGCATTGTACCGAGAGCCTCTCCTCTCCACCTTCATATGCCTCTCTGCTCTGAAACGGATCTCTGCCAAACCTGCAGCAAATCCCTGCAACCGTCCACGACGTCGCCAATCACACTTCTTCCTTGTCTGATTGTCTCGGCTCCCACCAATGGCATCCTCGTTTCCACTGGTACCTCCGAGCTTGAACCTATCCGACCAAACGGCTGCCAGCAGATCGCAAACGAGACGTTGCTACCAAAACTGGTTTGTCCGCAGCAAGACACAGCAAAAGCTTTTTGTTGCCTTCTACTAATGATCCTTAATTTGAATTCACCCAACATCGTAATCTGTAACCTGAAACTTCGAGAAAACTTGCAGCAGATGGTTAGAAACGAAATAGGTAAAAGAAATTGCGAATCGGAAACAATAAGAGAAAGCGCATGCAAAACAAGCCATACTGTGGATCGGTCAGCAGACCATCTACGATCACCCTGATCGATCGGGGGACCGATCAGCTGCTCGATCGGTCCCAAGACCGATCCACCCCTTCACGCGAATCGGTCTGCTGTGGACCGATCGGGACTCAGTTGGATCGGTCCGTAAGACCGATCGGTATCCACTCGAGCTACGAGATCATCGATCGGTCCCGGACCGATCGGTATCCACTCGATGTGCTATCGAGTGTTATCTGATCGGTCCCGGACCAATCGATACACTCGATGTGCTCGAGTGTTATCGTCGATCCCGGACCGATCGTATACACTCGATGTGCTCTTGAGTGTTTCTGATCGGTCCCGGCCGATCAGAAGCTGGATCGATCTGCGGACCGATCGGCATCTGTAGCTCGTTGGGATCTGCAGACCGATCCAAAACTGTGAGTCTCGAGTCAAGCTTCCAAGCTTGCTGTCCTCACCCCTGACGGTCCAGAGAGCGTGCTACCGAACCCTCTCCGACCATACATGCCAAGCTTCCACACTTGGACTTCCCAATTGCCTGGTTTCACTCACCAGGACTTTCCAAATGCCTAACATCCCAGTTAGGACTTTCCCACTGCCTGGCTTCACTCACCAGGACTTTCCCGTGCCAAGCTCCTCGCTTGGACTTTTCCCAATCAGGTCAATCAGGTTAACCAAGTCAACCTTGATTAGTAATTAGTCTGAGTTAATTTAATATCTGATTCAAACTTAAATCAGTGTCAACATCAAAACAACATCCAGGTCAGACTGTATCAACAAGAAGAAGCTTCATCATCAGGAGTCAATGAAAAAGAAGATGGTGACACTTCTACAAGTTAAGAAAGCACAAATTGTGAAGGTATATCAATTTCATGCATTAAAAATAATGATTGTATTATTTATTTTGAGTGTAGAGAAAAAAATACTACATAAGTAAGTATCCTAAATTGGGGAAGAAGAAGATCTAAGTGGCACCAAGGGCAAAGAGAAGCCAAAAGAGGTCGGTCCCATAGTACACAAGGGCAAGGAACACATTGCGTGTTTTTCTTGCAATAAAAAAGAACATTACCAGTGTTGGTGCGGGAAGCATCCGACGATCGAACCTGAGTTTTGATAATGGCAAAGGATTCAAAGTTAAGGTGTGTTGTGATCTAACGTGCTTGACTAAGTGTTTCAGGAAAGTCTTAACTGTGGTTAGGCAGGTGAAAACCCTAGGGGGTGGTAACCGTAGGTCATAGGGGGTGGTAACCCTATGCGGAAAGTCTTGGTGGGTCGAGTGCTTCAAGCAAAAGTCCTAGGGGGGGTAACCTGTAACGCCCCGCCCCTCCTGCTAAGGCGACGGGGGGTTACTTGAACATACATACTTACTTACTACAGCGGAATTCTTACTTAGAGAATTTAAAACTTTTCCTTACTTTAAAATCACCATGGACATATAAACCACATAGCTTACTTAACATGAATTTTTGAATCATAATACTTAACACATAACTAATGTCATGGAGTCATAATGTAATAACATAACATGGCATATTTCTTATTAAACAAAAGCAGGTCTTTCCATTTAGCCAACCACTTCCACACACATCCTTCTAGCCCCTCCTACTGCTCCCCTAGTACATCCATTCCTTGCCTTTATCTGCGGTACAAGAAAGTAAGCTGTGAGCACTCATGGCTCAGTAAGTTCCTTTCCTACTCACAAAAAAAATCGCATAGCATATCAAAATCATAAGTCATAATGCATGGAAACAAATCTATCATATCAAGCAACATATCATGGCATATCGTAACATAACCAGCATAAGGTATCATGGCATAATATAACATAATCATCAAATGTGTCCTGATATAGCATAACATCATCATAAATATCATGGCATAATCATAACGTATATACAAGGTAAATTCCTAATCACGTATCATGAAACATATGCAACATGTCTTTTGAAAACTTATTGTATACATACTTAAACATAATCTCAACATGATTAGGGCCCCGACTTGTACCACATACATAAATGCGCACGTCTTATGTAGGTCCAAGGTAGCAAGTCTTGAACCCTACAAGGCATACATACTAGGCCCGTTTCTTAGTCCATCGACCTAGGGGCACTTAGGAGCCCATCCCTAACGAGGCACGTTTCTTAGTCCATCGACCCCGGGGCGCTTATGGAGCCCACCCTTGGTACAAGCCATACATAAAGTAAAGTAGCATGTCATACATATCATAATTCTTATCATTTCATGCATATCATATTTCTTAACATATCATAAAACATGCATATTTGGGCACACAGCACATGCATGAGTCATAAGCATATATAATGAACATGTCATTTATCACATCATAAGGCATGCATATTTGGGCACACAGCACATGCATGGATCATAAACGTACATAATGGACATGTCATTTATCATATCATAAAGCATGCATAATTGGGCACATAGCACATGCATGGGTCATAAGCATACATAATGAACATATCACTCATCATACAAAGACATAATCATACATGGAATCATTTAAATAACATCTCTTATTTCATAACATGGCATGTGAGGCACAACTAGGTCACTAAACCTTTTATGGCCGAAAGTCAAGAGTAGAGACATGAATTCTAAACAACATACAAACATAAGAAATTCATGATAACTTCATATCCTATCATAAGAAAGATCATAAGCATGTTAACCTAAATTTTTAAGCTCTCCTAGGTTCCTAATTCTTTCATGGCCGAAACTTTCATAAAGAGCAATCAAGTTCTAAGCAACATGCAAACATGTAAACCTAAACTCATATCACTTCATATTTCATAAGGAGCAACTTGAGCATGTTTGATTTGGGTTCTAAGTTCCCTAAGCTTCTAACCTTATCATGGCCGAACCCTAGCAAGGCCTTATTCTAGGTTACATGTAGCATGAAAATGTTGAACCTTAAGCCAATCTCCTACACATTTCATGAGGAACATCATAAGCACATTTTGTTCAAGTTCTAAACTTCCTAAACCCATTAACTCAAGGTGGCCGAAACATATTAAACATGGAAACTAGGTTTCTAGTGGCATAAGAGTAAGGAAACCACAACTACATTTCATAGCATTTATCACAAGAAACATCATGAGCATCTCTAAGTTGTGTTCTAAATTTCCTAGGCCTTTAAACCCATGGTGGCCGAAACATGTGAGCATGGAATTGTTTTTCATGTGGCTTAAAAGCATGGAAACCTTACACAATTTTCATGGCATCATTACAAGAAACAACATGAGTAAACTTAGTTTAAAAATCTAAGCATCCTAGCCCAAAAACTTAGTGTGGCCGAAAGTTACATGTAGCCAAATTTCTATGTAATAAGCAACCATAGGAACATCAAACTAGTTTCATAACATTTCATCAAGAAGGTCATGAGCATCTTAGACTTGGTTTAAACTTTTCCTAAGCCTCAAATCTCAACATGGCCGAATCTTCACAAGCATGAAATAGAATTCAAAACCAACATACAATCATGGCATAACATCTTAGCTTCATATCTTGTCTTAGGAAAAATCATAGCATGCTTAGTTTTAGGTTTAAACTCTCCTAGGCCTTTTATTCTTCCATGGCCGAATATTCATGAGCATAAAATGGAGTTTAAATCAACATACAAGTAAGAGGAAAAGTTAATAACAACATTATCATAGGGTACATAACACCAGAACAAGGGAGCATGTTTAGTTGGAGTCTTTAGCTTACCTAGTCCTCTTGTTCATGCTTGGCCGAGAGTCTAAGGTTCATGGATCTAAGTTCTAATTAATCATTCTAGTATGAACACATTAGATTAACCTCCTACATAAGATACATGTCATAAGGAAAATAATAAGCACATCTAGTTTAAATTTCTTAGCCTCTTCCTTTTGTCTTGGCCGAAAGTTCCATAAAGCAACCCTAGGTTTCTTTTTAAACACTCTATCTTCATGAAAATCATATGAGCTATTGTACCACAGGTGAGGGGAAGCTTACCTAGTGTTCACTTGTAAATCCTTAAGGAAATGGTACCCTTGGTGAAGAGGAAGAAGAGAGCTACTCCTTTTGGTTTCTCTTGCTTGGAAGGGTACACCTTGAAGGCTCCTTCTTGTAATTTAGTTTTCTCTTAGGGAGAAAACCTAAACTTGGCTTGTGGTGATGAGGAAGAAAGACTCTAGTTTCGGCAATCGTGAGGAAGAAGAAAGAAAATGAAACCCTTTTCTTTCTTTCCTTTTTATGCTAAGTGGGTGGAAGAAACAAATATGAACTTTACTTCCCTTTCTCCTTAATTCATGTATATACTTTTCTAATGAGAATATGTCCTCATTCATCTCCCTTAATTCTCCTCATTCTCACTCTCTTAATCCCCACGAAAACAAGGATAAAAAAAATAGAAAAGACAACTTGTCTTTTGCTTACTCCTTTTCCTTAACCAAGAGGTAAACAAGAGGAAGAAAGCTACTTGATTTTCTCTTGTTCCTTAATTATATCCTCACTTTTAACTATCATTCCCATCATTTTACATTCATATGTTGTTCATTATCCTAGTGGTTATCATACATAAATTTATTTCTATTCTTTGTGAGAGGTTCAAGGTTCAAACCTTCACCTCTTCTTTTTATTTCTCTTATTTCTTTTTCTTTTGATTCTTCTTACTTTTATGCTCTAAAGCAAATAACACCCATATACTTATCTTATCATTCTGTGGGTGTTACATAACCCTAGGTGGAAAGTCCTGATGTCGCGAACCAGGTGAAAGACTGGACCAGCCGGGAAGTGGAAGTCCAGCAGAAAGTCCGGAAGCATCGAGCACCGCGCAAAAGTCCAGTCGATCTGGAGGATCGCACTGGCATCAGATAAATCTCCTGAGTGGAGTAGGTGAGGACACTTTCCCCGTAGAGGGAACAGTAGGCGTCGAGTCGACCTAGGATTTCCGATCGAAAATCTGAAGTCAGACCCGGACAGTCTGGAGACTGTCATTATATTCGGTTATCTTATTTACTGTTGTTTAGTGCTAACTTTGTTTTGTAGGATAAGTGTTTGGGACTAACACTTTTGCAGGACCAAAGGAGCACAAGTTAACCTCGGATGAACAGTGTCCGAGGAGCCTCCATGGAGCTTGGAAGCGTCTCGGGTGCAAGCCGAAGCCAGCTGTCCAAAGGAGCTGGAGGCGCCTTCATGGGGACTGAAGGCGCCTTGGACCGTGGCTTGGAGGCGCCTTGGAGTGGCATTGGAGGCGCCTTGAGGTGGATAATGAGCAGCGGTCAAAGCTTGATCAACAGCAGATTAATCGGGATAAAACCTTGGGTTGGAGGCGCCTTGGAGCTTAATGAAGGCGCCTTGAACACCCTTTATAAGGGTGTCTCGAAGCAGCAGTCAAGACATCTTCTTCCAAGTGAACTTTCTGCTACAAGCTGCCTACGAGACAGTCCCGAAGTGCTGCAACGACACCCCGACAACCCGGAGCTTCAGATTTAGTCCTTTGTTGTCGGTATAACCTTTTTTACTGCTTTGAATTGTAATTAGTTTGTAATAGTTTTTACGAGCTTATAGTTGTTGCCCACGGAAAGCGATCAAGGATCGTGGGCCTTCGAGTAGGAGTCGATCTAGGCTCCGAACGAAGTAAATCTCTTGCGTCTTTCTGTGTGTTTTTAATTTCCGCTGCGTTTATTACTCTGTTAACTCTTCGAACGTTTTACGATTCCGAAACGAACGAATTAGCCGCGAGCGCTATTCACCCCCCTCTAGCGCGTTTCGATCCAACAATTGGTATCAGAGCGGGGTCGCGTTGATTTGGTGCAACCACCAATCACGTAATTTTTTTCGCGGTGTTTTAAATTTTTCGGAGTCAACTGAAATTAGTATCATTACTATATTCCAGTTTTTTTTCATTCGTATTGATCTCGCTCGAAGTTGGTGCAACACCACTCGAGTTAGTTCTTTTTCAATCCTTTACTCCCGCACTACTAATCCAAGACTTAGTCTTGGGACATATTTTTTTTGTTTTCTTTTGCATATTCTCTCAATGGCCCAACAAGAGGGTTTCAGCACCGTTCGTCTCCCCCTCTTCTCCGGAGAAGATTTCGGGTACTGGAAGGGACGAATGGAAACCTACCTAAAAATCCAGTTCGAAACCTGGATGATAATCAAGACTGGTTTGGATCTGCCAACTGATAAAGACGGCAAGCCTACACCCTGCGAGGACTGGGAGCCATCCCTAATCAAGAAGGTGGAAGCCGACGCCAAAGCTACCTGCACCCTCTAGTGTAGTCTTACCAAGGAGGAACTCAACAGAGTCGGTCCATTTTCAACTGCAAAGGAGCTGTGGGAGAAACTGATAGAACTTCACGAGGGCACCTCCGACACCAAGGTAAGTAAAAGAGATCTTTTACTTAATAAACTATATAATCTGAAAATTCGAAATTAAATAAAAAATTTCAAAATTAAATTAAAATTAAAAATTAAAAATTTGAAATTAAATTAAAAATTCGAAATTAAATTAAAAATTCAAAATTAAATTAAAAATTCAAAATTAAATTAAAATTCAAAATTCAAAATTCAATTAAAAATTTGAAATTAAATTAAAAATTAAAATTTAATTTAAACCAAATAAAAATATAGAAGGAGGATCCAGAATAGCTGACACCCCTAACTAAACTACTCGACTAGGTAACCAAACTTAATCTACCCGAAATGGGTAAACAAGAGTAGACTACCCGACAGGGTAATTAAGGTTAGAAAAATTAGGCTAGGTTTAACTTGACCCACGGTACTGGTGAAGTTTTTGGATGATAGTACGTTAGGGAAGCTTGGGCATCACATGTCTAGGAAGATATGACTTCGACCTGGTGCATTTGGCCAAGTGGAACTGACCGAAGCTACCCTTAAATGAATCATGACTAGTTAGACCAAGGTTTAGTATTAAATTCAATGGGTAGGACTATTTAGAAAACCTCGAAGGTATGATTACTTTAATGAGTTCCTTGTGACTCACCATAGCCCAGAAGTTTATCCAAACAATGCTTACTTGTTGAAATCAAAGCTAAACCTGAATCTAACACAAAGTTAAACCAAACTCGTAAATTGAACCTCAATTCATCTCACAAAAATCATAGGATTCCCTGATTGAAAACTTAGATCGGGTGAGATGACTAAGGAATTTAAAATTCAAATTCAAAATTAAACTCATAATCATTTTAAAAATTATTTTAAAACTTAATTTACAAAATCATTTTAAAAATATTTTTAAAACTTAATTTCAAAATCATTTTAAAAATCTTTTCAAAACTTATTTTCAAAATTATTTAAAAATCTTTTAAAACTTAATTTCAAAATTATTTGAAAAATCCTTTAAAAATCATGTTAAAAATCTTTACAAAACTTATTTTCAAAATTATTTAAAAATATTTTAAAAACTTAATTTCAAAATTATTTGAAATATCTTTTAAAATTCTTTTAAAAATCTTTTATAAACTTATTTTCAAAATTATTTAAAAATATTTTTAAAAACTTAATTTCAAAATTATTTGAAAAATCTTTTAAAAAATCTTTTAAAAACTTAATTTCAAAATTATTTGAAAAATCTTTTAACAATCATTTTAAAAAATTAATTTCAAAATTATTTGAAAAATCTTTTAAAAATCATTTTAAAAATCTTTTAAAAACTTAATTTCAAAATTATTTGAAAAATCTTTTAAAAAATTAATTTCAAAATTATTTGAAAAATCTTTTAAAAATCATTTTAAAAATCTTTTAAAAACTTAATTTCAAAATTATTTGAAAAAATATTTAGAAATCATTTTAAAAATCTTTTAAAAACTTAATTTCAAAATGATTAAAAAAATCCTTTTAAAACTCAATTTCAAAATCATTTAAAAAAAAACTTTTCAAAACTTATTTTTCAAAATTAACTTAAAATTGTGTTTCAAAATCGACTTAAAATTCTTTTCAAAATTAATTAAATTAAAATTACTTTCAAAATTAAATTATTTTTAAATTAACTTAAAATTCTTTTTAAACTTAATTAACTTAAAATTATTTTCACGATGAATTAACCTAAAAGATTTTTTTTTTCAACCATCTCACAATCACCCATAGGATTAACTGATTGTCAACTTAGATTGGGTGAGATGGAAAAACTAGGGAGCCTTCTTCAATTAAGCTATCTATCAATCCGTTAAAAAGAAACCAATTCAACTACTTTATGTGTAAGAATTGGATCAATGGATGTTGGATAGTGGATGCTCCAGACATATGACTAGAGATAGATTGAAGTTTACTAAACTCAAACTAAAGAACCTAGGATCAGTTGCATTCGACAACAACGGTAAACTTAAGGTAATCGGAAAAGGTAATATCGAACTTAGTTCCGATTTTATTATTCAAAAAGTTCTACTAGTTGAAAATTTCAATTTTAATCTTCTAAGTATAAGTCAATTGTGTGATAGTGGATACCTAGTTACCTTTGACAAATCTAGGTGTGTAGTTAAAAATATTGAAAACCCTGAAATCACTCTTAAGGGACTTAGGAAAAATAACATCTACACAATTGGCCTATCCACATCCTCTACAAAGTGTTTTCTAACACAACAAGAGGAAACTGATCTGTGGCACAGAAGATTGGGCCACACTCACACTAGACTCATTTCAAAAATGAGTTAAAATGATCTAGTTAGAGGTTTACCCAAACTAAAATTTATTGAAAACTCAATCTGTAATGTTTGTCAACAAGGAAAACAAACCAAGTCAACCCACAAGTCAACTAATCTAGATAGAACCAACTCCTTACTTGAGTTCCTACATCTAGACCTATTTGATTCACATGGAGCCAAGTCACTAAGCAAGAACCAGTATTGCTTAGTTATAATTGATGACTACTCTAGGTTCACTTGGGTAAAATTTCTAAAAACAAAAGATGAAACCTTTGAAGTATTTAGCAATTTTTGTAATTTAATAGAAAATGAAAAGATACTAAAATTAAAAGAATAAGAAGTGATCACGAGGGGGGGGGATTTGAAAATCATAGGTTTACCCAATTCTGTAGAATCAATGGGTATAAACATGAATATTCTTGCCTTAGGACCCCCCCAAAACAAAACGACCTAGTGGAACGTAAAAATTGAACCCTACAAAAAGCCGCTAGAACTATGTTAAATGAATATAATTTAAATCATCAATTTTGGGCTGAAGCAGTGAATACTGCAAACTATATCCAAAACCGAATTCTAATTAACAAACTTCACAATAAAACCTCTTATGAAATATATTATAATAAAATTCCTAACTTAAACTATTTGAAAGTTTTCGGGTGTAAAGTTCATATTTTAAACACTAAAGATTACTTAGGAAAATTTACTCCCAAATCAAACCAAAGAATCTTTTTAGGGTACTCTACAACAAGTAGGGCATATAGAGTCTATAATCAAAATACCCTAAAAGTTAAAGAAACAACTAATGTAATATTTGATGAAAAAAATAATCTACCAAATATAGATGAAAGTATTGACGTTAATCCAAAAACTGATGAAGATGATGAAATTCATCCCAAAACTAATAAACCAGAGGAACCAATTTTTGACCCAAATATAAGACTAACTAGAGCAAGTACCTCTCACCCACCTGACCAAATTTTGGGTGATCCAAACCTAGGAGTCAGAACCAGATCCTCATATAGGAACCTAAGTCAGATTGCCCTTATTTCAAAAATTGAGCCTAAGACTATAGAAGAGGCCCTACCCGACCCAGACTGGATCATTGCTATGCAGGAAGAGCTAGCACAATTCAAAAGAAACCAAGTCTGGGAACTTGTACCTAAACCCATAGATAAGTCCATAATTGACACCAAATGGGTATTTATGAACAAATTGGATGATCAGGGTGAAATAGTTCGAAACAAGGCCAGACTAGTAGCCAAAGGTTTTAGTCAGGTTGAAGGTTTAGATTATGACAAAACCTACGCACCAGTAGCAAGACTCGAATCCATTAGGATGCTACTAGCCTATGCAGCACATAAAGGGTTTAAGTTGTACCAAATGGATGTAAAATCCGCGTTCCTAAATGGGTTCATTAAAGAAGAGGTCTATGTAAATCAACCCCCAGGATTTGAGGACTTAGACTACCCTAATCATGTATTTAAATTGAAAAAGGCCTTATATAGACTTAAACAAGCTCCTAGAGCATGGTATGAATGATTATCCAATTACTTAATATCCAAAGGTTTTAGCCAAGGTCACATAGATCCAACCCTATTTGTAAAAATGATTGAAAAAGACATCTTCATAGCCCAAATCTATGTTGATGATATAATTTTTGGCTCAACCAATTCTAAATTTCTAAAAGAATTTGTTAAATTAATGGAAAATGAGTTCGAAATGAGTATGGTTGGAGAACTAAATTTCTTCTTAGATTTACAAATTAAACAAACAAAAGCTGGAATCTATATTTACCAAACTAAATATGCTAAAGAACTAATTAAAAAATTTGGCATGAAAAACTCAAAAATCATAAATACCCCAATGGCCACTAACATCAACATTGACTCGGACCCAGAAGGAAAATCAGTAGACCCAAAATACTATAGAAGTATAATAGGAAGCCTACTCTACCTAACTGCAAGTCGACCAGATATAATATTTGCAGTTGGTATGTGCGCAAGATACCAATCTTGTGCAAAAGAATCACATTTAACATATGTTAAAAGAATACTTAGATATATAAAAGACACCCTCAATATAGGACTTTGGCACCCTAGAACTAGCACCTTTGACATGTTTGGCTATTATGACTCAGACTATGCCGGGTGCAAATTAGACAGAAAAAGTACAAGTGGTAGCTGCCAAATCCTAGGTCAGTGCCTAGTAAGTTGGTCAAGCAGAAAGCAACATTGTGTTGCTCTATCCACCACTGAAGCTGAATACATAGCCCTAGGTGAGTGTGCCTCTCAACTTTTGTGGATGATGCATACCTTAAAAGATTATGAATTAGAATACAAAAATACAAAAATCTTAATTGACAATATAAGCTCAATTAATCTAACTGAAAATCCAATTCACCACTCTAGGACTAAACACATAGAGGTAAAGCATCACTTTGTAAGGGATCACGTCGCTAAAGGTGAACTTGCACTCAACTATGTTGAGTCCAAATCAAACCTAGCTGACATTTTCACAAAACCCTTACCTGAACTTGAGTTCAGTGCACTTAGAAGACAAATAGGGATGTGTTGGGTAGAATAGATATTAATTTTCAAAATTCATTGTCTTACTTCAAAACTCATTCTCTTATTCTTTTCAAAATCTAGGAAAAATAATGATTTTAAAAAAAAAAATCCCATTTTCTTAGAATTTTCAAAATTTGAATTTAGCCTAGGCTTTACTATAGAGATCATGTTCCCCTAGACTTAAGCCAGAGCATCTCACAAACACCTAGATATACCTTGCTTGTGTTTGAAAAACATAGAATGGTGTGAGATACAAAGGGTACAACCTGAACTCAAGAATGCTTATTTTTGTGCATCAATATGAGTCTGGGCGTTAAATACTTTATTAACAGTAATCAAGTCAAGTCTTCCAGCTCTAGTCAAATCTAACTAGACTAAATGACTTAACTTGACTAACCAAGTGAAAGCTGCTGCCCTCTAGGCAATTAGTAAGTAGCTAAAGGTTAGACAGTTGGTGAAGGAAATATTAAGTTTAAGCATGCTTATACTTTAGGGCTCTGATACCTGATCAAAACAAATTAATAAATTAACAATTATTTCACTTGACTCATGCTTGGACTTAAGGACCAACCAATTTAATTAAATTAAATTTTAGTTTATCCCTCTTCGTCCTAAAAATTAAAAAGTTCTTACTCCTATGTTTTTAACATTAAGTATTGTTTTATTTAAATTAAGCTAAGTGTCTTTTTAATTTAAGCTCTATTTTCAAAATTCATTGTTTGCAAAAGACTAAGCTAAGTAGTTCATATAGAAACCTTCAAACTTTTTCAAACTTAGCCAACCCTCAAATCTAACTTTTTATAAATTCTTGCTAAGCTATTTTTACTTACCTAAGAGTATTAAAAATCATTGCTTTCAAAATATTTTTTGCTTAGTAAAAAGTGACTTCAAATTTCTTTAAGATTTTCAAAATTTAACTAAGTATATTTAAAAAACAACTAAGTTTCAAACGTGGCTAAAATCGTTCTTAACAGTCTACTAAATATTAGCACTTTAAACTTAGGTGAGAATTTTTTCCCAAAGTCAATTTACCATTTATAAGACTAATCTATTTTTCAATAAGAAAAAATTAAAAAATTCCTTAAAATGGCTTATTTTTTGGTAAATGAAAAAGGGGGAAAGTAGGAAATTCAAAAGTCAATTTACCATTTATAAGCCTAATCTATTTTTCAATAAGAAAAAATTAAAAAATTCCTTAAACTGGCTTATTTTTTGGTAAATGACTACAACTGGCTTATTTTTTGATAAATGGCAAAGGAGGAGAGTAGGAAATTCAAAGTAGGAAATTCAAAAAGTAAAAATCTATCTAAAGTAAAAGGAAGCCCTGTATTAAGGGAGAGCTTCACAAAGTTTAAGTGTTAGCTTAAGTTATGCTTTTATTTGAATTTATATACTTAAGTGTGCTCACTTAAAATCTTTTAATATATTCATGCATTTGTTTTACTTAACTTTGAATTTGGGTTGTCATAATCAAAAAGGGGGAGACTGTTGGTGCGGGAAGCATCCGACGATCGAACCTGAGTTTTGATAATGGCAAAGAATTCAAAGTTAAGGTGTGTTGTGATCTAACGTGCTTGACTAAGTGTTTCAGGAAAGTCCTAACTGTGGTTAGGCAGGTGAAAACCCTAGGGGGTGGTAACCGTAGGTCATAGGGGATGGTAACCCTATGAGGAAAGTCTTGGTGGGTCGAGTGCTTCAGGCAAAAGTCCTAGGGGGGGGGGGGGGGGGTAACCCTAGGTGAAAAGTTCTGGTGTCGCGAACTAGGTAAGGACGAGTTCCCCGTAGAGGGAACAGTAGGCGTCGGGTCGACCTAGGGTTTCCGGTCGGAAATCCGAAGTCAGACCCGGATAGTCCGGAGACTGTCATTATATTATGTTATCTTATTTACTGTTGTTTAGTGTTAACTTTGTTTTGCAGGGTAAGTGTTTGGGACTAACACTTTTGCAGGACCAAAGGAGCACAAGTTAACCTCGGATGAACAGTGTCCGAGGCGCCTCCATGGAGCTTGGAGGCGCCTCGGGTGCAAGCCGAAGCCAGCTGTCCAGAGGAGCTGGAGGCGCCTTCATGGGGACTGAAGGCGCCTTGGACCGTGGCTTGGAGGTGCCTTGAGGTGGATAATGAGCAGCGGTCAAAGCTTGATCGACAGCAGATTAATCGGGATAAAACCTTGGGTTGGAGGCGCCTTGGAGCTTAATGAAGGCGCCTTGAACACCCTTTATAAGGGTGTCTCGAAGCAGCAGCCAAGACATCTTCTTCCAAGTGAAATTTCTACTACAAGCTGCCTACGAGACAGTCCTGAAGTGCTGCAACGACACCCCGACAACCCGGAGCTTCAGATTTAGTCCTTTGTTGTCGGTATAACCTTTTTTATTGCTTTGAATTGTAATTAGTTTGTAATAGTTTTTACGAGCTTATAGTTGTTGCCCACGGAAAGCGATCAAGGATCGCGGGCCTTCGAGTAGGAGTTGATCTAGGCTCCGAACGAAGTAAATCTCTTGCGTCTTTCTGTGTGCTTTTAATTTCCGCTGCGTTTATTACTCTGTTAACTCTTCGAACGTTTTACAATTCCGAAACGAACGAATTAGCCGTGAGCGCTATTCACCCCCCCTCTAGCGCGTCTCGATCCAACAACCAGGACCAATGTCCAAGGGGAAGAGATTCAACCAAGAAGAAAGGAGGAAACTCAAGTCAAGGGGGACCTTTCAAGAATAACACTAAGGTCCCATTATTCAATGGTATTTCTTTGTGTCATGATAAAGAGCATGCTAGATTCTAAATTTTATAATTTTAATGCTATGTATCATGAAAATAGAAAGCATGAAAACCATAGGGTCAATTATAAATCATTTCATGCTAAGACTACGTCACCAAAGATTAGAAAGGTAGATAATAATTTAGGGGAAAACTCTAAGGATTTTAAGTATATGCCTAAAAAAACACTAAAAAAATCAATAAAAATTCAAATTTAAGGATTTAAAGAGAGAAAATTAAGTCTTGAGGTCAAGACTTGATAAATTAGAGAATACCTTTAAGAAAATGACAATTAGTGTCCAAGGGCCTAAGAAAAAAAATCTAGGATAGATAGGCAAGAGTCATTCAATGGAATGAGAGATTTGAGATACAAATCAAAAGCCAAGAAGAATGTGTCTGTTGGGATATATACTATAAGCCTAACTTTTGTATGAACATCTATTTTGAAATATTTTGAAATGAGAATCACTTTGGTCAAATGTTTACATTTTATATTTATATATATGTCAATGCAGTTGTCCATTTAATTTATATTGTAGATAACATGGTGTGTGGTGCCACACAGAAGATCATGTTATCAGTTCCTTATAAATTATAAATGGTAGCTCACAACCAAGATGGATTGGGACAAACCATTGGAATGGTTGTAGTGTAATTTGATATTAGTCTGTCTTGACTATAAAATTACACTAGTACACTATGTGTGTATTGAGCAAGACCATTTGAGGTTGTTCGATTTATACCGACTACATAAAAGGACAGAATTTTTATTATTATGGATGTGCGTCCTCTTAATCTCGATGTAATAACAAGCACGTATACTTAGTATTTATTTCTTTAACTTATCAATGGGTGAAATTTATTCGTTAAATTAATAGTCCCGATGAGTTGGGAGATAATATTATTTATATGGTGTGTTGTTGATTGTAGAAGGAATCTGTGTCATAATTATTTAGGTTGATGATGTCCCCTTGAGGAGCTCATAAGGATTATCATGTAAACCCTATAGGTGGACTTAGTCCAGCATGATAATAAAGTTGAGTGGTACTACTCTTGGAATCAGATGTTAATTAATTGAGTTTTCAGTAACTCATTTAATTAATGGGCATATGATATCTTAAACACGAGAAGATTAACGCACTCATGATAAGAAGGAGTCCATATTGTAATATGAGATTGGTGCGGTAGTTAAATAATAACCCTTTAGTGGTATGAGTTATTATTGATGGACTTAGGTTGGGTGTTCGGGTCGAACACAGGAAGCCCAAGCCCATCAGGAAGCCTAAACCAATTCCTCCTCTAGGTCCCTGTTGTAGCCTCTATATAAAACCTCGCATCCACCCATTCATAACTTGGTTTGGTTTAACTTGGTTTTGGTTTGGTTTTCTCCATCCTCCTAGGGCTGGCGGCAAGGTTATAGAAATGGAGAATTTTTCTAAATAGAATTTTGTTATTTTTCTTTCTTTGTAACCGACGACAAAAGTTATAAAAGGAGTAGGTGGTGCCCCCTAAAACCTAATTTTCCCACAATTCTCTTCTCTCCTCCTAGGGCCGGTGGCACACATCCTTCTCCTTGTGGCTGGCACCACTCACCTCCTCCCTCCTTGGTGGCCGGCGCCACCTTCTCTACCTAGGGTCGGCTCCTCTTCTCTTTGCTTAGGGCTGACACCCCCCTCCTCCTTGCTTAGGGCCGGTGCCCCTTCTCCCTTGGTGGGCGGCGTCTTGAAGAAGAGGAAGAGAAGGAAGAAGATTAGAAGGTGCCCCATCCTCCTTTTGTGTCCGGCGGGTTTGGAAGAGAAGAGAAGAAGGGTGGTGTTGTCTTAGTAGATCGTCGCCCACACGATGTCCAAGAAGAGGAGAGGAATACGGCAGAAGATGAAGAGGTCTTTAGCTGTAAAGGAAATGTACAACTAATTCTTTAATTCTGCTGCGTAATTAGTCGAGTTTTCTTTGTATCGATTTTGAATACCAACACAAGAGGCCAGCGATCTTGTACTTCGATCAAGGTGTGCTTTGATCCGTCAAGAACTTGCTTGATTGATCAAACACATGTCTAATCGAATATGCGGGTTGCTATGAAAAATTCTATACTTGTACAATTTTTGTACAGGGAAATTTAAACAGAATGGAATTCTAACGCCTTCAAGTGGTATCAGAGCATGGTTTCTGGTTCTGTGTGATTGGTTTTCGATTAAATTATGCACTGCTCGTATATAAATTTATGCCGGATAATAGTAGGATGTGCAAGATAGATTAACTATGTGGTTGCAAGCATCCTAGATCCAACTATTATGGCTTTGTGTCTTTGTGTATGATTTGAACCCTCGGGCATATCGAGATTGTTTGTGTGTGCATGATTGTAATAATTAAATAAGGCCGGTTGTCGTATTATTTTTTGACATTTTGTTCGATCTAGATTACATGTAAATTCCTTTGTAGAATATAAGATCGATAAATATAAATTTTATTTCTTTATGTTGCGTCTTGTATCCTTACTATGTATGGTGCTATTTTGAGGACTGGAGGCGCGACAGAGAAGGAAGCGAGATAGACGCGATGTCTTGATCCATTGACGGCACATTGGAGGACAGCGATCCATTGACGGCATATTGGAGGACAGCGTTGGATGAGGTCATAATAGTTGGAAATTTTATTTTCATATTTATTTCCTTTATATGCTGTTTGTGTGTGCTGTGATGATGGTTTTATGTGCTGTGATGTGTGTGCATGCTAAAAAATCCTCAATTTAAATAACTAAGTGGGAAAGGGATTATTTAAATTCCATGATCTCCAATACTGGTTTGTAGGTGATGCATTCAAACTTGCGCATTGGCTTTAAGTGCCTTCTTCCATATCAGATGAGTTTGTTTGCGGATCACTAGATCAAACTTCCTCTATGGATGATTATAGGAAATTATTAAGGTATGTGTGATCTTTTCCAACTGAAGGGGCACAATCCTAATTAATGGACTAAGTATCAAGTAATGGTATACACTTAGGCGCATTTAATAGTATCCTCCCCATTGGAGCCACTGCTATTATTTGTGTGACCGAAGATGAACCAACTATTAATTTTATTTGTCATAAAGTTAGGTTGACAAGATAATAAAATTAATGGGTAAAACCTCCTCTTACAAATGTTTGAATTAGTATATATCCACACTATCGTGGCATACGAAATTCATGGTGTTTTGAGGTGTTGGTGAATTTAAATTATATTGTTTGAGGAATCAATATTATATTAAATTATAAAGTTTTGACCAAATATTTTATTTTGTGATTCTCAGGATTTCAAAATGGCTTTCAATCCTCTTGCTGTTATTTTAAAAGAAAATAAACTTACTGGTCCAAATTATATTGATTGGAAACGGAACTTGGACATTGTCTTAACTGCTGAAGAATACAAGTTCGTACTTCTTGAGGTCTGTCCTAGCGTACCTGATAAGGATTCTAGTGAAGAGGAGATAGATAGACATAGGAAATGGGTCAAGGCAGATGAGATGACGCTGTGTTATATTTTGGCTTCTATGTCAAATGTGCTGCAACATCAGCATCAGGTCATACCCACTGCCTATGACATGATGCTCAATCTCAAGGAACTCTTCGGACACCAGAATCGGGCTACGAGGTAGAAGGTCATGAGAAACTTAATGACGGCCACCATGACTGAGGGGACACCCGTGAGAGATCATATCCTCAAGATGATGGCTCATTTGAATGAGATGGAAGTCCTTGGAGCTGAAATCGATGGGGAAACCCAAGTCGATATCATTCTCCAAACCCTGCCCAAGAGTTTTGAGCAGTTCCGCCTGAACTACAACATGAAAAAAGGGTTTATTCGTTGGCGGAACTTCTGACAGAACTTCAAGGGATAGAAAGACTATTTCGTCAAAGTTCTCAAGTTCACATTGCTGAAAATGTTTCAGCCTCTAAACCAAAAGGCGGAAAGAAGAAAAAGAAACAAGTTGGTTCGGCAAAGAAAGTGGTTTGACCTCAAGGGATTGGGCCGCAAGTAGGTGTGAAGAAGCCGAAAGGCAAGTGCTTCACATGCAAGCAGTCTGGACATTGGAAGGTGGGTTGTCCTTACAGAAAGGAGAACAATAAAGGTATATCTTATTCTTAGTTGTTGAAACATGTTTAGCGGTGTTATCTACCGGTACCTAGTGTGTAGATACGGGAGCCACTAATCATGTCTGCAATTCATTGCAGGGGTTCCAGGAAACCAGACGACTACATGAAGGGGAGATCACCGTCCACATGGGCAATGCTATGAGAGTGGCGGCTGTTACAGTGGGAGATGTTTATTGATCTCTTGATAGGAATAAAACTTTGATTTTAAAAAATTTTCATTACGTACCATGTTTTAGAAAGAACTTGATTTCAGTTTCTAAACTATTTATGGATGGATATTCTGTTTCTTTTGATGACAAAGTGGTTGTTAAGAAAAATAGGGTGGTTATCTGTTCTAGTACGTTGGTTAACAATTTGTATACTCTAAATCCAATAACTCTCATGATGCAACAAATGGAAATTAATAACACATCTTCTAATTCTAATAAGAGAAAGCAACCTTCGGAAATGAACCAAACATATCTTTGGCATCTAAGGTTGGGTCATATTAACTTGAGTAGGATTCAAAGGTTAATAGCCGATGGACCTTTGGGTTCATTGGTAGTGGAAAACTTTCCGACCTACCAGTCTTGCTTGGAAGGAAAACTTGAAGGCGCTGGAATTTCGTTCTGTTTCAATTTCCCTGTACAAAAAAATGTACAAGAACAGAACTTTTCCTAGTAACCCGCATGTTCGATCAATCATGTGTTTGATCAATCAAGCAAGTTCTTGAATGATCAAAGCACATCTTGATCGAAGTACAAGATCACTAACCTCATGTGTTGGTATTCAAAATCGATACAAAGAAAACTAACTAATTACGCAGCAGAATTAAAGAACTAGTTATACCTTTTTTTGTAGCTAAAGACCTCTTGATCTTCTGTCGTATTTCTCTCCTCTTCTTGGGCGTCGTGTGGGCGACGATCTACCAAGACAAAAACCACCCTTCCTCTCGTTTCTCCAAACCGCCGGTTACAAAAGGAGACTCTTGGATGGGGCACCTTCTAATCTTCTTCCTTCTCTTCTTCTTCTTCTTCTTCAATCCGTCGACCACCAAGGAGGAGGGGGCGCCGACCACCAAGGAGGAGGGGCGCAGAGCACCAAGGATAAAGGGGGCACCAGCCCTAGCAAAGGAGAAGGGGAGGGGCGCCGACCCTAGGTGAGGAGGAAAGAGAGGGGCGCCGGCCATAAGGAGGAGAAGAGAGAAAATTAGGTTTTAGGGGCCACCATGTAACGACCCTACCCCTACTCTTACTAGTCTGTGGGAGTGGGACGTTACTTAACTATAAACTTTACTTAACTAGTCTTGCTCACGCTATTGGTAGTGGTACTTAGAACTCTCAGAAACTCAAATCATGCAATTAAGTAGCAGCAGAAACATAATGGAATAGATAGTTCATCTCAATACTCTGATCGAAAAACCAAAGAGAGCAACTGAATACAAATCTGCACATGCATACTACAGCTATACGACTCAAATAATGGGACTAATTATATAGCAATAGAAATGAAAGAATTCTATGAACAGAATCACCAATACAAAAAGTACAATTTCAGAAGTGAAAAAAAATTTAAACCATCTAAGTTTCCCTATCACTCTAAACAGAATCTCAGTAAAACTTTTTGTGAAATGTCCCAAGGCTTCCATTCATCAGTCATCACACACTCATCGCACATCTCCTTGTCGCCTTCCTTCACTATAGCTTTTCTTTTCCTTTATCTGCAGTAAGAGGAAATGCAACTATAAACAGATGCTTAGTAAGCGCTGTCTAACTCACAAAAACTCAATGTGCATATATATATCTATAACAGAACTAAAACTGAATGCTTAATAAAGATCTAGCCGAAATGCTTAAAGGAATATCTGAAGCTGGAATTCTTAATGAAAATCTCAACTAAAGTGCAAAAAATGCATGGCTGTCCATGTCCAGTGAGTTTCAAGGGGAATCGAAATCCGTACATAACCTAGTGAAAGATCTATAGTTGATATGAAATTGGCGGGTTGTTCTTGCTCATGGAAAATACAAGCGAAATCTAAACTGCACACCTGAATTAAAGCTGTTCATGCTCAGAATTCACAAGGAAATCTGTAACAAAAATGCTAAACTAGTCAACCAATGGATCTAAAACTGCATGTATAAAATTGATAGCAACAGATCGAACAACATGGTTAACACAAGTTGTTCCTACTAAATAGTTCCAAAGGGAATCAAACTGCATGTTTAGATGAACTGCTAAAAGATCTAGCTGAATACTCCCAGAAACAAAGGTTGTTCATGTCCAATGCATAGCACAAACAAAACTAAAACCTGCTGGAATTTTAAAACTTGTGTAAAGCTTGTTTCATTTGTTCAAAGCTTATACTATTATACTTTAAAATAATAATAAACTCTCTCTTGGGCCCAGGCGTAGTACCAAAGGGCGCTCCCTAATAGAGACTGGGGTGGCGAACCACCAGTCCTACAAGGGTGAAGACCTTGGTCTTACCAGGGCCGAGACCTCGGAACCGGTCACATGTATTTGTTTAACGACAACCTCGGAAGTCAGGTACTAGCCTCTTCAAGAAAAATACTTGTTACTTGTTAATACTCCTAATAAAAAGAACACCTCAGAATTTAAACAGTAAGCTCAAAAGGGCTGTTCATATTCATTGCATAGCACAAACCGAAACCAAGCAGTAAGGGCTGTTCGTGCCCCTTTTATAGCACAGACTAAAACTGCACAGCAAGCTCCAAAGGGGGCTGTTCGTGCCCCTTTCATAGCACAAACCAAAACTGCACAACAAGCTCCAAAAGGGGGTTGTTCGTGCCCCTTTTATAGCACAACCCAAAACTGCAACTTGCTGGAATTAAAGCCTAAATTATAAGGCTGAAAAATCTAAACCACATGCCTAATCTATGAAATTTATTTATTTCCCTTTTGAGGTTCACGGCAGCAAGCTTCAAAAACAACACTCTTTACAGCATGCTTCAAAATCAAAAAGAAAACGAAGATTCGAAAGCTACTCCTACTACAGGTGAGAAGCACTTACCTAGTTCCCTTGACTCACAGCCAAGATCGGCTTCTAGGGTTTCGACGAACCTTGAAATTATGACAACTTCTTCACGTCTACGCGTTCTCCATGACGAGGTGATCGCGAAGATGTGAAAAGCCCTTGGATTGGTTCCTTGGCCGGTCGCCAGAGACGAAGCCCTAGCTTCCTCTTTTTGTTTTCGCCCAAGCAGCCGACGCCGTGCGCGAGAGGAGGAGAAGATATTTCGGTCGAGAGAGAAAACCTAATTCCTCTCTTAACTTATCCCTTTTTATACTTAGGTTATTTCTGTTATCTATTACCACTTAAGTTTATTGCATTATCTATTTGATCAGCACGACCCTGCTGGGTTCTTGGTCATTCGAAACTACTTAAGACTTTGCTTAACTAGAGGTTTCCGGTTCGATCCTCGGCCCGACCTCTTTTTGCCTCAACTTTGTTTCTTTTGGTAAAAATACCAAACGAATTCTGAAAATTACAATAAAATACTCTAAAAATTTCTAAAAATCTCTAGAATATTTCTAAATCATTTCTAAGTATTTATAAGCACTTTTAGGACTTGAAATGAGGAAATTTGGGTTGTTACAATTCCCCATATCTTATAAAAAGTTCATCCTCGAACTTAGAATAATTTCGGATATCTCTGTCTCACACTGTCCTCACGCTCCCAAGTAGTTTCCTCGCGCCTCTGATTTTGCCAGATGACCTTCACTAGTGGTACTTCTTTGTTCCTTAGTCTCTTAACTTCTCTGTCCACTATCTGTGTAGGTCTGTTCTCATAGCTAAGATTCTCCTGGATCTGTACTGACTGAGGCTCAATCACTTGACTAGGGTCGTCGAGACACTTCTTCAGCATGGAGACATGAAATACATTGTGTATTGTTGACATGTCTTGTGGTAAGTCCAGCTTGTAAGCTACCTTCCCAATCCTCTCTGTGATCAGGTAGGGCCCTACGTAGCGGGGACTTAACTTGCCCTTTTTGCCAAATCTCATCACTCCCTTCATAGGAGCAACTTTGAGGAAGACTGAATCCCCTACTTGGAATTCAAGTGGCCTACGACGTGCGTCAGCATAACTTTTCTGCCTACTCTGGGCAATCTCAATTCTCTGTCTGATCTTCTGGATAGCCTGAGTGGTCTCATCTATCATCTCTGTCTGAATGCCCAGCTCTACTTCTATTTCTTTCCTTTCACTTGTTTCTTGCCAGCAAATGGGTGATCTGCACTTTCGACCATACAGTGCTTCATAAGGCGTCATCTTGATAGTGGCCTGGTAGCTATTGTTGTAGGCGAATTCAGCTAAGTACAGATACTTGCACCAACTGCCCTTAAAATCTAATGCACAAGCCCTGAGCATGTCTTCTAAAATCTGATTTACTCATTCTGTCTGTCCATCAGTCTGGGGATGGAAGGTTGTACTGAACTTGAGTTTGGTGCCTAATGTATTCTAAACACACTCCCAAAAATGAGAGGTGAAGCGCCCATCCCTATCAGAAACAATCGACTTTTTGGACTCCATGAAGTCTGATCACTTCCTTAACATATAGCTGTGCCAACTGCTCTATAGAGTGGGACACCTTGATGGCTAGAAAGTGGGCAGACTTTGTCAACCTGTCCACTATCACCCATATCGCATCGTACCCATTAGTGGTCCTTAGAAGACCTGTTATAAAGTCCAAAGATATTTCTTTCCACTTCCACTCTGGTATTGGGAGGGGTTGTAGGACTCCTCCTGGTCTCTGGTGCTCTACTTTGACTCTCTGGCATGTCTGGCAGGTACTGACATATTTTGCAACATCTCTCTTGAGTCCAGACTACCAGAATCTCTATTTCAAATCTTGATACATCTTGGTGGAACCAGGGTGTATGGAGTACGGTGTACTATGAGCTTCTTCTAGAATCTTTTTTCTCAATTCCTCATCATTGGGGACACAAAGGCGACTCCCCTGATAGAGGATTCCACTGTCTGATACCCGAAACTATGAATTTTCTTCTTTTTGTATCCCTTGCTTGATCTTCTGGATATCTGGATCTTCACTTTGCTTTCTCTGTATATCCTCAAGCAGGGTTGACTCTAAGGTCAATGCAGAGAGTTGCCCATAAATAATTTCAACTCCAAAGTCTGACAATTCCTTCTGCAGTGGCAGTGCTAATGATGACAAGGGCATCAGGGTTTCACTGGATTTTCGGCTTAGTGCATCCACCACTTTGTTAGCTTTACCTGGGTGGTAGAGGATTTCACAGTCATAATCTTTAACCAACTCTAGCCACCTGCGCTGTCTCATGTTTAAGTCTTTCTGGGTAAAGAAATATTTCAAGTTCTGATGGTCGGTGAAGATTCTGCACTGAACTCTATACAAATAATGTCGCCAGAGTTTTAGTGCAAAGACCACAACTGCAGTTCAAGATCATGAGTGGGGGGTAGTTCTTCTCATAATCTTTCAGTTGTATGGAAGCATAAGCTATAACCTTCCCCTCTTGCATGAGAACAGCTCCAAGGCCCATCTTGGAAGCATCATTGTATATGTCAAAACTCTTGTCACTCTCTGGAACAGTCAGAATGGGAGCACTGGTCAGTCTTTTCTTCAATGCTTGGAAACTTTGCTCACATTTGTCTGACCATTCAAACTTCTTGTTCTTCCTAGTTAGGCCTGTTAATGGAGAGGCTATCTTGGAAAAGTCCTCCACGAATTTCCTGTAATACCCAGCTAAACCAAGGAAGCTTCTGATCTCCTTGGCGTTCTTGAGTCTACACCAGTTGTTGACCGCCTCTATTTTGGCAGGATCCACCTGGATACCTTTTTTAGAAATGATGTGACCTAGAAACACCACCTGCTCCAACTAGAACTTGCACTTTGAGAATTTGGCATCAGAATGTCGTCGATGAAAACAATGATGAATTTGTCGAGGTATTCTCTGAACACTCTGTTCATTAAGTCCATGAAGACCGTAGGTGCATTAGTCACACCAAAAGACATGACTACAAACTCGTAGTGTCCATATCTGGCCCTGAAAGTTGTTCTGGGTATATCACTTTCTTTCACTTTCAACTGATGGTACCCAGAGCGCAAGTCTATCTTAGAGAACACTGTTGCCTCCTTTAACTGATCAAATAGATCATCTATTCTGGGAAGAGGGTACTTGTTCTTAACTGTTACTTTGTTCAGCGCTCTATAATCTATGCACATCTGCATCGATCCGTCTTTCTTCTTAACAAACAACACTGGAGCTCCCCAGGGTGAATGACTAGGGTGGATGAAACCCTTGTCAAGTAGCTCCTGAAGTTGTTCTTGTAACTCTTTTAGCTCTGCTGGAGACATTCGGTACGGAGGTTTTGAAATTGGACCGGTGCCAGGAACCAACTCAATTTCGAACTCCACTTCTCTGTTAGGAGGTAGTCCAGGTAGCTCTTCTAGAAATACCTTTGGATACTCACAAACTACCCGAATGTCTTCCTGCTTGGGTCCTCTTTGTTCTTCTGTATTCACAATATACGTAAGAAAACCAGCACACCCTTTAGCTAACATCTAGTGAGCTGTTAGTAAAGAGAGGAATTTCTGGGTCTTTCTATTTGGGACTCCCGTGAACTCAAAGGATGGTTCACCTTCTGGGCTGAAAATCACTTTCCTTCTGCGGCAGTCCACCGAAGCACTATACTTGCTGAGGAAATCCATACCCAGAATAACGTCGAAATTCTGTATTGCAAGGACTACTAAATTAACATATAACTCTCGGTCTGAAATTCTTACTGGTACAACCCGAAGCCATTGGTTGGACTCCATGACCTCCCCAGAAGGTAGGGTTGTCAAGAACTTGGAGTTCATGCTCTCTGTAGGCACCTGAAATTCCTTGGCAAAGGGCACTGATATAAAAGAATGGGTCGCCCCAGTATCAAATAGTACCGTAGCTAAATGCTGAAAAATAACTACTTGACCTGTTACGACCGTGGAGGCACTAGCAGCTTCCTCTTTAGTGAGGGAGAATACTCTGGCACTGGCTGGAACTAGTGGGGCTTCCAACCTTCCTTGACTGAGCTGAGGTCCGTCCAGAGTTGCAGGCATGTAGTGTAACTGAGGCTTGCTCCCGTATGGCGCTGCTTGTTCCTGAGGTGCTTTGATCTTGTTAGGACATGCCGTAGCCAGGTGTCCTTCTTGACCACACGAATAACATCCAGTCATACCCAAAAGACAGGCTCCTGGATGTAGTCTCCCACATTTAGGGCAAGGAGGGAACTTGACCTGCTTGTCTACTGGACCTCCCTTTTGGCTGTCTCCTGTATTTCATCGTTTCCTTTTGTTATCCTTGCCCTTCCAGTTCTGCTTACTTGCCTGGGGTTTCTGACTCTCTGCTGTCTTGTCCTCTATCTTGATTGACTTGAGTTGCGTTTGTTGTGCCTTGATGTTGTTCAGATAGTGCTCAGCGACTAATGCCCTGCTGACCGACTCTTCACCAGTCTGGGGTCGGTGAGTTCCACTACTCACGTTAAGTGCTATTTCTGGCCTTAGCATTCGGAGCATCAGTCTGACTCGTTCTTTCTCTATACTTACTAACTCTGGGCAGAGCCAAGCTAGCCTGTTGAATCTTTTGACTACTTCTTCTATTGGCAGGTCACCTTGTCTGAATTTTATAAACTCCTCATAATGTTTATTGGTGATCTGTTGGCGAAAGAATTCTTCGTAAAACTCTGTCTCAAAGTCATCCCAGCTCATCTGGTTGGCTGCTCTCTTGCTCTTAACTCTCTCCCACCACATACGAGCATCTTCAGATAGGCAGAAGGAGGCACACTTGACTTTCTCGACTTCTGGCCAGTCAAGAAGCTCCATTGTGCTCTCCAGTGTCTTGAACCAAGCTTGGGCATCTCAGGGTTCAGTCGTGCCTGAGAAGCTTTCTGGCTTCAACTTCAGCCACTGTATCAGGTATGCTTCTTGTCGTTTAGGTGCTGTGGCGCCTTCCAGGACAGCTGGTGGAACCCCAATCACCACTGGGGTCTCCACATTGATAGTTGGGGGAGAGGGAGGAACTGACTGCTGATTTGCCATCAGATTTGCGATTAATTGTTGCTGCTCTGCTACTTGTTTCTGGAGTTGAGCAACAACTTTAGAGAGATTAGGCTCAGTTGTCCTGGGCTCTTCGTTCTCCTGTAACAACCCTACCCCTACTCTTACTAGTCTGTGGGAGTGGGACGTTACTTAACTATAAACTTTACTTAACTAGTCTTGCTCACGCTATTGGTAGTGGTACTTAGAACTCTCAGAAACTCAAATCATGCAATTAAGTAGCAGCAGAAACATAACGGAATAGATAGTTCATCTCAATACTCTGATCGAAAAACCAAAGAGATCAACTGAATACAAATCTGCACATGCATACTACAGCTATACGACTCAAATAATGGGACTAATTGTATAGCAATAGAAATGAAAGAGTTCTATGAACAGAATCACCAATACAAAAAGTACAATTTCAGCAGTGCAAAAAAATTTAAACCATCTAAGTTTCCCTATCACTCTAAACAGAATCTTAATAAAACTTTTTATGAAATGTCCCAAGGCTTCCATTCATCAGTCATCACACACCCATCGCACATCTCCTTGTCGCCTTCCTTCACTATAGCTTTCCTTTTCCTTTATCTGCAGTAAGAGGAAATGCAACTATAAGCAGATGCTTAGTAAGCGCTGTCTAACTCACAAAAACTCAATGTGCATATATATATCTATAACAGAACTAAAACTGAATGCTTAATAAAGATCTAGCCGAAATGCTTAAAGGAATATCTGAAGCTGGAATTCTTAATGAAAATCTCAACTAAAGTGCAAAAACGCATGGCTGTCCATGTCCAGTGAGTTTCAAGGGGAACCGAAATCTGTACATAACCTAGTGAAAGATCTATAGTTGATATGAAATTGGCGGGCTGTTCTTGCTCATGGAAAATACAAGCGAAATCTAAACTGCACACCTGAATTAAAGCTGTTCATGCTCAGAATTCACAAGGAAATCTGTAACAGAAATGCTAAACTAGTCAACCAATGGATCTAAAACTGCATGTATAAAACTGATAACAACAGATCGAACAACATGGCTAACACAAGTTGTTCCTACTAAATAGTTCCGAAGGGAATCAAACTGCATGTTTAGATGAACTGCTAAAAGATCTAGGTGAATACTCCCAGAAACAAAGGTTGTTCATGTCCAATGCATAGCACAAACAAAACTAAAACCTGCTGGAATTTTAAAACATGTGTAAAGCTTGTTTCATTTGTTCAAAGCTTATACTATTATACTTCAAAATAATAATAAACTCTCTCTTGGGCCCAGGCGTAGTACCAAAGCGCGCTCCCTAATAGAGACTGGGGTGGCGAACTACCAGTCCTACGAAGGAGAAGACCTTGGTCTTACCAGGGCCGAGACCTCGGTACCGGTCACCTGGATTTGTTTAACGACAACCTTGGAAGTCGGGTACTAGCCTTTTCAAGAAAAATACTTGTTACTTGTTAATAATCCTAATAAAAAGAACACCTCAGAATTTAAACAGTAAGCTCAAAAGGGTTGTTCATATTCATTGCATAGCACAAACCAAAACCAAGCAATAAGGGTTGTTCGTGCCCCTTTCATAGCACAGACTAAAACTGCACAGCAAGCTCCAAAGGGGGCTGTTCGTGCTAGGGCTGTGCAAAAAAACTGACAAACCGAAAATCAGACCGGAACCGGTAGCTTACCGGTTCTGGTTTACCGGTTAATCGGTTTTAACCGGTTCTGGTTAACCGGTTTTTACTGGTTTATCGGTTGATTCCCGGTTTTGGATTTTTTTTACCGGTTTAACCGATAAACTGGTAAAATTGGGAAGCAGAAGGTTTGGAGGCGGCGCTTCCCACACTGTTCACAACAATCAATACAACTTTATGGTGATTTATTACAGAACAATTCAACCTCCCAGCACTTGAAAAGTTGAAATCGTAATTTCTCATTTATTTGATTATTTCTTACTCATTCTTCAATTTCCTAAAATATCAATTAATAATTATAATCAATTAATAAATTCCCTTTTAATCCATATCCAATCGTCTCTTTGACTCTTTCATTCCAATATATATATTGTTATATATCGACTTGTTGGGTTTGTGGATTTCACTTCACGTTAAGCAGTGTATAGCGATTATCGAACTGCGAACACGATTTGGCTTCTAACCAATCGGGCACAGATGGACTGGACATTGGGCCTCAGCCCATCAGTTCTTGGTTCAAACCGGTTAACCGGCCGGAACCGGTTCAACCGAAAAGGATACCGGTCGGTTAACCGATTCTATATAATCGACGATAAATCGAAATTAACCGGAACCAGTAAACCGATAAACCGGTTAACTGACCGATTGAACAGGCCTAGTTCGTGCCCCTTTCATAGCACAAACCAAAACTGCACAGCAAGCTCCAAAGGGGGTTGTTCGTGCCCCCTTTCATAGCACAAACCAAAACTGCACAACAAGCTCCAAAAGGGGGTTGTTAGTGCCCCTTTTATAACACAACCCAAAACTGCAACTTGCTGGAATTAAAGCCTAAATTATAAGGCTGAAAAATCTAAACCACATGCCTAATCTATGCAATTTATTTATTTCCCTTTTGAGGTTCACGGCAGCAAGCTTCAAAAACAACACTCTTTACAACATGCTTCGAAATCAAGAAGAAAACGAAGATTCGAAAGCTACTCCTACTGCAGGTGAGAAGCACTTACCTAGTTCCCTTGACTCACAGCCGAGATCGGCTTCTAGGGTTTCGGAGAACCTTGAAATTGCGACCACTTCTTCACGTCTACGCGTTCTCCCCGACGAGGTGATCACGAAGATGTGAAAAGCCCTCGGATTGGGTCCTTGGCCGGCCGCCGGAGACGAAGCCCTAGCTTCCTCTTTTTGTTTTCGCCCAAGCAGCCGACGCCGTGCGCAAGAGGAGGAGAAGAGATTTCGGTCGAGAGAGAAAACCTAATTCCTCTCTTAACTTATCCCTTTTTATACTTAGGTTATTTCTGTTATCTATTACCACTTAAGTTTATTTCGTTATCTATTTGATCAGCACGACCCTGCTGGGTTCTTGGTCATCCGAAATAACTTAAGACTTTGCTTAACTAGAGGTTTCCGGTTCGATCCTCGGCCTGACCTCTTTTTTCCTTAACTTTGTTTCTTTTGGTAAAAATACCAAACGAACTCCGAAAATTGTAATAAAATACTCTAAAAATCTCTAAAATATTTCTAAAGCATTTCTAAGTATTTATAAGCACTTTTAGGACTTGAAATGAGGAAATTTGGGTTGTTACAACATACTCCTTTTTATAGGCTTGCTGTCGGTTACAAAGAAAGAAAAATAACAGAATTCTGTTAAGAAAATAATCTCCCTTTCTATAACCAAGTTAAACCAAACCAAGTTAAACCAAACCATGTTAAAGCAAACCAACACTACTAGAAAACTAGGCTTTTGAGACAAAAATTTTAAGACAGTGACAAAATTCATCTCAAATACTAAGTAATTAAGACAGTAATAATAGATGTCTCAAAATTTTATATAGAGACATTAAATTTAAGACAATATTTAAGATTTTGTCTCAAATTCAACTAAATAAGACACCTAATAAAGATGATTAAAAATATAATTATATAAGACATTCAGACATTCAAATAAGACGGTAAAAAAGGTATTTGTCTCAAATTATCTTGAATATGGTTCATCGGAACGGTCACGGTAATCGTTATGGACTCTACCGTTCTAGTTCCAATATCTTTTCATAGAACGGTCACAACACGGATCGAATATATATATATATATATATATATATATATATATATATATATATATATATATATATATATATATATATATAGAGAGAGAGAGAGAGAGAGAGAGAGAGAGAGAGCGCTATGTTATCCTGCGCGACGCGCACAGTGCGCGACTATGCGCATCGCGCAGGAAATCAGTATTTTTTTCTTTTTAATTTTTTTTGAAATTTTGAATTAAAAAAAAATTCAAAATCGAAGTAATAGATATTCATTATTTATTATTATTATTATTATTATTTTAAATTTTGAATTAAAAAAATTAATTAAAATATTTTTTAAGATTTTATTTTAGGTTCATGCATCCCAATTGGATTATAATTTTCAAACTATTTTTTTATAAAAATTTTACCTCTAGGGTTTAGGAATCCCAATTGGGTTATAGTGTTTAGTAAAATAAATAAATAAAAATAAAATATATTTAAATATTTATGGAGTATTATAATGTGTTTAGAGGATATATTTATATATAGAAATATTGATTTTTTTTAATTCAAAATTAAAAAAAAAAAATTAAAAAGGAAAAAAATACTGATTTCCTGCCCGACGCGCACAGTCACGCACTGTGCGTGTTTAGATTATTGATAATTTAAAAATTATGAAAAAAACATATTAAATATTTAATAATATACTAATCTCCTAGATACTAAATAAATAATAAGTTTATTATATATCTACATACATCATCGATGATATTAATATAATTAGAGGTTTTAGGTTTTTTATTTTAACATTAAATTATTTACCATTGTTATTATTTTTGAAGGGGTTAGGTTTTTATTTTCTCTTTCGTGCGACAAAAGGGAACACGGCGGCGAAGAGGGCGACGGACCGACTGAAGCAACGACGATCTCCACGGTGAATCTCAGGTACTTCTTTGGTTCTTGGGCTTCTTGTATTCGGCCCGAACACCCAACCCAAGTCCATCAATAATAACCCATACCACCAAAGGGTTATTATTGAACTACCGCACCAATCCCATATTACAATATGGGCTCCTTCTTATCATGAGTGTGTTAATCTCTCCGTGTTTAAGATATCGTATGCCTGTTAATTAAATGAGTTACTGATAACTCAATTAATTAACATCTGATTCCAAGAGTAGTACCACTCAACTTTATTATCATGCCGGACTAAGTCCACCTACAGGGTTTACATGATAATCCTTATGAGCTCCTCAAGGGGACATCATTAGTCTAAATCATTAGGACATAGATTCCTTCTATAATCAACAACACATCATATAAATAATACTATCTCCCAACTCATCGAGCTTATTGATTTAACGAATAAATCTCACCCATTGATAAGTTAAAGAAATAAATACTAAGTATACGTGCTTGTTATTATATCGAGATTAAGAGGGCGCACATCCATAATAATAGAAATTCTGTTCTTTTATATAGTCAGTATAAATCGAACAACCTCAAATGGTCTTGCTCAATACACACATAGTGTACTAGTGTAATTTTATTGTCAAGACAGACTAATACCAAATTACACTACAACTGTTCCAATGGTTTGTCTCTATCCATCTTGGTTGTGAGCTATTATTTATAATTTATAAGAAACCGATAACATGATCTTCTGTGTGGCACCACACACCATGTTATCTACAATATAAATTAAATGGACAACTGCATTGACATATATATAAATATAAAATGTAGATATTTGACCAAAGTGATTCTCATTTCAAAATATTTCAAAACAGATGTTTATACAAAAGCTAGGCTTATAGTATACATCCCAACAATCTCCCACTTATATTAAAAGACTATGCTGCCATAAATGCTGCCATACATCTTATTCCCATCCCGTCAAGATGCCTATCAAAAGCGCTTGCTGGAAGGGCCTTAGTGAAAGGATCTGTCAGGTTATTTGCTGATGTAATCTTGGCGACAACAACCTCTCCTCGTATCAGGTGGTACTTGCACTCAATGTGTTTAGTTGCCTTATGGGCTCGTGGTTCCTTCGAGTTTGCTACTGCACCACTATTATCACAATAAATTGTGATAACTTTGGATAAACCAGGAATCACATCTAAGTCCATCAAGAAGTTTCTGAGTCATACAACTTCTTTGACAACCTCAGAGGCTGCCACATACTCAGCTTCCATGGTGGAGTCTGAAACACATTTCTGCTTAACACTCCTCCATGCTATGACTCCACCTCTCAAAGTAAACACATACCTCGAGGTTGATTTACTATTGTCCCTATCTGATTAGAAGTCTGAATCTGTGTAACCCACAGAGAGCAAATCATCTGCCTGATAAACCAACATATAATCTCTAGTCATTTTCAGGTACTTTAATATATGCTTTACGACAGTCCAATACCCCAGTCCTGGGTTATTTTGATATCTGCAAACCATGCTCACAGCAAAATAGATATCCAGTCTCATACATAGCATCACATACATTAGGCTTCTTACAGCCGAAGCATAAGGAACTGCCTTCATCTCCTCTATCTCCTTTGATGTTTTAGGATACATCTTTTTAGATAAAGGTACTCCATGCCGAAAAGGTAGAAAACCTTTCTTGGAGTTTTGCATGCTAAAACGAGCTAGGATAGCATCGATGTATGAAGCTTGGGATAAACACAACATTCTTTTCTTGTAATTCCTTATTACTTTGATCCTTAGAATATGCTCACATTCTCCCAAGTCCTTCATATCAAACTGCTTGGACATCCATACCCTTACGTCTGACAACACTTTGACATTGTTGCCAATGAGCAAAATGTCATCTACGTATAGTACAAGAAATACCACCACGTTTCCATCACTTTTCTAGTATACACAAGACTCATCCGGGCACTGAATGAATCTATAAGACTGGATCACTTCATCAAACCGGATGTTCCAAGATCTAGAAGTTTGCTTCAGTCCATAAATTGACCGATTGAGCTCACATACAAGATGCTCTTTGCCCTTCGCAATGAATCCCTCTGGTTGCTTCATATAGATGTTTTCTTCAAGACTTCCGTTAAGGAAAGCTGTCTTGACATCCATTTGCCAAACCTCATAATTCATATGAGCAACAATAGATAAAAGAATCCAGATAGACTTAAGCATGACTACCGGTGAAAATGTTTCCTTATAATCGATTCCCTCTTTCTGAGTATACCCCTTCGCAATAAGCCTCTCTTTAAAGGTTTCTACCTTCTCATCTGTTCCTCTTTTCCTTTTGTAGACTCATTTACATCTAATGACTTTTACACCATTTGGTGGTTCTAAAGCTCCCAGACCTAATTAAAATGCATAGATTCTATTTCAGAGTTCATTGCACTTTGCCAAGATGCTGCATCTTTATCTTGGAGTGCTTTATCATATGTCCAGGGATCAGCTTCATGTTCACCAGGGATCAAGTCCGAAGACTCTCCCAAAAATATGAATCTTTCAAGTTGCCTAACAACCCTCCCACTACGAAGACGCATTACCTGTAATTGTGCATCATTTGTGACACGTGTTGCAGTTACTTGTTGTATCTCATCTTGTACCGTTGGTACTAAAGTAGAAGTATCCTCTCTTATTTCCTTAAAAATAATTTTACTCATGGGCTTGTGGTTCATTACATAGTCCTCTTCTAAAAATCGGGTATTGGTGCTAACAATGACCTTCTGATCTTTAGGACTATAAAACAAACCACCTTTCGTTCCTCTAGGATATCCCACGAATAATCAAACTTCTGTACATGATTTTAACTTATCAGTGTCTCCCTTCAGCACAAGTGTTGGACTACCCCAAATCCAAATGTGTTTCAAACTAGGCTTACGCCTATTCCACAATTCTATGGGTGTAGAGGGTACTGACTTAGAAGGTACCAGGTTCAGAATGTACGCCGTCGTTTCCAGAGCATATCCCCAAAATGAATTTGGTAATTCTGAATAACTCATCATTGATCTAACTATCTCCATAAGAGTCCTATTCTTTCGTTCTCCCACACCATTCTATTAGAGTGTACCAGGTGCAGACAATTGGAATTGAATTCCGACCTCTGATAAGTAACTTCTAAACTCTCCTAAGAGGTAGGGTTGTAAACAAGCCGAACCGAGCCGAGCCGAGCTGAGCCGAGCCGAGCCGAACCGAGCCAAGCCGAGCTTTGGGGTGTTCAAGCTTGTTTGATAAGATAACTGAACCGAGCCGAACTGAGCCGAGCCGAGCTTAAAATGAACCAAGCTTTTGAAATGAGTGTTCAATCTTGGCTTGATTTTTTTTTTATGGGCTTGAGCTTGTTTGAAGCTTAGCTTGAGCTTGGTTCGTTTAGATGTTATTAAGCTCTCAATTCAAGCTTGGCTTGAGCTTGGTTCGATCTTGGCTTGAGCTTGGTTTGAGCTTGGTTCATTTAGATGTTATCAAACTCTCAATTCAAACTTGTTTGATTGTTTGAAACTTTTAATTGTTTGATTGGTTATTAAGATTGATAATTTTATTTTATTTTATCATTTATTTATCATATTGAAAAAAATTTTATTAATAAATATGGTTCATGAACATTGTTCACGAACGTTGTTCATGAACATTAACGAACTGAACACATATGTGTTCAAGCTTGTTTGTTTAGCTTAACGAGTTGTTCAAGCTTGTTTGTTTAATTAATCTAATGTATATTGAATGAACATAAACAAGCTCTTACCAAGCCGAACATCAAGCTTGTTCACGAACGCTTGGTTCATTTATAGCCCTACTAAGAGGTACTCTCCACCATGATCATATCATAGTGTCTTGATACTTTTACCATGACGTTTCTCCACATCAACCTTTTACTCTTTGAACTTATCAAAGTATTCAAACTTGCGGCGCATCAAGTAAATGCACCCATATCTTGAATAGTTGTCTATAAAAGAGATAAAATATTCGAAGTCACCTCTTGCCTGGATAGTCATAGGCCCACACAAATCAGAATGAACCAATTCCAACACTTTTTTGGCTCTATACCCCTTTGCCTTAAAAGGTCATTTTGCTAATTTTTCCTTCCAAGCAAGACTCGCAGGTCGGAAAGTTTTCCACTACCAATGAACCCAAAGGTCCATCGGCTATTAATCTTTGAATCCTACTCAAGTTAATATGACCGAACCTTAGATGCCAAATATATGTTTGGTTCATTTTTGAAGGTTGCTTTCTCTTATTAGAATTAGAAGATGTTATTAATTTCTATTTGTTGCATCGTGGGAGTTATTGGATTAAGAGTATACAAATTGCCAACCAACGCACCAGAACAGATAACCACCCTATTTTTTTTGACAACCACTTTATCATCAAAAGAAACAGAATATTCATTCATAAATTATTTAGAAATTGAAATCAAGTTCTTTCTAAAACATGGTATGTAAAGACAATTTTTCAAAATTAAAGTTTTATTCCTATCAAAAGATAAATAAACATCTCTCACTGCAACAGTCGCCACTCTCGTAGCATTGCCCATGTAAATGGTGATCTCCCATTCATGTAGTCGTCTGGTTTCCTGGAACCCCTACAATGAATTGCAGACATGATCAGTGGCTCCCGTATCTACACACCAGGTACTGATAGATAACACCGCTAAACATGTTTCAACAACTAATGAATAAGATATACCTTTATTGTTCTCCTTTCTACGAGGACAGTCCACCTTCCAATGTCCAGACTGCTTGCATGTGAAGCACTTGCCTTTCGACTTCTTCACACCTGCCTACGACCCAGTCCCTTGAGGTCGAATCACTTTCTTTGCCAAACCAACTTGTTTCTTCTTCTTCTTTCCACCTTTCGGGTTAGAGGCAGAAATGTTTTCAGCAATGTGAAATTGAGAACTTTGACGAAATAGCCCTTCTGCTACTTGGAGTTCTGTCAGAAGTTTCGCCAACGAATAAACCCTCTTGTTCATCTTGTAATTCAGGCGGAACTACTCAAAACTTTTGGGCAACGTTTGAAGAATGATATCGACCTGGGTTTCCCCATCGATTTCAGCTCCAAGGACTTCCATCTCATTTAAATGAGCTATCATCTTGAGGATATGATCCCTCACGGGTGCCCCCTCAGTCATGGTGGTCGTCATTATGTTTCTCATGACCTCCTGCCTGGCAGTCCGATTCTGGTGTCCGAAGAGTTCCTTGAGATTGAGCATCATGTCATAAACAGTGGGTAGAGCTTGATGCTGATGTTGCAACACATTTGACATATAAGCCAAAATGTTACACCGCGCCATCTCATCTGCCTCGACCTATTTCCTATGTCTCTCTATCTCCTATTCACTAGAATCCTTATCAGGCACTCTAGGACAGACCTCAAGAAGTACGAACTTGTATTATTCAGCAATTAAGACAATGTACAAGTTTCGTTTCCAATCAATATAATTTGAACCAGTAAGTATGTTTTCTTTTAAAATAACAGCAAGAGGATTGAAAGCCATTTTGAAATCCTGAGAATCATAAAATAAAATATTTGGTCAAAACTTTAGAATTTAAAATAATATTGATTCCTCAAACAATATAATTTAAATTCACCAACACCTCAAAACACCGTGAATTTTGTATGCCACGATAGTATGGACGTATACTAATTCAAACATGTGTAAGAGGAGGTTTTACCCATTAATTTTATTATCTTGTCAACCTAACTTTATGATAAATAAAATTAATAATTGGTTCATTTTCAGTCACACAAATAATAGCAGTGACTCTGATGGGGAGGATACTATTAAATGCACCTAAGTATATATCATTACTTGATACTTGGTCCATTAATTAGGATTGCGCCCCTTCAGATGGAGAAGATCATACATACCTAAATAATTTCCTATAATCATCCATAGAGGAAGTTTGATCTAGTAATCCGCAAACAAACTCATCCGATATGGAGGAAGACACTTAAAGTCAACGCACAAGTTTGAATGCATCACTTACAAACCAGAAATGGAGACCATGAGATTTATTTAAATAATCCCTCTCCTAGTTAGTTATTTAAATCGAGGAATTTTAACATGCACACACATCACAGCACATAGCATCACAGCATATAAAGGCAATAAATATGAAAATAAAATTTCTAACTATTACGGCACGCTGCCCTCCAATATGCCGCCAATGGATCGCGCTGTCACGTCTATCTCGCTTCCTTCTTCGCCGCACCTCTGGTCCTCAAAATAGCACCACGCATAGCAAGGATACAAGCCACAACAAAAAAAAAAAATTTACATTTATCGATCCTATATTCCACAAAGGAATTTACATGTAATTTAGATCGAACAGAATATAAAAAAAATAATAATACCACAACCGGTCGCATTTAATTATTACAATCATGCACACACAACAACCTCAACATGCCTGAGGGTTCAAATCATACACAAAGACACAAAGCCATAATAGTTGGATCTAGGATGCCTGCAACCACAGAGTTAATCTATCTTGCACATCCTACTATTATCCGGCCTAAATTTATATACGAGCAGTGCATAATTTAACCAAAAACCAATTACACAGAACCAGAAACCATGCTTTGATACCACTTGAAGGCGCTGGAATTCCGTTCAGTTTCAATTTCCTTGTACAAAAAATTATACAAGAACAGAACTTTTCCTAGCAACCCGCATATTCGATCAATCATGTGTTTGATCAATCAAACAAGTTCTTGAATGATCAAAGCGCACCTTAATCGAATTACAAGATCGCTGGCCTCTTGTGTTGGTATTCCAAAAACCGATACAAAGAAAACTAACTAATTACGCAGTGGAATTAAGAACTAGTTGTACCTTATCTTTGTAGCTAAAGATCTCTTGATCTTCTGCCGTATTCCTCTCCTCTTCTTGGACGTCGTGTGGGCGACGATCTACCAAGACAACACCACCTTCCTCTTTTCGGTTTCCAAACCGCCGGCTACAAAAAGAGGTTCTAGGATGGGGCACCTTCTAATCTTCTTCCTTCTCTTCTTCTTCCTCTTCTTCTTCCTCTTCTCCAATCCGCCGGCCACCAAGTAGAAGGGAGCGCCGACCACCAAGGAGGGGCGCCAACCACCAAGGATAAAGGGGGTGCCGACCCTAGCAAAGGAGAAGGGGAGGGGCGCCGACCACAATGAGGAGAAGAGAGAAAATTAAATTAGGTTTTAGGGGTCACCACTTATTCCTTTTTATAGGTTTGCCGTCGTTTATAAAGAAAGAAAAATAACAGAATTCTATTAAGAAAAAATCTCCCTTTCTATAATCAAGTTAAACTAAGTTAAGTTAAACCAAACCAAGTTAAGTTAAACCAAACCAAGTTAAGTTAAAGCAAACCAAGTTAAACCAAACCAGGTTAAACCAAGTTAAGGATGGGTGGATGTGAGGCTTTATATAGAGGCTACAACAGGAACCTAGAGGAGGAATTGGTTTAGGTCTCCTGATGGGCTTGGGCTTCCTGTGTTCGGCCCGAACACCCAACCCAAGTCCATCAAAAATAACCCATATCACTAAAGAATTATTATTGAACTACCGCACCAATCCCATATTACAATATGAACTCCTTCTTATCATGAATGCATTACTCTCCCCGTGTTTAAGATATCGTATGCCCGTTAATGAAATGAGTTACTGACAACTCAATTAATTAACATATGATTCCAAGAGTAGTACCACTCAACTTTATTATCATGCCGGACTAAGTCCACCTACAGGGTTTACATGATAATCCTTATGAGCTCCTCAAGAGGACATCATTAGTCTAAATCATTAGGACATAGATTCCTTCTATAATCAACAACACATCATATAAATAATACTATCTCCCAACTCATCGAGCTTATTGATTTAATGAATAAATCTCACCCATTGATAAGTTAAAGAAATAAATACTAAGTATACGTGCTTGTTATTATATCGAGATTAAGAGGGCGCACATCCATAATAATAGAAATTCTGTTCTTTTATATAGTCAGTATAAATCGAACAACCTCAAATGGTCTTGCTCAATACACACATAGTGTACTAGTGTAATTTTATAGTCAAGACAGACTAATACCAAATTACACTACAACTGTTCCAATGGTTTGCCCCAATCCATCTTGGTTGTGAGCTACTATTTATAATTTATAAGGAACTGATAACATGATCTTCTGTATGACACCACACACCATGTTATCTACAATATAAATTAAATGGACAACTGCATTAATATATATATAAATATAAAATGTAAACATTTGACTAAAGTGATTCTCATTTCAAAATATTTCAAAACAGATGTTCATACAAAAACTAGGCTTATAGTATATATCCCAACAACAAGATCATTGTAAAAGTTATCATGGGGTCGCTACAGAAGGTATCAAGAGGTTAGAGATAGACTTAGGTCTAGTCAGTCGGCTACATCTCCTTCGACTAGATTTGAAGGGGAGGCTTGTGATATGAGTTATGATAAGTGGACCCTTTGCAGGAGAGAAAAAGGGGCAATAAGGACAAGAAAGTTTGAAAATAGCGGGATATGGATATAGTAGGTCGGCTGAAAAAGGTTTGACCAAGTAAGAGAGTTGCTACACGTTTGGCAGGCAAAGACCGGTCGAGCATAATAGACCGGCCGAGCGTATAAGTTCAGCGGACAAAGATCGATCGAGTATAAATAGCTGACCGAGTATAGAAGTACTTAGCTTCATGTAGGATAAAGACATAGCACGTTTGGCAGGAAAAGACCGATCGAACGTAATAGACCAGCCGAGCATAATTTCGACAGGTAAAGACCGGCCGAGTGGAAGAGATTGATCGAACGTAGCACTTAGTCTTAAGCTGTCCAGAATGCTTATATACGCCCGACTGGTTAATCTCAGTCTATAAGGTATGATCGGCTGGGCTTAATAGACTGGCCGAGCATAAAGACATTTATTCTCGCATGACCCTTAGCATACACCCGACTGAGGGTAGGTCGACCAGGCAATAGTGCTTGTATACGACCAATTAGTTAATCTCGGTCGATAATATATGATCGGTCGGGCGCAATAGACCGGCCAAGCACAGAGGCATTTAGTCTCACACGACTCTTAGCATACAACCGACCAAGGGAAGGTCGACCGAGCAATAGTATTTATACACGCCCGATTAGTTAATCTCGGTCGATAATGTGTGATCGACCGGGTACAATAGACTCGCTAAACATGGAAAGATGATCGAGCATAAAGGTCTTCAACCTTACACAGTTTCTGGCATATTTACAATAGTAGAGTCCTGGTCGGGTATAAATAACAGATCGAGTATAAAATACCGGCCGAGACTAGTACAACAGAAGATATTCCTCATATATACAGAATGAGCTTATGTGACTAACCAAGTGTATGTAATAGGTGAACCATAAGAATATGTGATCATATGACAACTTAATTAATTTGACGGCAAATAGCTTCTAGAAGTCTCCACAGGTATGCTAAATGACAAAGAAGGTACATCTGGGGTAAGAAAAAGATTCCTTAAACTATTATTGCAGTTTCAGCTTACGTCATCTCCTAACAAACTTTAACAAATCGGAGTCCACCTCATGATTGTGGAGGTTAGATGAGGTGGAATAAAAATGAGAATCCTCTCCACTGGCCAGGTACGCAAACATACGCATTGCATCAAAATCAAACCCTAATCCCATTTTTCCCTACTTCTTCTTCTCCGAGGGACTAACTTGAGCGTTGGAGGGCCTAGCCAGGGATTCCCACCCCGGTCTTAGGTCGCTAACGCTTTATCGGTTGGTCTCATAGTGTGCAGGAAGAGGAGATCATCCACCGTATCGCCAAGCCTTCGCTGATCCACGGTGTTCCTCATCAGAGTTCGCCTCTCCACGGGGTACCTCGCCGGAGTTCATTTTTGCGAGGTATTGTTCACAGATCTGCTTTAGTTTTCTCAGATCTATTATTCCACATTCAGGCTCTTGTGAGGTCCGCTGTGGTTCTCTCGGATCCTTCTCTATTCGCCGGCATCCGAAGTTATTATTCATCACCGTCCATCATCGCCTAGCCAGGGGCGGATCCAGTGGGGGGGCGGCATCGGCGGTCACCCCCCCTCTTACCGGCAGTGCAAACCCGTAGTATTATGGGGTTCTGCTGGTAGAGATAGAGGATACCGCCCCTTGTTCCATGTAAAAATTGGTCGCGCTCAGCTCAGATCACGATCGCCCCTCCATACTTAAATTCTTGGATCCGCCATGCACTGCGTCCAGCGCTTCATTCCTGCAAGCTCTCAGACAGGATCAACTGCAATATGTGCTTATCTTTAGGGTGCGTTTGGTTGGGGGTTATTCTTGATAACCTTGGTTATCAACGAAAATCCTGTTTGGTTTAGGTAATCGATGATTCCCGAGTAATATTTCATGCCCGACACGTCAGCAAAATGTGCATGCAACCCAGAATCGCGAAATTTTTTTACCCAAAATATCCTCGAATAAGAGAAAAATGTGATAAAAAGGAAAATGTATAGGAAAAAATTTAAAATATAAAAAATAAAATAAAAACTTTAAAAAAATGTAAAAAAACATAAAAAATTTAAAAAAAATAAAAAAATGGGGGGAAAAAAATTAAAAAAAACATAAAAAATAGGGGGGGAAAAATAAAAAAAACATAAAAAATAGAAAAATGTAAAAAAAATTTAAAATAATTAAAAAAACATAAAAAATAATAAAAAATTTAAAAATATATAAAAAATTAAAAAAATAGGAAAAAAACATAAAAAATAAAAAACATAAAATAGAAAAAATAGGAAAAAATAAAAAAAAACATAAAAATAATAAAAAAAATAAAAATGTAAAAATTTTTAAAAACTTTAAAAAATTTAAAAAAAAAATAAAAACATGAAAAAAATAAAAAATGAAAAGAAATAAAAAAAAATAAAAAACACATAAAAATAATGAAAAACATGAAAAAGAGAAAAAAGAAAAATAAAGTAGAGTTTAAAAATTATATATATATATATAGTTGGGTTTGTAACTAAGGGTAATATAGTAAAATATTAAATTAGGTTATTAATTAAAACCTTCAAATAAATAGCTTTTTGTTGCATTACCTAGTTTGAACCAAACAACATTTGACTCTGTTTTATTTTTCATAACCTTGGTTATGCGATTACCAAGTAATCACATAACCAAAATTATATATGATAACTTGAACCAAACGCACTCTTAGGGTGTTACATGCATTTGCTTTGCACATGTGTAGCTTAAGTTCAATTTGCTTCAATGAATGTTTAAGCTTTAAGTCTTAGTTTACTTCAGTATGAGCTTAGGGTTTGGTGTTATGTGATTTAGTTTGAGAATCTTATTGCTGCTTCATATAATTAATTAATGGATGATGGTTTTGGGAGTTCCGGACTTTTGATGATAGTATGATTAGTTAAGCATGTTTCCAATGGTTTTCCTTAGAGTGCCTAAGCAGTGCATGCTTAACGAACCTGTCACATGTGAATTGGCATGTTGGCATCATGATGAGATTGTTCTACCTTATTTATAATTGTTTATTTAGCAATGGGTTCTAATTGCTTTCATCTAGGATTAGTTTCAAGATCTGGATTTCTGTGGAATGCGTTCATTAATTCCGATTTTTTTTCTTTTATCTGCTGTTGTCCTGTACTTGTGTAGTATAAGTTTAGTGTTCTCTGTGCATCTCTAGCTATAGAACCGAATATGCACCTGCCAAGTATAATGTACCATTCGTTGATGCATAAGTATCTGTTTAAGAATGAATTATGCTTTCAGATTATTACCTGTACAAATTGCTATGATAGCAACATGTTATGGCATATGTTCTTTCTGTACATGTTGTGTTTACTTGATTATGGAAGATAAGCTTGAATGGTGACAGGAACTGAAATGCTATAAATTAAATAGATTCTGGAGTTTTCCTAAGTAAGGGTAATTAGATGAATGTGAGTTTAGGTGGTGTCGATACGGGTTGGGTACCTTGGGATGAGCTCCAAGGAGGGCCCTTCCAAACATAATTGATGACTGATAAATGATTGAAAATGATTGACACCTAAGAGGTACCTCTCCAGGTTTGTGATTGATAAATGACTACGCTCTCTAACGATTCACCACTATAGCCTCATATTTATCTCTTTATGCTCCATTAAGATTTTTTTACTATGCTATAATTTAATTCCCTCTTTAATTGATGCACATGCCTTAGTAGCCTACTTTGTATCTACTTATGGAATATATTTAATTTGTTGGGTCAGTGGACTCATATTGTACTCTTGTACAGGAGAAGGGAGTGACATTGGGATCGTGCTAGAGGACATGAAGGTGGAATGACCGAGAGGAGGAGATGGAATATAAGCCACACTATCCAGGGCCGCTAAGCATGATACTTAATTGAAATATTTGATTGTATCAAGATTAAGAACTTTTGCATAAATAAATAAAATTTGAAAGTGAGGATGTTATTGCTATGTCCAAGTTATGAACCCTAGATACAGGTTGTTTCAAGAAATTAGCCCAAATGCAACTTTATAAAAGAGGATTTCGTGAATATTTGAAAGTGTTGATTCATAAGAAGTTAGAGGCGAAGTGATGCTACATTTCTAACAATCAAAAGACATTTCAAATCAACAAAGTAAGCAAAGTAAAGATCATCGTGTAAAGTTGTTTTCGCTTTTAATTGTATTTGTATTTTTGTTTTTTTATTGTTCTTGTAAGAAGTTATTGTAAGAGATTTCTCTGTCTCCGAAAGGTTTCTGAGAATGAGAAAGTTCATAGTACAGGGAGATCACTAGGAATATGCATTGGATTAGTCGCCTAAGAGATGGATACCTTATGAATTCAAACGACAAGCACAACATCAATCGACAAAGCGATTGGAGCTATGCACACACCCCTGCTCGCACGAGTAACGTCCTAACATTTATCACTATTTCATAACTAGTGATTGAAAAAAAAAATCAGATGTTGGAATACTTTCATACAAAAGATTATAAGAAATTTAAATGGACCATTTCAAGTTCATCGATGAACTCATATAACTCATTCTTGTAATTGATTTGATTTGATGAATTATTGCTACCCTGAAGAATGATTGTGTCGAGGATCAATTGTTGTCCTCTTAAGGATTACGACATGACAACTATTTTCACACAAGGAATCTAATGAGCAAAGAAATACCAATTGATTTCTCCATTCATCATAATTGTTCCAAATTTATGTTCATAACATAACTAACACTATGTGATATCTTGTTCGATATATCTTGTAGATCGATGTAGCATATATTCTTTCCATATGCAACAATATTCAATCAAAATTTGCAATTGAGAGCCAAGTTGCCAATCATTCTAACAAAACTACTGAAAAGAGAATGAGGGATTATAAGTTTGTAGACACCATGATTACCAAATATTGGACATCTAAATAATTAATTATATCATAAGTTTAATCATAAATATATATGTTTACAAATGACATATATGAGATTATATCAAAGTTCACTAGCTAACACCAAGAGGAATCTTAATGTAGAGCCTTGAGAACAATTGGAAGACCATACTGAGGCACCACAACGGTAGCCGAATCGATGGGTACGTGCTTGTAGTTGGGTGATAAACTAAATGAAAACCTCTGGAGTATCATTGCCATCACCGTCTTTGCTTCCAACATGGCAAAGTTTTGGCCTATACATGCTCTTGGCCCGATTGAAAATGTGAGAAATGCATTAGGATTCTTGGCAGCCTTACTGATCCCATTCTTGAATCTAAGTGGATTGAACTCGTTCGCATCAGCTCCCCATATCTCTTTGTTCCTGTGAATTATTGATATTGGCATCATCAATAGGGTGCCCTTCATGATCTTAATGTTCCCTAGTATCATATCTTTAGCAGCCTTTCTTCTCAGCAACACTATCGGGCTATAAAGCCGCAAGCTCTCGAGGAGAACAAGAGTCATCTACAAGAATAGAAAACTCAATTTTAGCCACAATTATTAGTTATGTCAATGTATTGGAAGAAATAGAACTATATATATAAGGCAATCTCCTTGAACTAAAATAAGAATGATACCTAAATGGTGACACATAATGTAAGAGATTATTTCCGCGAGAACATGTGACCATAAGGTTACACGCATGCATGACAGTAACTTTACCGTTACGTCAAGACTCCATTTTTCTTTCTCTCATGCAAATGAAGACCTTTCAACCAGTTAGTGTAGTGCTGCAGAAGAAGAGTAAATTTACCAGCTTTAAATTGCTGATCATGTCTGCATTTGGGACTTCCAACCCGCACACCTCGTCCACCTCCTCCCTGAGCTTCTGCTGCCAGTCAGGGTTTGAGCTGAGCAAGAACATTGTCCAAGTTAGCAAGTGAGAAGTGGTCTCATGGCCGGCCAAGAAGAACGTCTTGCACTCATCAATGATCTCCTCCATGTTCAGCTTCTGATCGCCGGCTTGCACTTTCTCAGATTCCAACAGTAATCCAAGTAGGTCATTACTGCTACAGCCAGCATCCCTACGAGCCAGACGATCTTCTATGATGTTCATGAACATGCCCCTTATTCTCTTCTTCAGTTTCAAGGTCTGGAGGTTCTTCTTGCTCGGAACATACCTACAGAATTAAGCTCATAATTAATTAACCACTGGCAATCACTACCATTAATTACTGTAATTAATTAACCAGAGTGCACAAATATATATAATGCACCTGGATCCGGGAAAGTTAACATTGAGAAAATTTTGTGTGACGAGGTTCAGCATCTGTTTCTGTGCTAGAAATAGTTCCTTGCCCTCCTTAAAACTGCTTCCGAAAGCAGTATGAGAAATCACATCAGCTGTCACCACTTGGAATTGTTCAGACACTTCTACTTCCTTTCCTTCTCTGGCAGCTTCTTGCCATCCTTCTAACATCAGCTTGACACAGTCGGCCATTGTCGTAGTCAGTAACTATATACGAAGATGCATGAAGATGTCCTTTATGACATGTTATTACTCAGAGCAGAAAAATTAAGGACTATGAAAGCACCGATGAATTCAAACACTCAGTTAGTGCCTTGGTCCCAAAATATATTTAAATTCCTTGGGTAGGTAATTGATATGTTCACAATAAAAAGTGGGTCGAATTTGAACTTAATGTAGCTGAAAGCAATTAATTTGAGACTAATTGAGGTATCCTCAAAACTTGTAAAAGTTTGCTCTATTTCATGCATTGTTCCAAAGAATATTTTAGTAATTTTAAATTTGAGATAATCAGTTCGAGTGATAGTTTCGAGCAAGAATGCGCTATTTTAAATTATGTTATATTGCTTTCGTTAGCATTGTGATCTTGATTGTTTTATTTTTACTATGCATATATAAACATATATACACATTACTTAATTATGTATCTTGACACACAGCACATATTACGTATACTAACTATTGATTTATATATCAATAATGGTAATTGATATATATTATTACCATTATTCTAATCGTAATAATATATACCATCTTAAATTAAATTTGTCAAATATATACTTAGGGTTTATTTCAATCTACTTGGAGTACAAACATTAGAATAAGACTTAGCTATATGTCCATGTCATTCGATGCTCCCATGTGATTAGGTAATAAATCATTTTAATGTATTTTACCAAGGGTTTAAGTTAAGTTTATGATGTGTTATTAATATGTGTATTAACTGTGCAAGACTTGGCATGCATTGTACATATAAAATCTTAGAGATATGTTTAACTCGACAAGGTCGTTGAATTGGTTTTTGCTCAATGGCTTAAAGACTTGGGACAATTGTTGGAGCTTTAGAGGAGTTTAGAAAACACTCTATGAGATAGAACATTGAGTGCTCGTGGATGGGATGCCCCAAACAAGATGGACTCACATACATTAAGGATCATATGGCATAGAACGAGTTTGGGGAGCTCAATTCATTTGATGGACTAGAAAAACGTGGTACGCCACTTTAGCAACCCCCTCATTTGAGAGGGAGTTCAGAAGGAATCCAAATTGGTAAGTGTATGAGCGGAGTCTTAAGAGGTGATGAAATCCCCTATCGAATTGTGACCCCTCGACTACTACAGTCATTATCCTATGTACTTACCAACTGAGCTAGCCTTGGGGGTACATTTGATGGACTAGAGACCTAATGTGAGATAAATTTTAGGGTGAGAAATGTTGCATGATTGAAGATATAGAGACATAAAAACATGAGAGATTATATGAGTGAAGAGATATGTTATGTTGTTCACCTCCCGTGCTCGACTCCGTCCGTGACTGAGTGCAATTCCGGGAGCCCTGTGCACTTAGTTACAGATGGGAGTGGGGCACAAGAGGTAAGCAGCATATCAATCTTGTATGAGTGAAATATAATCTTTGAGTTTCCATCTTTGGGCAACATCATTAGAGATTAAGTTCATTTGTGGTACATTCAAATTATAGAAGTTAACACTTTGGATGGCTACTTTGAGTGTCTAGTTTTGTACTTTATGGATTTTAAGTTATATGTGTCTTGATGTGCATATATATACACTTTACTATTTTTTTGTAGATTCTAAATGCTTGTTTTATCTTGTGGTTGATAGCCTATTAAGCAAAGTTGATAGAGTGTGTCATTGGCACATTTATATGGTTATTTGGCTGTTTATTCATATTTTATTCAAACAATGAATTTATTGATGATGTAATTAGTTTATCATAATTGTTGAATGTTGGTTAACATAATTCTCTTGAGCTAAAGTTGGCTTTGCCAAATATTGGTCAACAAAATAATTGCCTTCGGTAGATAGACTTTCCACTTTGAACCTATCTTTTTTACAATATTCTATGAGATTTTAGAATGTTATAGTACCAATTGAAGATCCCAAAATACATAGTCATCTTTCTCAAGCATTAATTTATCATGCAACCTAATGCTAGCGGCTCTAGTGGTGTTTAATAGGACCTCATGGCCTCCTTTTTACTAATCTACACTAAATTCTTCACATTCCTATTTAGGGTTGACCGCTAACTAATAACTGGAATGTACATTATTCTTTTATTGGTGTAATCGACCTGGTCAAGATTGACAAGGTTAATCAAGTTCGAATTGATTCAAATCAGATTTGATATTTGATCAATATTTAGTTGGTCAAGTGAGAGGTTGAGTAGGTTAAAGTCGGTTGAATACTTGACAGTTATTCAATATGATTAGTTGGTTGAGCAAGAGTTAAGTAGGTTAAGATTGATCGATACTTGACAAACTTAACAAGATATAAAAAGTCCAAGTGGGTCGTAGTTGATCGGACACTTATTGGTCAGAAGTTTAATATGGAGTTGATAAGAGGAAAGTCATGGACACTTAGGAAATCGGAAGTCTAATAAAGACTTGGTAAGAGGAAAGTCTAAGTGGGTCATGGTTGACCTCACACTTATTGACTAGAAGTTCAATGGGGAGTTGACACGAGAAGAAAATTCTTAGTGGATCATGGTTGACCGGACACTTAGTGATATGAAGTCCAACATAGAGTTGGTATGAGATGGAAAACCCAAGTGAGTGATAGTTGACTAGACATTTGGTGAGAGGAAGTCCAAATAAGTCAATTGCTTAGCATGGATGAAGTCCTAGCAAGTCAAGAGTGACCAAATACTAGATGTGTGAAGCCTCAACAAGTCAAGGGTGACCAGATGTTGAGCAAAAAAAGTATTGGTAGGTTAAGGTCAACTAGATACCAGGCATGAGAATTCAGTCTTTAAAAGGCTGAAATAGAACCAACAATCATTTGCTAGATAGTGGTAATCAATTGGCAAAACCTAAACCTCGAATTCGAGGTCGGGGGTTCTGGGGTGCTTGGGATGCTTAATTAGAGTAGATGTTTGGCCAAGTTGAACTTGGGAACCCACTTAGGTTTAGGACTTAGAGCCAGTCAAGTGTTCAAGGTTCTTGGGCGCGCATGAGAGTCAACACACGGGAACTCACTCTAACTCAGGATGCTTAGGCGAGTGCCCAACAACCCACTTGGACTCGAGCTTATCGAGTTTGGGGGTGCTTAGGCATGCACGAGAGTTAGTGCCCAACAACCCACTTGGACTCGAGCTTATCGAGTTTGGGGGTGCTTAGGCATGCACGAGAGTTAGTGCCCAACAACCCACTCGGACTCAGGGTGCTCGAGAGTGCACGAGGCACTCAGTCGCAAGAACACACATGACTGTTGCACACGAACATAGTTGAGTGACTGTTGAACCCCAAATTCAGTGGCAATCAATTATTGTGGGACAACAATCGATTGCATATAGTGTAAGGTAAACAGAAGCCTCCCAAATTGATTGTCCAGTTCAACTAATGGCTAACAATCGATTGTTGTGTCTCAACAATCGATTGGTGGTGGTTAAAGTATGTAGAAATAGCCGTTTTGCAAGTGTCAACAGTCAGATTCTCTACGATAATTGATTGGTGAAGATTAGCAATCGTCTGGGAGATGAAAATTAGCATGAACAACAACCCTATAGAGGTGGGTTTCAAAGTAATTTGAAGAAGCCGATTCTTAAGGGTTTGGAGACAAAATGTTATTGCATTTCCTACCATCAAGTAATCCAAAGTGACAAAAATGCAAGCAAAACATTGTTTCAATTGTAAAATTATTTTCACTTTCATTTGTATTATTTGTGTTTTGTTTTGTATTATAAGTATTGTAAGAGACTTCTACACCTCTAGCTCGTATGGATCCTAACATTGATCTTTTATTTGCTAGTAATTAGTAGTTTTTACCTCACCTTTATACTAGGTGTATGCTAAGAACTTAATTGGTCTATGATATTTTTTTATATTAGGTATCCAACTTACATCGACTAATCCTGAGGTGAACGGTCCGACCTCACATTCTGACTACCAAGTAAATCAAGAAAGCCAAGTGGCTCCTCGTGTCCCAACATCACTAATTGTTCAAACGCCACATACATGCATTGAAACCCGGGTTGTTTGGGAAAAGCACCTTGTTACTTACAATCACACCATACCCTAATTGTTTTGTTCAATTTTCCTATCGACTCTTATGATGTTTCTTATATATTTTTTTGAAATCTAGATATCCAACTCTTTTCCCATTGGGCAATGGTACAATGGTTAGATCCTCCAATGAATAATTAAGGGATCTAAAGTTTGAATCTTTGTTGTAATGCACTACAAGAGATTTTTTCCCTTAAGTGAAAAGTAGGTCAAAAAATGATGATCATTTGGATGAATCTATTAGTACTTTTTCGATTTACTCTGATGTTTTAAACTTCTATGAGATCAATCACCTCCAAGATGTTTCTTATGCATGTACACATGCTTAGTAACAATAATAATTTATCTGTAACTCAACTTTATGACATATGACTAATATTTAATGCTATGGCACATGCCTAAGATGATTACATGCTATTATTTTATTAATGCTCTTATTTTAATGGCATGCCTAAGAGAATATATATATATATATATATATATATATATATATATATATATATATATATATATATATATATATATATATATATATATATATATAGTCTTATTTTAATGACATACTTAATATGATAAAATACTTATGACATATGATTATTATTATTATTTTAAAGTTCTTATTTGCTTACTAATATATATTAAGAGGAATCAATAAGATGATTACATGCTTATGACACACAACATGCTTAATATATATGCTACGTGAAAAAGTATGATTACATGCTACTCATAACATGCTTAATATAGTAAGCAAAACCAATAAAATAAATATATACTATAACCTATAAAATGCTTAATATATATGCTAATCGAGTCATACAACCTATGCTTAATGTGCTAATCGAGTCAATCAAATATAATAAGCATTTGATCAGGATAAAGATTAAGCTATCGGAATTGATCTTATGATTTATCTCCCTTTATATAAAAACACATGTAATAAAGATAATTATCTTTTACTTAAATTGGATTTTATATAAAGCTCAAATTAAAATTACCAACATGCTGACCTTGAGTTTATCCATGGAGAAAGCAGGGTTGACGACTCGCCGATGCCTCACCCATTCCGCCCCTTCTATATACACCAGCCCCTTGCCGACCAATGCCAGCGCCTCTGGCGACGGAGCGAGCCTCGAATAAAAGCCAAACTTTCTCGCCAGGACTTGCCTCACCATCTCCGGCTGGCTGATGCACACCAATGGCTGCGCTCCGACCCAAAACAAAAACGTCTCGCCTGCACGCACCCAATTCCCAACAGGCAACAACAACAATATATTAACAGTACGGGTGTATATATACTAATCATGCATTCACCAGATCATACCGTATTCTGCTATCCATTTGCCAAAGTGGGGGAGGACTCTGGTGGTGATATCATGGGCGTCGATGTCCAAGACGACCTCCATTGCAGCCCTTCTTATGCTTTGGATTTCCCTCAGTGACCCGAACCAAAGCTCGTAGGGAGGGCCTCTCACCCCTTGTTTGCCGAAAGCTTTCGTTACCACGTACGGGCGCCACAAGAACATCGTCCATAAGTAATGGAAGACCAGCGCCAGTAGGAGTGCAATCAGTAGCGCAATGAGAGCCATGGAGGAACAAGGATCTATCGGTGTTAATATATATATATATATCTATAAATGTGTGTGTGTCATGGGTGATGCATGCGAGGGATTAATTAGTTAACTAATTGCGTATGGCCGGCCTCGCAGATAGATTAATGCATACCCATACCCACTTGGCCGAGACTAAGAGTTTTTAATCATTAATCATTAAGAAGGGATTAAATATATGTATGGCAGCCGTCCTTAGTTAGGAACATGCAAGTAAAGTTAGCTGGGGGCGGGGTGCAACCCCATTCAATGATATCTTCTCCTGCGTAGCTTGCACAACTTGCACGATCGAGGAACAGAGAGGGAGAGTACTAAGTGTAGCACGCGACCAATATGGTTGGCAATTAATTAAAACTGTAAGGTTAGGATATATATATAGGTGACTGAGTGTAGTTCCAAACGTCCGGATTATTTTTGGACGCCCCTCTACTAGAAAAAACAAACTGGATTTAGGTATGAAATATTTTCATTCTAAATATGTAACAAATTTAGCGGCAAAGCAAGAAATCCTCACAAATTAACAGCAAGTTTAGTAACAAAAATAGTTTCAACGTGAATTGACAACAAATTATATTTTGTTATAAAATTCGTTGTCAATTAGCGATAAAATTCAATATTCATTGCAAACTTTGCGACGAAATTCCAAATTCGTTATAAATTTTGCAATGAAATTGATATTTGTTGTAAACACTATGGCAAATTAAGAAATAATTACAGAATGGGCAAAAATTAAAAATAAAAATAAAATTATTTGAAATTAGTTTATGGACCTTGAGAGCTCGGGATGATATGAAACTAATTTCTATATATTCTTCTAATTCTCTTGATTATGCTTGCAAACATCAAATTGATCTAATATATTGGGATTAGTGATTTTTTAAATATGAATTAATTTTTTTTTTGACATATTCGTATTCAAAAAATTATTGATTAAAATATATTGGGTCTAATTGATATTTAAAGGCATAGATATAATCAGGAGAAATAAACAAACATATAATAACTGATTTCATGTCATCTGAGCTCTTTAGGTCCCGGGTTTGGACCTAATTTGCAACCAGTTTCTATATGTTTCTCGTGTTTGAAAAATCAACAACAACAATAACCAAGTCTTATCCTACTAGGTGGGGTCGGTTATATGAATCCTTTTACACCATTAAGCTCTATCTCCTACTATATCATCATCTATACTTAAATAAATTTTAACTTATTTTATTGTTGCTAACCAAGTCCTTTTTGATCTTCCTTTTCCTCATTTGATATGCATGTTTATCATTGTTTCACATTGCCTAACTGCAACATTTATTGGTATGTACTCATACCATCTTAAACGTATCTCTCAGAGTTTTTTCTCAATAGATGTAACTTTGACTTTCTCTCTAATGCTTTTATTTTTTATTCTGTCCATCATCGTATGCTTACATATCCACCTTAACATTCTCATCTCTGCAACTCTCATTTTTTGCTCATGTTCTCGAGTCATAGACTAACATTCATCTCCATATAACATAGCAGGTCAAACTGCGATTTCGTAAAATTTTTCTTTAAGTTTTAGAGGTATTTTATGATTATATAAAACATTCAACGCTCTCCTCCATTTCAACCATCCTATTTGTATTCTATGTAAAACATCTCTCTCAATCCCTCCATCATTTTACAAAAATGATTCTAAATATGTAAAGCTCTCGGTTACGGGCAACTCATCATCTCCTATCTTAACAATTATCTCATTATGTCTAATATTGCTAAAGTTAAATTTTATACATTCTATCTTTATCCTACTATGTTTAAAACATTTTCCTTCTAGTATTTCCCGCCTAAATTCTAGTTTAGCATTTACTCCTTCACATATTTCATTTATCAAAATAATATGATCTACAAACAACATGTACCATGATGCTGTGTGTTGAATGTATACAGTGAGTTGGTCTATAATTAGTATAAAAAAAATAGGGACTTAGAGCTGATCCTTGATGTAACCCTATCTTTATTAGAAATGCTTCAGTTACTCCATTTAAAGTCTTTACTCTAGTTGTTACATCCTCATACATATTCTTAATTAGTTTAATATATGTTACGCTAACACCTCTTTTTTCTAGAACTCTCTATATAATTTCTCTTGGGACTGTATTATATGATTTTTCTAAGTCAATGAATACCATGTGTAGATTTTATTTTTGCTCCCAATAATTTTCAATTAATTATCTACAAAGATGTATAACTTCTATTATTATCCTTCCAAGTATGAACCTAAATTGATTTTCGGTCATTGCGGTCTCTTTCCTTAACCTTCTTCCTATTACTTTTTTCTCAAAGTTTTATGGTATGACTCATTAGTTTAATACCCCTATAGTTTACACAATTTTATATGTCTTCCTTGTTCTTATATAAGAGAATTAGAGTACTTATCCTTCATTGATTAGATATTTTTTTATTTTCAATATCATATTAAATAATGTTATAAGTCATTCAATATCTTGTTTCCCTAGGCACTTCCATACCTTTATCGGAATTTCATCTAGTCCAATGACTTTTCCATTGTACATCCTATTTAAAACTTGTTCTACTTCTGAAGTTTGAATTTTATGATGAAAATTTAAATTTCTATGCTCATGTGACCTACTTAAATTACCTAAGTTAAGTTGGTAACCTAAACCTTCATTAAAAAGTTAATGAAATACCTCTTACACTGTTCTTTTATTATCCATCGTTTACTAGTACCCTATTACATTCATCTTTAATACATTTTATTTGGATAAGATCTCGTCTTCTTTTCTCTCAATTTAGCTATTCTATAAATGTCTCTTTCCCCTTCTTTTGTATCCAATTTTTGACATAATCGTTCAAAAGGTTCATTCTTTAATTCATTCACTACTCTCTTAGCTTCTTTCTTGGCTATTGTATATTTTTTTAGGTTTTTCTCGTTCTTACAAATATATAATTCTTTATAAGCTATTCATTTTTTTCTTCACTTTCTCTTGTACTTTTTTATTCTACCACCAAGATTCCTTACTTAGTGGTGCATGTTCCTTTGACTCACCGAGTACACTCTTAGCTACAATTTTTAACTTTGATACCATTTTATCCTATGTCGTATTAGAATCACCATATATTTCACCTAACACTTGTACTCATATTCTCTCCTTAAATATATTTTACTTCCCATCCTTTAACTTTCACCACTTAATTTTAGGAGTCGTATATATTATTTTTTATTGATATTATACTTGAGGTGTATATTCAACACTACTAACATATGTTGGGTAGTTAATCGTTTTCCAGGGATAATCTTGTAATTTTTAGAAATCCTTCAATCTTTCTTCCTAACCACAAGAAAGTCAATTTACGATTTATTATTCAAACTTTTGAACGTGACTAAGTGTTCTTCTTTTTTCTTAAAAAATATATTAGCTAATATAAGGTCATATGCTATTACAAAATCTAATATAGTTTTCCCTTCCTCATTTCTCGTTCCAAATCCATAACCCCTATGTACCTTCTCATATTCCTCATTTTTCACTCCGATGTGCCCATTTAAATCACCTCCTATTAAAATTATTTTATTTGGCGGAATGTTTTGTAATATTTCATCTAAGTCATCCCAAAATCTTGATTTGGTAGCTTTATCTAATCCTACTTATGATACCTATACACTAATTATGTTCATAGTTTCTTTCGCCACTATTATCTTAAGGGTTATAATTCTATATCCTTTTTTAACTACTACTATAACTTCACTATTTAATGAACTATTTACAATAATACCACTTCATTTCTTGCATTACTCTTTCTTGTGTACCATAACTTAAAACATGAGTTCTCTACCAGCTTTACTTTCTCGTTTATCCATTTTATCTCTTGTATACATAAAATACTAATTATTCTCTTAATCATCATACTTATTACTGTTGGATCGAGAAGCGCTAGAGGGGGGGGGGGGGGGTGAATAGCGCTCGTGGCTATTTCGTTCGATTATCGGAAAACTATCGGAGTTAAAACGTGCAGCGGAATAAGCGGAAATAAAATAAAGAGACAACACAAAGAGACAGGTCGATTTTACTTCGTTCGGAGCCTAAGTCGACTCCTACTCGAAGGCCCGCGATCTTTGATCGCTTCCGGTGGGCAACAACTATAAGCTCGTTAAAAGATTACAATTATGAGTACAAATAAAAGCTATCAAAAATTATACCGACAACAAGAAATGCTAATTCTGAAGCTTCGGGTCGTCGGGCACTTGTAGTAGCACTTCGGAGCGTCTTTTGGAGCAGCGTGTTGATGAAAGATCACTTAGAATTCGTTGTTCTTTGAAGCTGCACCTCAACCCTCCTTTTATATGCGGTTCCGGGCGCCTGGAGTGTGACGTGGCCAACCAACCAGGATGCTCCACGTGGCGAAGTCGCGCAGGGGATAGAATTTGGTCCCGGGCGCCCGGACCTGTTCCGGGCGCCCGGACCTCCGGGCGCCCGGACCTCCGGGCGCCCGGATCCATCCCGGGCGCTCGGACAGCCTTTTTCCAGCAGGTTCCTCACCTGCAAACAAAGGTTAGTCCGAGAAAAATACCCTGCAAGACAATGTTAGAATCTGATAAAACACAGTAAGTAATAATTGACAGTCTTCGGACTGTCCGAGTCTGACTTTGGATTTCCAGCCGGAAGCCCTAGGTCGACCCGACGCCTACTGTTCCCTCTGCGGGGAACGCGTCCTCACCTACTCCACTCAGGAGATTTACCTGTTGCCAGTCGATCCTCCAAATCGACTGGACTTTTGCTCAGCACTCGATGCTTCTGGACTTTTTGCTGGACATTCGCTTCCCCGGCTAGTCCAGTCTTTCACCTGGTTCGCGATACCAGGACTTTTCACCTAGGGTTACCACCCCCTAGGACTTTTGCCTGAAGCCATCAACCTGCCAAGACTTTACGCATAGGGTTACCACCCCCTATGACCTAGGGTTACCGCCCCCTAGGGTTTTCCCTTTGCCTAACCGCAGCTAGGACTTTCCTGAAATCCTCAAGTAGACTTGTTAGACTAAAAAACATCTTAACTTTGAATTCTTTGCCGTTATCAAAACACGAGTTCTATCGTCGGATGTTTCCCGCACCAACAATCTCCCCCTTTTTGATTATGGCAACACAAATTCGAAGTTAAGTAAACAAGCGAATAGATAGTCATTTTAAACACAGGCAGAATTTGCTAAGTATAGCTGAACAAGGTAACTAAAGTAAATTTTGCCCTATATACTCCCCCTTAACTTTGGCTCCCCCTTAACTTTTGCTTCCCCTTAATTTTTAACTTGAATTTTATGTTTACATTTTTGCTACTATTCAACACAAATTCAAAGTTAAGTAAACAAGCGAATAGATAGTCATTTTAAACACAAGCAAAATTTGCTAAGTATAGCTGAACAAGGTAACTAAAGTAAATTTTGCCCTATATACTCCCCCTTAACTTTGGCTCCCCCTTAACTTTTGCTCCCCCTTAATTTTTAACTTGAATTTTATGTTTACATTTTTGCTACTCTCCCCCTTTGCCATAACTCAAAAAATGGGCAATGTATAAAGAGTTGTACATGATTAAAGTTAGCAATATTCAACAGAGTTTGGAAGTTAAGGTCAATTGGAATTTAAGTTTTTAGGACCAGATTATTCATTTAAGTTCAGTTGGTCCTTAAGTCCAAGCACAAGTCATGTTTATATATTAGGTATCAGAGCCATAGAGAACAAAACATTCTTGAAAAAGAAATTGAGTATCTTTTGCCAACTGTCTAACCTTTAGTTACTTGCTGATTGTCTATAGGACAATAGCTTTTACTAGGTTAGTCAAGTTAAGTTATTTAGGTCCAGATAGACTTGACTAGAGCTGGAGAACTTTAACTTGATTAATGTTTATTGCATATTTAACGCCCAGACTCATATTGATGCACAGATATAAGCATTCTTGAGTCCAGGCTATACCCTATGCATCTCACGCCATTCTATGTTTTTCAATCACAATCAAGGTAAACCTAGGTGTTTTGTGAGATGCTCTGGCTTAATTCTAGGGGAACATGATATCTAGGGGGGAAATCCTAGACTAAACCCAACTTTTGAAAGTCTAGTAAAATTGGAGTTTTGAAAACTGTTTTGCCTAGAAGTTATAAAAAAAATGTGACTAAAATACTAATTTATTAGATTAAGGTATAGTCAATCAAGCCTGAAGTGAAACCGTCTATTAGACTAAAAAGTCGACATAGATAAAAGAGTCATAATAGAGCTGCTACCAGCTGTACTAGAGTCATAATAGAGCAACAGTAGGAGCTACTGAGATGATGAGGGAGGTGGTCCGGAACCCAACGACCGGAGTAGTGTCAGGATCTCAGTGTGACGAGCCCGATCGTCCTCTCGTAGATCTCGGCGCAAGTCGGAGAGCTCCTGTCGTACGTCTCGTCGTAAGTCGGAGGCCTCCTGTCGAACCTCTCGTCGAAGATCGGAGACCTCTCGTCGCATGGACTGATGAAACTCGGAGTTCTCGTGCTGGAGACTCGATATAGCCCTCTCTAGTCCGGAAACTCGATCAGCGAGAGTGCGGGGAGCTGGATGTGGTGCTCGAGGTGGTGGTGGGGCAGGAGCAGCCTCCTCAGGAAATAGTGCCAACATGAACTCATCATGCTCTGCCTCCTCCGCCTACTGGTGCTGTGCCCCCCTACGCCAGGACATGGTACCCTCATCGTCTATATAGATATTTGCTAGGGAAAAGTTCCTAGCTCCTATGATGTCAAACTCGGTCATGTAGCGGATGTCACCTCTGGTGACATCAATGTGTAATGAGGATATGTAAGCTGTCAGAATATGACAATAAGGCATATGTACTCGTCTACTGGTCACGTATCCAGCTGTATAAATAATAGTGGAAAAGATGTGAAGACTGATGTCTATGTCTAACCTCTGACACAGGGCATAGAGCAGGAAGGAGTGAAATGGACGCATCACCGCAATGTCATGAGTGGTTAGCGGTAGAATACAAAGTACTAGAACCCTATAAAGGGCGTAGTCCTGAATTCTAAGGTTAAGTGACCTAAACTGGGTCTCAGTGGGATCACGCTGGTCCTCAAATAAGAACGAATAGATCGTATCGAGGGTAATATGTGAGTAGGGATCTCCAAAAGGTAGCTCCCTAGGAGGATAGCATAAAAAGGTGCATGGTGACTCTCGTAATCCTAGAAACTCACGAATGGTGGTGGGAGATAATGTGATATCCGTGCCAGCTGCCCTAGTGGTATAGGAGTAGTCGTCTACTTTCACTAGGTTGTTGTAAAATTCGGCACATAAACTTATGTTTACTGCGCTGGTGCACTCAACTAGGTTTCGCAGCCTATAGTGGTTTATAGTCTCGGAGACTGGAATACAAGAGCGTAAAAAGAACGATCTGTCTATACATTTGGTTCAAATGGCCATGTAATTTGTTGACATAAACTTAATCCTAAGTTCGTCGGTGGGAAACCTAGGGTCAATGCTAGGGGTAGAGGGCCCAACACCAGATTTAGTACGCTTCCTAAATTTGAAACTAATATTATACTAAGGAAGAAGAAAAGACAGAAAAAATTATAAAAATGAATTTTAGGAGGGGATAGAAATTTTACCGAGGAGCCATTGTTAGAAATTTTAGAACTGACGACCTCGGTTGAGTCACGACTTCGTATCAACCACGGAAAAAATTTTAATTTTGAAAGTCTTCGCAGGGAAGCTAAGAAGAAGCTTAAGGAAGACTTGGGTGCAAGGGTAGGGGGCGCCTCCTGCCCCCTATATATAAGGGAGTCCGGGCGCCCGGACGTGTTCCGGGCGCCCGGGGTCGTGTGAGGCGGGGTGCCCGGGGTCGTTGCGGGCGCCCGGGGTCTGAATACCGGGGGCGCCTGCCCCCGGTTTTTGACCTTGGTATATATATAATTATTATTATTATTATTATTATTATTAATGTTTTAATTTTCAATTTTTAATTTAATTTCGAATTTTAAATTTTGAATAATTTTGAAATAATTTTGAAATTTAAGTTTAAAATAATTTTGAAATAATTTAAGTTTAAAATAATTTTGAGATTTAAGTTTTAAAATAAGTTTGAAATTTAAAATAAGTTTGAAATTTAAGTTTAAAATAATTTTGAAATTTAAGTTTTAAAATAATTTAAGTTTTTAAAATAATTTTGAAATTTAAGTTTAAAATAATTTTAAAATTTAATTTTTGAAATTTAAGTTTTAAAATAATTTTGAAATTTAAGTTTTAAAATAATTTAAGTTTTTAAAATAATTTTGAAATTTAAGTTTAAAATAATTTTGAAATTTAATTTTTGAAATTTAAGTTTTAAAATAATTTTGAAATTTAAGTTTAAAATAATTTTGAAATTTAATTTTTGAAATTTAAGTTTTAAAATAATTTTGAAATTTAAGTTTTAAAATAATTTTGAAATTTAAGTTTAAAATAATTTTGAAATTTAAGTTTAAAATAAATTTGAAATTTAAGTTTAAAATAATTTTGAAATTTAAGTTTTAAAATAATTTTGAAATTTAAGTTTTAAATAATTTTGAAATTTAAGTTTTAAATAATTTTGAAATTTAAGTTTTAAAATAAGTTTGAAATTTAAGTTTGAAATAATTTTGACATTTAAGTTTTCAAAATAATTTTGAAGTTTAAGTTTTTAAAATAATTTTGAAATTTAAGTTTAAAATAATTTTGAAATTTAAGTTTGAAATTTAAGTTTAAAATAATTTTGAAATTTAAGTTTGAAATTTAAGTTTAAAATAATTTTGAAATTTAAGTTTAAAATAATTTTGAAATTTAAGTTTGAAATAATTTTGAAATTTAAGTTTAAAATAATTTTGAAATTTAAGTTTAAAATAATTTTGAAATTTAACTTTAAAATAATTTAAGTTTTTTTTTTTTAATTACTTAGTCATCTCACCCGATCTAAATTCTCAATCAGGGAGTCCTATAACTTTTTGTGAGATGAATTGAGGTTCAATTAAAGGGTTTTGTTTAGTCTTGTGTTAGATTCAGGTTTAACTTTGGATTCAACAAGTAAGCATTATTTGGATAAACTTCTGGGCTATGGTGAGTCACAAGGAGCTCATTAAAGTAACCATGCCTTCGAGGTTTTCCAAATAGTCCTACCCATTGAACTTAATACTAAAACTTGGTCTAACTAGTTAGGATCCATTTAAGGGTAGCTTCGGTCAGTTTCACTTGGCCAAATGCACCAGGTCGAAGCCATATCTTCCTAGACATGCGATGCCCAAGTTTCCCTAACGTACTATCATCCAAAAACTTCACCAGTACTGTGGTTCAAGTTAAACTTATCCCGTTTTAATCTAACCTTAACTATCCTGCCGGGTAATCTATTCTTGTTTTACCCATTCCGAGTAAATTAGGTTCAGTTACCCTGTCGGGTAGTTCAGTTGGAGATGCCAGCTAGTTTGGACCCTCCATCTATTTATAATTTTGATTTGTTTAATTTTGAATTTGTAATTTAATTTTGAATTTTTAATTTAATTTCGAATTATGAATTTGATTTTTAATTTAAAATTTTTTAATTTAATTTCGAATTTTAAATTTTGAATTTGATTTTTAAATTTTTAAATTTTAATTTAATTTCAAATTTTAAATTACGATCGTTTTCATTTTAGCTTTCCCTGGATCACGGCCTCGATATGGTCTGTCGAGGTAGTATATTTGATCCTTCGGAACCCAGTATTGGCCAAGTCCAATTTGATTTATCAATTTGGGCTTGGGGACTCATGCTTGGACTGATTTACTACTTTGTTTGTTTATTAAGGATAAATAAGATTTATATTTCTTTTTGCTTTTATATCCTAGCCCAGTTCTATTGTAGACGGCTCTTTGTGTCCCAAGAATTAGATCCAAATTCTTGGAGCCCAGAGAGAACTTTCTAAAGTAATTTTTAAATCATTTAACTGATTTTTCAGATTTGAATTTTCTTTCTCAAGTTGTTGTACTTGAGTTGAATCTTCAGTTAAAGATTTTGAGTTAGTTACTCCTTTAAGAATGGTTACTTCTTTTAAAAGTGACTTAATTTTCAAATTTGACTTGGCTAATTTGCGAAGTAAATAATTGACTAAATTATTAATCCTAGGAATACTTACAGCGGAGTCTGGCCCTTCGGAAACGGATGCGGATCCGTGGCTTTGCTCGGAGTCGGCTTCTGACTCGCTCTCGGATTCGCTGATATGGTCCAGGGCCATCAATGCGAGTAAACTTGTTTGGTCGAGTTCGTCGTCTTCGTCCTCCAAAGAAGATTCGTCCCAGGTTGCCTTTAGTGCCTTCTTTCTTCTTTGCTTTTTGGCCTCCTTTTGGTTGGGACAGTTGGCCTTGATATGCCCTTTCTGGTTGCACCCGTAACATGTGACTTCGAACTTTACCTTTGAGTTTTGTTGGGCCTCCCTGGATTGGACTGCCTTCTTTAGATCTTTCTTGTTAAAGCCCTTCTTCTTCTTGTAGAGCTTCTTTACAAGAATCACAAGTTCGCTGGTCAGTTCATCTTCTGAATCTTCTGAGTCAGGTTCATCTTCTGATTCCGATTCAATTTTTCGCCGTCCTCTTGATTCCCGTGTTCGATTCGTTCCTGCAACCAAAGCAATCCCTTTCTCGGATGGCTGTGCATTAGTTTGTTCATGGAGTTCGAATTCACTAAATAATTCATCTAATTTCAAGGAGGACAAATCCTTAGAGACTTTATAGGCATCTACCATTGATGCCCATAGTGTACTCCTAGGAAATGAGTTAAGGGCATACCTTATTATATCTCTGTTTTCTACCTTCTGCCCGATTCCATGTAGAGAATTCAGGATATCTTGAATTCGGGCGTGCAAAGAGCTTGCCATCTCACCTTCCTGCATTTTCAAATTGTATAGTTTATTTAGTAACAAATCACGCTTACTTACCTTGGTTTCCGAGGTACCCTCGTGTAGTTCGATCAGTTTCTCCCATAGTTCCTTTGCAGAGGAGAATGGACCGACTCTGTTGAGCTCATCTTTGGTAAGACCGCACTGGATTGTTCAGGTGGCTTTGGCGTCGGCTTCCACCTTTTTGATAAATGCTGGCTCCCAGTTCTCACAGGATGTAGGCTTATCGTCTGTACCAGTTGGTAGTTGCAGTCCTGTTTTGACGATCATCCAGGTGTCGAACTGGATCTTTAGATAAATTTCCATTCGCCCCTTCCAATATCCGAAGTCTTCTCCGGAAAATAATGGGGGAGGAACGGTGCTAAATCCTTCTTGTTGGGCCATTTAGATCTAAAAAAAAACAGAAACAACAAGATCTATTCCAAGACTAAGTCTTGGATTAGTAGTGCGGGAGGAAGGAAAAAAATAACAGGCTCAAGTGGTATTGACCAGCTTTGAGCAGAAAATCGATTCATAAAAAGAAATTAGAATATAGCTATGAGGCTAAATTCTAATCGACTCCGAACAAAACCACGAAAAAATTATCTCGAATAGTGGTTGCACTGATTCAAGACGACCTCGCTCTGATACCAATTGTTGGATCGAGAAGCGCTAGAGGGGGGGGGGTGAATAGCGCTCGTGGCTATTTCGTTCGATTATCGGAAAACTATCAGAGTTAAAACGTGTAGCGGAATAAGCGGAAATAAAATAAAGAGACAACACAAAGAGACAGGTCGATTTTACTTCGTTCGGAGCCTAAGTTGACTCCTACTCGAAGGCCCGCGATCCTTGATCGCTTCCGGTGGGCAACAACTATAAGCTCGTTAAAAGATTACAATTATGAGTACAAATAAAAGCTATCAAAAATTATACCGACAACAAGAAATGCTAATTCTGAAGCTTCGGGTCGTCGGGCACTTGTAGTAGCACTTCGGAGCGTCTTTTGGAGCAGCGTGTTGATGAAAGATCACTTAGAATTTGTTGTTCTTTGAAGCTGCACCTCAAGCCTCCTTTTATATGCGGTTCCGGGCGCCTAGATCCCTTCCGAACGTCTGGAGTGTGACGTGGCCAACCAACCAGGATGCTCCACGTGGCGAAGTCGCGCAGGGGATAGAATTTGGTCCCGGGCGCCCGGACCTCTGGGCGCCCGGATCCATCCCGGGCGCCCGGACAACCTTTTTCCAGCAGGTTCCTCACCTGCAAACAAAGGTTAGTCCGAGCAAAATACCCTGCAAGACAATGTTAGAATCTGATAAAACACAGTAAGTAATAATTGACAGTCTTCGGACTGTCCGAGTCTGACTTTAGATTTCCAGCCGGAAGCCCTAGGTCGACCCGACACCTAATGTTCCCTCTGCGGGGAACGCGTCCTCATCTACTCCACTCAGGAGATTTACCTGTTGCCAGTCGATCCTCCAGATCAACTGGACTTTTGCTCAGCACTCGATGCTTCCGGACTTTCTGCTGGACATCCGCTTCCCCGGCTAGTCCAGTCTTTCACCTGGTTCGCGACACCAGGACTTTTCACCTAGGGTTACCACCCCCTAGGACTTTTGCCTGAAGCCATCAACCTGCCAAGACTTTACGCATAGGGTTACCACCCCCTATGACATAGGGTTACCGCCCCCTAGGGTTTTCCCTTTGCCTAACCGCAGCTAGGACTTTCCTGAAATTCTCAAGTAGACTTGTTAGACTAAAAAACATCTTAACTTTGAATTCTTTGCCGTTATCAAAACACGAGTTCGATCGTCGGATGCTTCCCGCACCAACAATTACCTCCATCGATTTACTAGTGAAGGTTCATATGTTACTTGTTTCAAATCTTAGATTATTAGTTTTCCTATCATATTTGTTCTTATCCAACTTATGGTATGAGAACTCTTGTCTATTTAACATTACACCCAAGTTCTCGGAGATATTGCGGTCCTTACCGATATGTTACAGTCGGATCTTGCAATGTGAACTCTTACATATTTAGCACTATGCCTGAGTTCTGGAAATGTAGCGGTCCTTGCCGAGATGTTACAGTTGGATTTTGCAACGTGTTACTTTTAGGGAACAACTTGACATTAGCATAATAGTTTAATGAGTTCATTCATTGAATATTTGACATAGTTTGAGACCTTACTGACAACCTAATATAACCCTCTATTATCTGGGCTTGAGATCGGCCATGATTGATTCATCATAGGTAAAATTCGTGTTTGAAAAATCATTGATCAAAATATATTTGGGTCAAATTTTGAGAAAGCTTTTTTTGTCTCAAATTTTGGGAAGAAAATTGTGACTAAAATAAATTCGTTGCCAAAAAAAACCTATCTCTAATTCTTCTTTTCTTCAATCTCCTTTGTGACGATGATGGTGACGGCGGCGAAGGCGACGAAAGCTCCCTCTCCTCTATCTTTTCTCCTCCTCAATGGCGGCTGGTCATGGCTGGCCTGTCATAGTTGCAGTTGGCTCCCTGCTAGTCATTCCTGGCCGCCTACTGGACACTGTTGGCTGTGGCCGCTGCTAGCCATCACTGCAGCGATGCAAACCCTCACCTTTGTTGCCATCATACTCCTGACCTACCTCTAGTTCTTGCTCGTGACCCACTTCCATGACCCATCTGATCCTCTCTGAAACTGGATCCTCTTGGACCCAAATCGCTCCCAAACCATCATGAGCTAAACCACCCCCACCACCCTCCCTCGTATCATTATGATTAGGACCTGGACCCCACAGGTCATCCGAGTTGGTATGTGGTGGGATGCTTGCCACATGAGGTCGCGGGGTCGAAACTCAGGGTAGTCGGGGCGTAAATCCCCGGTCCCTGTGCAACTCACCCCACCTGCCACATGCTAGCTCAGGATGCTGTGATTTACCTCCCTCGTGATGGCCTTGGGTCGGGTGCGGCGTGGGGGTGAGCGATTTCGCCTTTTGCCACATTATGATTAGGACCTGAATCACAATTTCTTGATGTTTGGACTTTTACCGAGAGCTAAGTTCATAGCAAATTGTGTTTTTTAATAGTCGATTAGACCAAGGGTTGATGAGAAAGAAGATCCCAGTGCCTCCATGGCAGAGTGATGTGATGATGATGAAGGACCCCACCTCGTTGCCACGGTGGAGGTCAAAGGAGGTTAAAGTCAAGGTGGTCAACGAGTAGATAGCATCGGCCGGTTGGGCGAAGCATGCCCCAACCGGGGAGAGGCCTCCGACCCAGTCAACTTCGACACGGGGAGCATCCAAACAACCGATGCTCAAAGGATAATGACACGCAGAAGCCGAGTCGAGCGGCTACCTCGCTCGGCCAGACAGTAAAGCTTGACATCGACAAAGTTCAACTTCGGCTAAGTGACTACCCCGCTCGGCTAGATAAAGTTCAACTTCGGCCGAGCGGCTACCCCGCTCGGCCAGCCAAAGATCAACTTCGGCCGAGCAACTACCCCGCTCGGCCTGACAGCAGGACTCGACAGTGGCAGGGTGGAACTTCGTTCAAGCAGACGAGTATCGAGGTTCTAGCCGACCGGGGCACCAGAGTGACGAATAGACGGCCGAGCGGCCAACCCGCTCGGCCTGGTGGTACAATACATTGATATCCCTCAACATCCTTTTGGGAATTGGTGTCGCCGATACCGGGCATGGGCTGCCAGAAGATCGTACGACGAAAGGTTCCACCGTCACTTCAGAGATATGCTCGGCTCGTTAAGGTACTATGTTAAGGACACTTTACTGACAAGTCTTTTCAGGGAAAGCTTTGAGATTCATGCTCACCTTGGGAAGCGTGCACACGCGCTACTGAAGTTCTATATAAAGGGGGGTCCAAGCATCAGCGAAGGTATGTGATATTCACTGTTTGCGCTATAGTCGTCTTCTTGTTGCTCCACTTCATTCTTCCTCACCGGTGACTGACTTGAGCGTCGGAGAGTCAATGCCGGGAACCCCTTCCCTAGCTCGGTACTGACGTAGTCTGTGTTGCAGGTCCACGCGGAGTCCACAGGAGGTTAGTGAGAGCGCCACACCCCCAACTTTCCATCTCTTTGACTTTTGGACAGGATTATATTTAGCGTCGTCTATGGGAACGTCACTTGAATCCGAGCCGAGAAGATGGAGGACGCTGGACGAATCACCACCGTGACACTCACTCAGGAGGAGCTTGAGATGCTTGTTCAAGCCCAAGCAGCAAAAATGATCGAGCAACAACAACAACAAGCGTTAACCGATCGGCTAACACCGCAACCTGCAACATCGGCGGTCGACAGGCAAGCAGGGCAAGAAGACCGAGCGGAGCAACTCTCTGTATGGGGGCAAAATAGAAGGTTGACCAGCACACAGGTGGAAGCACTTCCTGCGCCAATCCCCTTCCATCGATCTTTGATCCAAACTCCCTCGAAAATAGCCCAAGTGCATTAGGAGCGGGGATCATCTTCAGGTGATGCTCTCATTCAGGATGTACAGAAAGGCAAGGCACCCCGAAGTAACGCATCTCCCGAATGGATCAACCGACAGTTCTCAGAGGAGATCTTACAAGGCCCTCTACCCGACACTACACCCCGCTGGCGATCGGGACGTACAATGGATCAACTGATCAGATGATCATTTGGATCAGTTAGATAATGAAGCCACGCTGCACCAATATACAGACAGAGTGAAGTGCCGAGTCTTCCTCATGACTCTCTCCGGATTGGATCAGTGATGGTTCAGAAGACTGCCAGATGGCTCAATAAGAAGCTTCAAAGATTTTCGAGTCGTGTTCTAGCATTATTTCGCCAGGAGCCAATGCTACTAGAAGACGAGCGTCGACTTCTTTACCCTAAAGCAAGGGCCCAAGGAAGCGCTCCGAGCGTACATCCAGCGGTTCAACTAAGTTGCCATGGACATCCCCTTAGTCTCATCCAAGACAATGATAAACGCCTTCACCCAGGGCTCGTCGAGAGAGATTTCTTCTGATCGCTCATCAGGAAGCCGCCCAGGGACTTCGACCACATGCTCGAAAAGGCCAACGAGTACATAAACATGGAAGAAGCCCAAGCGGCCAAAACAAAAGAGGTGTCGATCGAACACTCGGCACCATCCGAGCATTGATCGTCCAACAACCATCAGCCACCCAAAGGGCAGAGGGCTGAAGGAGCACAACCACACCAAGAGACCAGGGCACATGCCGTACATCATGTGTCTTCTGGTCGGCTGAAGGCATCGAAGGGCAAGGTATGGACGCCTATGTTTTGTTCGTTCCACCAGTCGACGACTCACAATATGCGAGATTGCCGTGGTCTGACACCAATCATCAGTCGACCGACCCCAAGAGGATACCATCGCCTATCTCCTTCTCCCGATCGGTGACAGAGGCATCGATCTGCTGAGTGGCGAGAGGGCGATAGAAGGGCACCTGAACGACATCACCAACATCAGCGGAGGGATGACACTGATCCCTCCCGAGTCCTAGCCGAGCAAAATAGGACATCCGCTCGGGAAGAAGAAAATAGGAACAACGCTTCCCAAGGAGAGATAGGCATGATCGCCTGAGGGCCGACCAGCGGTGACTCTAATCGAGCCAGGAAGTCATATGCTTGGCAGTTGGAGATCCACGCCGTGGGGGTGTAGCAAGGAGAAGGCCGAGAGGTCCCAGATCAACTTTGGTCATGTTGGAATGTATACTGAAAGCCTAAGCTTTTGTAAACATTTATTTTGAATAAAGAATCACATTTGGTCAAATTGTCTACATTTGTTTGTAGTTGTTCAATTAATTTATATTGTAGATAACATAGTATGTGGTGTCACATACAGAAGATGATGTTATCAGTACCTTATAAATTATAAACAGCAGCTCACGACCAAAATGGAAAGGAACAAACCATTGGAAGGTCGTAGTGTAATTAGGAATTAGTTTATCTTAACTATATAATTACACTAGTACACTTAGAGTGTATTGAGTAGGACCATTTGAGGTTGTTTCTTTTATACTGACTTTATAAAGAAACAAATACCTCAGTTATTATGGAAGTGTGTGCTCTTAATCCTAATATAATAACAAGCACATATATTTGATATTTATTTCTTTAATTTATCAATGGGTGAGATTTAGTTCGATAAATCAATAAGCCCGATAAGTTGGGAAATGATATCACTTATAGTGTGTGTTGTTGATTATAGAAGGAAACTGTGTCCTAGTAATTTAGGTTGATAATGTCCCCAAGATGAGCTCATAAAGATTGTCATGTTAAACCCTGCAGGTGGACTTAGTCCGACATGACGATAAGGTTGAGTGGTACTATTCTTGGATTAAGATATTAATTAAATGAGTTGTCAGTAACTCACTTAATTAGTGGACATTTGACATCTTAAACACAGGGAGACTAACACACTCATAATAAGAAGGAGCCCAAAAATATAATTTGGGATTGGTGCGGTAGTTCAATAATAGTTCTCTAGTGGAATGAATTATTATTGATAAAATTAAGTTGTGTTCGGGGCGAACACGGGATGCTTAATTTTATCGGGAGACCAAAACCAATTCATCCTCTCAGTCCCTATCGTAGCCTCTTATTTATAGAGTACTATACCCACCTATACCCACCTTCGTACCCATGATATAGGGGCCAACCAAGCTAGCTTGTGGTTCAAGCTAGGGCCGGCCAAGCCTTGATTCATGGGTGGCCGGCCCCCATTAAATTAAAAGGAATTTTAATTTTAAATATTTCTTATGTGAAAGATATAATTTATTGGAGAGATTAAAAATTAAATATCTTTTTTAAAAGGATCTACAAAAGATTAAAGAAAGAGATTAGATCTCTTTCCTTATTTGTAGATTGGAAAGATATTTTATTTTTCTTCTTTATAAATTATTCACATATAGATCAATTAAAATTATAGAAATTTCTTTTTATCAACCATGAAGGGATTTTAAAAGGAAATTTTATTTTTTAAAATTTCTGAAGGCAAATAAGGAATTTTTAATTGTTGATTAAAATTGACTTGTTTGCTCTCCATGAGGTGGCCGGCCACATACAATTTATTAGGAAATTTTATTTAATTTTTCTTAATTAATTGTTGTCAAGGAAAGTTAAGGAAATTTTATTGAAATTAAATTTCCTTATTTACCAATGCTAAGGAATATAAAAGAGGGGGTTGGGGTGCCTTCATGAGACACAACTTCTATTATTCTCTCCCTCTTTTCCTTGGTGTTGTGGCTGGCCATCCTCTCTCCCTCTCTTCCTCTTTATGGTGGCCGAAACCCTTCTTTTTTTGGAGCTCTTGTGGTGGCTGGATATTACTTGGAGAAGAAGAAGAAGAAGGAGAGAAAGCTTGCATCCCTTGGAGCTTGGTTGGTGTTTTTTTTTCATCCTTGGTGAAGCTTTTGATTTGGCCGAACCTAGGAAGGAGGAGAAGAAGGTGCTTTGGTGGTTTCTCATCTTGGAAGATCGTTGCCCACACAACGTCCGAGGTTAGAAGAGGAATACGGTAGAAGATCAAGAGGTTTTTCTAAAAGGTATAACTAGTATTTTTCCTTTCCGCATCATACTAGTTATTTTTTGAAATAATACCAAATACAAGAGGCATGCGATTCTAGTATTTCGAATTTATTTTCGATGTTGTGTTCTTTGTTATTTTTTCTTTTCCTTGTGATTTGATTGTTCCTTTCGGTTAACCTAAAGTTATTTTAGGAAATTAAATATTAGCTTTCCTTAAAAGGTTTTGTCTAGTCGGTGGTGGTTGCTCCCATATCCAAGAAGGTCATGTGCCTCGCCACGTCAGTACTGAGAACCAATTATGGATATTAATATTTAATGGAATTTATGACTTAGGTGATTTGGATCGAACGTGTTAAGTTCCGCAGGAGATCCAAGTCAAAACCTAAAAGAACAAATAGATTAAATTTGGATCAAACGTGTTAAGTTCCGCAGGCGATCCAAGTTTAATTTAAAAGAACACATGGTAGCTAGGAAAAAGGTTCAGACCTTTGTACAAAAATTTTGTACAGTGGAACCATTAAGTTTTCCGAGTAGCAACCAACAATTGGTATCAGAGCTAGGGTTTTGCCTCTGTGTATTTGGTATTAGTTTAATTATGCACATGTCATACATAATTTAGGCAGGTTAATAGTAGGATGTGCTAACTTTGTGGATGCATGATCCAACTATTATGACTTTTAGTTATTATGTGTGTGATTGGACCCTTGGACATGTCAAGGGCATTTATATGTGTGTGCATGATTGTGTTATAAAATACAGCAGGAGCTGTATTTAGTTTTTATTAGGATTTTATTTTTGATCTAGTTACATGTACATTCCTTTTATGGAATATAGGATCGATGGATGTAAATTTTTATTTTATGTTCGATCTAGTTTACATGTACATTCCTTCGAGGAATATAGGATCGAAAAATGTAAAATTCTATTTATGTCGCGGATCGAATCTTGCAAGGCGTGGAACCTTTTTTTTGAGGACCAGAGGCGCAGCAGAACAAGGAGCAAGATGGATGCGATAGCAAGACCCGGTGGCAGTGGCCAAAGATGGCAGCAGCTAGGGTTGACAACACACATAGTACAACAATAGATATAAGCCATAATAGTTGAAAAATAGTTTTTCATTTATTGCTTTTATATTGTGTTGTGTGTGCATGTTAGTATACATGTCCAGTAGGCTAGCATAGTTAAAATTCCTCATTTATAAATAACTAAGTGGGAGAGGAATTTTAAATAAATTTCACGGTCTCCATTACTGGTTTGTAAGTGATGCAAACAAGCTTGCGCGTTGGCTCTGTGTGCCTTCCTCCATATCGGATGAGCTTGTTTGTGGATCACTAGAACAAACTTCCATTTAGGATGACTATAGGAAATTAATTAAGAGCGTGTGATCTTCCCCATCGGAAGGGGCACAATCTTATTAATGGACTTAGTGTCAAGTAATGGTATACACTTAGGCACATCTAATAGTATCCTCCCCATCGGAGTCACTGCTATTATTTGTGTGACCAAAGGATACCAACTATTAATTTTATTTGTCAAAAAGTTAGGTTGACAAGATAATAAAATTAATGGGTTTAAACCCTCCTTTTTACAAATGCTGAATTTGTATACGTCCACATTATCGTGGCATATAATATTCGCGGTGTTTTGAGGTGTTGGTTAATTTAAAATAGTATTGTTTGAGGAATCAATATTATTCTAAATTTAGAGTTCTGACCAAAAGTTATTTGTGATTCTTAGGATGACTTTTAACCCACTGTCCATCACACTACAACAGAATAGACTTACTGGTCCTAGCTACATAGATTGGAAAAGGAACCTGGACATTGTTCTTACTGTTGAAAGCTATAAGTTTATACTGACTGAGCCTTGTCCTGATGCACTCACTGGTGAATCTACCCAAGAGGAGATTGAATATCATAGGAAATGGGTAAAAGCAGATGAGATGGCGCGGTGTTACATTTTGGCTTCAATGTCAAATGTATTGCAACATCAGCATCAAGATTTACCAACAGCCTATGATATTATGAACAATCTCAAGGAACTCTTTGATCATCAGGATCGGGCTTCTAGGCAAGAAGCTATGAGAAAGATAATGACAGCCACCATGCAAGAGGGTACTCCTGTGAGGGATCATATCCTAAAGATGATGGCTTATCTGAACGAAATACAGATCCTTGGAGGAGAAATTGATGGGGGAAACCCAGATCGATATGATCCTCCAAACACTGCCTAGAAGTTTTGAGCAATTCCGCCTGAATTACAATATGAACAAAAGGGTATATTCATTGGCGGAACTACTGACAGAACTTCAGGCAGCAGAAGGTTTGTTTCGCCACAATTCTCATATTCACTATGCTGAAAATGGTTCTACTTCTAAACTGAAAGGAAAGAAGAAGAAGAAACAAGTTGGTCCAGCAAAGAAAGTGAATAAATCTCAGAGTACAAGATCTAAAGCTGGAATGAAGAAGCCGAAGGGCAAGTGCTTCATCTGCAAGCAGGTGGACTGTCCTCGTAGGAATCAAAACAACAAAGGTATATCTCATGCTCTAGTTGTTGAAACATGTTTAGCGGTGTTATCTACCAGCACCTGGTGTGTAGATACGGGAGCCACTGATCATGTCTGCAATTCCTTGCAGGGGTTCCAGGAAACTCGACGACTATCTGAAGGAGAAATTACCGTCTACATGGGCAATGCTACTAAGGTGGCGGCTGTTGCAGTGGGAGACGTCTACTTATCTTTTAATAGAAATAGAAATTTGGTTTTAAGAAATTGTCTTTATGTACCCAGTTTTAGAAAGAATTTCAGTTCAGTTTCTAAACTGTTTTTGGATGGATATTCAGTTTCCTTTAGTAACGATGTAGTTATTAAGAGAAATAAAGAGATTATCTGTTCTGGTGCATTAGTTGGCAATTTGTATACTTTAAATCCAATTTCTCCCACAAAGCAAAACATGGAAATTTATAACTCATCTTCTAACTCTAAAAAGAGAAAAGAACCTTCGGAAATGAACCAAGCATATCTTTGGCATCTCAGGCTTGGTCATATTAACTTCAGTAGGATTCAGAGACTTATAGCCGATGGACTTTTGAGTTCATTAGAGTTAGAAAATTTTCCAACTTGTGAATCTTGCTTGGAAGGTAAAATGACCAAAAGGCCTTTCAAGACCAAGGGGTATAGAGCCAAAGAAGTGTTAGAATTGGTTCATTCTGATTTGTGTGGTCCTATGTCTATCCAGGCAAGAGGTGGTTTTGAATATTTTGTCTCTTTCATAGATGATTATTCAAGATACTGATACATTTACCTAATGCGCCGCAAGTCCGAGTGCTTTGATAAGTTCAAAGAATACAAGGCTGATGTGGAGAAACGACTAGGTAAAAGTATCAAGACACTACGGTCTGATCGTGGTGGCGAATACCTCTTAGGAGAGTTTAGGAATTACTTATCAGAGGCCGGGATTCAATCCCAACTATCTGCACCTGGTACACCCCAACAGAATGGTGTGGCAGAACGAAGGAATAGGACTCTTATGGAGATGGTTAGATCGATGATGAGTTACTCAGAATTACCAAATTCGTTTTGGGGATACGCTCTGGAAACAGCAGTGTACATTCTGAACTTAGTACCTTCTAAATCAGTTTCTTCTACTCCCACAGAATTGTGGAATGGGCGAAAGCCCAGTCTAAGACATATTCGGATTTGGGGTAGTCCAGCACATGTGCTGAAACCAGATGCTGATAAGTTAGAATCTCGTACAGAAGTTCGCGTGTTTGTGGGGTATCCCAAAGGAACGAAAGGTGGTTTATTTTATAGTCCTAAAGACCAGAAGGTCATTGTTAGCACCAATGCCCAGTTTTTAGAAGAAAACTATATAATGGATCACAAGCCCAGTAGCAAAGTTATTTTAGAAGAACTTAGAGAGGATACGTCTACTTCAGTACCAACAGTACAAGATGAAGTACCACAAGAGACTGCAACACGTGTCACACATGATACACAACCACAGACAGTGCCTCGTCATAGTGGGAGGGTTGTAAGGCAGCCTGAAAGATTCATGTTTTTGGGAGAGTCTTCGAACTTGATCCAGGGTAAACATGAACCTGATCCCTGAACATATGACGAAGCACTCCAAGATATAGATGCAGCATCTTGGCAAAAGGCAATGAATTCTGAAATAGAGTCTATGTACTCTAATAAGGTCTGGGATCTTGTAGAACCACCTGATGGTGTAAAAGCCGTTGGATGCAAGTGGATCTACAAAAGGAAAAGAGGGACAGATGGGAAGGTAGAAACCTTCAAAGCTAGGCTTGTTGCGAAAGGGTACACTCAGAAAGAGGGAATCGACTATGAGGAAACCTTTTCACCGGTAGCCATGCTTAAGTCTATCCGGATACTCTTATCCATTGCTGCTTATATAGATTATGAGATTTGGCAAATGGATGTCAAGACAGCTTTCCTTAATGGAAGTCTTGAAGAGAACATCCATATGAAGCAACCAGAAGGGTTTATTGAAAAAGGCAAAGAGCATCTAGTGTGCAAGCTCAATCGGTCCATTTATGGACTAAAACAAGCTTCAAGGTCTTGGAGCATCCGGTTTAATGAAGTAATCCAGTCATATGGATTTATTCAGTGTCCGGATGAGTCTTGTGTATACAAGAAGTGTAACGGAAACGTGGTGGTATTTCTTGTACTATACGTAGATGATATTTTGTTAATTGGCAACAATGTCAAGGTATTATCGGACGTAAGGGTATGGTTGTCAAAACAATTTGATATGAAGGACTTAGGAGATTGTGCACACATTCTTGGGATCAAAGTTATAAGGGATCGCAAGAAAAGAATGTTGTGTCTGTCCCAAGCTTCATACATAGATACAATCCTTGCTCGTTTTAGCATGCAAGATTTCAAGAAAGGTTTCTTACCTTTTAGGCATGGAGTAGCTCTATCTAAAGAGATGTCTCCGAAGACATCAAAGGAGATAGAGGACATGAAAGCAGTTCCTTATGCTTCGGCTGTAGGAAGCCTAATGTATACAATGCTATGTACGAGACCTGATATCTGTTTTGCCGTGGGCATGGTTAGCAGATATCAGAGTAATCCTGGACAAGGACATTGGACTGCGGTAAAGCATATATTAAAGTACCTGAGAAGGACTAGAGATTATATGCTAGTTTATCAAGCAGACGATTTGCTCCCTGTGGGTTACACGGATTCAGATTTCCAATCAGATAGGGACAACAGTAAGTCTACATCAGGCTATGTGTTTACTTTAGGAGGTGGAGCCATTGCATGGAGGAGTGTTAAGCAGAAATATGTTTCGGACTCAACCATGGAAGCAGAGTATGTAGCAGCCTCTGAGGCGGCTAAAGAAGCAGTATGGCTCAGGAACTTTCTAATGGACTTAGATGTGATTCCTGGTTTGCCCAAAATCATCACAATTTATTGTGATAATAGCGGTGCAGTTGCAAATTCGAAGGAACCACGAGCCCATAAGGCAAGTAAACATATAGAGTGCAAGTACCACCTGATACGAGATATCGTGAAGCGAGGAGAAGTTGTCATCGCCAAGATTACATCAGCAGATAACCTGGCAGATCCTTTCACTAAGGCCCTTTCGGCGAAAGCTTTCGATCGGCATGTGGAGGGAATGAGAATCAGATGTATGGCAGAAGATATGGCAGCTTAGTCATTAGTATAAGTGGAAGATTGTTGGAATGTATACTGAAAGCCTAAGCTTTTGTAAACATTTATTTTGAATAAAGAATCACATTTGGTCAAATTATCTACATTTGTTTGTAGTTGTTCAATTAATTTATATTGTAGATAACATAGTATGTGGTGTCACATACAGAAGATGATGTTATCAGTACCTTATAAATTATAAATAGCAGCTCACGACCAAAATAGAAAGGAACAAACCATTGGAAGGTCGTAGTGTAATTAGGAATTAGTTTATCTTAACTATATAATTACACTAATACACTTAGAGTGTATTGAGTAGGACCATTTGAGGTTGTTTCTTTTATACTGACTTTATAAAGAAATAAATACCTCAGTTATTATGGAAGTGTGTGCTCTTAATCCTAATATAATAACAAGCACATATATTTGATATTAATTTTTTAAATTTATCAATGGGTGAGATTTAGTTCGATAAATCAATAAGCCCGATAAGTTGGGAAATGATATCACTTATAGTGTGTGTTGTTGATTATAGAAGGAAATTGTGTCCTAGTAATCTAGGTTGATAATGTCCCCAAGATGAGCTCATAAAGATTGTCATGTTAAACCCTACAGGTGGACTTAGTCCGACATGACGATAAGGTTGAGTGGTACTATTCTTGGATTAAGATATTAATTAAATGAGTTGTCAATAACTCACTTAATTAGTGGACATTTAACATCTTAAACACAGGGAGACTAACACACTCATAATAAGAAGGAGCCCAAAAATGTAATTTGGGATTGGTGCGGTAGTTCAATGTTCTCTAGTGGAATGAATTATTATTGATAAAATTAAGTTATGTGTTCGGGGCAAACACGTGATGCTTAATTTTATCGGGAGGTCAAAACCAATTCCTCCTCTCGGTCCCTATCGTAGGCTCTTATTTATAGAGTACTATACACACCTATACCCACCTTCGTACCCATGATATAGGGGCCGACCAAGCTAGCCTGTGGTTCAAGCTAGGGCCGGCCAAGCCTTGATTCATGGGTGGCCGGCCCTAGCTTGAACCCAAGCTTAGGTGGCCGACCCCCATTAAATTAAAAGGAATTTTAATTTTAAATATTTCTTATGTGAAAGATATAATTTATTGGAGAGATTAAAAATTAAAATATCTCTTTTAAAAGGATCTACAAAAGATTAAAGAAAGAGATTAGATCTCTTTTCTTATTTGTAGATTGGAAAGATATTTTATTTTTCTTATTTATAAATTATTCACATGTAGAATAATTAAAATTATAGAAATTTCTTTTTATCAACCATGAAGGGATTTTAAAAGGAAATTTTATTTTTTAAAATTTCTGAAGGCAAATAAGGAATTTTTAATTGTTGATTAAAATTGACTTGTTTGCTCTCCATGAGGTGGCCGACCACATACAATTAATTAGGAAATTTTATTTAATTTTTCTTAATTAATTTGTGTCAAGGAAAGTTAAGTAAATTTTATTGAAATTAAATTTCCTTATTTACCAATGCTAAGGAATATAAAAGAGGGGGTTGGGGTGCCTTCATGAGACACAACTTCTATTATTCTCTCCCTCTTTTCCTTGGTGTTGTGGCTGGCCATCCTCTCTCCCTCTCTTCCTCTTTGTGGTGGCCGAAACCCTTCTTTGTTTGGAGCTCTTGTGGTGGCCGGATATTACTTGGAGAAGAAGAAGAAGAAGGAGAGAAAGCTTGCATCCCTTGGAGCTTGGGTGGTGTTTTTTCTTTATCCTTGGTGAAGCTTTTGATTTGGATGAACCTAGCAAGGAGGAGAAGAAGGTGCTTTAGTAGTTTCTCATCTTGGAAGATTGTTTCCCACACAACGTCCGAGGTTAGAAGAGGAATACGGTAGAAGATCAAGAGGTTTTTCTAAAAGGTATAACTAGTATTTTTCCTTTCCGCATCATACTAGTTATTTTTGGAAATAATACCAAATACAAGAGGCATGCGATTCTAGTATTTCGAATTTATTTTCGATGTTGTGTTCTTTGTTATTTTTTCTTTTCCTTGTGATTTGATTGTTCCTTTCGGTTAACCTAAAGTTATTTTAGGAAATTAAATATTAGCTTTCCTTAAAAGGTTTTGTCTAGTCGGTGGTGGTTGCTCCCATATCCAAGAAGGTCATGTGCCTCGCCACGTCAGTACTGGGAACTAATTATGGAAATTAATATTTAATGGAATTAATGACTTAGGTGATTTGGATCGAACGTGTTAAGTTCTACAGGAGATCCAAGTCAAAATCTAAAAGAACAAATAGATTAAATTTGGATCAAACGTATTAAGTTCCGTAGGCGATCCAAGTTTAATTTAAAAGAACACATGGTAGCTAGGAAAAAGGTTCAGATCTTTGTACAAAAATTTTGTACAGTGGAACCATTAGGTTTTCCGAGTAGCAACCAACAGGTCCCAGTGACTTGGAGGGAGTAGAGATCCTTCACGATGACGCACTGATCATCCGAGCAGCAATCACTAATTATACTATTCACCATACTTTTGTTGATATAGGAAGTTCGGTGAATATTATTTTCAATAAGGCGTTCGATCAGTTACAAATTGATCAAAATGAGTTGTTACCCATGACGACCTCACTGTACAGCTTCACGGGCAATGAAGTACTGCCATTCAGACAAGCCCGACTGGCCATCTCGCTCGGAGAAGAGCCATTGAGGAGAACCAGGACCACCAACTTTATCGTGGTGGATGCACCGTCAACCTACAACGTCATCTTGGGCCGATCGACCCTCAACGAATATCGGGTGGTAGTATCTACTTACTGCCAAAAAATCAAGTTTCCGGTAGATGACTGGGTCGACGAGGTCAAGGGCGAGCAGATAGCTGCTCGGTAGTGCTACCTCGAGATAGTCAAGTCCGAGGCAAGAAGCACTCGGAAGACTCCGCGATTAGAAGAAAACGTGATCGCAGAGAAACCTCCTACCTTGGTATACGAAGAAAAGGAGGAGGTCCAGATCCATCCCAACCGAGCGAAGGCGACAACCTTTATTGCTGCCAACCTGGAGGAGGAGAAGAAGGCAGAGTTGGTCGCCTGCTTTAAACAAAATCATGATGTGTTCGCCTAGTCGACACACGAACTTCCTGGCATCTCCCCAAGCGTGGCTCAGCACGAGCTTTATGTCCGACCGGATGCTCGACAGGTGAAGTAGAGAAAAAGGGACTTCAGCACGGAGCAGAATGTGATCATCTGGGTGGAGATAGAGAAGCTACTGGAGGCCGACTATATTAGGGAAGTCCAATGCCCGAGCTGGCTAGACAATGTTGTGTTATTCTCCAAGAAGGGCAACAAATGATGGGTCTGCATCGACTTCCGTGATCTGAACAAGGCGTGCCCGAAGGACTTCTATCCACTGCCCAGGATAGACCAAATGGTGAACTCAATGGCGGGCTGCGTGCTGATTTGCATGATCGACACATACCAAGGTTACCACCAAGTGTCGCTCACCCGTGAGGACCAGGAGAAGGTCAGATTCATTACGGCCGATGAGACGTACTGCTACAATGTCATGCTGTTCGAACTCAAGAACGCCAGAGCTACCTATCAGAGGCTGATGAACAAGGTGTTTCGACGGCAGATCGACCGTAATATGGAGGTATACATTGATGTTATATTAATTAAATCCCTTCGAGCTGCTGACCTTTGCGAATATGTCAACGAGACTTGCCGAGCGCTGAGGACATATGGAATAAAGTTGAACCCGAGCAAGTGTCTGTTCGGCATGAAGAGTGGCCGCTTCCTGGGCTATATAGTCACCGAGCAGGGCATTGAAGCCAATTCGAGTAAGGTCAAAGCTTTGCAAGATATGCCACCGCCCCGAAACTTGAAGGAAGCTCAAAGGCTGACCGGTCAGATCATAGTGCTGTCCAGGTTCATATCCAAATCGTCCGACCGGACCTGCCGTTCTTTAAGGTGCTGCGCCGAGCCACGAAATTTCAATGGGACGCCGAGTGCGACCGGGCGCTGGAAGAGCTGAAGGAATATCTTAACTCATTGCTTGTATTTGTTGGAGCAATCCTGATGGTCCGCGGGACCATGTGTTTTGGTTTTTGGGCAAAGGGTTTAAGTTAGGTTCACCCTTGTATTTGATATGTGTATTTGAGTTGTGCAGGTTTGCAGGATACACATGTGACTCAGGTTGATGGCTTCGGGTCCGGTGAAGGATGGAGCATCCGAGGGATCGTGGACAAGGTAGCGAGGACAAGGGTCGAGGGAAGCGACTTCGAAGCATACGCGAAGGATGGCATTGGGGATGAGCTGCGTGCTTAAATGCATCCGAGGGACGAGAGCCAAAGGAAGTAGGCCTGAAGGCAAGAGGTCAAAGCTGCAAATGAAGCGTCAAATGAGTCATAAGGGTGAGGGTACGAGTGCATGAGAGATTGTCCTCGGAGTAAAATCCTAGTTTTAGGGTTTTACTGTAGCAGCACTGTAGCGATACTGTAGCAGTACTGTAGCAGTCGACTGTATGTTTTAGCAGTCGACTGGCAGCAAACAGAATGTCTCTGTTTGCTCGGTTAGTGTGGAATCGAGCAGTTGGGATGTAACGGTCGAATTTCCACAGAGGGCAGTCGACTGCATGTTTTAGCAGTCGACTGGTAGGCGGGGTTTTCCAACCCGTGGCCTATATAACCAAGCCTTGGAAGCTTGGTTGAGGTTGACGAAATTAGTGGTGGGTAACCTCTAATTAGTAGTCAACTAGTGCCCTAGCAATCCAAGTGCTCTTGATCGAGTTGTGGCGAGGTTTCTCCACCGACAAGGAGGATTGTGCTAGTCGGAGTTTCCGGGGATTAATCCACCGATGGATTGAGGGATTGTCGACCTTACGGACAGCCGTGGAGTAGGAGCAAGTTATCTCCGAACCACGTAAACGAGCTTGTTAGTGGTTTTCATTCTTTCTTATTCTTGTCTTTAGTTTAGCTTGTTTGTTTTGTATTTCCGCTGGGCATGCTAACAAGTGTAGGAAGCAAGGATTTAGGGGTGCCGTCTATCCAACCCCCCTTCAAGCCGGCCGTCCGATCACCCAACAAGTGGTATCAGAGCGAAGGTCGCACTTCATCGGACTAATCGCCGAGAAGAGCAAATACAAGAAGATGACCGGCTTGATTGAACCTCCAAAGTTTAAAGGAGGAAGCCTTGGGGACATCACCTATTGGATGATGAAGATGGAGATCTTCTTCAACACGGATTGGGACACCATGATGGTGCTAAACCGTAATTTAAATTTAAAGTCAAATTTAAATTCCTCCATGCATGCTAGGAAAAATAATGATTATCATCATGTAGTAATGAAAAATTTTAGATTTAGATATCATGATAGAAGTCGGGTAATTGTCGATCAAAACCCTAGGAAATCTATGCATGAAAAATCTAGAAACAATAGACCTAGGGAGACCCAAGGGATTAATCCCAAGAAGGGGAGACATATGCCTAGAAAAGTGGATAGGTCAAGGAATGTCCATGGTGGACATGTTGATTCTAGGGTTAGGAACCTAGAAAGGGAAAATCAAGCTTTGAAGGCAAAGCTTGATAAGTTGGAGAAAATCCTAGAAAGATTCAATGTTGGATCTAAGGGTTTAGGTATGGTTTTGGTAGCCAAAGACCCAACAATGATAGATCGGGTTTGGGATACCGATCTAGTGTTTCCAAGGCTAAGGGAAAGTCTTATGCTAGGGTTGCATATGACTATAGCAAGGAGAAGCCAATAAATGGCAAGGGAAAGCCATTTAAAGGTAAGGAGAAACTAACCAAGGTTAAAAAGGTTAGATTTGTAGGCCAAGTGTCACCGGAGGTGCACCAATGTGGCCTAGCCATTGTGGATGAGTCACCTAGGGAGGTGACTAAGGTTAAGAGCTCCAGGGGGAGCTCAAAGAGTCAATTTGGGACCCATGGCCAATGGATCTCAAGGGGGTTTTACTTGGAAGTCTAGATAAGCCATGGAATGTGCCAAGTGGTTTGGAGACGGACTTGAATCTCAAACCTAGGGTTTCGACACAATTGGTTTATGTTTCAAGCTTATAAATATGACATTGTGGTTATATAGCATGATAATTGGTTTTGGATGTATAGATGCCATATAAACCAATGCTAGGAATGCATTATGGGTTAGTATGGGCAAATACATCAAGAGGAAGCCAAAACTAGGACTTTAGGTCAAGGTTCAATTGAACTTTTTAGCTAGTTTTGTGTTTTGTGTCAATATTGGGATTGGTGATAGATATATTTATATATATATTTTTCCCAAGTAGACATTGAAATAATAGACCTCTCCACAAAATTTGGGATTTTTTGGAGGTCTATGAAATTTCTGGCGCATTTCTGAAGTTGGCCAGAAAATGTTGATTTTTTTCATGAATAGTGTACCAGTCGACTGGTACAGTTACCAGTCGACTGGTAACACTGTTCATGAGCACAGAATGTCTCTGTAAGCTCGTTTTCATGGGGGTAGTCGACTGATACTTCTGGCAGTCGATTGATACCAGTCTGAAAGTGTTTTCAGCACTGGATTTTGACCGGGTCAGCTCTTATATGTGTATGAAATCCATGGGGGATTAATACATGAGTTTAGGGTCAATTTGGATGACAAGTTTTCAACAATTGGGATATTGTTGGAGAACTTTTTGGATGTTAGGCAAAGGGGGAGAAGTAAGGTTTAGTTGGGAAAACCTAAAAGTGTCTTTGCGTAGGAGGAGCCTTGGGATAGGTTCTTAAAAAGCCCGTTGTAAAAATCCTAGTTCATTGGGGAGCGTAGGTGTAGGGGGAGCCTTGGGAAAGGTTCCAATGCATGATGCATTGTTTCGTCGTTGTAAGTCCAAGTGTGTAACCTTGGCATCGTAAGTCCATTCGGCGTTGTAAGTCCAAGTGTGTAGCCTTGGCAACGTAAGTCCATTCGGCAGTGTAAGTCCAAGTGTGTAGCCTTGGCAACGTAAGTCCATTTGTTTTAGCATGTTTATTTGCTATATGTTTTCCCTAATTTAAACGTATTGCCAAACACCAAAAAGGGGGAGATTGTTGGAGCAATCCCAATGGTCCGCGGGACCATGTGTTTTGGTGTTTGGGCAAAGGGTTTAAGTTAGGTTCACCCTTGTATTTGATATGTGTATTTGAGTTGTGCAAGTTTGCAGGATACACATGTGACTCAGGTTGATGGCTTCAGGTCCGGTGAAGGATGGAGCATCCGAGGGACCGTGGACAAGGCAGCGAGGACAAGGGTCGAGGGAAGCGACTTCGAGGCATACGCGAAGGATGGCATTGGGGACCAGCCGCGGGCTTGAATGCATCTGAGGGACGAGAGCCAAAGGAAGTAGGCCTGAAGGCAAGAGGTCAAAGCTGCAAATGAAGCGTCAAATGAGTCATAAGGGTGAGGGTACGAGTGCATGAGAGATTGTCCTCGGAGTAAAATCCTAGTTTTAGGGTTTTACTGTAGTAGCACTGTAGCGATACTGTAGTAGTACTGTAGCAGTCGACTGCATGTTTTAGCAGTCGACTGGTAGGCAGGGTTTTCCAACCCGTGGCCTATATAACCAAGCCTTGGAAGCTTGGTTGAGGTTGACGAAATTAGTGATGGGTAACCTCTAATTAGTAGTCAACTAGTGCCCTAGCAATCCAAGTGCTTTTGATCGAGTTGTGGCGAGGTTTCTCCACCAACAAGGAGGATTGTGCTAGCCGGAGTTTCCGGGGATTAATCCACCGACGGATTAAGGGATCGTCCACCTTACGGACAGCCGTGGAGTAGGAGCAAGTTACCTCTGAACCACGTAAACGAGCTTGTTAGTGGTTTGCATTCTTTCTTATTCTTGTCTTTAGTTTAGCTTGTTTGTTTTGTATTTCCGCTGCGCATGCTAACAAGTGTAGGAAGCAAGGATTTAGGGGTGCCGTCTATCCAACCCCCCTTCAAGCCGGTCGTCCGATCATCCAACAGTATTAGCCAAGCCGATCATGGGTGAGCCACTTTGGATTTATCTGTCATCCAACGAACATGCTGTTGGATCAGCTCTGGTTAGGCAAAATGACCAAGAGCAGTAGCCTGTATATTTTTTGAGCCATATATTGAAGGATGTTGAATCTCGCTACACTGATCTCAAAAAAGTAGTGTACACTTTGATTCTCGCTGCTCGGAGGCTTCGTCCGTACTTCCTAGCACACACAATCATCGTGCTAACTAACAGTGCTCTGGGATGAGTCCTTCTCAACCCGGAAGCATCAGGAAGGCTAATCAAATGGACTACCGAGTTAAGCGAGTTCGACATTCAATATCAACCCTGAGCGACAATCAAGACTCAGGCCTTGGCGGATTTCATCATAGAAGTCCAGAGTGACGGGCTAACGACAACATGAAAGATATATGTGGATGGCTCGTCCACTCGGCAAGGCAGCGGAATTGACATATTGCTTATCTCACCATGGGAAGACCAGATGTAGCTCTTCGTTCGGTTGGATTACCGAGTCACTAATAACAAAGCAGAGTATGAGGTTCTGATAGCCGACCTACAGGCAGCTCGACATGTGAGAGCAGTTAAAGTCCTCATCCACTCGGGCTCCCAGCGTGCCGCCCAGCAGTTATTCGGGATATTTGAGATAAGAAACACTCGGCTAAGGCTCTATGCAGAGGCTTTCGAGAAGTTGAAGGCCAACTTCCAAGAGGTTATTATACAGAAGATCCCCCGATCGGAGAACTAGGCGGCGGACGAGTTAGCGAAACTAGCCAGTTTGTTGACGTTGATCGTCGTAGGCCAACCAATCGAACAAGTCTCGCTTGTGGCACATATCGACCTAATGGAAGGAATGACATTCTCGTACGACTGGAGGACAACGCTGACAGAATTCCTATGTTCGGGAGCTACACCTGTCGATTTGGAAGAAACCCGCTTACTGAAGAAGAGGGTCAGGCGGTTCACCTTGGTCGGGGATCAGCTTTACAAGAGAGCCTTCTCCAGACCCCTCCTCAAGTGCGTCGGGTTGGAAGACGTCGAGTATATTCTGTGAGAGGTTCATCAAGGCTCTTGCGGAGGCCATCCGGGCGGCTGTGCATTAGCCCAAAATATACTCCTAGCTGGATATTTTTGGCCGACCCTCCAGGAGGATGCTACTCGGATGGTGGACATCTGCCTGTCCTGCTAGAATTATCACAGCATGCCACATCGACCGATCGAGGAAATGAAAGTGTCCACGGTATCATGCTCGTTCGACCAATGGGGCATGGATATCGTTGGGCTATTCCCAATGGCGATCGGTCAGCGAAAGTTTCTTCTAGTTGTGGTCGACTACTTCTCTAAGTGGGTGGAAGTCGAGCTGATGGCGAGAATCACCGAGCAGATGATCATTAAGTTCGTGTGGCAGTATATCATTTGTCGGTTCAGCATCCCACGCTGACTCGTATTCGACAATGGAAGATAGTTCGCTGGCCAGAAGCTCAGAGAATAGTGTGAAGGCTATGACATCCAATAAGCCTTCACTTCGGTGGCCTACCCTCAGGGCAACGGGCAAGCCGAAATCGCTAATTAGGAGATCCTTAGAGTCTTAGATGCTCGGCTTGACCATGTTGGAGGCAATTGGGTCGACGAACTCCCCAGTGTATTGTGGGCTCTCCGCACGACTCTAAAGGAGGCGACCGGCGTGCCCCCCTTCCATTTGGTATACGACAGAGAGGTAGTAGTCCCCGTGGAGGTCGGAGTAGAATCTGATCGAGTGCAACACTATGATGAGGGAAACGCCTAATGGAGGCTTATGGAGCTCAACTTGGTGGACGAACTGCGGGTGAAAGCAGCGGTTTGGCTAACGGCGTATCAGCAGTGAATGAAACAGAATTACAACCGGAGGGTGATCCTGAGGTCATTCCAGGTCGGCGATCTCGTCTGGAAGAAAGTGAACCTGGTTAGTGACGTCACCAAGCTCGAGGCCCCATGGGCAGGGCCTTTCAAGGTCGTACGGAAGCTCCATTCGGATGCTTACTATCTGGAGGATGAAGAGGGAAGGCAGCTCTAGAGGCCATGGAGCACGAATCACCTTCAACCCTACAAGGCTGGATGAGAGGTGCGCGAGTGAATACCATACTTGTATTTTTTGTATGTCTCCCGAACGTAGGGAAAATTTTGAATAAAAAGCGAAGGCCTCTTGAAGTGCATCTCCCTCGACGGTCGAGCGGTGACCTTAAACCCGAGTTTATACCAACGGTCGAGCGGCGACCTTAAACCCGAGTGTATACCAACAATCGAGTGGTGACCATAAACCCGGGTCTACATTGAGTTTGCATCAACGGTCGAGCGACGACCTTAAATGCGGATCTTCATTAATGGTCGAGCGGCGACCTTAAATCTATGTTTATATCAACGGTCGAGTGACGACCTTAGACCCTTGTCTCCATCAACGGTCGAGCGGTGACCTTAAACGCGCATCTCCATCGACGGTCGAGCGGCGACCTTAAACCCTAATCTCCATCGACGGTCGAACAACAACCTTAAATGTGTGTTTCCATCGACGGTCAAGCGGCGACCTTAAACCTTCGTCTCCATCGACGGTCGAGCGACGACCTTAAAAGCGTGTCTCCACCAACGGTCGAGCGACGATCTTAAATGCGAGTCGTCATCAACGATCGAGCAATGACCTTAAACTCTTGTATCCACTAACGGTCGAGCGACGACCTTAAACCCTTGTCTCCATCGACGGTCGAGTGGCGACCTTAAACTCGAGTCTCACACATTCTTCAACAATGGTCGAGCGACGACCTAAAACTCGGTTCTTCATCAACAGTCGATCGCGACTATAAACTCTTGAGTTAGAGACTCTCGTGATAATCAGCCGGGGTTTGAGTTATATTAAGAGCCACGGACTCTAGAAGTCGAGGGGGCTTCACTGGTATGGGACCAGCACATCGGATTTCAATCTCCCCCGTTTGGGGTCAAGTGAGCTTCCCTGGTCTCGGACCAGCATATCGGATTTTAAATCTCCCCCGTTCGAGGTCGAGTGGTCATCATTGATCTCGAATCGACCTATAGGATTCTTTATCTCCCCCGTTCGAGGTCGAGAGTCTGTAAAAGCTCAGTAAGCAAGCGTCATGAACAACCGACCGTGAAACTGGGTTACTCAAAAGCTCCAAGTCTTCAAAATATAGTGACCGCGTGGCACGGTTCTTCAAAGCATCCCCGGAGCCGATCAGAGATTTGCAAAATCATAACGGAGCTTTGAATATAAAAGGGATTGGTCGGCTGGATAGATTAATCATGGACAACCGGAGTGACAAGGCCACGAGTTGCAATGATCAAAAAAGTTGAAAAACATACAAGAAGATAAAGCTTGCCCAAACGGATAAGAATTCATTAAGACTTCAAAAATTTGCAAAGCTTTAGAATTACATGAGCTCTCGACCTTACTTAAGATAGTCCAAGACATAGTCAGGCAATGCAGCACTGAGCTTGCCCCAGCTTATGACATTACTGGTTAGAGTAGCCAGCAGATGGCCTCCCGCGCGGAGCTGGTCGATCGTCCCATCAATGACCAGATCTAATAGGCGTAGAGCCTGATCGACGACCTTGTAATTAAAAGCATCCGAGCGAAGGTAACTCTTCTTCCTAGCCTCAAAGTGGCTAGACTCAGCTTCTTGATAGGTCTTCAAGGCCGCTCGGGAGGCCTCCAGCTCATCCTTGGCAGTGGCCAACGTAGTATCCTTGGAGGTGAGCTAGTCGCGAAGGGCCATTTCTTCGGCCGACCGGCTATGCCGCTCGACGACCAGGAAGTCCTCAGCTTCCTTAAGTTTTTGGGCGAGGGCCCGAGCCTCCTTATTCTTCTCCTCGAGATCTGCAATGGCCCGGTTCTTCCGTGCGTTTGCCGACTCGATCTTATTGTCAAAAGTGGTGACCTGTTTATTCAGCCGCTCCAGTATCATGGCCTGCCCGACGCTCTTGGCCCGTTTGACCTTAAGTAGTTTGTCACTCTTCTCTAGAGTGGCCTAGAACTTGGCCACCTCGACGTCTGTTTTTTCCTGAGCAGCGGAGGATTGGCCACCCGACGCCTTCAGTTGCTTTACTTCCTCCTTCAAAAACGCAAGCTTTTGGCACGTGGCCAGACTCTCCACCTAGTATTGTGAACAATAAGCAAATATAAGCGCCGATCGGGAATGAACTATGCAAATGTATAGGTAAAACTTACCCAAGTGAACATCTGGGTGTGGCTATCCACGAATGCCCCCGGAGGTATCAGAACCGCACGGGCCCAGGCATCCTCCCATATCTTAGCGAGCATCCCTTGGGTGATGATCTGATGCTCCGGGGCTCAGAACTCGGCCATGGATTCATGCCACTCCTTGGTCGAGAGATGCAAAATTATCGTAATATGGCATTGGCCACTCAGGGATGACTGTGCAGAAGTTGCCCGCCTGGACGACCGTGATGAAGAAGCCGGTCGAATGCCCAACTTCTTAGTCTTCGACTTTGGGGGTAGGAAAGCCACCGACAATGTGCAGACTATCCCATGAGGCAGATTGGACAGTGAGGGCTTTCGATCTGACGACTCAGGGGCAGTGGGCTCTTGGACAGCAGAGGTCGTCGTCTCCACCCGTTCAGCGGAGCGCACCCCTGAAGTAGCAGAGCGTAGGAAGGCTCCATCCGACGCCTCTTGCGCCTGGCTAGTGGCTCGTCTGAGGAAGAAGAGCCCGAGTCCTCAACTAAAATGAGTAGAAGTCATTCGAAAAGGGGTTGGGAGCCACCGCCCCCCCAGCCACTTGCCGGAGCGGGAGCTACCTCGCTCCCATCCTATGGCTCCTCTTGTGAACCGACCGACTGTAGGCCTTGGCTCCCAGTTCTTTGACAGCAGCCGCATTGATCATGGCGTCTACGAGCTTCGCCTTGCTGGCCAGATGTGTGTGCAACATGACTTCGACTGCAAAAGAGGAAGAGAAATCAATTAGACTCAATGGAAAAGGTGAAGCAGTTTTATACCTAGGCTGGACGGAAGCTCGGTTCAGATCGGACTCAAGCCGAAGATGTAAAGGGCACCCTCTAGCAGCAACTTGTGGATGTTATACTTCTGACTGGCTAACATGGAAGCTGCATTCAGGTAGTCCGATCGGCTCCTATACTTCTTCAATGGAGGCTGGGCCGCCACGTCAAGCTGCCAGTGTGTGGGAAAATCCGGCCGCTCGGGAAAACGCACGAAAAAGAAATATTCCTTCCAATGTTTATTGGAAGTCGACATTTTATCAAAGAAAACCAAGGCCACTCGGGCTTGGAAAAGAAAGGTCCCCGACTCGGACAACTTGGGATAATAAAAGTAATGGAAGAGCCGGGGAGTGAGTGGGATGTCTTGCAGGCGAAAAAGGACAACCACTCCGCACAGCAACTGAAAGGAGTTCGACACTAGCTGATGGAGGGAGACTCGGAAATATTTACACACGGAAGAAAAGAAGGGGTGGATGGGAAATCACAGACTGGTGGTAAAATGGTCCCGAAAGAAGGGGATACAGCTGGGTGTCGGAGAATTCAGCCAATCGGAAGGAGAGGGCAGAATGATTTCATAGTTAGGAGAAAGTTCGAAAGCGGCTTTTAGACTCTCAGCGTCGCAGGCGTCAAACCGAGACTCGATAGAAGCTTTTAGACTCTCAGTGTCGCTGGCGTCAAACCGAGACTCGATAGAAGTGTACCAGGGCCCCGGGATATCGGTGGGAGGCTGCGATGAACTTGCCATTGCAAAACAAGAAAGCAAGAGAAGGAACTTGCCGGTGGAATGGTCGCCGGAGCACATAGACGTCGAAAAAGACAGACGAAGAAACATAAAATTCGGAAGACGCGAAAGTAAAAGGTTGATGGAGGGAGCTTACTTGAAAATGGGTCGCCGGTGAAATGACGAAGGAAGAAAAGGCACCGGAGAACAGTGGAGTAGAAAGATCGCCGGAGCACGAAGCAAGCAGCACCAAAGAGCACGAAGGCGAAATGTGCAAGGGCGGCGGCACACACGGGCTTATAAGCCTGGGGGCCGGTTGACTGGAGTCATCCAATCTAGGTTGTAGAAACCTAAGAAACGATCAGACCATTGAATTTAAACTGCCAAACGTCACATCGGTACCCTGTCACGTCAGGCGTGCGGCGGCAAGGGCAGGACACGTGGTGCATTGTCACGGGTCGACATTTAATGAAGGTGTGGGAGCGTGCTCAGCCTTAATGCGCGGAGATTTGCATGATTTCCCAGAAATCCAGGTAACGTCAGCCTGGCTCGAGCTTGTTCGAGACAACTCAAGAAGAGATTTCATAAGTGCAAACCTTCGTCGTGCCGATAAAATCGAGGAGGCATACCTACGGCTGAACGATAAGCTTCAACAGACCGATCGACAGGGGACGGTCACATCCCGATCAGAAACCACATAGTGTCGAAGGCCGATCGGGAGGAAATCTGCCCAGATAATTGTCCAGTCAGTCGAACTTATAACCTCCTTCGACTAGACTTGAGGGGGAGGCTTGTGATGCGGTGATGATGAAGGGTCCCGCCCCGCTGCCACGGTGGAGGTCAAAGTCAAGGCGGTCAACGCGTAGATGACATAAGTCAGTCGGGCGAAGCATGCCCTGACCGGGGAGAGGGCTCTGACCCACCGTCGACTTTGACACAGGGAGCATCCAAACAACCGACGCTTAAGGGAGAACGACGCGCAGAAGTCGAGCCGAGCGGCTACCCCGCTCGGCCAGACAAAGTTCAACTTCGGCCGAGTGGGTACTTCGCTCGGCCTGACAGCATGACTCAACAGTGGCAGGGTGGAACTTAGTTCAAGCAGACGAGTATCGAGGTTCTGGCCGACTGGGGCACCAGAGCGGCGAATAGACGGCCGAGCGGCCAACCCGCTTGGCCTAGTGGTATAGTACGTTGATATCCCTCAACATCCTTTTGGGCATTGGTGTCGCCGACACCGGGCATGGGCTGCTAGAAGATCATACGACGGAAGGTTCCACTGTCACTTCAGAGATATGCTCGGCCCGTTAAGATACCATGTCAGGGACAATTTACTGACAAGCCTTTTCAGGGAAGTTTTGAGATGCGTGCTCACCTTGGGAAGCGTGCACACGTGCTACCGAAGCTCTATATAAAGGGAGGGGGTCCAAGCATCTGCAGAGGTATGTGATATTCACTGTTTGGCTATAGTAATCTTTTTGTTGCTTTGCTTCATTCTTCCTCGCCGGTGACTGACTTGAGCGTCGGAGGACCAACGCCGGGGACTCCTTTCCTATCTCGGTACTGACGTAGCATGTGTTGCAGGTCCGCACGGAGTCAACAAGAGGTCAACCAGAGCGCCACATCCCCAACTTTCCGTTTCTTTGACTTTCGGACAGGATCACAGAGCAAGACAAGGAAGCTAGAAGATTTCATCTATTCTCTTCACGGATTGCTTGGATCTCCTATTCCTCTCTATCCTTGCAACCTCTACTCTTTCTAGCTCAAGGTTCTCTCATCTTTCTTGCTCTTATTATTTTGTGTTGTTTGTTTCCAGTTCTTGATGATTGATAATATGAAGAAACCATTATGCAATCAATTAGATTAATGTAAAGCAATTATGAATGTGGCATCTATTAGTAAATTAAGACCGAGTAAATAAATATTGGGGGGAAAAAATCTAGTATTGCTATTGTGATAACATGCAACAAACATTTATTGTGATTTATTCCCGACCATATTGTTTTAATCTTACCTTGATACTTTGTATGACATGCCATGTTTTGCATATTTATGACTTACCTAATATTAATCCATGCAATGTTAGCTAGCTATATGTTTCAATGCTTTTATAATATGTCATGGTGCATTTGATATATTTATTTCTTATTACATGATTTGTACATTTTTTGTTTGTTGTTATGCTGACTTACAAATTTCATGTAGGTATATATTTCATGCAATTAGGATGAATGATATTTTTTGACATCCAAGGTCAGAACTTTGATTACATCTTATCAGAATCATAAGGTTAACATGTTTTTAAATCAAAACATATAGATACAAAAGATATGTTATGATAATAAATTAAGTATTTTTTGTTGACATATAGATACAATTGATAAGTTAGACATAAATATTATTTTTAATTTGTTTGTTCTCTCTGACACAGGAAAAAAAGAAAAATGAAAGAAAGAGAAGGAAGTACTGTCGAGACAGAAGAGGATAATGATTTATATTTGTATCTTTTCATTCTTTTAATACCATTTAGTATGAAACTTGTTGAACTATGATATTTGTATATTGATAGATCTCTTGTATGAATATGTTTGTTTTTGTATGATTTTATTTTGGATATTAGGACTTTTATGAATGAGTTATTTTGATAAATTGTGTGTATATAATGTGTTGGATTGTTTAATTGTTGTGTAGAATGTGTTTATATAAAAATAGATTTGAATATGATTTATATACATGATAAAACATACAAATGGGGAGGTTATGTGAAAAATTGTTTGTCGCAAACTTATCATAATTTCACACTGTATATCGAATTCTGTAATGAAATATGTTTTCGTCTATGATTTTGCGATGAAAATAGAATTTTGTCGTAGATTCTACGATGAAAATATATTTTCATCCTAGAACCCACTACAAAAATATTGTAAGTACCCCATAGTAGTTTTGATGTGGTCAACTAAGTTAAGTTAGGTCCTGCTTGCGTTTGATGTCTTGTGCTAAGTGTGTAGGAACTTAGCAGCACAAGAAGTCGAGCGGAAGACGTGGCTAGCGAGAAGGATGACACGGGAAAGGGAGTCGACGGGCTCGGTGCATCCGAGGGACGAGGTGTTGTGGAAGAGTACATCGGTAGGCGAGAAGGACATGCACGATGTTTGAGGGACGAGAAACCGGGGAGGAAACCTACTCGAGAAGAAAGTCAGAGTTGGGTTCGGGTGAACTCAACTCAGGTTAATCGGAACATCACCCACGCAAAGAAGATCAGTTAAGGATATGATTTGCCTCAGGGAAGGTGCCTTCAATGGTTTAGAAGGCACCTTCCATGAATAGTGTCGAAGGTGTAATTGCCCCAGGGTAGTTTTGATGTGGTCAACCAAGTTCAGTTAGGTCTTGTTATGTTTGATCCTTGTGTCTAAGTATACAGGAGCTTAGGAATACAAGACGTCAAGTGGAAGACGTAGCTAGCAAGAAGGATGACACGAGAAGAGAGTCAAAAGGCTAGGTGCATCCGAAGGACTAGATGCTGTGAAAGAGTACATCGGAGGACGAGAAGGATGCGCCGGTGGTCCGAGGGACGATAAGTCGGGGAAGAAGGCTGCTCGAGGAGAAGGTCGGAGTTGGGTTTGAGTGAGCTCAATTCCGGACGACCGGAGCATCATCCAAGTGAGCGGAGTGAAAAATGGTTAACAAGGGAAGTTAACCATTCTTAGATGAATAGTGTCGAAGGCGCCTTCAATGAACAGTACGAAGACACCTTCTAGTGACCGTTAGTAGAGATAAAATTTTATCTTCGACGAATAAAACTTATCTCATGGAAGGTCACTTGGACCATCTTGGAGGCGCATTCCAGTCTTAGATAGAGTTTTCCAAGGGCTATAAAAAGACCTTTGGAGGTAGAAAATAATCAACAACTTGAACTATAACAATTGTAACACTTTCCTAACATTTCTTTAAGTTATTCATTGATTGTAAGAGGCTTTTCCGCCTACAACGAAGGAAATCTTTTAGGACCTTTTACTACCTTGGATTAACAATCATGTAGGTTGTAACCAAGTAAAATTCTAGCTTCTTAATCTTTCTTTTAAGTTGTTTAGTTCATTTTTATTATTGTTAGATTTAATTGTGCTATGTGCTACTAATCAAGTTGAAAGATCGTGAAGGGGTTACTTGATTTTGTTAGTAATTCACTCCCCTCTTGCTGGCCTCGCTGCGCCAACAAGTGACATCAAATATAGAACACCTCAGAAAGACTAATCGCCGACTAAAGTACTGAGATGATAGCTAGACCAAGCATCTACCCACCGAAGTTCAAGGGAGAATTCGTAACATGGAAGAAACGCTTGGAGATATTCTTTAAAATAGACTTTAAATTATTTTTAATAATTAAATATAACTTTGTAACACCCAAGGACCCACAAGGAGATGACAAATAGGAATACTAATGGACCAAGAAGGAGTAAACAAACTTCATAGAAAATGGACGAGCCGAATTCCATTTGTTGAGCGTGCTACCTCTGTAAGAAGTCAGCAGAATCAGTGCCTGCAAATCAGCAAAGGAACTTTGGGAGAAGTTCTTAGAGCTACATGAAGGTATGTCCAAAGCCAAGCTCTCAAAATGGGATCTGCTCCAAAACCAACTAGCCAACCTCCGGATGAAAGAAGGAGAGTCAGTAGCACAACTACATGCCAAGCTGAAGGAGTTAATAACTGGACTAAGCTGACTCATTATCACGTTCTATGGGACAAAAATAAATTTTACCCGGTATCATTAACGATAGGAAAATCTGTCATCCAACGGAATTTAACTTTTATTTGAACACCAGATTGTTCTTCCCATCCTAGGTATGGGAAGGTAAGAGAATGACAGACTGGATAAAAGGGAGAAGCTCATCTTGTCCTCTTGCACTTGTATGATTCACCCTCCAAAACATGTGACTGAGAGGCCATCTCTGATCTGATCTGATCTAACTCATCTTACAGAAGATCCACCTTAACCTTCTGCTGGTCTAAGTCTTATTGTTGTTGTAATATTGGTAAACCATCTACATGAGCTTTTCTGGTTAGAACGGTTATCTCTGAAGTGTGCTGGACTTTTAGATTATCCAACTCCTCAGTCTTTTGCTTCAAATCTAGGTAAGCTTTGTCCCGCAAAGCCATTTCCGACCGAATTTGAGATTGAGCACCCAACAAACGTACCTCTAGTTCTATTTGATGCGAATGTTGTAGATCCAAAGCTTGCATAGCCTCAGTTAAGGACTTCTCCTTCTCAGATAATAGCTGATCCCAGGGGAGAAGATCTGAAGCCATAACTCCCAATAAAATCTTTAGAGAAGGAGTAAAGCAAGAAAGAGTAAAGCTTGATGTTGTAGAGGCTAGGATCACACCCTTATTTAACTTACTGGAGGTGTCACGGGATCATTGTAGAAGGAGTCACAGGATCACTGTAAAGGGTGTCATGAGATCACTACAGAGAATAGCAGAAGGACAAAAATAGACTTAGGTCTAGTCAGTCGGCTATACCTCTTTTGACTAGACTTGAAGGGGAGGCTAGTGATACGAGTTATGATAGATCGACCAAGCGAATGGAGGAGGGTATTAGGTTAAGAGAGATAGGAAGGATATATTGTCTGCCAACCATAGATCAAGCGAATATCCAACCACTCATATATGCTCAGATGGGCAAAGCCCGCCCGAGCTCCATGCATCCATACAAACTCGGTCAGGCAAAGCCCGCCCGAGCATGAAGGCATTTAGCCTTATATAATATTCTCAGCATCTTCCCGGCCGACCGTAGGCCGAGCAAGTACCCACGTGCTCATATATGCTCTTCTGGATAAAGCTCGCACGAGCATAAAGGCATTTAACCTTATATAATATTCTCAACATTTTATCGAACGACTGCAGGCCGAGCGAGCACCCACGTGCTTGTATATGCTCGATCGGGTAAAGTCCACTTGAGCATAAAGGTATTTAGCCCTATATAATTTCTCAACATCTCAGTGGTCGACCGTAGGTCGAGCGACAACCCACGTGCTCATATATGCTCGTCCGAGTAAAGCCTGCCGAGCATAAAGACATTTAGTCTTATATAATATTCTCAACGTCTCACCGGCCGACCGTATGCTAGCCGAGCACCCACATGCTCGTATATGCTCATTCGGGTAAAGCGCGCCCGAGCATAAAGACATTTAACCTTATATAATATTCTCAGTATCTCACCGGTCGACCGAGAGTGGAGCGAGCACCCACGTGCTCGTATATGCTTGTCCGGGTAAAACCTGCCTGAGCATGAAGGCATTTAGCCTTATATAATATTCTCAGCATCTTACCGGCCGACTGAAGGCCGAGCGAGCACCCACATGCTCGTATATGCTCGGCCAACCAAAACTCACTCAAGCATAAAGGCATTTAGCCCTATATAATATTCTCAATATCTTGTTGGTGCAATATCCTTTAGGTCAAGGTTGACTGGTTTTACCAAGCTTGAGTCTTGGCCATAGTTTCAATGTTTGACAATACATGTAGACACATGGACAATGCAGGTGCAGTTGTTCATATGGGGAGATTCTGATCAGGGACTGATCAGTGTGAATGAAGAAGAGTTAAGTAGGTATACTTGACTGGAAGGAAATCCTGGTGAGTGAAGCCAGGTGAAAGTCCTAGTGAGTGAAGCTAGGCAGAAGGAAAATCTTGGTGAGTGAAGCCAGGTGAAAGACCTAGTGAGTGAAGCTAGGCAGAGTGGAAGTCCTGGTGAGTGAAGCCAGGCAGAAGGAAAATCCTGGTGAGTGAAGCCAGGTGAAAGACCTAGTGAGTGAAGCTAGGCAGATTGAAAACCCTAGTGAGTGAAGCTAGGTGAAAGTCCAAGTAGGTCAAGAGAGTGACCAGATACTTGGCATGAAAGAAAAGTCCAAGTGGGTCAAAGGGATTGACCGGACACTTGGTAAGGGAGTCCTAGCAGGTCAAGGGAGTGACTAGATGCTAGGCATGACGTACCAACAGGTTAGGGTTGACCGGATGTTGGTTTGGGAGGTTTGGGACTTGGTTTTGGGCAAAAACCAAGTGCTGGATCGATCAGTGGATCGATCCAGACCTTTCCCAGCGAACAGAAAGCCTCTGGATCGATCAGTGGATCGATCCAGAGGTCTCAATCGATCAGTGGATCGATTGGGACGCTGCTGCTTCGCGCGATAAGCGCTGGATCGATCCATGGATCGATCCAGGCATTTTTTCAGAGCACATAGGCACTCTGGATCGATCCGTGGATCGATCCAAAGCCTCCCCGATCGATTGGGAATAATCGAATCGATCGGGATCCGACCGTTGCGTCGTATTTGAGCCGCAGGCGAGCATTGTCTTCGGCACTTCTTCACCGATTCATTTCAGATCTTCACCAGCTCCTCCACAGCTCTTCTCAAGCTCGAGATCGCCAGTTCTTGAAGGTTCTTGGAGGCTCTTCCAAGTCAAGAGGCGGATCAAAGCAAGAAGAAGAAACTAGGGTTAGGGTTTGTGCACTCATTGTAAGCTTGTAAGCTTGTATTTCTTTACTACCCTTTCTTCTTCTTGTATTGAGTCTTGTAGGGCTTCTCCGCCCTTGGTAGTTACCATAAAGGAGAGTTTTATTTAGTGGAGGGTGTGTGTGTAGGTGTGGATCCTTGGACTAGTCATCTCTTGTAAGATGGATACCAAGTAAACCAACCGTGTTAGCGTTGTGTGATTTGCTTCTGTATTTTCCGCTGCACATCTTCGAAGAAACAAGCAACGACGAACAACAGGCACGTGACGAGATATTCACCCCCCTCTAGCTACTTTTGGTCCTAACAAGTGGTATCAGAGCAAGGTTGCTCTTCACCGGAATCATCGCCGGAAGGGTCAAGCATAATAAGAGAAGCTAGAGGGTGAAGAAGTTGAAGCAAATTGTCAAAGTCAAAGAAATTCAAAAGCTCAACTTCTACAATGGAATTCCGAGATGGGCTCGGATTTGACACAAGGGTGGCTCCACCATACGCTTCCACAAGCTTCGATTCTTGGAAATCAAGAATCGAAAACTTTCTTATGATGGAGATAGAGCAATGGTTTGCTCTAATGGAAGGATTTGAAGCTCCAACAAACTCCAATGGTAAGCTTCTCAAGAAAAGCAAATGGAGCCAAGAGCAAGTCCAAAGGTGCGAGGCCAATGACAAAGTGACCAAGCTTTTGGTCAATTTATTGCCAAGCACCATCCTTTGCAAAATTGGAGAATTTGAAGATGCAAAGGAATTGTGGAGTAAATTGGCCAAGCTTCATGAAGAGATCCCCTCCACTGTACAAGAGCAAGAAGAATCCAGAGAGGGTGACTCTTTGGAGCAAGACCAAGAGGAGGACTCCGAGGTTGAGAGATGCTCAACCTCCGAAGAAGAAGTCCAAGAAGAAGCTTCATCTTCAAGGGAGTGCAATGAAGAGAACAAGGAGGGAGCATACTCCTTGTTCCATGTACAAGATGATGAAGCCTCCACCTCTAGGATTGAGGGGGAGTGTAGATCAATGAACCCGGAGCAAGAAGAGGCCTCCACATCCGGGTCAAGTGAAGAAGAAGAAGATGGTGCCACCTCCAAAATTCAAGAAATATCAAATGGAGGAGCAAGTGTCATCCCTACACGAGAAGGTATAAATGTTTCAATTAAAAATAAAAATCATATAATATGTTTTGAGTGTAGGGAAAGTGGGCACTACAAGAGCAAGTGTCCCAACTTGGCCAAGAAGAAGGGCCAAGTGGCACAAAAGAGCAAGGAGAAGCCCAAGGAGACCACCCCCGGGACAAAGAAGAGCAAGGAGCACATTGTGTGCTTCTTGTGTCTACAAAAAGGGCATTACCGAAGTCAATGCCCCAAGGGGAAGAAGATGGTCAAGGCTCAAGGAGGCACTAGTCAAGGGGGAGCCTCCAAGGTAAACAAGAAGGTAACATTTATTGAGCTTACCCTTTACATTATGGTAAAAAGCATGATAGTTCTAATTTTTATCATTTTAATGCAATTTACCATAAGAATAGAAAGCATGAGAGCTTTAAGGAAAAGCATGTGGCTCTACATGCCAAAACTACCAAACCTAAGGTTAGGAAGGTAGATAGACACTTGGGCGGGAACACTAAGGATAATAGATACATGCCCAAGAACAAAAATGCTCATGGACCAAAATCTAAGGATTTAATGATAGAAAATCAAGTCTTGAGGTCAAGACTTGATAAAATGGAAAAGACCCTAAAAAGGATGGAAAATATCCTACAAAGGCAAAATGAGAAATACTTAGGGCTAGGAAAATCAAAGCCATCCAATGGCCATAGAGGGTTGGGATACAAACCAAAGGCTAAGAAGGATGTGCCCTCGTACCATAGAGTTCCATATAGTTATGGAACAAACCCTAGGTCCAGTGGTCAAGCCAAGAATACTAGGGAAGTCATCCCTAAGAGTATTTTTGCGATAAATGTGACTAAGACTGCTAAGAAGTCTAAGAAAGTCACAAAGAAGGTTACAAGGGAAGCAATCCCTAGAGTTGACCTAGAAAAAGTGACCAAGACTTCTAAGAAGCCAAACAAGGTCACTAGGAAGGTATCTAGGGAAGTTATCCCTAGTGAATACCTAGAGCATCCAAGGAGCACCAATAGGTTTTGGGTTCCTAGGAGCATTTTCTCTATCCCATAGATGGGTTAGAGAGTGTCAACTCTGAGAAGAAGGGTAGTTAACCCAACTTTGAAGAAATTGACACTCAAGGAGCATTTTCAAGGTTTTTGTTAACCTTTGAAAATGAAATGGATTTATTGTTACTCTTGGAAAGAGTAAAATGTGCTATAAAGGAAGAAATTTGAGATGACTTTAAATGGCACAAGAAATCAAGTGTTAAGAAATACCAAATTGGGACTTTGGTATTGTCTTAGGAATTTAAGGCAAATCTAAGCCTTAATTTAAAGTGATTACTCTTATGGGAAAATGAAATATGCCAACATTTGAGGAATGTTTTAAATTTTCAATTGGCATAATTAATTCAAGAGAGCAAAGAAATGTCAAGTTGGGTTTTGGCATTTTCTTAAGGAAATTGGGCAATCTAGGGTTTATGCTTAAGGATTAGCTAAGGGTTAAGGATACTTAGATAGATAATCTAGGTACATTTTAATTATGCTAAATCTTGCCATGTTTGGTTGCCCATTATATACCATGACATCATGTTTTATTTGTGCATTCATGTTTTATTATGAAAAATCCAAAAATACCATGTCATGACATTCATACATCATGTAGTTATAGGATATTTTCTTTTGAAAAATTAGTTCCTTTTGATGTATGCCATAACATAATCATGCATTAAGTTTAATTCCTAGTAATTAAGGACAAATGACATTTAACAACACTTATTAACAAGTGACATCCTAGGTGGATGTCTAATATCTCTAAAATGCCTAGATAGATATGCATGATCCCTAGAATAGGGCAAAACCAAAATCTCACATCTCACAAGGACTATAAGGTGACTTGCATGTGTTTTAGTGCACATTAGATACAAGTGAGATGTTAGGAAGATGAATAAAACTCAAGATGCTGATTTAGTGCATTCTTTTGAGTTTTAGAGTTATCAAAACACATAGTTATGTGTTTTCCCATCATTGGGAAAGCTAATGTACAAGTCATGTGCATTAAGCCCAAGGAACATGGTGGGATATTGGTTTGAAAATGTTTTCAAAATGATTTTGGAAAACCTTGGTGAAGGCTATCTTTTGATAGTAATCACCATTGAATAGTTAGACACAAACTTGAAGAAAACACTAAAGTTTTTGCAAGTTTTCAAGTTTGTGTCAATCTTTGAAAATATGAAGTATTTTCATAGAAAACTATTTTTTCCTTGATAGTATATGCCCTAAATAATACCTACACGAAATTTCATGATTTTTGGATTTTTGTAGAATTTTCTAGGGGTTTCTGAAGTTGGCTGATTTTGAAATTCAGCAACTATCAGAGCTCCGATCGATCCATGGATCGATTGGAGTGCCTGAATCGATCCGTGGATCGATTCAGAAGGCAAGTCTCCCGCGAGCAGAAGCTCGCTGGATCGATCAGCCGATCGATCCAGGAAGTCTGAATCGATCAGTGGATCGATTCAAAAAGGTTCAATCGATTGGAACCCAACTCCAATCGATCCAAGTTGCTGATTTTGGCTGGGAAAGCCTGATTTCAGCATCTTTAAACCTATTTTAGTCTAGGTAACCTTTCCAAACCCCTGAAATTACATTTGTATACATAAAAAGGGTGTTTTCATGTGAAAACAAGGATGGATTGGTTAACGAAGGCTAAGTTGAAGTTTAGGTTGAGGTTTGTTTCAGATTTTGAATATTTTGAACCTCAAAACTTCTACAATTGGGTTTCCTAAAGTTTTAGGGATTCCAGGTTATTGTTGGTACAATGACAGAAGTTACCACCACGTCTTTTAGGGGGAGGTACTCTTTAAAGACATGAAAATTATATTTCATGAACCTTGGAAGGTGGTTAACCTTCTGTTTGGATAATGCTCAAGGTTGAGCGTTTGAACTTAAATGGGGAGTGGATAACCTCATTGTTCAACTAGTTTCCAGTGGATAATGCTCAAGGATGGACATTTGCATACATTGAGGAAGAAATGTAGGGTTAAGTGATAATGAAGGGTATGGAACCTTCATTATCGTGTTGATCACAACGAGTAAAGTTGTGAACAACGATAAGCAACTCTTCAGGGGGAGAGTTTTCAACAAGTGGATTTGTTGATGAGTGCCCAAAATTGAGGCACGGGTTGATGTGTGCTCAAAGATGGGTTGATGTGTGCCAATAGGGGGAGAATGTGTGGTTTAAGTTAGACTTTCATTACCTATGGGGGAGGTCATAGGGGGAAAATGAAGGGAACCAACATTCATACTTTGGCATGAATGGAGTTAAGGCTATGAGATTAGCTTAACTCAGAATGGCCCAAACTTAAAGGTATTATCAAACATCAAAAAGGGGGAGATTGTTGGTGCAATATCCTTTAGGTCAAGGTTGACTGGTTTGACCAAGCTTGAGTCTTGGTCATAGTTTCAATGTTTGACAATACATGTAGACACATGGACAATGCAGGTGCAGTTGTTCATATGGGGAGATTCTGATCAGGGACTGATCAGTGTGAATGAAGAAGAGTTAAGTAGGTATACTTGACTGGAAGGAAATCCTGGTGAGTGAAGCCAGGTGAAAGTCCTAGTGAGTGAAGCTAGGCAGAAGGAAAATCCTGGTGAGTGAAGCCAGGTGAAAGACCTAGTGAGTGAAGCTAGGCAGAGTGGAAGTCCTGGTGAGTGAAGCCAGACAGAAGGAAAATCCTGGTGAGTGAAGCCAGGTGAAAGACCTAGTGAGTGAAGCTAGGCAGATTGAAAACCCTAGTGAGTGAAGCTAGGTGAAAGTCCAAGTAGGTCAAGAGAGTGACCAGATACTTGGCATGAAAGAAAAGTCCAAGTGGGTCAAAGGGATTGACCGGACACTTGGTAAGGGAGTCCTAGCAGGTCAAGGGAGTGACTAGATGCTAGGCATGACGTACCAACAGGTTAGGGTTGACCGGATGTTGGTTTGGGAGGTTTGGGACTTGGTTTTGGGCAAAAACCAAGTGCTGGATCGATCAGTGGATCGATCCAGACCTTTCCCAGCGAACAGAAAGCCTCTGGATCGATCAGTGGATCGATCCAGAGGTCCCAATCGATCAGTGGATCGATTGGGACGCTACTACTTCGCGCGACAAGCGCTGGATCGATCCATGGATCGATCCGTGCATCGATCAGAGGCGCTCCGGATCGATCCGTGGATCGATCCAAAGCCTCTCCGATCGATTGGGAAAAATCGAATCGATCGGGATCCGACAGTTGAGTCGTATTTGAGCCGCAGGCGAGCATTATCTTCGGCACTTCTTCACCGATTCATTTCAGATCTTCACCAGCTCCTCCACAGCTCTTCTCAAGCTCGAGATCGCCAGTTCTTGAAGGTTCTTGGAGGCTCTTCCAAGTCAAGAGGCGGATCAAAGCAAGAAGAAGAAACTAGGGTTAGGGTTTGTGCACTCATTGTAAGCTTGTAAGCTTGTATTTCTTTACTACCCTTTCTTCTTCTTGTATTGAGTCTTGTAGGGCTTCTCCGCCCTTGGTAGTTACCATAAAGGAGAGTTTTATTTAGTGGAGGGTGTGTGTGTAGGTGTGGATCCTTGGACTAGTCATCTCTTGTAAGATGGATACCAAGTAAACCAACCGTGTTAGCGTTGTGTGATTTGCTTCTGTATTTTCCGCTGCACATCTTCGAAGAAACAAGCAACGACGAACAACAGGCACGCGACGAGCTATTCACCCCTCCCCCTCTAGCTACTTTTGGTCCTAACATATCTCACCTGCCAACCCTAGGCCGAGCGAGCACCCACATGCTCGTATATACTCATTCGGGTAAAGCCCGCCCAAGCATAAAAGCATTTAGCCTTATATAATATTCTCAGTATCTCACCGGCTGACTGTAGGCCGAGTGAGCACCCACGTGCTTGTATATGCTCATTCGGGTAAAGCCCGCCCGAGCATAAAGACATTTAGCCTTATATAATATTCTCAATATCTCACCTGCTGATTGTAGATCGAGCGAGCACCCACGTGCTCGTATATGCTCGTCTAGACAAAGCCCGCCTGAGAATGAAGGCATTCAACCTTATATAAAACTTTCTGCATATGATCGACTTGAACGACCGACCGAAACATATTCAACAGGAGGTACTCTCAACAGTATATACAACCGACTTAAACGACCGGCCTTAATATATTCCACAGAAGGTATTCTTAACAATATATACGACCGGCTTGAATGGTCGACCGAGATATATGCAGCAGGAGATATTCTCAACAGTATATACAACCAGCTTTAACGACCTGCCGAGACATATTCAGCAGGAGGTATTCTCAACAGTGTATACGACCAGCTTGAATGGCCGGTCGAAACATATTCAGCAAGAGGTACTCTCAACAGTATATATGACCAGCTTGAATGACCGGCCGAAACATATTTGTTTGTGTGGGAAGCATCTGATGATTGAACCTGTATTTTGATTATGTCAAAGGGACCAAAGTTAAGTTGTCTTATTATCTAACAAGATTCAATGAGTTTGTAGGAAAGTCCTAAGTGTACTTAGGCAAAAGTCCTAGCTGTGGTTAGGTAGGTGGGAAATCCTAGGGGTGGTAACCCTAGGTCCTAGGGGGTAGTAACCATAGGAGGAAAGTCTTGGTGGGTCGAGGGCTTCGGGTAAAAGTCCTAGGGGGTAGTAACCCTAGGTGGAAAGTCCTGCTGTCGCAAACTAGGTGGACAGACTGGGCAGATCATGGAGCAGACGTCTAGCAGAAAGTCTTGGAGCCTTGGGCACTGAGCAAAAGTTCAGTCGATCTGAAGGACCGGTCTGGCAACATGTATACTCTCCTGAGTGAAGTAGGTGAGGACACGTTCCCCGATAAGGGAGCAGTAGGTGTCGGTTCGACCTAAGGTTTCCGGACGAAAAATCCGAAGTCAGAACCAGGCAGTCTGGAGACTGTCAAATACTTATGTTTGACTTATTTTGTTGTGCTAAACTCTGTCTTGTAGGATATGGTTTGTATTTTGGACTAACCCATTTTGCAAGGGGTGAAAAAGAAGCAAAAATCTTAGATAAACAGTCCTGAGGCGCCCTCCATGGAGCTTGGAGGTGCCTCGGGTCACTAGTTAATGACCTCCGCGCAGTAGGGTAGAGTGCGCCCTCCATAGAGCTGAGGGTGCCCTGGGCGCTGGGCAGAGGTCACCCTCTATGGAGCCGAGGGTCCCTTGGACGCAGGTGGAGGGCGCCCTCTATGTGGTTGGAGGCGCCCTCGGGCGGATAAACGGCGAAGAAGTCAGGGCTTATCCACGTTGCGGAAACGACAGGTTTGAGGGCGCCCTCCAGGTGTTGGAGGCGCCCTCCACGGGCCTTATAAGGCAGTCTCAAGAAGCAGCCTGGGAGAACAATGAAAACGCGATCTATCTTCCGTGCACTGCTCAAAGAATCATCCGATAAAGCTGTAGCAAAACATCGACAACCTGAAGCTTCGAATTTCCTATTCTTAAGTTGTTGGTATATTTTCTTATTGTACTTAATTGCTGTATTCTAACTGTAACTTTTGCGAACTTATAGTGATTGCCCAAAGTAAACGCTCAATGAGCGTAGGCCTTGGAGTAAGAGTCGCCCAAGGCTCCAAACCAAGTAAAAAACTTGGTGTTTGCGTGTTTGCAATTATCTTATATATTTCCACTGTGTTTTACTCTTAATCTTTCGAAACGAAAGTGAAAGCCACGAGCGCTATTCACCCCCCCTCTAGCGCTTTCGATCCAACAATTGGTATCAGAGCAGGGTCGCTTTGAATTGGTGAAACCACCATTCAAGCAATTTTTCGTGGTAGTTTTCAATTTTTCGAAGTCGATTGGAATTAGTAAAATTATTGTCTTCCGATCTGGTTTTATCACAATTGAGTTTTTCTCTCAAAGTTGGTGCAACACCACTCGAGTTCGCATCTTTATTTCTCTTTATCCCGCACTACTAATCCAAGACCAAGTCTTGGAACATGTTTCCTTGTTTCCTTGTATACAAGTTATTTTTCTTTAATGGCCCATCAAGAAGGCTATAGCACAGCCCGACCTCCGCTCTTCACCGGCAAAGATTTCGGCTACTAGAAGGGTCGAATGGAGTCGTACCTTCAAATCTAGTTTGAGATGTGGATGATAATCAAAATTGGAATTACACTCCCACTCGACGGCACGGGAAACCCAGTTTCATGTGAGAACCGAGATTCAATAATAATAAAGAAGGTCGAAGCCAACGCCAAAGAAACGTGCACTCTTCAATGTGGACTGACAAAGGAAGAGTTAAATCGAGTCGGCCCGTTCTCAAGCGTAAAAGAGCGGTGGAAAAAATTGATCGAGCTGCATAAGGGCACTTCTGATACAAAGGTAAGCAAACATGATTTGCTTTTGAATAAATTGTATAACATGAAAATGCAGGAAAGTGAGTCAGTGAACCAACTTCATGCTCGTATACAAGACCTCAACGACCTCCACACCATTGGACAGAAGGTGGAAAACCACGACATAATCAGGTATGCGTTAAACGCTTTTCCAAGGAATACCTTGTGGGCATCCATGGTAGATGCTTACAACTTTTTTATGAATTTGAATTGCGTGAACAGACTAATGCACGCTCAGCCAAGAAGGGCATTGCCTTGATTACAGGTACAAGCAGAACCCGGGAAGCAAAAACAAAGTGTAAAATCGAACCAGAGTCCAAAGAAGAACCTGACTCAAAAAATGACGACGACGAGATAGAAGCCAAACTCGTTAACCTAGTACGCAAGCTCTACAGAAAGAAGAAGGGATTCACATAGAAGGACATTAAGAAGGTAATTCAGTCCAAGATGGTGCAGGCCAGTCCAAGAGTCAAGTTCGAAGTAACCTGCTATGACCGCAACCAAAAGGGACACGTAAAAGCCAACTGTCCAAACCAAAAGGAAGCAAAGAAGCAGAGGAAAAAGAAAGCATTGCAAGCAACTTGGGATGAGTCCTTGTCAGAAGATTTTGACGAAGAGCTCGAACAAACGAGCTTCCTTACACTTACGGCCTGGGAACAAGTCAACAAATCAGAAACCGAGAGTGAGTCGGAAGCTGATTCCAAGTGAAGCCACGGATCCGTATCCGTTTCCGAAGGGCCTAAACCCGCTATAAGTACTTGTCAAGTAGATAAACTATATAACTTAGTTAATTATTTAATGTGCAAGTTAGCTATATCAAATGTCTGGGTCAAATCACTTCAAAAGGAGGTAACAACCCTTAAAGAAGTGACTAACCCTAGCTCCTTGACCGATCCCATTCAGACTGGAACCTCAACTCAAGTCCAAAAGTTTAAGGAAGAGAATTCTAACCTGAAAAATCAAGTCAAGGAACTAAAGGACATGTTGGAACGATTTACTTTGGTTTCCAAGAATCTTGACTTGATTCTTGGAAAACAGCGAGCCGTGTAGAACAGGTCCGGACTTGGATTTAAAGCTAAAAGAAAATACAAGTCTTATTTAACCCTTGTAAATAGAATTGATAGAAAATTAGTTCAAGCATGGGTCCTGAAGTCGAACTTGGTTAATCAAGTTGGACTTGGTCAATATTGGATCCCCAAGGATCAAATCCATTACCTTGATAGACCCTATCGAGGCTATGATGTAGGGGGAGCCAACAGAAAGATCATTTTTATCAATAAATAGATTTGCTTGATGCTTGTTTTTACTGCTTTATTATACATGCTTAGACTAGGCTAGATAAGGATCTAGGCGTAATTTACACTTGATCAGTTAGACCTAGGGATTTTAAAAGGAAAATTAAATACCCAATTTCTTTGAACGGCTTTGTCTAGAAGTGGTGGATGATCTCATACCCAAGAAAGCCTAGTACCTCGCCACAGCCTGGAAGTCAATCCTTGAAATAGATATGTAATTGACCAATTGTAAAACCTGAGTCTAACTCAAATGTAAATTAATCCTTAGATGATAACCTAAATCAAAGATTAATTTAACCGTCTCACACAAACTCATAAGTTGAACATCTTGATAACATAGAATGAGTGAGATGGAAAATCATGAAAATAAATAATAATCTTTATGTTTTTTATTTACATGCTTGGACTCTAGGATTCCCAAACCAAAATTATTTAATTAATTTTTTTTGGCATTAATTAAGGGGGAGTGGAAGAGGAAATTTAATTTTAAAACTATTTTTGAAAATACAAAAACTAAGTATTTGGTAAAGTATTTTTCATAAAAAACTTTTACTTAGCTAAGTTTTTTTAACATTTTAAAATGGTAAGTGTTTATCAAAATCTAAGTACTTAACTAAGCTTTATCAAAGCTAGGTACTTAACTAAGTTTTGATCATTTTTTTTTAAAAAAAAAACTAAGCTTTTATCAAATCTTTTTCAATAAATTCTGTTTAAAGTTAAATGTTTTATCCAAATCCTTTTAAAGCTAAAGTTTTTTTTAGGTTAAGTTTTTATCAAAATATTTTTAAAGCTGAAGTTTTTATCACAATATTTTTAAAGCTAAAAGTATTTTTGGTATCAAATTTTTTTTGAAAAAGCTAAGTACTTAGTTTTTATCAAATTTTTTAAACTAAGCTTTAATCAAAGTCCTTTTTAAGCTGAGTACTTTGAACTAAGTCTTTTTCAAAACCTTTATAAAGTTAAGTATTAAATCTAAGTTCTTTTGAAAGCTAAGTATTTGACAAAACAATTATTTTCAAATCCAAAAATTAGCTAAGTTAGTCTTTTGAAAAAGCTAAGTATTTTCAAAGTATTTCTAAATTAGCTAAATCTATTCAACTTATTTTCATAAGCTTACTAAGTTTTTTTTTAAAGGCTGACTCACTTTCAAGTGCTTAAAAATTAGCTAAGTTTTTTAAGAGCTATCCTTTAGGGGGAGCGTAAAGTTAAAAGAATAAATATTTTTTCTATGTAAAATAAACTTCTCTCTACTTAGTATTATTTTTTATTTATGTCAAAGAGGGAGAGAAAAATCAAAGTTAAGAATTTAAACATATTTTTTATAAAAGGGGGAGCATAAGGAAGTTTTTTCAAATCATTGTATTTATGCTCATGCTTAAATTCATTTATTATTTTGTTATATTTTACTTAACTTTGAACAGTGTTGTCATAATAAAAAAGGGGGAGATTGTTGGTGCGGGAAGCATTCGACGATCGAACCTGTATTTTGATTATGTCAAAGGGACCAAAGTTAAGTTATCTTGTTATCTAATAAGGTTCAATGAGTTTATAGGAAAGTCCTAAGTGTACTTAGGTAAAAGTCCTAGCTGCGGTTAGGCAAGTGGAAAACCCTAGAGGGTGGTAACCCTAGGTCCTAGGGGGCGGTAACCCTAAGCGAAAAGTCTTGGCGGGTCGAGGACTTCGGGCAAAAGTCCTAGGGGGTGGTAACCCTAGGTGGAAAGTCCTGGTGTCGCGAACCAGGTGGAAAGACTGGGCGGGTCATGGAGCGGACGTCCAGCGGAAAGTCCTGGAGCCTCGGGCATTGAGCAAAAGTCCAGTCGGTCTGGAGGACCAGTCTGGCAACAGGTATACTCTCTTGAGTGAAGTAGGTGAGGATGCGCTCCCTGGTGAGGGAGCAGTAGGCGTCGGTTCGACCTAAGGTTTCCGGATGGAAATTCGAAGTCAGAACCGGACAACCCGGAGACTATTAAATACTTATGTTTGACTTATATTGTTGTGATAAACTCTGTCTTGTAGGATATGATTTATATTTTGAACTAACTCATCTTGCAAAGGGTGAAAAAAAAGAAGTAAAAAGCTCGGATGAACAGTCCTAAGGTGCCCTCCATGGAGCTTGGAGGTGCCTTGGGTCACTAGTTGATGACCTCCGCGCAGTAGGGCAGAGTGTGCCCTCCATGGAGCTGAGGGTGCCCTGGATGCTGGGCAGAGGGCACCCTCTATGGAGCTGAGGGTGCCTTCGATGCAGGTGGAGGGCACCCTCCATGTGGTTGGAGGCGCCCTCAGGCAGATAAGCGGCGAAGAAGTCAGGGCTTATCCACGCTGTGGAAACGACGGGGTTGAGGGTGCCCTCCAGGGTGTTGGAGGCGCCCTCCACGGGCCTTATAAGGCAGTCTCGAGCAGCAGCCTGGGAGAACAATGAAAACGCGATCCATCTTCCGTACACTGCTCAAAGAACCATCCGATAAAGCTGTAGCAAGACATCGACGACCTGAAGCTTCAAATTTTCTATTCTTAAGTTGTTGGTATATATTCTTACTGTACGTAATTGCTGTATTCTAAATTGTAACTTTTGTGAACTTATAGTGATTGCCCAAAGTAAACGCTCAATGAGCATAGGCCTTGGAGTAAGAGTCATCCTAGGCTCCGAACCAAGTAACCAACTTGTGTTAGCGTTTGTTCTTTTCCTTTCCGCTACGTTTATCTACTTGATACGTTTTAAATCGAACGAAATAGTCACGAGCGCTATTCACCCCCCCCTCCCCCTCTAGCGCTTCTCGATCCAACAGTTTGAACATAATATTAACTGAACTACCAATATCAATAAAGGTACGAGAAATGTTATAATTTTCTATAATAGACTTGATTATTAATGCATTATTATGGAGCACTTCTACCCCCTCCATATCTCTGAGCCCAAAACTAATTTCTCGCCCGACTGCCTTTTCTGCGCTGCATCCCACAGCATGAATTTTCAACCGCCGAGCATGTGATTTTCTCGCATAGTTAGAATCACCATTTGTCAATCCTCTAGATATCATGTTAATATTACCCAAGGGAGCATTGCTACGATTTTCTTCTTGTCGTGCTGATGTTGCTTCTTGTTGCGTCTGACTGAGTGCTTGAGCTTGCCCAACCAGGAGTGGTAGAACTCCTGTCTGTACTCAGTCGTCTAGTACTCCAACTTAAGAGGACTATCCTGCCTCAGATATTGTCGGTGATTTGGGGCTGGAGAATGCTGTCGATATCGAGGATTACGAGCTTGCTGATTCCTCAGGGTATAACAATTTTCTATACTGTGAGTGCTCGTTAAATGGTATGTGCACCACCTTCATAGGATCTCTTGAGGAACCCCCACATGCTGCACAACTTGAGGTTGCGGTTCAGGATGCCATTGGGGAGGAACTGCGCGAGACCCCCTAGGTGGATGAACAGGTACCATCGAACGCTCCACATTTAGAGTGAGAGTGGGAGTAATAACTTTCTTTCTTCGAGCAGTTTGAGCTTCCTCTACATTAATAAACTCAGTCACTCGCTCGATCAATAAATCAAAATTGGCTGGAGGGTTCCTGACCAAATTCTTAAAGAAATCATTATCATTAAGCCCTTGAGAAAAGATGCTTACCAAGATCTCAATGGTAGTCGTGGGTACATCTATGGCTACCTGATTAAATCTTTTAATATAGGCTCGAATAGATTCCTTCAGCCCCTGTTTAATTGAAAAAAGACTCCATGGGGTCTTGTGATATCGCCGATTACTGGAAAAATGATGAAGAAATATCTTGCGAAAATCCTTGAAACAACTAATAGAATTATCTAGCAATCGCTTGAACCATCTTTAAGTTGCTCCTCCAAAGGTAGTAAGGAACATCCGACATTTAACACCGTCAATAAATTATTGAAGGAGAGCTGTGTTCTCAAATTTAAGAAGATGATCTTCTGGATCGGTTGCCCTAGAATATTCTCCGATATTTAAGTTTTGATAATGCTTTGGCAGAGGATCATCCAACACTCATTGAGAAAATGGAGTGATAATTCTCTCAAGAGAACTATCATTGGCTACGATCTTCCCTTTGTGTTTGCCCCATATAGGCACTTCTCCAGAAGATTCTTGTGTAACTTCCCTTCATCCTCCTTGCTCAAAAGGTGTGCGAAGAAATACTCGAGGATGTTGAACTGGGGAGAGAGGAGTAGGAAGCAAACAAGCAGGATCCTCCTCCTCTCCCCTTCTCTCCCTTGGATAAGCGGTTGTTGATATTACCAGATTTGGAGTTACAGGCAATGTACCACTAGTATTAACTTACTATTGTTACTATAATAGTTTCTGTACTCTAGTGTTGATGAGTAACTCCAGATCTTCTTGCGTCATAGTTATGGTGTTAGGTTTTCCAACTTCTTCCATCTTGTAGCTTTAGATTCAGGTAAAGATTCTCACAGATGGCGTCAAATTTGATCCTGTCTGAAATTTGCGAGAAGGTGTGCTGGCTCTGATGAACTAGGGTTTCAAGGATGATGAACTCCTGAAAATCTGGAAGAACTCCTGAAAATCTGGAAGAACTCCTGAAAATCCGGAAGAACTCCTCAATGATCTTGTACACAGTGAGATGAGCCAACAAAGTGTTAGTGACCTAAGACCGGGGTGGGGATCCCTGGCTAGGCCCTCTAATGCTCAAGTTAGTTCCTCTTTCGAAGGTGGAAGAAGAAGAAGAAGAAGAAGAAGTATAGTAACTAAATTACTTAGAAACAGAGTTTTAGATGCTAGAACTTACTTACCTTGCCAATGGAGAGGATCCCCCTTTTTATTCTACCTCATAGAACCCTCGTAGTCATGAGTCCCCAGTTTGTTATAGTTAGAAGATGAAGTCACACTTTAGGCTTCATGCAATAATCCTTTAAGGAATTTTTCTTGTACCCCAGATGTACCTCTTTTATCGTTTATAACTCATATTCCTGATGAAGTATGCATAGGAACATGTCACTATAATTGAAGAGGCTTCTAGAGATTATTTCCCGCCAAATTTGCCAGGTTGTCATACTTGTGTGCTATCTTCTGTTAAACATGTTTCCGTCGGTCATTCAAGCTGGTCGTATATATATATTGAGAATACCTTTTGTTAAGCATATCTTGGCCGGTTGATAAAGCCGATTGCATATATATATTGAGAATATCTTCTGTTAAGCATGTCTCTATTGGTTGGTCCTAGGAAGATCGTACCGGTTCCACTGTACAAAAATTTTTGTACAAGTGTCGAACATTTCCTAACAACTTATTGTGTTCTTTAGAAATTAAATTCAGAATCGCAAACGGAACTTAACATTATTTATTCCAAATTTAACTTATCTGTTCTTAGTGGTTTAGACTTAGATCGCAAACGATACTTAACATTAAAGATCCAAAATCACCTAGGTTACAAATTTAATTAAATATTTATTTCAGAAATCGGCTCCCGGGTCAAACATGGCGAGGCACTTGGCCTTCTTGGGTATGGGAACATCCACCACTGCCTCGACAAAGCCTCTTAATGAAATTCAATATTTAATTTCTTTATATAACCTTATGTTTAACCAAAAAGAATAATTGAATCACAAGATCGACAAATAAAATAAAAGAAACACAACTTCGAATTACAAATCCAAAAATCTAGAATCTCTAGCCTCTTGTGTTTGGTATTTCAAAATTCATACAAAGAAAAACTAGTATGATGCGGAAAAGAATTACTAGTTATACCTTTCTTTGTAAGAAACAACCTCTTGATCTTCTATCGTATTCCTCTTCTTATCTCGAATGTTGTGTGGGCAATGATCTACCGAGACGAGAACCATCCAAGCCCTTCTTCTTCCTTCTTCCAAGTTTTGGCCAAGCAACTTTCTCCAAGAAAAACAAGTCTCGGCCAGCAACCAAGCTCCAAGGAAAACTAGGAAACAAAATCCTCCTTTCTCTTCTTCTTCTCCAAGCTAGATCCGGCCACCAAAATAAGCTCCTAGAGATTGATGAGGTTCGGCCATAAAGGAGGAAGAAAATGAGGAGAAGATGCTAGGGTCGACCACCTCCAAGGAGAAAAAGAGAGAGGAAAAATAGAAGAGAGTTCTCTCCATGAAGGCACCCCTACCCTCTCTTTTATAATCCTTAGTCATGGCAAATGAGAACATTTAATTATAATTAAAATTCCCTTTATTTTCCATGTCATTGGTTAATAAGTAAAATTTAATAAAAATTCCTTTTAACCCCTTCTATGGTCGGCCCCTATTCATGCTCCAAATAAGGCAAGTTTTAAACACAAAATTAAAACTTCCTTATTCGTTTCCGGAAATTTTAAAATAAAAATTTCTCTAATAATTTTTCCCTTCATGGTTGGTTATAAAATGAAACTTTTATAAATTAAAATCTCTCTATTAAAACATGTGGATGATTTACAAAAAGAAAATTTTTCTCTAAAATTAAAATCTCCTTTCAATCTACAAATAAGGAAAGATATCAAATCTTTTCTTAATCTTTTGTAGAAACTATAAAAGGAAAAATTTAATTTTAAAACTCTCTTTTAAAATGATGAGGATGGTTTCATAAAAGGAAAGTTTTATCAAAAATTAAAATCTTCCTTTTAACTACAAATAAGGAAAGATATCAAACCTTTCACTTAATCTTTTGCAGAATGCTATAAAAGGAAAGATTTAAACTTTTAAACTCTCGTTTAAAACCATGGTTCCATATAAGAAAGATTTAAAAAATAAAATCCTTTTATTTTATATGTGGCCGGCCACACCAAGCTTGGGCTCCAAGCTAGGGTCGGCCACCAAAACTTGGCTCATCCTTTTGTCTTGGCCTACCCAAGCTTGAGCTCAAGCTTGCTTGGCCGACCACCTTAGGATGGGTATAAAGGTGGGTATAGGTGGGTATAATACTTTATAAACAAGAGGATACGATAGGGACCGAGAGGAGGAATTGGTTTTGGTCTCCCGATGAAATTAAGCTTCCCGTGTTCGCCCCGAACACCCAACTTAATTTCATCAATAATAATTCATACCACTAAAGAATTATTATTGAACTACCGCACCAATCCCAAATTACATTTTGGGCTCCTTCTTATTATGAGTGTATTAATCTCCCTGTGTTTAAGATGTCGGATGTCCACTAATTAATTGAGTTACTGACAACTCATTTTAATTAATATCTTAGTCCAAGAGTAGTACCACTCAACCTTATTGTCGTGTCGGACTAAGTTCACCTGTAGGGTTTAACATGACAATCCTTATGAGCTTCTCTTGGGGACATTATCAACCTAGATTTCTAGGACACAGTTTCCTTCTATAATCAATAACACACACTATAAGTAATATCATTTCCCAACTTATTGGGCCTATTGATTTATCGAGCTAAATCTCACCCTTTGATAAGTCAAAGAAATAAATACTAAATATAGGTGCTTGTTATTATATTAGGATTAAGAGCACACACTTCCATAATAACTAAGGTCTTGTTCTTTTATTAAGTCAGTATAAAAAGAACTTACCTTAAATGGTCTTGCTCAATACACTCAGAGTGTACTAGTGTAATTTTATAGTTAAAATAAACTAATACCAAATTACACTACGACTATTCCAATGGTTTGTTCCTATCCATCTTAGTCGTGAGCTACTGTTTATAATTTATAATGAACCGATAACATGATCTTCTGTGTGTGACGCCACACACCATGTTATCTATAATATAAATTAATTGAACAACTACACTTAGCATATAAATGTAGACATTTTTTACCAATGTGATTCTTTATTTCAAAATAAATGTTTACAAAAGCTAGGCTTTTAGTATACACTCTAACAATCTCCCACTTATACTAAAAGACTAAGCTTCCATATACTCTGTCATACATCTGATTCCCAATCCTTTAACATGCCCATCAAAAGCTCTTGCCTTAAGGGCCTTAGTGAAAGGTTCTCTCAGGTTATCATCTGATGCAATCTAGGCGACAACAACTTTTCCTCGTTATACGATGTCTCGTATTGGGTTGTACTTGTGCTCTATTGTGTTTACTTGCCTTATGGACTTATGGTTTCTTCGAGTTTGCTACTGCACCACTATTATTACAATAAATTGTAATAATTTTTGGACAAACCAGAAATCATGTCTAAGTCCATCATGAAGTTTCTGAGCCATTTAGCTTCTATAGCTGCCTAAGAGGCTGCCATATTCTTAGCTTCCATAGTGGAGTCTGAAAAATACCAATGCTTAACACTCCTCCATAGTTATGACTTCACTTCCTAAAGTAAACACAAAACCCCAAGGTCGACTTAATATTGTCCCTATCTGATTGGAAGTCAGAATCCGTGTAACCCACAGGAATCAAATCATCTGCTTGGTAAACTAGCATATAATCTCTAGTCCCTCTAAGATACTTCAATATATGTTTTACAGCAGTCCAATATCCCTGTCCAGAGTTACCTTGATATCTGCTATCCATGCCTACGGTAAAATAGATATCCGGTCTCGTACACAGCATAGCATACATTAGACTTCCGTCAGTCGAAGCATAAGGAACTGCCTTCATGTCCTCTATCTCCTTTGATGTCTTGGGAGACATCTCTTTTGATAAAGCTACTCCATGCCTAAAAGGTAGAAAGTCTTTCTTGGAGTCTTGTATGCTAAAATGAGCTAGGATAGTGTCGATATATGAAGCTCGGAATAAGCACAACATTCTTTTCTTGTTATCCCTGTGATCCCGAGAATATATGTGCATTCTCCCAAGTCCTTTATATCGAATTGCTTGGACAACCATACCCTTACTTCCAACAACACTTTGATATTGTTTCCAACTACCAAAAATGTCATCTACGTATAGTACAAGAAATACCACCACGTTTTCATCACACTTCTTGTATATACAAGACTCATTCGGACACTGAATAAATCCATAGGTCTGGATTATTTCATTAAACCGGATGTTCCAAGACCTTGAAGCTTTGCTTCAGTCCATAAATAGACCGATTGAGCTTATATACTAGATGCTCTTTTCCCTTTGCAATAAACCCCTTTGGTTGCTTTATATGGATGTTTTCTTCAAGACCTCCATTAAGGAAAGCTGTCTTGACATCCACTTGCCAAATCTCATAATCAATATGAGCAACAATAGATACAAGAAACCGGATAGACTTAAGCATGACTACTGGTAAAAGGTTTCCCTTTTTCAACAAGCCTTGCTTTGAAAGTTTCCACCTTCCCATCTGTCCCTCTTTCTCTATTGTAGACTTATTTTCACCCAATGACTTTTACACCATTTGGTGGTTCTATAAGCTCCCTGACTCTATTATAATACGTAGATTCTATTTCAGTATTAATTGTTCTTTGCCAAGATGCTGCATCTTTATCTTGGAGTGTTTCATCATATGTCCGGCGATCAGGTTCATGTTCACCAAGGATCAAGTCCAAAGACTCTCCCAAAATATGAATCTTTCAGGTTGCCTAACAACCCTCCCACTACGACTAGGCACTTTGTGCAATTGTGTATCATTTGTGATACGTGTTGCAGTTTCTTGTGATATTTCATCTTGTACAGTTGGTACTAGATTAGACGTGTCCTTTATTATTTCCTTAAGAACAAATTTACTTATGGGCTTGTGGTTCATTACATAGTCCTTATCTAAAAAACGGGCATTGGTGCTTACAATGACCTTCTGATTTTTAAGGACTATAAACCTCCTTTCATTTCTCTAGGATAACCCACAAATAAGTGAACTCCTATCCAACTTATCAGTGTCTCCCTTCAGCACATGTGTTGGACTACCCCAAATCCGAATATACTTTAGACTAGGTGATCCTGTGATAAGAATCGGGGGCCCACATAGGGAGGGGTCAACGACACGGGGGAGTCAAGGTCCCGGCTAAGCGGGGGGAAGCCACTTGGCCGACCGGCCGGAGTATATCCCGGGCCGGCGTGTAGATAGCTCGACCTCGGGTCGAGCTTCCGATGCTCACAAGCTCCCCTATAGCGGAACTGCCGTGCCGAGCGGGTGATCCGCTCGGCCGAACCGCAGGTCCACCAGATCGCCCTCTTGTCTAAGTATTTGACCGAGCGGCCTTCTCGCCCGGTCCGATGCGCATGCGCACCTGAGCGCCCTGGAGGCCGAGCGGACATCCCATCCGGCCCAGTAAGAGGCAAAAAACTTAGAAAAGGACAAAAAGGGGCAGTTGGGGATATCATTCTCGAGACACCTGCCGCTGACAATCGGCATGGTCGACGGCCGGGCTGTACCGAAAATCGTACGGTGGAAGTTTCCACTGACGTGGCAGAGATATGCTCAGACAATTGTGGTATGGCGTCAGGCACGCTTTTCTGACACAACCATTCTGAGGTATGCTTTGAGGAGCGTGCACGCCTCGGGAAGGGTGCACACGCCTCTCCGGGGTCCTATATAAAGACCTCCGGACTTCGACGGAGGTATTCTTTTCTCATCTATTGTAGCCACAGTCTCGTTATTTTGCCTCTGCTTCATCTCGCCGTTGCCTGACTTGAGCGTCGGAGGGCCGTCGCCGGGAACCCCCTCCCGACTTGGTTTTGTGCTTGCAGGTTCTCGCCGGAGGCTTACAACAGTCGAAGGTCTATACGTCATCACCGGGAGTGTCATGTACCCAACAATCATCGACTCAGCACTCGGACAAGATCAAATTGGCGCCGTCTGTGGGAACGCACTTGAATCCGAGCCGAGAAGATGGAAGAAGCTGGACGCCAACTCATGGTAACGCTCTCTCCCGAGGAGCTTGACGCACTCATCCAAGAGCGAGCCACAAAGATGGTCGACCAACAGCAGAAGGCCCAAGCTGAGAGGATAACGCAGCAGGCCGCCTCGGTTTCTGGAGGCCGAGCGACAATGGAGGACCGACCGGAATAATATTCTACCTGGGCTCAGAACAAGGGGCAGACCGGCACACCAGGAGACGCGTCGGCCGCCCCTATTCCATTCCATCGGGCACTGTTCCAGACGCCGTCGGAGCTGGCCCTAGCTAACCAGGGATCGTCTGATGAAGCGCCTGTGTGGGATGCCAGAAAGGGTAAAGCACCGCGTGTAGAGTCATCCCCCGAGCGAGTCAATCACCAATTCTCTGAGGCGATCTTACAAGACCCTCTCCCAAAGCATTACACTCCAATATCTATCAGAGGGTATAGTGGTGCAACCGATCCGGACGACCATCTAGGTAAGTTTGATAATGCTACTACCTTTCATCAATACACCAACGGAGTCAAATGCAGAGTCTTCCTCACTACATTGTCCGGTTCGGCTCAACGCTGATTCTGGAGGTTGTCGGACTGATCAATTAAGAGCTTCAGAGACTTCCGAATGGCATTCCTCCATCACTTTGCCAGCAGTCGACGCTATCAGAAGACTAGCGTCAGCCTCTTTTCCATGAAGCAAGGGCCAAGAGAAACTCTCCGAGCCTACATCCAGCACTTCAACCAAGCAGCTATGGACATCCCCGCGGTCTCGTCTGAGACAATGATGCATGCTTTTACACAAGGCTTAGTCGACGGGGACTTCTTTCGCTCGCTCATCAGGAAGTCACCTCGCGACTAAGACCACATGCTGAAAAAAGCAAGTGAGTACATTAACGTGGAGGAAGCGCAAGCGGCCCGAAAGAAGGAAACGCCAGGCGAGCCCTCAGCTCAAACCGAACGGAGAACACACACCAACCATCAACTACCGAGAGGACCACGTGCCGAGGGAATGAGGACACCTTAAGATTCCAGGTCGCCCGCCGTTCAACACATTGCGACCGAGCGGCCTACACAAAAGGGAAAGGTATGGACGCCTATGTTTTGCAAAATCCATCAATCAGCCACTCATAACACTCGAGACTGCCGGAGTTTCCCCCGGACAGCCAACCTGAGCCAAGGAACTATTGTCGTCGATCACCTTCACCGGACAGGCGAGCTCATCATCAACACGCTGAGCGGCGGATAGTTAGGCGTTCGCCCGAGCAGCGCCACCATCAGCAGTAACATCAGCAGCCAAGGGTCAACCCTCGAGTCCCCCATGAGCGAGCCAGACCATCTGCTCGGGAGGAAGAAAATAGAAGCAATACTACTCGAGGGAATCAATATCATCGATGGCGGACCAATAGGCGGTGACTCCAACCGAGCCCACAAGTCGTACGCCCGACGACTGGAAATTCATCCTGTGGGATGCAGCCAAAAGAGGGCGAACGAGCCGACGATCAGTTTTGGTCCTGGCGACCTCGAGGGAGTCGAAGTGGCGCACGATGACGCCCTCATCATCCGAGCGGTAATAGCCAACTACACTATTCATCGCATCTTTATTGACACAGGGAGTTCGGTCAACATCATCTTCAAGAAGGCGTTCGACCAGCTTCAGATCAACAGGGCGGAGCTGCTACCAATGACCACGCCCTTGTTCGGATTCACTGGTAATGAGGTTCAACCAGTCGGGCAGATGAAGTTGGCCATTTCACTTGGGGAAGAACCACTCAGGAGGACGCGGACCTCTAACTTCATCATTGTGGACGCTCCCTCGGCATACAACGTCATTTTGGGTCGACCGGCCCTCAACGAGTTCCGGGCTGTCGTCTCAACTTTCCATCAGAAGATCAAGTTCCCCATGGAAAACCAAGTGGGAGAAGTAAGAGGCGATCAGTTGGCATCACGACGTTGCTATGTGGAGATGGTGCGAGCCGAGTCGAGGTCCACTCGGAAGGCCCCTCGTATCGAGGTAAACGCTATAACCGAAAAGTCGCCTACTTTTGTCTATGAGGAAAAGGAGGAGGTACAGATCCACCCTGCCTGATTGGAGGCCACGACTTTCATAGCCTCCGACCTGGAGGCAAGCCAGAAGGAAGAGCTGACCAGATGTCTCCAACAAAACCACGACGTCTTCGCATGGTCGACGCACGAGCTGCCAGGAATCTCGCCGAGCGTCGCGCAGCACGAGCTGCACGTCTGGCCGGACGCTCATCCCGTCAAGCAAAGGAAGCGGGACTATAGTGCCGAGCAGAACGCCATCATACGGGCGGAAGTCGAGAAGCTCTTGGAGGCCGGCCACATATGCGAGGTATAGTTCCCAAGCTGGCTTGCAAATGTGGTGCTAGTATCCAAGCCCGGCAATAAATGGAGAGTCTGCATCGACTTCCATGATCTGAATAAGGCCTGTCCGAAGGATTTTTACCCACTGCCCCAGATCGACCAAATGGTGGACTCAACTGCCGGGTGCGAACTGATATGCATGCTGGATGCTTATCAGGGTTATCACCAAGTGTCGCTCGCCCGAGAAGACCAAGAGAAAGTTAGCTTTATTACGGCGGACGGTACCTACTGCTACAATGTGATGTCGTTCGGACTGAAGAATGCCGGAGCAACCTACCATCGGCTCATGAACAAGGTGTTCCGAAAGCAGATCGGGCGGAACTTGGAGGTATACGTAGATGACATACTTATTAAATCACTCCGAGAGGCCGACCTGTGTGCAGATATAGAAGAAACCTTCCAAATGCTGAGAACATATGGAGTCAAGTTGAACCCCCAGAAGTGTCTGTTCGGAGCCAAAGGCGGACGCTTCCTGGGATACATCGTCACCGAGCATGGAATTGAGGCGAACCCTGGCAAGGTGAAGGTATTGCAGGATATGCCGCCACCCAGAAATCTCAAGGAAGTTCAGCGTCTCACCGGTCGGTAACAGCATTATCGCGATTCATCTCCCGGAGGGCCAACCGGGCCTTGCCCTTCTTCAAGATTCTGCGCCAAGCTACTAAATTCCAGTGGGATGAAGAATGTGACCGGGCATTCGAAGCTTTGAAGGTTTATCTGAACTCTTTGCCTGTATTAGCCAAGCTAATTATCTGCGAGCCGCTCCGCGTCTATTTATCATTGACCGAGCATGCTGTTGGCTCGGAATTGGTACGGCCGGACGGCGAAGAACAACCAGTGTATTTTCTAAGTCACATTCTGAAGGATGCTGAATGCCGCTACACTGGTCTCGAGAAGCTTGCTTTAGCGTTAGTCCTTGCTGCTCGGAGGCTCCGGCGTTACTTCTTGGCACACACGATAATCATTATGACAAACAGTCCTCTAGGGAGAGTCCTCCTCAACCCAGAGGCATCTGGACGGCTTATAAAATGGACAACCGAGCTTAGTGAATTCAACATCTAGTACCAGCCTCGAACGGCAATTAAGGCGCAGTCTTTAGTAGATTTCATAACTGAAGTACGGAACCCCGAGCCAGCAGCTTTATGGAAAATATTTATGGATGGCTCGTCCACTCGGCTCGAAAGTGGAATCGGTATCTTACTACTTTCTCCTCAAGAAGAGCGGATGCATCTGTCTGTACGGCTGGATTATTAAGCAACAAATAATGAAGCTGAATATGAGGCCCTCATAGCCGGCCTGCAGGATGCTCGACATGTCGGGGTCAGTCGGGTGGCCCTCTACTCAGACTCTCAGCTCACCGCCCAGCAGCTTTCAGGAGCTTTCAAGATAAACAATGTACGACTCAGGCTCTATGCAGACGCCTTCGAGAAGCTCAAAACCAACTTCGAGGAAGTTGTCATACAGAAGATTCCCCAAACGAAGAACCAGTCGGCAGACGAATTAGCCAAACTCGCAAGTTCAATATCACCGGTCGTCATCCAGCAACCAATCGAACATGTATCTTTGGTGGCACACATCGACAGAATGGAAGGCCTCACGTTCCCGAGCGATTGGAGAGCGGGCATAATGGAATTTTTACGCTCTGGAACTACACCGTCCAATCGGGAGGCAGCCCAGTTACTGAGAAGAAGAGCTGGTCGGTTCACCCTCATAGGGGACCAGCTCTACAAGAAGGCTTTCTCACGACCGTTGCTAAAGTGCATCAGCTCAGAGGATGCGGAATATATATTAAAGGAAGTGCATCAGGGATCTTGCGGAGGACATCCGGGTGGTCGCTCGCTGGCAAGGAAGATCCTGTTGGCGGGGTACTTCTGGCTGACCCTTCAAGAAGATGCCACCTGGACCGTCGCCCACTGCCTTTTCTGCCAGAAACACCACTGCTTCTCCCATCGGCCAACAGAAGAGATGAAGGCGTCTACGGTATCCTGTCCGTTCGACCAGTGGGGTATGGATATTGTAGGGCCTTTTCCCATGGCGACCTGACAGCGGAAGTTCTTATTGGTAGAGGTGGATTATTTCTCAAAATGGGTCGAGGCTGAGCCGCTAGCAAGAATAACCGAGCAGATGATCAAGAAGTTCATCTGGCAACACATAATATGCCGGTTCGGCATTCCCCGACGGCTCGTGTCCAACAATGGGCGGCAGTTCGTCGGTCAAGAGCTCCAAGCATGATGCGAAGGGTATGGCATCCAGTAACACTTCACTTCCGTAGCATATCCCCAGAGCAATGGGCAGACCGAGGTCACCAATCGGGAGATCCTTCGGATTCTTCGCGTTCGGCTCGACCATATAGGGAGAAGCTGGGTGGATGAAATGTCGGGCGTGCTATGGGCCATCCGCACGACCCCAAAAGAGGGAATGTGCATTACTCCGTTTCACTTGGTTTATGGAGGAGAGGCGGTCGTCCCAGTCGAAGTCGGTGTGGAGTCCGAGCGGATATTGGGCTACGACAAGGACAATGCCGAATGGAGACAGCTGGAGCTGGATTTGATTGACGAGGAGCGAGCCAAAGCAGTCGTCCGGCTAATGGCATACCGGTAAAGGATGAAGCAGAGTTATAACAAGCGAATAATCCCCAGAGCGTTTTAGGTCGGCGACCTGGTATGGAAGAAGGTAAAGTCGGTCGGCGATGTGAGTAAGCTGGAGGCCCCATGGGTCGGCCCCTTTAAGGTTATTGAAAAGCTCCGATCGGGCGCCTACTATCTCGAAGATCAAGATGGGCGACGGCTAGAACGACCATGGAGCGCGAACCATCTCCAGCCGTACCGAGCTGGGTGAAAGGTGCGCCAATGTAATCATTTAAGCATGTTTTCGTTCTCCTGTACCCTTTAGCTGCAGGAATGGAATCACAAAACACAAAGGTATACCGATTTTCACCGAATGACCACCTCCATCAAACCGTCGAGCGGCGACGTTAAATCCCAGAGTCGAACCGGCGACTATAAACCCCTCGGCCTGAAGACCGTCGAGCGGCGACATTAAATCCCAGAGTCGAACCGGCGACTTTAAACCCCCCAGCCCGAAAATCGTCGAGCGGCGATGTTAAATCCCAGAGTCGGACCGGCGACTATAAACCCCCCGGCCCGAAGACAGCCCGAAGACCGTCGAGCGACGACGTTAAATCCCAGAGTCGAACCGACGACTATAAACCCCCCGGCCCGAAGACCGTCAAGCGGCGACGTTAAATCCCAGAGTCGGACCGACGACTATAAACCCCCCGGCCCGAAGACCGTCGAGCGACGACGTTAAATCCCAGAGTCGGACCGGCGACTATAAACCCCCCGGCCCGAAGACCGTCGACCGGCGACTATAAACCCCCCGACCCGAAGACCGTCGAGCGACAACGTTAAAAATGGTCGGCGACTATAAACCCCCCGGCCCGAGGATCGCCAAGCGGCGATGTGAAACCCAGAGTTGGACTGGTGGCTATTAAAAAGCCGGCTTATCGCCGATCAACTTTTGTAGTGATTCGGCTAGGGCGTCGCTTGAGCTTAACAAGACTCAAGTGGTCTTATACTCGATTGTCGAGCGACAGTTCAGAAATCAGAAGATGTTCCCACAAATTCGGTGAAGACCAAAAGAGCGGATAACCCACATACACACAGCAAAGGAGCAATAAAGAAAGTTCATTAAGTCAAAAAAGGATGACATGCAACATAAGATAGGCTGAACGGCCAGTACATACGCCACGATTTCACTCTAGATAATTAAAAACCTCATCCGGGATCGTGGTCAGAAGATCAGCGTGATCCCAGACAGGAATATTGAAGTCCTTAGGAAGCCGGCCCTTGGTCTTCAGGTAGTCGGCCGTGGCAGTAATAGCTAACTCAAATGCGTGGACGAGCCGATTGTAGGTCTTCTCCACAAATTTCTCCGAGCGGATATAGTTCTGCTGCATGATAGCAACCCGGCCCGGTTCGGAGTCTTGGTATTCTTTGAAAGCAGCTCAGGAGGCCTCTAATGCGTCTTGAAGGGTCTTCAGATCACTCTGAAGAGTGGCCACCTCCGCCGAGCGGCCGTCCTTCTCAGTTGTCAGCAGGTCGGTCAATTCATTGATTTTCACCTCCAGCGCCCGGGCCTCAGCATTCTTCGCCTCCAGGTCGGTGATGGCCTGATTCTTTTTGTCGGTGGCCAATGTGATCTTCTTGTCATATGTTTTGACTTGGGTCTCAAGCTGGTCCACCATGGTCTGCAAGCCCGAGGATCGGTGTCGCTCGGCCTCCAGCAGTTTATTGGTCTTCTCCAGATCAGCCTTCAGCTCGGCGTAAGAAAGGCCTTGAAGAGGAGGGCCACCAGAGACCTTGAGTTTTTTGAATTCCTCCTCGAGGAAAGCTAAGCGGTGGCAGACCGCTATACTTTCCACCCAATGCTGTGATTCGGTTAAAAATGTAAAGAATAGTCAATACCGAACGGGGGATAAGAAATAAAGGCTTGCAAGAGTTACCCCGGTAGTTTGTTGCAGATAGTTGTTGCCGAGCAGCCCAGGTGGCATCACGCCCACGCGCGCTTGGGCGTCCTCCCAGACTTTCGTGAGGGGCCCCCGAATTGTTATCAAGTGTTCGAGGCTCGACGACTGCTCAGCATTCTACAAATATTCCTCTATTGGTAGGTGGAGCAGAGCCTTGATCGTCCTGCGCCGGCCCGGAGTAGACTGAGCGAACGCGGATGGGGCAGAAGATTGTCCGGCCGGCTCAGAGTGAATAAGAGATCGCTTGATTATCTAGCGAGCTGGAGGAAGCGAGCTAAGAGGCTGAGCCGCTACGGGGTCGGAAGGCTAGTCTCCTTGAGATAGGGTCCTGTCAGACGACAGCGCTTCCACAGACGCAAGAGCTGGAGGGTCGTCCATCCGTTCGGATGCGCGAACGGCGGAGGTGGCCGAGCGGGTTCGGGTTCCCGTTCGGCAGCGTTTACACCCGACTAATGGAAGTTCATCGTCAGCAGATCCGGCTTCCTCGGGCTGAGGGGTCGGTTGCGCACTCTATGGGGTGGTCTCCCCAGCTGCGTCGATGGTGACCGTCCGAGCGGCGGACGCCTCGCCCGCCGTCTGCACCTCTTCACTCCCACCTTCATGAGAGCTGATCGGGGTGATACCTAGTTTTTCCACCTCCTGCGCGGTGGCCGCCTCTATCTCGGCGGCCCTGCGTTTCAGCTTGCCGAACACCACCGCTTTCATCATGGTCTCGGCTGCGAGAAAGAAAAAAAATCAGTTAGACTCAAAGAGAAGGAGAGAAGGTTATGTCTTACCAGGGCCGTTCGGAAGTCGCGTTCGGATCGGACTCAATCCGAATAGATACATCATCCCCTCGGGCAATAGCTTATGGATGTCCTGCTTCAGCCCGGCCAGCAGATTAGCCGCGTGTAGAAAGGCAGGCTCGGTCCGATACCTTTGCAGGTCGGGGGTCAGAAACGAAGTTAGCCATTGGGTTCGGAAGGGTGGCGGCTCGGGAAGACTTAAAAAGAAGAAATGATCCTTCCAATGCTTGTTGGAGGTGGGCATTTTGTCGAAAAAGACCAAGCCGATCCACGATTGAAATAGGAAGGTACCGATCTCGGATTGTTTGGGGTAATAAAAATAGTGAAAGATTTGAGGCTTGAGTGGAATATTGTGCACCCGGAAAAGCACGACTACGCCGCACAACAGCCTAAAGGAATTAGGCACGAGCTGGCCAAGCAGAATGTGAAAATAATTGCAAACTTCTAAGATGAATGGGTGGATCAGAAACCTAAGGCCACCTATAAATTGGTCGCAGAAGAGGGTAACAGTCCCGGCCGGCGGGTCATGTGGCCGGTTGGATGACTCGGCCAAAATGAGTTTATGGTCAGCAGGAATGTCATATGTATTAATCAGTCTAAAGGCATCCCCCGAATCAAACTGACTCTCCATGGTTTGATACCAAAGGTCGGGAGAGGGGGCAGAAGAATTGGCCATTACCACCGGAATGCGAAGCAAAGGAAGAATAGAAAAGGCGACGAGGGAGGTGGGCAGAACAGTGCCCACGAAGCACAGACACCACCGGAATGCGAAGAAAAGCACGAAGGGAATGAAAAAGGAACGGGCAGAGAGTTCTTACAAAAAAAAAAGATGGTTGGAGAAGAGAGCAAATGGTCGGAAGGCGGAGAACCGGTTCACCGGAGAACAGAGCAGGAGCCTTCGAAAACACAGGCGCGATAAAGCGGAAGCGGCAGAAGGAGAGGAGGCGGCCTTATAAAGGTTGGGCTCGAACGGTCAGAACCGTCCGATCAAGGGCAAGGGATCCGATGAGCACATCCGACCATTGAATTCAAAGCGCCAGGGGTCACCTCGAGCATGACAGCTCGAGCAGGCAATGCCGGCTGCCTGGCCACGTGGCGTTATCCCGTAAGGTGCATTTAATGACATCCATTACGCAGGCGTAGGCGCGTGCTCAGCCTTAATGGCCAGAATTTATGCGAAACCCGAGGAAATCCGAAGGACATCAACATCGACTGACGCTGGGTTGGCAAGATAGACGACTGTAAGACCAGTGTTCGCCAAGTACCGGCGGGTGATATGTCGAGCGGCATCGTTCATTGCACAGTGCCCGATCGGATAAATATTTATGCTAGGGGCAGAGCGGCCGTGATGTCACCAGGCCAGTGGTCCAATCAGTCGGACTTGCAGCCTCCTTTGACTAGACTTGAAGGGAAGGCACGTGATCCTGTGGTAAGAATCGGGGACCCACATAGGGAGGGGTCAACGACACGGGGGAGTCAAGGTCCCGGCTGAGCGGGGGGAAGCCACCTGGCCGACCGGCCAGAGTATATCCCGGGCCGGCGTGTAGATAGCTCGACCTCGGGTCAAGCTTCCGACGCTCACAAGCTCCCCTATAGCGGAACTGCCGTGCCGAGCGGCCGATCCACTCGGCCGAACCGCAGGTCCACCAGATCGCCCTCTCGTCCAAGTATTTGACCGAGCGGCCTTCTCGTCCGGTCCGATGCGCATGCGCACCTGAGCGCCCTGGAGGCCGAGTGGACATCCCGTCTGGCCCAGTAAGAGGCAAAAAACTTAGAAGAGGACAAAAAGGGGCAGCTGGGGATATCATTCTCAAGACACCTGCTGCCAACAATCGGCATGGTCGGTGGTCGGGCTGTACCGAGGATCGTACAGTGAAAGTTTCCACTGACGTGGCAGAGATATGCTCGGACAATTGCGGTATGGCGTCAGGCACGCTTTTCTAGCACAACCATTCTGAGGTATGCTTTAAGAAGTGTGCACGCCTCAGGAAGGGTGCACGCGCCTCTCCGGGGTCCTATATAAAGACCTTCGGACTTTGACGGAGGTATGCTTTTCCCATCTACTGTAGCCACAGTCTCGTTATTTTGCCTCTGCTTCATCTCGTCGTTGTCTGACTTGAGCATCGGAGGGTCATCGCCAGGAACCCCCTCCCGGCTCAGTTTTGTGCTTGCAGGTTCTCGCCGGAGGCTTACAATAGTCGAAGGTCTATACGTTATCATCGGGAGCGCCACGTACCCAGTGTTCATCGACTCAGCACTCGGACAGGGGCTTGTGGTTCATTACATAGTCCTTTTCTAAAAACGGGCATTGGTTCTTACAATGACCTTCTGATTTTTAAGGACTATAAACCTCCTTTCATTTCTCTAGGATAACCCACAAACAAGTGAACTCCTATCCAACTTATCAGTATCTCCCTTCAGCACATGTGCTGGACTACCCCAAATTCGAATATGCTTTAGACTAGGCTTACACCCATTCTACAATTCTATGGGAGTAGAGGGTTCTGACTTTAGAAGGTACTATGTTCACTTCCGTTTCCAGAGTATATCCTCAAAATGAATTTGGTAATTCTGAATAACTCATCATTGATCTAACTATTTCCATAAGAGTCATATTCCTTCATTCTACTACACCATTCTATTGGGGTGTACCAGGTGCAGTCAGTTGGGATTGAATCCTGACTTCTGATAAGTGACTCCTAAACTCTCCTACGAGGTACTCACCACTACGATCTCACCGTAGTGTTTTGATACTTTTATCTTGACGTTTCTCCACATCAGCTTTGTACTCTTTGAACTTATCAAATCACTTAGACTTGCGGCGCATCAAGTAAATATACCCGTATCTCGAATAGTCGTCTATAAAAGAGACGAAATATTCGGAACCACCTCTTGCCTGGATAGTCATAGGTCCACACAAATCAGAATGAACCAATTCCAACACTTCTTTAGCTCTATACCCCTAAGACTTAAAAGGCCTCTTGGTCATTTTTCCTTCCAAGTAAGACTCGCAGGTTGGAAAGTTTTTCACCACCAATGAACCCAGAAGTTCATTGGCTATTATCTTTTGAATCCTACTCAAGTCAATATGACCTATCCTTAGATGTCAAAGATATGATTGGTTCATTTCCAAAGGTTGCTTTCTCTTATTAGAGTTAGAAGATGTGTTATTAATTTCCATTTGTTGCATCGTGGGAGTCATTGGATTATAAATTGTCAACCAACGTACCAGAACAGATAACTTCCCTATTATTCTTGATAACAACTTTGTTATCAAAAGAGACAGAATATCAAGTTCTTTGATAGTTTAGAAACCAAAATCAAGTTCTTTCTAGACTTGGTACGTAAAGGCAATTTCTCAAAATCCATATTTTATTCCTATCAGAGGATAAACATCTTCCACTACAACAGCTGCTACTTTTGCAGTAGTGCCCATGTAGACAGTGTTTTCCCTTTCATATAGTTGTCGGGTTTCCTGGAACCCTACAATGAATTGCAGACATGATCAGTGGCTCCTGTATCTACACACCAGGTACCGGTAGATAACACCACTAAACATGTTTCTATAACTAATGAATAAAATACACCTATATTGTTCTTAGTTCTGAGAGGACAGTCCACCTTAATGTCTAAGTTTTGTTTCCAATCATTATAATTGGGATAATTAAGTCTATTCTATAGTATAACAGCTAGGGGATTGATAACCTAAGAACCACAAAACATTTGGTCAAGACTTTAGAATTTAAAATAATATTGATTCCTCAAACAATATCATTTAAATTCACCAACACCTCACACACCGTGAATTTTGTATGCCACGATAGTGTGGACGTATACAAATTCAAACATTTGTAAGAGGAGGGTTTTACCCATTAATAACCTTGTCAACCTATCTTTATGACAAATAAAATTACCTCAAACACCATGAATTTTGTATGCCACGACAGTGTGGACGTATACAAATCCAAACATTTATAAGAGGGGTTTTACCCATTAATTTTATTATCTGGTCAACTTGACAAATAAAATTACCTCAAACACTGTGAATTTTGTATGCCACGATAGTGTAGATGTATACAAAATCTCAACATTTGTAAGAGGGGGTTTTAATTTTATTATCTTGTCAACCTATCTTTATGACAAATTAATAGTTGGTTTTCCTTCGGTCACACAAATAATAGCAGTGATTCCGATGGAGAGGATACTATTAAATGTGCCTAAGTGTATACCATTACTTGATACTTAGTCCATTAAATAAGATTGTGCCTCTTCCGATGGAGAAGATCACAGGCTCCTAATTAATTTTCTATAATAATCCAAAATGAAAGTTTGATCTAGTGATCCGCAAACAAACTCATCCGATATGAAGGAATGCACTCAGAGCCAATGCGCAAGTTTGTTTGCATCACCTACAAACCAGTAATGGAGACCGTGAAATTTATTTAAAAATCTCTCTCCCACTTAGTTATTTAAGGTGAGGAATTTTAACCTAGCAAGAACACATCATAGTAAATAAAAGCAATAAATATGGAAATTAATTTTCCAGCTATTATGGCCTTTTCCATCACTATCCTTCGCGTGCCGCCAGCCCTAGGGTTCATGATGTCGGGTCCATCTAGCTTCCTTTTCCGTTGTGCCTTTGGTCCTTCAATAGCACCACGCCTCGTAAGGATACGATTTGCGACAGAAAAAATAAAATTTTACATACATCGATCCTATATTCCACAAGGGAATGTACATCAAGTCTAGATCGAACATAAATGTAAAATCCTAGGCCTAATACAGCTCCTGCTGTATTAGTTAAATACAATCATGCACACACAATAAAATGCCCTTGACATGTCCAAGGGTCAAATCACACACAATAACCATAAGCCATAATAGTTGGAGCCTGCAACCACAGAGTTAGCATATCCTACTATTATCCTGCCAAAATTATGTATAACATGTGCATAATTTAAACTGAAAACCAAACACAGAGAGGCAAACCCTAGCTCTGATACCAATTGTTGGTTGGTCCTAGGAAGAACGTACCGATTCCACTGTACAAAAATTTTTGTACAAGTGTCGAACCTTTCCTAACAACCTATTGTGTTCTTTAGAAATTAAATTCAGAATCGCAAATGGAACTTAACATTATTTATTCCAAATTTAACTTATCTGTTCTTAGTGGTTTAGACTTGGATCGCAAACGATACTTAACATTATAGATCCAAAATCACCTAAGTTACAAATTTAATTAAATATTTATTTCAGAAATCGGCTCCTAGGTCAAACATGGCGAGACACTTGGCCTTCTTGGGTATGTGAACATCCACCACTGCCTCGACAAAGCCTTTTAACGAAATTCAATATTTAATGTCCTTATATAACCTAGGTTTAACCAAAAAGAACAATTGAATCACAAGATCGACAAATAAAATAAAAGAAACACAACTTCGAATTACAAATCCGAAAATCTAGAATCTCTAGCCTCTTGTGTTTGGTATTTCAAAATCCATACAAAGAAAAACTAGTATGATGCGGAAAAGAATTACTAGTTATACCTTTCTTTGTAAGAAACAACCTCTTGATCTTCTATCATATTCCACTTCTTATCTCGGACGTTGTGTGAGCAACGATCTACCGAGACGAGAACCATCCAAGCCCTTCTTCTTCCTTCTTCCAAGTTTCGGCCAAGCAACTTTCTCCAAGAAAAACAAGTCTCGGCCAGCAACCAAGCTCCAAGGAAAACTAGGAAACAAAATTCTCCTTTCTCCTCTTCTTCTCCAAGCTAGATCCGGCCACCAAAACAAGCTCCTAGAGATTGATGAGGTTCGGCCACAAAGGAGGAAGAAAAGGAGGAGAAGATGCTAGGGCCAACCACCTCCAAAGAGGAAAAGAGAAAGGAAAAATAGAAGAGAGTTCTCTCCATGAAGGCACCCCTACCCTCTCTTTTATAATCCATGGTCATGACAAATAAGAAAATTTAATTATAATTAAAATTCCCTTTATTTTCCTTGCCATTGGTTAATAAGGAAAATTTAATAAAAATTCCTTTTAACCCCTTCTATGGCTGACCCCTATTCATGCTCCAAATAAGGCAAGTTTTAAACACAAAATTAAAACTTCCTTATTTGTTTCCGAAAATTTTAAAATAAAAATTTCTCTAATAATTTTTCCCTTCATGGTTGGTTATAAAAGGAAACTTTTATAAATTAAAATCTATTTATTAAAACATGTGGATGATTTACAAAAATGAAAGTTTTCTCTAAAATTAAAATCTCCTTTCAATCTACAAATAAGGAAAGATATCAAATCTTTTTTTAATCTTTTTTAGAAACTATAAAAGGAAAATTTTAATTTTAAAACTCTCTTTTAAAATCATGAGGATGGTTTCATAAAAGGAAAGTTTTATCAAAAATTAAAATCTTCCTTTTAACTATAAATAAGGAAAGATATCAAACCTTTCACTTAATCTTTTGTAGAATGTTATAAAAGGAAAGATTTAAACTTTTAAACTCTCTTTTAAAACTATGGTTCCACATAAGAAAGATTTAAAAAATAAAATCCTTTTATTTTATATGTGGCCGGCCACACCAAGCTTGGGCTCCAAGCTAGGGCCGACCACCAAAACTTGGCTCATCCTTTTGTCTTGGCCGGCCCAAGCTTGAGTTCCAAGCTTGCTTGGCCGGCCACCTTAGGATGGGTATAAAGGTGGGTATAGGTGGGTATAATACTTTATAAATAAGAGGCTACGATAGGGACCGAGAGGAGGAATTGGTTTTGGTCTCCCGATGATATTAAGCTTCCCGTGTTCACCCCGAACACCCAACTTAATTTCATCAATAATAATTCATACCACTAAAAAATTATTATTGAACTACCGCACCAATCCCAAATTACATTTTGGGCTCCTTCTTATTATGAGTGTGTTAATCTCCCTGTGTTTAAGATGTCAGATGCCCACTAATTAATTGAGTTACTGACAACTCATTTTAATTAATATCTTAGTCCAAGAGTAGTACCACTCAACCTTATTGTCGTGTCGGACTAAGTCCACCTGTAGGGTTTAACATAACAATCCTTATGAGCTCCTCTTGGGGACATTATCAACCTAGATTTCTAGGACACAGTTTCCTTCTAAAATCAAGAACACACACTATAAGTAATCTCATTTCCCAACTTATCGGGCTTATTGATTTATCGAGCTAAATCTCCCCCTTTGATAAGTCAAAGAAATAAATACTAAATATATGTGTTTGTTATTATATTAGGATTAAGAGCACACACTTCCATGATAACTAAGGTCTTGTTCTTTTATTAAGTCAGTATAAAAAGAACTTACCTTAAATGGTCCTATTCAATACACTCAGAGTGTACTAGTATAATTTTATAGTTAAGATAAATTAATACCAAATTACACTACGACTATTCCAATGGTTTGTTCCTATCCATCTTAGTCGTGAGCTACTGTTTATAATTTATAAAGAACCGATAACATGATCTTCTGTGTATGACACCACACACCATGTTATCTACAATATAAATTAATTGAACAACTATATTGTTAGGTTTTTCGGGCCGCGAAAATCGCTTTTTCGCGTCGCGGAAATCCCGAAACTCCCTAACCAACGGATCCGTGCAAAGAAAATTTTTCGAAAACTACGAGTACGAGTTTACCTAGATCTACACTTAGATCTACAAGGGAAAAAGGTTATACCTTTGAAGCGAAGCCCTTCGCAATCCCGCAAGTCCAAGGTATGCCGGATCTCAAGATTGTCAACGTAGACAATCCTCTAGAAGTATCCACACGAACAAGATGTGTTCTCTAACACACAAGGATGGAGAAGAGAGCACCATAAGTGTGCTAGCACTTTCTAGGGCTCTCGGATGGGAATGAAAAGAAAAAGGATAGAGAAGAGAAATAGAATGGATCTTATAAATACTCTTTTTCTTCTTCTATGTGACAATCACTCTACCTTTTTCTTCATGAAACTCAAACTCATTCACCTTCTTTCTTGCTTGAAAACTTTCGGCCAAGAGAAGAGGAGAGGGAGAGCTTGAGAAAGAAGAAGATGCAATTAGCCTTCAATGAAAAATAATGAATCCCATTCATTTTGAGTGGCCGGCCACATCAAGAGTAACTCCTCTCATTAATGTGGCCGGCCACATTAAAGCAAAGGAGAAGATGTAACTTCCATTAGGTGGCACAATCATGTATTAACTATGATGATGTGGCACATCATCATTGGCCACTTAATGCCAAGTCACACATATGATGTGGCATAAAGTCAAGTCAAACTTGACTCTTTCTCTTCCTCTCAAGTCAAGTCAAACTTGACTTAATCTCTCTCATGGTTGATCTAATCCAACCATTTAATTCAAGCCAATTTAATATAATGAATCTAATTCATTTAATTAAATTGATTCAATGAGTCATAATCTAAATTAGACTCATTAAACACATGAATCAACTTGAGTCCAACTCAATTAGCCCAATTAAGATTACTCTTAATCCAATTTAATTCATCAAATGAATCTAATCCTCTTGGTTCATCATATGAACCTAATCTCCATCCACTTGTTCTTTGTGTGTGACCCAATAGGTTCTTGTAACGTTGGCAATGCCCCTAAACTCATTTAGAAGCATAAGTAATGAGCGGTATCTAGCAATACATCATTACTACCCAAGTTACAAAAATATTGAGATCCAACATCACCTTGTGACTACTAATTGTGACTCCTCACAATATATGACAAGTGTCCTTCTATCCTAGACATCTAGATTGATCAATGTGAGGCATAGACCGTGTCATCCTCTAATCAATCTAAATCTTGAACTCCAAGTAGACTCACTCGATCAAATGAGCTCAATATCTAATATTGATTCATTTGGGCATGGCCATGCACTTCATGGTCTCACTCTATCAAGAATATCGATGTCGCTCTCGTCATATAGGAGGGATAGATCCCATCTACATCACTCACATCCCTCCGCATAATTTGTTACATACCCAGTAATCGCCTTTATAGTCCACCCAGTTACGGGTGACGTTTGACGAAACCAAAGTACATAACTCCTTATGTAGGAAGCCATGGTGACTTCAGGTCTAACGACTAGTAGTCATACTAATAGCCACATGAGAAAGTATATGACACTCATATAATGATCCATGATACTTTCTCATGGCGGGTCATTCAGTATACATTCTCCAATGCATACCCATGTATCAACTTGATATCTCCATATCCATGACTTGTGAGATCGAGTCATCGAGTTGACCTACATGCTAGTCTTATTGCATTAACATTGTCCCTGAATGTTAATACTCGACTAGGAATGATTAAGAGTAGTGTTCCCTATATCATCTCACTATCGATTCAACCAATCGATTGATATAGGTAAGAACATTCTACTCAAGGTCGTTATTATACTTAGTTTATTTGACACCAATACAAGTAAGTATAATAACCAAAAACCAAATGCCTTTATTTATATAGAATATGATACAACAAGTCCAAAATATAATCATCAAATGATTGACTCTAGGGCTCTAGCTAACAATCTCCCACTAGCACTAGTGCCAATCAGTGTAGGCTCTAAACCCTAATGACCTAGTGTGACCATCATGCTTCCTCTGTGCCAAAGTCTTGGTCAAGGGATCTGCGATGTTAGCATCTGTAGGTACTCTGCAAATCTTCACTTCTCCTCTCTCGATGATCTCTCGAATGAGATGGAAGCACCGTAGTATGTGTTTGGTCCGCTAGTGTGAGCGAGGTTCCTTCGCCTGTGCTATAGCTCCATTGTTGTCACAATAGAGCTCAATAGGGTCAGCAATACTAGGAACCACCCCAAGTTCAGTGATGAACTTGCGAATCCAAACTGCCTCCTTTGTTGCCTCTGATGCAGCAATATACTCGGCCTCTGTCGTAGAATCAGCTACTGTATCCTGCTTCGAACTCTTCCAGCTCACAGCACCACCATTTATGCTAAACACGAACCCTGACTGCGATCGATAATCATCCTGGTCGGTCTAGAAGCTAACATCACTGTAACCCTTTACAGCTAGCTCATCATCACCTCCATATATCAAGAAATATTCTTTAGTCCTTCTTAAGTACTTAAGAATATTCTTGACCGCTATCCAGTGACTTTCACCTGGATCTGACTGGTATCTGCTCGTCATGCTCAAAGCATATGAGACATCAGGTCGAGTACATAGCATGGCGTACATGATAGATCCTATGGCTGAAGCATAAGGGATATGATCCATGCGGTCTCTCTCCTCTCTAGAAGAGGGATCTTGAGTCTTCGAAAGACTCACGCCATGTGACATCGGCAGAAACCCCTTCTTGGAGTTCTGCATGGCAAACCGAAGGAGTACCTTGTCAATGTATGTACTCTGACTTAGGACAAGCAATCTCTTAGATCTATCTCTATAGATCTGTATCCCTAGAATGCGGGATGCCTCACCTAAGTCCTGTTGGTTGCTACTCGGAAAACCTAGTGGTTCCACTGTACAAAAATTTTGTACAAAGGTCTGAACCTTTTCCTAGCTACCATGTGTTCTTTTAAATTAAATTTTGGATCGCCTGCGGAATTTAACACGTTTGATCCAAAACTTAATCTATTTATTCTTTTAGGTTTTGACTTGGATCTCCTGCGGAACTTTACACGTTTGATCCAAATCACCTAAGTTATTAATTCCATTAAATATTAATTTCCAAAATTGGTTCCCAGTACTGACGTGGCGAGGCACATGACCTTCTTGGATATGGGAGCAACCACCACCGACTAGACAAAACCTTTTAAAGAAAGCTAATATTTAATTTCCTAAAATAACTTTAGGTTAACCGAAAAGAACAATCAAATCACAAGGAAAAGAAAAAACAAAAGAACACAATATCGAAAAATATATTCGAAATACTAGAATCGTAAGCCTCTTGTATTTGGTATTTATTTCCAAAAATAACTAGTATGATGCGGAAAGGAAAAATTACTAGTTATACCTTTTAGAAAGACCTCTTGATCTTCTACCGTATTCCTCTTCTAACCTCAGACGTTGTGAGGGCAATGATCTTCCGAGATGAGAAATCACCAACACACCTTCTTCTCCTCCTTGCTAGGTTCGGCCAAAACAAAAGCTTCACCAAGGATGAAGAATAACACCAACCAAGCTCCAAGGGATGCAAGCTTTCTCTCCTTCTTCTCCAAGTAGTATCCGGCCACCACAAGAGCTCCAAGGGAGATGAAGAATTCGGCCACCACAAGAGCTCCATAGAAGTTGTAACCCATGAAGGCACCCCTACCTCTTCTTTTATATTCCTTGGCTTTGGCAAATAAGGAAATTTATTTATAATAAAATTTCATAACTTTCCTTGACAACAATTAATTAATAAAAATTAAATAAAATTTTCTAATTAATTGTATGTGGCCGGCCACCTCATGTAGAGTAAATAAGATAAATTTTAATCAACAATTAAAACTTCCTTATTTGTCTTTGGAAATTTTAAAAAATAAAATTTCCCTTTATAATCCCTTCATGGTTGATAAAAAGAAATTTTTATAATTTTAATTTTAATTTTTTAATATGTGAATAATTTTTAAAGAGAAAAATAAAATATCTTTCCAATCTACAAATAAGAAAAGAGATCTAATCTCTTTCTTTAATCTTTTGTAGATCCTTTTAAGAGAGATATTTTAATTTTAATTCTCTTTAATAAATTATATCTTCCACATAATAAAAATTAAAAATTAAAATTCTTTTTAATTTAATGGGGGCCGGCCACCTAAGCTTGGGTTCAAGCTAGGGCCAGCCACCCATGAATTAAGGCTTGGTCGGCCCTAGCTTGAACCACAAGCTAGCTTGGTCGGCCCCTATATCATGGGTACAAAGGTGGGTATAGGTGGGTATAGTACTCTATAAATAAGAGGCTACGATAGGGACCGAGAGAAGGAATTGGTTTGGTCTCCCGATAAAATTAAACATCCCTTGTTCGCCCCGAACACACAACTTAATTTTATCAATAATAATTCATTCCACTAGAGAACTATTATTGAACTACCGCACCAATCCCAAATTACATTTTTGGGCTCCTTCTTATTATGAGTGTGTTAGTCTCCCTGTGTTTAAGATGTCGAATGTCCACTAATTAAGTGAGTTACTGACAACTCATTTAATTAATATCTTAATCCAAGAATAGTACCACTCAACCTTATCGTCATGTCGAACTAAGTCCACCTACAGGGTTTAACATGACAATCCTTATGATCTCATCTTGGGGACATTATCAACCTAGATTACTAGGACACAGTTTCCTTCTATAATCAACAACACACACTATAAGTGATATCATTTCCCAACTTATCGGGCTTATTGATTTATCGAACTAAATCTCACCCATTGATAAATTAAAGAAATAAATATCAAATATATGTGCTTGTTATTATATTAGGATTAAGAGTACACAGTTCCATAATAACTGAGGTCTTTGTTTCTTTATAAAGTCAGTATAAAAGAAACGACCTCAAATGGTCCTACTTAATACACTCTAAGTGTACTAGTGTAATTATATAGTTAAGATAAACTAATACCTAATTACACTACGACCTTCCAATGGCTTGTTCCTTTCCATTTTGGTCGTGAGCTACTGTTTATAATCTATAAGGTACTGATAACATCATCTTCTGTATGTGACACCACATACTATGTTATCTACAATATAAATTAATTGAACAACTACAAACAAATGTAGATAATTTGACCAAATGTGATTCTTTATTCAAAATAAATGTTTACAAAAGCTTAGGCTTTTAGTATACACTCTAACAAGTCCTTCATTGAGAAACATGTCCCTAGCCAAGTCTTGACAGACTGTAACAAAGGGATGTCTTTCCCAATGAGTAGTATGTCATCCACATATAATATGAGGAAGACAACTATGTCCCCTACAACCTTCTTGTAGACACAAGGTTCATCTTCGCTCTTGATGAAACCAAACTGTTTGATTGCATCATCGAATCGAAGATTCCAGCTCCGAGAAGCTTGCTTTAGTCCATAAATAAACCTATGCAGCTTGCATACTCTGCTAGTATGCTTTGGATCTACAAAATCCTCAGGTTGTATCATGTACACATCCTCGAGTAGGTTTCCATTCACAAACGTGGTTTTGACATCCATTTGCCAGATCTCGTAATCGTGGTAAGCTGCAATAGCAAGCATGATCTGAATGGACTTAAACATCGCTACTGGAGAAAAGGTTTCATCATAGTCAATACCATGAATCTGCTTGAAACCTTTAGCTACCAAGCGACCCTTATAGATAAGTCCATCCATGTCAGTCTTTCTCTTAAAGACCCACTTACAACCTATGGGTTTTACCCCTTCAGGTGGATCAACCAAAGTCCATACTTGGTTGGTGTACATGGATTCCATTTCGGATCTCATGGCCTCTAGCCATTTCTTGGAATCTAGTCTCATCACAGCTTCCTGATAGGTGATAGGCTCATCCTCTATGAGCACAACGTCATCATGGTCAGACAAGAGAAATGAGTATCTCTCAGGCTGATGACGTACCCTATCAGACCTGCGAAGAGGTAGGTCTACTTGAACTGGTTGTTATTCCTCAACTCTTTGTGGAACAACATCATCCACAACACTTTGTGGTTCCAGTTCAACTTCCATCGAGGCTTCAGTGCTAGGATCCGCATCTTGAACTTCTTCAAGATCGAATGACCTCCCACTAGTCTTTCTAGAAACAAAGTCCCTTTCTAGAAAGACTCCAGTCTTTGCCACAACTATCTTGTGCTGACTAGGAATGTAGAAGTAATATCCCTTAGTTTCCTTGGGATATCCTATAAAGTAGTACTTGTCGGATTTGGGTCCTAATTTATCTGAGACTTGACGTTTAACGTAAGCCTCACAACCCCAAATCCTCATAAAAGACACATGGGCATCTCTCCCAGTCCATATCCTATATGGTGTCTTTATCACGGCCTTAGATGGAACTCGGTTGAGTATAAAAGCTGCCGTGTCTAGAGCATAGCCCCAAAGAAATGTCGGAAGATCTGTGTGACTCATCATAGACCGTACCATATCTAATAAGGTACGATTCCTCCTTTCGGATACACCATTCCACTGTGGTGTTCCAAGAGGAGTGAGTTGGGATAGGATCCCACACTCAGCTAGATAGTCACGAAACTCATGGCTAAGGTATTCTCCACCTCGATCTGATCGAAGTATCTTAATACTCTTACCAAGCTGGTTCTGTACTTCATTCTTGAATTCTTTGAACTTTTCAAAGGATTCAGACTTATGTGTCATCAAGTACACATAACCATATCTACTGAAGTCATCAGTAAATGTGATGAAGTACCTATAACCGCCTCTAGCAGCGACATTGAAAGAGCCACATACATCACTATGTATAAGTCCTAACAAATTAGTCGCTCTTTCGCTGTGCCCTTTAAAAGGTGTCTTGTTCATCTTGCCTAGTAGGCATGACTCGCACGTCTCATAAGATTCAAAATCAAATGAGTCCAGCAAACCATCCTTATGGAGCTGGGATAAGCGCTTGTCATTTATATGACCTAAGCGACAGTGCCAGAGATAGGTTTGGTTTATGTCATTTGACTTGAACATCTTAGTATTTATGTTATAGATAGGGCTCTCAAGGTCTAGAATATAGAGTCCGTTCATCAGAGGTGCACTACAATAGAACATATCGTTTAAATAGACGGAACAACATTTGTTCTTTATTGTAAACGAAAATCCTTTCTTGTCCAAACAAGAAACTGAAATTATGTTCTTAGTCAAGGCAGGCACATAACAACAATCATCTAATTCTAGTACAAGCCCAGAGGGTAGAGATAGATAGTAAGTTCCTACAGCAATAGCAGCAACCTGTGCTCCATTGCCTACTCGTAGGTCTACCTCACCTTTCATCAATGCCCTACTATTTCTCAGCGCTTGTACATTAGTACAAATGTGCAAAGCACATCCGGTATCTAATACCCACGATGAAGAAATAGAGAGGTTGACTTCTATAACATATATACCTGAAGTAGAAATCTTATTTCTCTTCTTCTTAAGATCTTCCAGGTATTCTTTGGAGTTCCTCTTCCAGTGCCTTGCTTGTCCTTGATATAGGTGACAAAGATGTTCAACCATATCGTAAGCGCCCATCAACTCATGTTGCTTCTGAAGCTCAGAGTTCATGGTCGCGAGCATAAGACAGGACACATCTAATGCGTCATCTTGATGCTTCTTGTAAGCATCTCGGTCTGCTCGCGTGGCAGTGGCAGGAGGAGCCTCCGGAATGGGCTGCTCCAGAACGTACAGTTTACGTTCTTGGGTGAGAACTATTCTCAGGTTCCTGTACCAGTCCAGGAAATTTGCTCCGTTGAGCTTGTCCTTCTTAAGGACAGAACGCAGAGAGAAGTTGTTCGTGTTTGACGTCATGGAAATTCTACAACAAAAATAAATGCAGAAATAAATATCATATTCTTTTTAAATCATTTAATTAGGCCTTCAACTAAATGATGCTCCCACTGAATTTTATAATTCATGTGGGACAAGATCTACATCATACTAACCCTTGAGTTAGCTTTGGCTAATACGCCCAAGACTTAGTATGATCGGTAGGTAACGATTACCAATTACATCTCTATGCAACTCTTGTTTATAGGATCAAGATCCGCATTGATATTAAAACTCAAGTTAGGTTTGACTAATACTCCCGAGAATTAATATAAACGTGATTTTTTCCTACCTTTCCAACCATTGGAAGAATGCCTATAGTTGTACTCGATCCAACCGAGTAAACTAGGAATACTCAATCTAATTGAGTTTGTACTCGCCCATGCGTTGATAAGCGGGACCAAGATTGTCCCTCCGTACCCTACCAAGATAATATGTGTTGTTCTGCTTTGGCAGATTCAACAACACATGTGATCGAGGTAATGATAGGTATCACGGCACGGTAGGCATTAGAGTTGACGTGATTTAGATCTAATCTAAACGTCGATGTTGTATCATATACTCGATATAGATCTAATCTAATCGATAGGGTGCATCTTGTACACGATGTAGATCTAATATAATCGTAAGGGTGCATCTTGTGCACAATTTAGATCTAATCTTAATCGTTAGGCACTAATTAATTACTTAATTAAACATGCATCACATACACAAGTAATTAACTAAATTTTGTGATTATGTCATGGCCCTACTATGATCTTCTCAAGCCAATGAGAAGATCGGATGGTCAACCTAAGGTTAACAACTTCTCAAGCTCCTTCCTTTGACCACCTCGTGTTGCTCGCGCCCTCCTCGTAACTCCGTCTCGAGTGGACCTTCCACCGCTTCAAAATTTACATTACAATTTTGAAACTCGAGTTACATTTGAGTCTAAATCTAATTTACAACCAGAATATAAATAGGGAGGCACGACACGCAGGTCGCGTATCAAATACAGCACACACAAACACATGACGGCACGCAGGCCGTATTATAAATTACAACACAAATCTAATCATATTGAGTCTTTTTGGGCCATGACTATCACAAAAATAATATATAATTCAAAATTATATATTTTCATAATTTTCTGTAATTTTTCATAATTTTTACAATTTTATGAGTAAATTTTTCCCGGCGGTCCCGATTAGCGATTTTAGGCGCAATCGCGGAGCAAATCCCCTTGCGGGGTTAGGGGCAGTACCCCTACCCGCGATCTAACCATCGCGAGTTGCTCCTAAGCGATCCTACAGCGCCTTAGCCCGCTGTCCCAAAAGGTTTTGGGTCGAAACATTGCCGTTACGGAAAAATCTTCTCTGTAGTCGAAGCCTACAAGTGTCTAAACACTTGTGCTTCGCTTCTACGAGAAAAATACCCTTTAAAACTATAAAAATCATGAAATTACAGAAATTCACAGAATGTTTATTTTTCATAAAAACCAAAATAAACTCGTACACGCCTTCGCACGTGGCTCTGATACCACTGTTGGGTTTTTCGGGCCGCGGATCCGTGCAAAGAAAAATTTTCAAAAACTACGAGTACGAGTTTACCTAGATCTACACTTAGATCTACAAGGGAAAAAGGTTATACCTTTGAAGCGAAGCCCTTCGCAATCCCGCAAGTCCAAGGTACGCCGGATCTCAAGATTGTCAACGTAGACAATCCTCTAGAAGTATCCACACGAACAAGATGTGTTCTCTAACACACAAGGATGGAGAAGAGAGCACCACAAGTGTGCTAGCACTTTCTAGGGCTCTCGGATGGGAATGAAAAGAAAAAGGATAGAGAAGATAAATAGAATGGATCTTATGAACACTCTTCTTCTTCTTTTATGTGACAATCACTCTACCTTTTTCTTCATGAAACTCAAACTCATTCACCTTCTTTCTTGCTTGAAAACTTTCGGCCAAGAGAAGAGGAGAGGGAGAGCTTGAGGAAGAAGAAGATGCAATTAGCCTTCAATGAAAAATAATGAATCCCATTCATTTTGAGTGGCCGGCCACATCAAGAGTAACTCCTCTCATTAATGTGGCCGGCCACATTAAAGCAAAGGAGAAGATGTAACTTCCATTAGGTGGCACAATCATGTATTAACTATGATGATGTGGCACATCATCATTGGCCACTTAATGCCAAGTCACACATATGATGTGGCATAAAGTCAAGTCAAACTTGACTCTTCCTCTTCCTCTCAAGTCAAGTCAAACTTGACTTAATCTCTCTCATGGTTGATCTAATCCAACCATTTAATTCAAGCCAATTTAATATAATGAATTTAATTTATTTAATTAAATTGATTCAATGAGTCATAATCTAAATTAGACTCATTGAACACATGAATCAACTTGAGTCCAACTCGATTAGCCCAATTAGGATTACTCTTAATCCAATTTGATTCATCAAATGAATCTAATCCTCTTGGTTCATCATATGAACCTAATCTCCATCCACTTGTTCTTTGTGTGTGACCCATTAGGTTCTTGTAACGTTGGCAATGCCCCTAAACTCATTTAGAAGCATAAGTAATGAGCGGTATCTAGCAATACATCATTACTACCCAAGTTACAAAAATGTTGAGATCCAACATCACCTTGTGACTACTAATTGTGACTCCTTACAATATATGACAAGTGTTGTAATGACCCGCCTTCTACAAACTAGGCTGTAAGGCCGATCATCACATTAAGCTGTGCTAACTACTCCCTGATTATCATAAAATCTAGATGCGGAAACTATACTAATTTAAAATTTTCTAAGCTGCTAACATTTCTTGATTCTATACATGCTAAAGGGTGTAATCTAAAGTATACCTAGCATATACTACATCCCCTATGGTCAAGGAACTGAAATAAATGTTTTCCAGCTGTTATCAGACCTCTCAATCGATCCATTGATCGATTGGAACGTCGGATCGATCTAGGGATCGATTCAGCCGGCTACTGTATGCGGGACATAGGTTGGATCGATCCAGTGATCGATCCAGCACGCTACTGTGCTCGGGACGATATTCTGGATGGATCGGCTGATCGATCCAGACTGACCAATCGATCCAGTGATCGATCCCCGAACCTACTGTTCGTGACAGAAATTGCCGAATCGATCAGCTGATCGATCCAGAAACCTACTGTTCGTGGAGCAATTTGCCTGATCGATCAGCTGATCGATTGGGACCCCCCAATCGATCCACCGATCGATTGGGGTTTCTAATTTTGCAGTTAAGCTCTGATTTCAGCACTTGTTCGTGCCAAAATCTCACATTTCACTTATACAATCCATAGAATATATTCTAATGACATAAAGCTAGCATTCTAAACTGGATATAAAGCATGGTTTACTAGTTCGTAGCATTTAACAATTAAAAGGGCGTGAAAATAGAAATACTAAAAGTTCAATTGTTTAAGCTTGCTAGATCCCCTAAGGATCTTTTATTCCATGTTCCTGCCACACACACCATCTTTGCATTGAACTCCAGCTTCCTCTGCTAGTCCATTTTCCCTTTACCTTTATCTGTAGTATAAGGAAAGTAGAATCTGTAAGCTTAAAGCTTAGTAAGAAACCAACTACCTCACTAAAACATGCAACGATGCAAACATGATTTTAAAGAATGCTATTTGAAAACATGTACTGGCATGGCATACTATGGTTGCAAGCATAAACTGAAATAACTGGACATGTAAGCTGAAACATGGCATAGCAGGCTAATCACATAGAACAATAATAGAGAACTAAGCTAACTGAAACTAACCTGCAACTGAAATCAAACTCAACTAACATAACTGATTTTATGAGTTTTGAAAACTAATAGCATAGTAGATCAAAATAATAATCATATGCTGTTGGGCCCGGCAACTGTACTTACTGTGCGCGCATCCCTAACTAAACTCGGGTTTGCAAGTCCCGAATTTAGTAGGGTTTACTAGGTTATCTGAACCTAGGGATGACTGTGGGAGTCCAACCCAATGGATATCTAATCCGGTACAGTGCCAACTGAAAAGTAAAATACTGAATATAGCTAAACTGTTCTAATTTGCTGTTTCTAGGTGATCTGAACCTAGAGCTAGGTTGTCTAAACCCAGAGGCGACTGTGGGAGCCCACCCATTGGACCGTAGTCCCATGTAAGCTGTAGTAAGGCTAACTAAGCTATTTTAAATGCTTCTATTGCATTTACTGAGTTATTAAAAATACCTAAGTTGCATTTTACTGAGCTAATCATTTAATCGAACATCTAGTGTGCTTAAACTCTCCCCTCTATTAGGGAGACTACCTCTAGGCACTCGACAACATCTAAAACCTCCAACTGAAGGGGGAAAGACATGTCCGGCCCATCCAAAGGTACTCACTAAATCCCTAAAACTGCGAGGGGGGGGTTAAATACACCCTATGTGTCCGAAAAATCTGCATATAACTAAACTAATGCATAGAGAACCAAACGGAAGCTACTTATACTGCAGGTGAGGGGTTTCTTACCTCGTACGCTAATTTCCTTACAATTCTATTCGCTAGAATTCCGGTGGAGGCGACTTCTCGACGATCTTCTTGCGTCTAAGCGTTCCCCTTGCGAAGGAGAGCGTCCTCGTGCCGGAGTTATCGCAGGAAGATGTCCTTGGGGCCCTAGGGAGAGAACCCTAGGTCTTCCTTGTGGTTGGCACCGAGAGAAGGAGGAGGAGAAGAGTGTTCGGCGTGAGGGTTTGGAGGGGAGGAGGTTGCTGAACCAAATTCTAAAATAAACCCAACCCAACCTAACTCTTCTATTTATATTAAGTGAATAATTGAACCCAACTCTAATATAAATATAATTGGATCCTCTTTCTTTCAGCACGGCCCTGCTGGGTTCACCGGTTACTAAGGCTAACTAAAAGTTATCGGATCCGAAGGGTTCCGGGTTCGATTCCCGCCTAAGCTATTTTGCGGTTCTAATTATTTTTGCTGCTTCCGCTACTCGGAAAATTCCGGAAAATATCTAAAAATCCCAGAAAAATCATAGAATATTTATAATGCATTTTTGAGAATTTTTCGGGCATTACAATCCCCCATACCTTATAAAAAGTTCATCCTCGAACTTAGAATAATTCTGGGTACTTCTGTCTCATGTTGGCTTCTGTCTCCCAAGTTGCCTCTTCTGCTGTGTGACTTTGCCAAATAACTTTCACTAATGGTACTTCCTTGTTCCGTAATTTCTTAACTGCTCGGTCTATTATCTGAATAGGCCAACTGTCATAGCTGAGGTCTTCGCGGATCTGTACCAACTGGGGCTCAATCACCTAGGTGGCATCTGGGGTATGCTTCTTCAGCATAGAGACATGAAATACATTGTGGACAGCTGACATTTCCTGAGGTAGTTCTAGCTCATATGCTACCTTGCCCACTCTTCTGCTGATAAGGTATGGTCCCATATATCTGGGACTTAGCTTGCCCTTCTTCCCAAAACGCATTACTCCCTTCATGGGAGCTACTCTGAGGAACACTGAATCCCCGACTGAAAACTCTAGGGGTCTGCGTCGTGTATCAGCATAGCTCTTCTAGCGGCTCTAAGCTGTCTCTATCCTCTGGCGGATCTGCTGTATAGCTGCTGTGGTATCTGCTACTAGATCTGTCTGAAGCTCTAGTTCCTTCTGTTCACCACTCTCATACCAACAGATTGGAGATCTACACCTCCGCCCGTAGAGAGCCTCGTAAGGTGCCATACCGATAGTGGCCTGATAGCTGTTGTTGTATGCAAACTCTGCTAAGCTCAGATATTTGCACCAACTTCCCTTGAAGTCTAGGGCACATGCTCGGAGCATATCTTCGAGTACCTGATTTACTCGCTCCATCTGACCATCTGTCTAAGGATGGAAGGCTGTGCTAAACTTTAACTTCGTGCCCAAAGCTGACTGTACACACTCCCAGAAGTGTGATGTGAACCTACTGTCTCTGTCTGAAATAATGGTTCGTGGGACTCCATGCAGCCTGACAATCTCCTTGAGATACAACTGAGCTAACTGCTCCATGGAATAGGATATTCTAATAGCTAGGAAGTGGGCTGATTTACTCAACCTGTCGACTATTACCCAGATGGTGTCGAAACCATTCGTGGTTCTGGGTAGTCCCACTATAAAATCCATATAAATGTCTTCCCACTTCCATTCTGGAATCTGAATGGGCTGCAAAACTCCTCCGGTCTCGATGTTACGCCTTAACCCTCGGCGGAGTTAGGCGGTCTTGATATATCGGCGATGTTCCTTTTCATCCAGGCCACCAAAATGTTTCTTCATGTCCGGTACATTTTGGTGGAGCAGGATGCATCGCATAGAGTCTTGTGAGCCTCATCTAAAATCTTCCTTCGAGTTCCTCCCGATTTGGAACGCACAATCTGTCGCCAAAATACAACACCCGCTATCCGACATTCTGAACTCCACCTTCTGATTCCGCTAAACCTTGCTTGATTCTCTGAATTTCAGGATCCTGAGCTGTCTGGATGTCACGAGCAAGGTAGACTCTAATGTCATAGTAGAGAGCTGTCCGACTATGAGTTCGAAATCTGAGATCTCTCTCTGTAGGGGCGGTGACATGGTGCTAGAGATAATAAGGTAGGACTTCCTGAGGCGTTCGCTACCCTATTTGCTTTTCTGGATGGTAGAGGATATCTATGTCATAGTCTTTGACCGGTTCTAGCCATTGTCGCATATTCGGATCCTACGGTGAAGAAATACTTGGACTACGATGATGTATACACCTTGAGCTTCATACAAGTAATGTCTCCAAATCTTGAGGGCGAACACTCTGCTGTAAGCTCAAGGTCATGGGTAGGATAATTCCTCTCATAATCCTTGAGTTGTCTGGAGGCATAGGCGATCACCTTGCCATCTTGCATCAGCACTGCTCCTAGTCCCAACTCGAGGCATCACTATATATGTCAAAGCTATCTGCGTCTCTGGCGGTCGAATAGGTGCCTTGGTCAATCTCCTTTTCATTTCATTGTTCTCATGATCCTCCGTCCCTTTGAAATTTTCATTCTTCCGGTAAGGCATCGGTGGGAGGCTATCCTGGAGAAGTCCTCTACGAATTTCCTATAGTAACCTGCTAATCCCAGAAAGCTTCTGATCTCACTGGCGTTCTTGGGTCTTTTCCAATTGCTCACAGCTTCTATCTTACTGGGGTCTACCATGATACCATCCTTTGAGATGATGTGACCCAGGAAGGACACCTGATCTAGCCAAAATTCACATTTCGTGAACTTGGCGTACAGCTGATTCTGCTGAAGGATCTGCAATACTGTCCTCAGGTGCTCTGCATGTTCTTCCTGAGTTCTGGAATAGATAAGGATGTCGTCGATGAACACGATAACAAACTTATCTAAATATTCCCTGAATACCCTGTTCATGAGGTCCATGAAAGTAGCTGGAGCATTTATCACGCCAAAGGGCATGACTACGAACTCATAATGTCCATATCTGGTCCTGAATGCTGTCTTGGGTATATCCCCTTCTTTAACCTTCACCTGATGATAACCTGATCTGAGGTCTATTTTAGAGAACACTGCTACTCCCTTTAGCTGATCGAACAGGTCATCTATTCTGGGAAGAGGATACCTGTTCTTGATTGTGACCTGGTTCAGTGCCCGGTAATCTATACACAGGCGCATGCTTCCGTCCTTCTTCTTCACGAACAATACAGGCGCTCCCCATGGTGAGTGACTAGGGCATATGAAGTCTTTGTCAAGTAGCTCCCGTAATTGTTCGTGAAGTTCCTTCAGTTCGGCTGGAGCCATGCGGTAGGGTGCTTTGGAAATAGGGTTGGTACCGGGAATGAGCTCTATCTCAAATTCAATCTCCCTGTCTGGTGCTAATCCTGGTAACTCTTCAGGGAAGACTGCTGGGTAGTCACTTACGACTCGGACCTCTGCTTTGTTGGTCCTTGTCACGACTAATCTTGACTCGTGTGCTAAAATCCGTACACCCCAATCCATTAATCTACGTGTCTTCATGGTGAGAGAAACCTCTTGGCCTTTCTTTTGGGTTCTCCGACGAATTCCTTCTGCTTGAGGTTGGAATATGACTTTACTTACGGCACTCGATGGAAGCACCGTATCCGATCAAGAAGTCCATTCCCAAAATGATGTCGTAGTCGATCATATTTAGCGATCGGATCGCGGAAGAGTTCTCATGCGCTATAATGGTAATCTTGCTCGAGCGGTCGTAGATGTCATAATTTCCCAAGGTAATGTCATCGATGACTCTGAGTACCTCTGGAGGTATTGCTAACTTGTTTGCGAATGCCCCGGCTATATAGGAATGGGTTGCCCGAGATCGAATAAGGCAGTTGCTATTCTTGAAAAATTGACTCATGTAACTGCGTCGAGGCATACTACGTCCTCTCCGGTGAGTGAGTAGATCCTCGCATTGGTCATAGCTGGAGGGCTTCTAATTTGCCCAGGCTGATGTGTGGACCATCTAGAGCGGCTGCATCGATCTGTCTTTGGTGGCCTCCGTCTTGAATCATTGTGGTGAGGAAGGCGGCCTTGGTTGGGCCTTTGCTAGCCATGTGCCCTTCTTGTCCACATTCAAAGCATCCTCGTGTGCCCCTACGACAAACTCCATGGAATTTCCCACAAATAGCACACTTTGGATAACTGGGCCTTGGTGGTCCTCCTTTTGGGTAACTCCACGGTTTGCGCTTGTTATTGGAGTTCCCTTTCCGAGTTAGAGCCATGAGAGTTGTGGCCTTGCTACGGGTACCGAGCCTCCTTGACCCTTAGGTTCGAGGGGATTTGCTTCTGATACTATTCTGGTAGTGCTCGGTGGTCAAGGCTGTGACTAGCTCTTGGTGGTTTGCGGCTGTGGATGCCTGACGTTCATTGCTATTTCCGGCCTCAGCATCTTGAGCATCAACCGGACTCATTCTTTTTCTGTGCTGACTAGTTCTGGGCATAGACGAGCCAACTTGTTGAATTTCTTCATGGCTTCCTCCACTGAAATGTTGCCCTGACGAAACTCTGTGAACTCGTTGTAGTGGCGGTTCGTGACCCGCATGTGAAAGAATTCTTCAAAGAACTCCTTCTCGAAGTCAGCCCATAACATCTGGTTCACTGGGCGCTTCGCTCTGATTCTCTCCCACCACATGCGTGCATCCCCTGTCAGGCAGAAGGAGGCACACTTCACCTTCTCGTGTTCTGGCCAGTCCAGAAGCTCCATCGTGCTCTCCAGTGTTTTGAACCAGGCTTGTGCATCCCATGGTTCACTAGTGCCTGAGAAGTTCTCTGGCTTGACTCTCTGCCACTGGATCAGATAGGCTACTCTCTGCATTCCTGCTGCTGGGGCTACTGATGCCGTAGGCTGGACTGGTGGAACCTCTAAGACTACTGGCGTTGCTACGTTCGGTTCCGGGGTGACTGTGGGGGTATTCTGCTGATTAGCCCTAAGGGTGGCTATCTCCTGTTGCTGTTCAGCTGGGGGAGGCACTGAACTGCCTGCCTCATGCTGGGGCTCAGTAGCTGGTGTCCTTCTAGCTGGGCGTCCTCGTGCCATTACTAAAGACATAGAGGACAGGACATGTATAACTAATACAATTATAATTGTATAACTATTGCTATCATGTTATCTATTATCACATACTAACATGCATCAGTTATCTATAAACATGAACTATAACAAGAAAGCAAGAAACATAAATAAAGTAGAGGTATTCTTACTTGGAAGCTGCAGGTTCAATGCTGATGTGTGTGTAGGAAGTATGGAACACTGCTCTGATACCACTCTGTAACGACCCGCCTTCTACTAACTAGGCTGTAAGGTCGATCATCACATTAAGCTGTGCTAACTACTCCCTGATTATCATAAAATCTAGACGCGGAAGCTGTACTAATTTACAATTTTCTAAGCTGCTAACATTTCTTGATTCTATACATGCTAAAGGGTGTAATCTAAAGTATACCTAGCATATACTACATCCCCTATGGTCAAGGAACTGAAATAAATGTTTTCCAGCTGTTATCAGACCTCCCAATCAATCCATTGATCGATTGGAACGTCGGATCGATCCAGGGATCGATTCGGCTATCGTATGCGGGACATAGGTTGGATCGATCCGGTGATCGATCCGACCATCTTGTGCTGGGACGATATTCGGATGGATCGGTGATCGATCGGTGACCAATCGATCGATGATCGATCCCGAACCTCTTCGTGGCGAATTGCCGAATCGATCGGTGATCGATCCGAACTCTCTTGGCGGGCAATTTGCCCGTCGATCGGTGATCGATTAGGACCCCAATCGATCCACCGATCGATTGGGGTTTCTGATTTAGCTGATTTCAGCACTTGTTCGTGCCAAAATCTCACATTTCACTTATACAATCCATAGAATATATTCTAATGACATAAAGCTAGCATTCTAAAATGGATATAAAGCATGGTTTACTAGTTCGTAGCATTTAACAATTAAAAGGGCGTGAAAATAGAAATACTAAAAGTTCAATTGTTTAAGCTTGCTAGATCCCCTAAGGATCTTTTATTCCATGTTCCTGCCACACACACCATCTTTGCATTGAACTCCAGCTTCCTCTGCTAGTCCATTTTCCCTTTACCTTTATCTTCAGTATAAGAAAAGTAGAATCTGTAAGCTTAAAGCTTAGTAAGAAACCAACTACCTCACTAAAACATGCAACGATGCAAACATGCTTTTAAAGAATGTTATTTGAAAACATGTACTGGCATGGCATACTATGGTTGCAAGCATAAACTGAAATAACTGGACATGTAAGGTGAAACATGGCATAGCAGGCTAATCACATAGAACAATAATAGAGAACTAAGCTAACTGAAACTAACCTGCAACTGAAATCAAACTCAACTAACATAACTGATTTTATGAGTTTTGAAAACTAATAGCATAGTAGATCAAAATAATAATCATATGCTGTTGGGCCCGGCAACTGTACTTACTGTGCGTGCATCCCTAACTAAACCCGGGTTTGCAAGTCTCGAATTTAGTAGGGTTTACTAGGTTATTTGAACCTAGGGATGACTGTGGGAGTCCAACTCAATGGATATCTAATCCGGTACAGTGCCAACTGAAAAGTAAAATACTGAATATAGCTAAACTGTTCTAATTTGCTGTTTCTAGGTGATCTGAACCTAGAGCTAGGTTGTCTAAACCCAGAGGCGACTGTGGGAGCCCACCCATTGAACCGTAGTCCCATGTAAGCTGTAGTAAGGCTAACTGAGCTATTTTAAATGCTTCTATTGCATTTACTGAGTTATTAAAAATACCTAAGTTGCATTTTACTGAGCTAATCATTTAATCGAACATCTAGTGTGCTTAAACTCTCCCCTCTATTAGGGAGACTACCTCTAGGCACCCGACAACATCTAAAACCTCCAACTGAAGGGGGAAAGACGTGTCCGGCCCATCCAAAGGTACTCACTAAATCCCTAAACCTGCGAGGGGGGGTTAAATACACCCTATGTGTCCGAAAAATCTACATATAACTAAACTAATGCATAGAGAACCAAACGGAAGCTACTTATACTGCAGGTGAGGGGTTTCTTACCTCGTACGCTAATTTCCTTACAATTCTATTCGCTAGAATTCCGGTGGAGGCGACTTCTCGACGATCTTCTCGCGTCTAAGCGTTCCCCTTGCGAAGGAGAGCGTCCTCGTGCCGGAGTTATCGCCGGAAGATGTCCTTGGGGCCCTAGGGAGAGAACCCTAGGTCTTCCTTGTGGTTGGCACCGAGAGAAGGAGGAGGAGAAGAGTGTTCGGCGTGAGGGTTTGGAGGGGAGGAGGTTGCTGAACCAAATTCTAAAATAAACCCAACCCAACCTAACTCTTCTATTTATATTAAGTGAATAATTGAACCCAACTCTAATATAAATATAATTGAATCCTCTTTCTTTCAGCACGGCCCTGCTGGGTTCACCTGTTACTAAGGCTAACTAAAAGTTATCGGATCCGAGGGGTTCCGGGTTCGATTCCCGCCTAAGCTATTTTGCGGTTCTAATTATTTTTGCTGCTTCCGCTACTCGGAAAATTCCGGAAAAATATCTAAAAATCCCAGAAAAATCATAGAATATTTATAATGCAGTTTCGAGAATTTTTCGGGCGTTACAAGTGTTCTTCTATCCTAGACATCTAGATTGATCAATGTGAGGCATAGACCATGTCATCCTCTAATCAATCTAAATCTTGAACTCCAAGTAGACTCACTCGATCAAATGAGCTCAATATCTCATATTGACTCATTTGGGCATGGCCATGCACTTCGTGGTCTCACTCTATCAAGAATATCGATGTCGCTCCCGTCATATAGGAGGGATAGATCCCATCTACATCACTCACATCCCTCCTCATAATTTGTTACATACCCAGTAATCGCCTTTATAGTCCACCCAGTTACGGGTGACGTTTGACGAAACCAAAATACATAACTCCTTATGTAGGGAACCATGGTGACTTCATGTCTAAGGACTAGTAGTCATACTAATAGCCACATGAGAAAGTATATAACACTCATATACGATCCATGATACTTTCTCATGGCGGGTCATTCAGTATACATTCTCCAATGCATACCCATGTGTCAACTTGATATCTCCATATCCATGACTTGTGAGATCGAGTCATCGAGTTGACCTACATGCTAGTCTTATTACATTAACATTGTCCCTGAATGTTAATACTCGACTAGAAATGATTAAGAGTAGTGTTCCCTATATCATCTCACTATTGATTCAATCAATCAATTGATATAGGTAAGAACCTTCTACTCAAGGACGTTATTATACTTAGTTTATTTGGCACCAATACAAGTAAGTATAATAACCAAAACCAAATGTCTTTATTTATATAGAATATGATACAACAAGTCCAAAATACAATCATCAAATGATTGTCTCTAGGGCTCTAGCTAACATATATTTAGTATATAAATATAGATATTTTTGACCAATGTGATTCTTTATTTCAAAATAAATGTTTGCAAAAGCTAGGCTTTTAGTATACACTCTAACAGTCTCGACCGGTCATTCAAGCTGGTCGCATATATACTAAGAATACCTTCTATTAAACATGTTTAGGCCGAGAATGTACTATAAGTTTTATAAGGCTGAGCACCTTTACGCTTGGTGAGCTTTGTCTGGTCAAGCACATGTAAGCACATTGGTGCTCGCTCAGCCTTCATTCGGCCAGTAATATACTAAAAGTTGTATAAGGCCAAGTGCCTTTATGCTCGGTCGGGATTTGTCCTGCCGAGCGCATGTAAGCATATTGGTGCTCACTCGACCTTCACTCAGCCAGTAATATACTAAAAGTTGTATAAGGCTAAGTGCCTTTATGTTCGGCCAGACTTTGTCTGGCCGAGCACATGTAAGCACATTGGTTCTCACTCGGCCTTAACTCGGCTGGTAATAAACTAAAAGCTATATAAGACTAAGTGCCTTTATGCTCAGCCCGACTTTGTCTGGTCGAGCACATGTAAGCACATTAGTGTTCGCTCGGCCTTCACTCGGCCAGTAATAGACTAAAAGCTGTAGAAGGCTAAGTGCCTTTATACTCGGTCGGGGTTTGTCCGACTAAGCACATGTAAGCACATTAGTGTTCGCTCGACATTCACTCGGTCAGTAATATACTAAAAGCTATATAAGGCTAAGTGCCTTTATGCAAAGTCAGACTTTGTACGGCTGAGCACATGTAAGCACATTAGTGCTCGCTCGGCCTTAACTCGGTCGATAATATACTAAAAGTTGTATAAGGCTAAGTGTCTTTATGCTCGGTTAGGCTTTGTTTGGCCAAGCACATGTAAGCACATTAGTGCTCTCTCGGCCTTCACTCATCCGGTAATATACTAAAAGCTTTGTAAGGTCAAGTGCAATTATGCTCGGCTAGGCTTTATCCAGCGAAGCACATATAAGCACATTGATGCCCGCTCAATCTTCATTAGACCAGTGATGCACTAGAAGTTATATAAAGCTAAGTGCCTTTTCGCTCGATCAGGCTTCTCCTGACCGAGCGCCTATAGAAAGTCTTTTATTTGGTCGTTCATTATCCTATTAATCCTACATTCACCCAGCTATAGACCCCTCCTATCTTTCTCGACCATGACTTCTACTTCATTCGATAGGTTGGCCTATCATAACCCATATCAAAGACCAATAGATTGGGAACCCTAAATCAACGTGATATAAAGGGATTTCGTGAAGGATTGAAGCCAACTTTTCTCTGCTAGCACTACAAGAAAAATCCTCATAGACATCGGTGGAACAACAACGGTTTTAAGCAAAAACCGATGTCTTTGAGTATTTTACACCGATTTTTCTAAAAACTGGTGTCTATGAGCGCAGATTTTCGCTCATAGACATCGGTTTTTTAGCTGGTGTCTATGAGCGCCTTTTTTTTGTTAATAGACACCGATTTTAACAGCGGTTTTTAAAACCCGGTGTTAATGAACCAAAAAATAATAATTTAATTTTTTCACCGGCCAAAATTTACAAGACTTCACAAAATTCCCTCCAAACCTAAACCAATATCGTGCCCCTTCTCTCAGCATAAACCTAAACCTAAACCTCAGCATCATCTCCCTCTTCCCCTTCCGCCGCCTCGCCCTCGGAGATCTCGCCGTCGCCGTCCCCTTCGTCTGCAAGTCCTGGTACCGCGCCTCCCTCGACCCTAGCTGCTGGCGCCGCCTCAACTTCTGCTCCCTCGATTTCTCGCCATCGCCGTCCCCTTTGAACAGTGGGTTCATTTCCTCGTCACATCTCCCTGCCCGATTCCGCCGACCCTTCTCTTCTTTCCATTTTTCCCGAGTCGACAGAGCCACTCGTCGCACCATTTCGCTGCCTAGCTGAGCTTCGCAGGTGGCGCCACAGCTGACGGGGCACAACGCGAGGACGAGTGGAGGCGAGACGAAGAAGAAAGAGGCAAGTGTATCTACCTGTGATAACTCGAAATCCATGAGGTATAGTGGGGTGGAAAACCTATAGAAAGTGAGGATTTGGTATGGATTTCGACTGGTTTTCTTCTGGTAAAGGCTTTGATTGTTCTTCCTGGAGATGTTTTGATTTACTTCTTTTGTAGACGCTTTCGATATGTTTTCCTCTTCTGTGGATGTGTTTGATTGGTTTTTCTTTGTATACGATTCGGGTTGGATTCTTCTCGGTGGGATGTGTTCTTGTTGGAGGTTTCGGTTGAAGGTTACTGCTTGGTTTGCGTATGTTACCCAAAATTGTTTGACAGTGATTTCTGATGTGTTCACAGTAGGTTTTCCTAGAGATTTTGGCTGGTGTTCGATGATTTGAGGTTGAGTTGTGTTGTGTTTTCCATGATGAACAAGTTGTAGAGAGTTGCACGTTACCTGTTTGTTAGAATGGGTCACAGAGAGGTCAGAAGTGATTCGAGCTTTCCTTGAAGTTTTGGTTCCTAATTGGAGGGTTTCGGAATGATTTAGAGTCGAATTTGTGTCTTCGTGAGAAGTTGATTTGAAATCTTTGGGTAATTTCCACTCAATGAATTTTCCCCTGCAGCATCGTTTACGGATTTCTTTTGATTTGGTTTCTGGTTTAGCTCACTTAGAATGTGATAGCAGATCAAGAAAATTAATGATGCATTATCAGGACTGGTGGGTGGAAGACCTTTCTATGCTAAAAATTGATCTTTATCGACGAGTTATCGCTGCAATGAGGAGAGCTGGTGACTACGTATATTCTTGATGTTTATTTGTTCCCATTCTATAACCTCTGCTGGTTCTTAGGCAGTATTTTGTTACTTTCTCCTATAAACATGATGTCTTGAGTTTGTGAGTCAGTGATTATATGCAGCCTTAGCATTTCTTTATCTATGATCATATTTTTTCTCAAGTTTGTTGATAAGTCTGTGCATATGTTTGATCAACGTAACCTAACTTCTGGTGGTGTTGGTGCACCAGTACACAAACTTGATGGTCACAAGGTTGCTGTTCTCTATGTTCAGGCATGCTATATTACTATATTATTAGCATTGGAATACTTCTGTTAACTGCTGCTATAACTTACTGTCCTTTTAACTTTATTCCAGTGGTTTCTTGACAAAGCATCAATTTTTAGAAGAGCTGCTGAGGATGGCTTCCTCAATATATGGGATTATGAAGGTATTTTTTTATCTATAATGAAGGTTTTGGAAAGTCATTTTCCCATATATTTTTTTGAAGCGAGTCTTTAAAGACAATAGAGGACCACACTCGTCTTCTGTCCATGTGATGATGCCATTCATGCCCAACACTAAAGGCATTTTTTTTGGTGAAATAAGCATCACTGCAATCTTCCATCGCCTCTATTGTCGTGGTTGTTAATTTTAATATAATTAACCTTTATCATGTTAATCATGATGTGTTTGTCTTAATTATTTGGGCTTAACTATATGGATCTTATCTTAATGAGTGTAGATCTAATGCTTGATCATTAGATCTAATGAGGTATCTGCAGATCTAATGCTTGATCATTTGTCTGTGAGTTCAAGATGACTTTTTTTTTACGCCGATAAGCAATCTATAGCAATAGCACATAGTTGTATGCAGATCTAATGCTTAGATCATTCCTCTATGAGTTCAAGATTACTTTTTTTTAACACCGATCAGAAATAAATCTACATATTTCCTAGAAAATAGAGAGGTTTCATCTTTCTAAGTGATATGAACTTGTTATCTCTGATAGTTTTTGTGATCATAACATAGACCAAGGAAGAAATCTTCAAGAAATGAGTTTTTTTTTTTATTTAATGGATCAGGCAAATAATTGTTTTGATATCTGAAATTGTTTTCTTCTTGTCCAATTGATTTACATAGATTTTTTCTTCTTTTAATAATTGATAGAAGATTGATTTTTCAAACCTTTGATAATGTGATATTCCATAATGAAACTCATAAAAGAGGAGCACAGAGATTATAGTCTTCATTTCCATGTGTTATTTATGTTTCCTAGTATTGTTATGTTCTTTGGAAATCTCCTTGTAAGAGTTTGCAAAAGTGTTCTGTTTGTCCATCCCTGAAGCCTTGTCCCTTTGAAGCCTAATGTCTAGCAATGGGTTCATCAAGGCCTCATATAATGTCATTGTGCACAAGAGAGATGCAAGTTCTTCTACAGTGTATTTCGATACCTTGCTCAGATACACTAGTTTTGAATAGCATATATAAATTTATGAAGAAATAGTGAAGCAAAATTTGTATAAGCTAAATAGCCTTACCGCGACATCTACATGTGTCAGGATGGGGAACTAATGAGAAGACACTGATCAACATTTTAGCGCATAGAAATGCCACCCAAAGAAAGCAGATTCAGTTGGCTTACGAGGAATTGTACAACGAGAGTCTCACCAAAAAGCTCGAATCAGAACTGAAAGGAAACTTTGAGGTGGTTATTTTTCTCAACCTTTATTGTCCAATGAATGTTTTTATCTGTAGGGGCAACATCATTTGCAGAAGCTAATATTAATTATTTGAAAAATTTATAAATGTGAAGAGATCGACATGAACTTAGATATGACTTGAACCAATACTATGAATGTAAGTACATAATTAATGGTAGATTGATAGGACTTGTGGCTTGTTATGCGTGATATGCTTATGTACACTATCACATTGTAGCGGTGTATCTGATTATGTTTGATTCTTCAGAAAGCTGTATACCGCTGGAAACATCCACACTTCCAATCAAAACTTGACACTCTTAATTTGATAGCATGTAAACGTTTACAAAAAGCATTAGATGTTTTGTTTCACAAGAGTGAAAACTAGTTGCTTCTACTTAATATGTGCATGGTTTATGCATATGGCTTAGGTGAAAAGGAGAAAAGAACCCACACAAATTGGGACGAATTTAGCTCTGACATAGCATGTACAGTAGCTTAGGGATGACCTTAAGCAATTCACACAACATAAAACACATGAATTAAACAACCCATATTAATTGACCTACATCCCATTAAAGAAAATTTATATGTTGACTTAAGCAATCCTTATGCAACCATTAATGAGTGTAGCATTCTCTCATTTCATAAGCTTATATGGTTGCTTTATTTGCCTAAAATAAGTTACAAACCGGATGCTATGCTTTTGTTACAAACCAGATACTAGTTGGAGACTAAATGATTGCCTAAGAAGAAAGGAATTAGAGATTAGGAGCTGCAGTGAGTAGAGTGGCTGGATAAGCTATCTTAAATGGTAACCTTAGGATTAAAGTATTGATTACATTTTTTTAACCTGCTCAACTTCCTCTAAATATCTAACACATTGATACTCGAATTTAACCTAACCTATTAAGATAAATGGGTAATCAAACCTAAAGGGTACCCATTACCATATTTAGCTATACCAATGAATTTCAAGTTCAACTAGAAGTAAGAGTGAGTGTCAATATGCCTGTGGGTACCTCAAGAATAGGGAACTCTTTGTTTTTATGATTTAACCCCTCTTCATTATTTTACTCACCTCTTTTGTTTTTACCTATATTCATGTTTTTCATTAATCAGATAGAGACCCCTAACTACATTATTTAGGCTACAAGCTCGACCTCTACCACATGGCTATAGGGAGGAAATGATCATGTTGATCCCTAATCTTATCCCTAGCCGATCATTAAACATTAAATGTGTGGGAATTTACTAGAATCTACTCCTACATGAAGCAAATGAATAAAAACTACAAGTAAAGTTTACCTACCCTGTTATGACTTCAGAAGAACATGCTGAATTTTCCATGTATGTTGGCCTTTAATATAGAGGGCTACAAGAGGATTATATCTTAGGTCAAGACACTCCAAATCCATCATAAACCAAAGGGAAAATAGTTTCTACTTACTAGAGGATTGAATGGACCCAAAAGGAAGCTCTAACTTGCTGTTTTGGGTGTTGAACTAAGGAGGCAGCTGCCTTCTTGCCGCATTCCTTGCTGCTGTGGTTGGTAGCAGAAATCACAGAAAATAGGGGGCTTAGTGCAGGATATTCAGGATACCAAGATGGCATCAGAGGTAGTACAATAAATAATATATCTCTTCATCAGAGGTAGCTTTGTTCTTCTATGCTTCACTAGATTTGTTGTGTAGTCATATTTCTTTGTTCAACCATTATCATGCCTAGTAAGTTGTTGTATGATGCTGTCGATTCTTATCAATCTGTACACTTGAATTAGAAGGAGCAAATTATCTATGTTATATTCTAAGCAGCATATACTAAGTGTCATATATGAAAGTTTTAGATTCTATGTTATATTCGTTATCTTGCACAGCAGCCTTTAAAAACTCAGTATTCTATTTTATTTGATACATGTACACATTTGTTTTAGTTATTTGACATATGGTGGATTTATGTGTTTTTACAGTTTACAAATCTCAAGTACTCCAGAGTTGAAATTGATGAAGTGCGGTTCGAGTGGGCTGAATGCATGCTAGATTACATTTGAAGTGTGGTTCTACCTTGATGTGTTAAAAGAATGTTCTACCTTGATTTTGATATCTATTAGCTAGCTTTTGATGTAAAAAGAATGTTTGGGTATTTTATGGATACTGTTGTAAGAAGATTATTTATATAATTTGTGAATATTTGTGTATTTTATGGATATTATTGAATGAAGAATATTTGTATAATTTGTGAATATTTTTGTATTTTTTTTTTGTTATTGTCGGTTTTTCATTGTTTCGGAAATCAAATATGTGCTGTTAAAAAATATACATATTACATCGATTTTCCACCGCTGCAAAACCGGTGTTATTAACTAATATTACATCGGTCATTTGCTGCTGCCAAAACTGGTGTTATTAACATACAATATTACATCGGTTTTACACCGTTGATGAAACGGTGTCGTTAAGTGATATTACACCGGTTAATAACCGATTCGAAGATCGGTGTTGTTAAGTGATACTACATCGGTTTTAAACCGATGTCTAAAATGGCAGACTTTTAACATCGGCTTCATAGACATTGGTCGAAAATGAAATAGACACCGGTGGAAAACCGATGTCTATGAAGGTTTTTGTTGTAGTGTAGTTTTCGTCAATTGTTGAGAAGTTTGAAGAGAAGTGCTGCTACATTTCTAACTGATCATGAGACAATCCAGAGCAATAAGAGATGAAGAGCAAGGTTCTTCTATGTAGTATTTACTTCCTTGTCTTTTTGTATCCTTATTGTATTCTCTCATTGTATTCTCATGTTCAAGTTTATACAAGGCTTTTTCGCCTCTGGAAAGGAGGATTTTTTTATAGTGTATCTAGGAGTGGACCCTTGGATTAGTCACCTTAAGGAGGTGGATACCAAGTAAAATCAAAGGTGTTAGCGATTATTTTAAGTTTTCACTGCAATAAATCATTAACGAAGCAATTAAAGCTAATCACCCCCTACTAGCTCTCATAGTGTCCTAACAAATAGTAGGCCGCTCTTCATTGGATTAATCACTAGAAGAAGCAATAGCTAGAGGAATAAGAAGAAGTTGAAGATTTGATCCCTAATTTCAACAAGTCAAAAGGCTAATCATCAAGGGAGCTCAAGTTCAAATGGAGTTTAGAGATGGATTTGGATATGATATACGAGCACCTCCACCATTTGGATTGGGAAACTTTGATCTTTGGAAGTCAAGGGTCAAAATTTTCCTCATAATGGAAATAAAGCAATGGTTTGCTCTAATGAAAGATTTTGAAGCTCCAAGAGGTTCAAAGAACAAATGAAACGAGGAGCAAATCAAGAGATGTGAGACTAATGACAAAGTAACCAAATTGTTGGTTAATTTATTATCAAGCACCATTTTGTGTAAAATTGGAGAATACCAAGGTGCCAAGAAGCTATGAAGCAAGTTGGCAAAACTTCATAAAGATCCAACCTCAGTGCAAAGTGAAGCTAAATTCAAAGAGAGAAACTCATTGGGTCAAGAACAAGAGGTTTCAGAAGTTGAGAGATAATCAACATCTAAGGATGAATTTGAAGAGGGCATCTACCTCAAAATTGAAGGGGAGCAGAGTTCATTAACACCGGAATAAGAAGAAGCCTCAACATCTGGATCAAATGAAGGATCATGTGCCTTCTTTACAAAAAAAGGTATTACAATGTTAAATGTTAAAAATAAAAATCATATCATATACGTTCAGTGTAAGGAGAATGGACATTACAAGAATAAGTATCCAAAATTGGCCAAGAAGAAGGCTCAAATGGCTCTCAAGATGAAGAAGAAACCAAGAGAGGTCGACCCCGTGATACGAAAGGGTAAGGAGCACATTGTGTGTTTTTCTTGGAATCAAAAAGGACATTATCAAAATCAATATCCAAGGGGGAGAAATCCAACCAAGAAAAATGGAGGAAGCTCAAGTCAAGGGAGATCCAACAAAGGAAAAAAACAACGGTACCACTAGTTAATGGTACTTCTTCATTTCATGATAACAAGCATACTAGAAATAATTTTTATCATCTTAATGCTATTTATCATGAAATAGAAAGCATGATAATGCTAAGGAGAATTATAAATCATTTTATGCTAGAATGACCTTACCTAAGGATAGAAAGGTAGAAAATAATTTTAGCAAGAAATATAAAAAAATTAGATATGTGCCTAAAAAGAAAAATATCCAAGGCAATAATAGAATCAAAGTTTGAGGAGTTAAGGAAAGAAAATCAAGTTTTGAGATTAAGACTTGATAAATTAGAGAAGCCCCTTAAGAAAATGACAAATAACGTTAAAGGGTCTAAGAAACAAAATATAGGTTTAGGAAAACAAGAGTCATCTAAGAGCAAGAAAGGTTTGGGATACAAACGTAAGTCCAAGGAGAGTATGACCTCATACCATAAAGTTCTATATGGTTATGGAACTAACCCTAGATCTAGGATTGAAGCCAAGGTTACAAGGAAAGCTATCCCTAGAGTTGAGTTTGAGGAGATTAGTGTGACTAAGGCTTCTAAGAATCCTAGGAAAGTCAATAGGAAGGTATCAAGGGAAGTTATCCCTAGTGAGTACTTAGAACACCCAAGGAGTGCTAATAGATTTTGGATTCATAAGAGTATGTTATATACACTCTAGATGGGTTTAGAGTGTGTCAGCTCTAATTGGAAGAGTAGTTAACCCAACCACAGTAAAGTTGTCACTTTGGGGTATTTTCAAGATATTGTTATACCTTGAAAATAAGAAGTGGATTGTTAATCTTGAAGAGTAAAAGTATGCCAATCAAAATTTTTAAGAATTGAGTTCGATCAAATTGACACAAATAGGATAGAATTCAAAGAAATGATAAATTGGGATTTTGACATTTTCTAGGGTGATGAGGGTAACTTAAGTCTATTTTTGACTTAGCAATTAATAATGATACTTAGAAAATCTATGTATTTTCTTTATTCTAAAATTACCATGATTGTGTGCCTTATCACATGTCATGACATCATGATATATACATTGACCTGACATCTTGCCATGATATTTGATACAAGTCATGTCATACATGCATCATTATTTATGATAGTCTTTCTTTTGAAAGTATGCATTTTATGTATATCATAATCATTATCATTGATATGCATAGATTATATACACTTTTATGCATGTTTTGACGCACATTCACGTACTTTATCTATGTTTGATCTATGCATTTTTATACTTTTTATCATATTTTAGCATAATTACTCTTCTTTGTTAGAAATATGTTCTTTGTGTATTTTCTTGTTGACAGGATGTGCTTTTGGAGCGAAAACGGTACTTGTAGATGACTTGGAGAACAAATGAAGAAAAAGGGTCCGACCATGTGGAATCCACATGGTCATGTCACATGCCAGAGGAGGAGAAGGCACTAGCCGTGTGAACTCATATGGTCGTGCCACAAAACAGAGAAGAAACAGAGAAGGAGCAACACCTGGCCGTGTGGATCCACATGGACGTGTGGATTTTCCAAAGTCGGAGTTGATTGTGGTCGTGTGAATCCACATGGTCGTGCCACCAGACCAGAGGCCAGGCAGACCTTGACCATGTGGATCCCACACGACCTTGGCACAGGTCGTGCCAAGCCCGTGCCTAGCTCTATTTACGAGGATTTCTTTCCCTTCTTGAGGGAGAAAGGCTCTTCCCTTTAGGAGATCCAACTTGGATGAGATCTGGACTTCTTCAGCGCTTTCTTGGACAATCCAAAGTCGAATTCAGCATCTCCATCTCTCCAGAAGCTTGGATTGGATCTGAAGACCACTCTTGGTATAGGATAAGCCTTCTTCCCTTTTTCTTCTAGAGTTTTGGGTGATCTTGGCTTAAATCTTTATGTCTTTGGATTCTCTCCTCCTAGTTATGGAGTAGATCTCTTATTCTAGAATTAAGAGAGTAATTGTGATGTGAATTGATCTAAAAACTCATGGATTTTCTAATTTCCTATCTATATGACATTGTTATGCCTTGTATCTATTTGATCTTATGTGTGTGCAATGTTCTTGATTTTAATTTCCATATTTGATTGAATGTTTGTATAGATTTGCTAATCCTGTAAAGGGAATGCCCTAGATTGTATGACTAAGGAGTCCTAATGATAAAGGTATCCCGTTTTCGAACATCTAAGGTATTGCCTTAAAAGGAGAAGCAATTCCCCACAAGGAAGTAGAGAATTGGACATGATAAGGGTTATGATGAGTGGACCCAAAAGGTAATGTGGTGGTCAAAGTCCAAGTGATGGGGCAATCAAAGTCAATATGAGGTGGCAGTCATACTCTAGAAGGAGTAAAATCCCTTTATTCGACTTTGATTAAATCACCCAGTGCTAAGCTTCTTAGATTCTACCAGGCCAAGTTATAATTCGGTCGGGGAAAGATGATCAGCCCTTAAGCCAAGCAAACCAGGGAGTCTAGTGTCTCAAGGGTAACCAGATCTTAAGGTGGTTAAGCTTAAGGCCGGCCGACCTTACATATCGGTCAGAATGACTGACTCACTCCACAACATACTAATCATAAGTGATAGTGTGCATGTGCATCCGTCCAGTCTTAGAGTCGGACGAGTATGCTTACCCTGGCCGTATAAAAATTTGGTCGGGTAATGGCATGATGTAGTTTAACTCAATATACTAACCAAACTTCTCATAACATAGCTACATCTTTCGGTAGCCCATTATAAGTCTGGGCAGGAAAAGGACGACCGTGTATGCAGTATCTATCCTCATATTATGACCCAGCGGGACAAATATAGCCCAGCCTGGTATATTGATCAAGTCTCTCAGAATGAAGTGAGTCTTCTCTAGGTAACTTATCATATGCTCAGTCAGGTAAAAGGATGACTAGACATATGGTACTTATACTAATATTATTATTGCTTGAACAGAATTCCAGCACAATATATATTATAATCAAAGGGATTTCCCAAGAGCATGATGCACTCTACCATTCTCCAGCGAGTATCTTAATGCTACATAGAATGTGGTTGAGCAACTTAATATGATGCATAGCAGTGGAATATAAAGAATGCAATTGAACAACTCAATAAAAGCAATCGTCTTAAGGACCGACCGGATTATATTTAGTCAACAATATCATCTTAACAAAGCACCGGCTTAAGGACCAGTCGGATTTTATTCAGTTAACAATATCATCATAGCAAAGTAACCATCTTAAGGACTAACCAGATTATATTCATCTAATAATATCATCTTAACAGGGCAGTCAGCTTAAGGACCAGCCAAATTATATTCAACCAATATCATCATCCTAACAGGGTGGTCGGCTTAAGGACTGGCTGGATTATATTCAGTTGACAACATCATCTCAACAGGATGGCTAGCTTAAGGACTGGCCGATTCATGTTCAACAGATAATATCCCTACAGCTTATCATAATAACAACTTTGTGTCAAAGAATATTCTTCTGGAAACTTCTTCAGGGATCATCGTGTCTCCCATCAGTAGACTAATAATAAAAGTATATTCCTTCTGCAACCCCAATAATAACAGAAGCTATAAATGACAAAAGGGGTATACATGTGGGTAGAATAAAAATTCCTTGGATGATTATAGTGAATTTCTTAACAAACTTTGACATATTTTGTCACCTCATGATTGTGGAGGTTATGTGAGGTGGTATATAAAAGGGGAGTCCTATCCGTGATGAAGATACGCTCACTGACATCTACAACTCTACTCTCATGCATACGTTCTAAAGGTTCTTCATCCATTCATTCAAACTGGGACTAACTTAAGCATCGGAGGGCCTTTGCTAAGGACTCCCTTGGTTTCTAGGCACTAACATTTTGTTGGATTGTCTCCTTGTGTGCAGGATTGAAGGAAAAACTTCTTTTAGAGAGAAAGGTCTTCTGACGATCAATCATTCATCCACCGTGCCCAGTGCATCATCTTCGTAGGTCTCAGATAGGATCAGGATATAATTGATATTTATATCTCTTTGTTATTGATTGTTAGTGTGTTCCTATGATTTATGATTGAGAGACTCTAGTGATAGGGGTATCCCGTTACTAGACTTCATAGGAATCACTTCTATTTAGTAGCATAGGACATGGATTAAGATAGCATTCTGACTTGACCTCCGCGGGGAAGAGCCGGTAATGAAATTAACTTCCTACAAGTATATAGGAATAGAAGATAGGAAATAGGTGATCCATGATACATTGATTAGTATCACAATGAAGTCGAACCCCTAGAACATTTCCCAAACCAAGTTTCTCAACACTCTTTCTCTTTCTCTCTCTCTTTCTTAATCTTACTTCTCTTTACTTAGTGCGTGACTCTCAACCATCGATCGTTTAGCTAATTTGCCGTGAGTAATCACTAGTACTTATAACCAATCCTCGTGGGATCGATAATCTTTTTTACTTGACGACACCCGTATACTTACGGGCTCACATCAATCATGCATTATTTTAATTTTTAAAAAATTAAGGAAAATGGCATCAATTGATATCTTAGGTTGGATGATCAAAGTTTAAATGTCTAATTAAAAATACATGATCTCTTAGTTTAGGAAAAACCTAATTTATATCTCACAAAAATCATAAGGATGACATATATGTGTATTGAGACGCATTAGATATAAGTGAGATGATAGGAAGATGGATATATAAAACTTAAGATGTTGATTTAGTGTATCTTTTTAAGTTTTAGTATAATTAAAACAAATGATTATATGAAATCCAATCATGGAGAAAACTAGTATACAAGTCATGTGCATTTAGTCCAAAAAACATGATTAGAAATTATTTTCTAAAACCGTTTCAAAATTATTTTGAAAAATATTGTTGAAGTCTATCTTTTGATAAGAGTTACCATTAATTAAGTGGATATAAAATAGAGTGAACATTAAATTTTTCAATGGTTTCCAATTTTGTATTAATCTTTAAAATGTATAAAATTTCATAATTTATAGATATTCGTAGAATTATTTAGGAGTTTCTAAAATTGAAGCTGAAATTAAATTTAGAAATCTAAAACTCTAATCAATCAGGTGATCAATTGGGATATAGCGTAATCGATTGAAGCTCAACTCAATCGATTGGTGATAAATTTTTGCTAGTATAGAAGCTCGCAAGATCAATCAGGTGATCGATTGGTAAGGGCATAATCGATTGGAATCCAACTCCAATCGATTAAGACATGGCCTAATCGATTGGCACCCAACGCTAATTGATTAGAATAGGCCGGGATCGATTGGTAGCTGAAATCAATCGATTGACATTGTTGATTTCAATTGAAATTATCTGATCTCAGTTGGTTAAGCCATGTTTAGTCAAGCTAACTATCTCTAACCCTATGAAATGCCTTGATAAGTATTTAAGGGTAATTTTCTTGATGAAAATAAGAAAGGAATGGTTAAAGTGGACTAACTTAGAGATAAGGAGGAGGTTTAGTTTTAATATTGAATCTTTAACCTCATAACTTCAATTTTAGGATTTTCTAAAGGTTTAGGAACTCTAAATTATTGTTACTGCAATGATAGAAGTTGGAGCATGCTTTGAGAGAGAGGTCTTCCTTAAAGACATTATTTTAGTTTTTTTTTTTTTTTTTTGATAAGGAGACAATGGAAGGTTGAGCATCTTTATTGTGATGAATGTATGCTCAAGATTGAGCATAAGATATAATGAAAGGTATGGGGCTTCATTGGGTTGTTTCGAATGAATTGACTCTTGGGAAGAGTTTTTGACGTGTGTCAAAGGGGAAGAAATGTGGGGTTTATGTTAGAAACCCTTATTAATACTTTGGAATGGGATGAAGATGGAAGTTGGGTTGATGGGTTAGCCTAACTTAAATATATTATTAAACATGAAAAAGGAAAAGATTATTGGTGCAATCTTCTTTAGGTCAAGGTTGAGTAGGTTGACTAAGTTCAGATTGGCTCGAGCTTGAGTTTTGATGTTTGGACAATATGTGTGAATGAGAAGTCGAGTAGGTCAAGGTTGATCGGAGACTTGACTGGCAAAATCCTAACTGAAAGTTAGGCAAACGAGAAGTCCTAATTGGAGCTTAGGTAAATGGAAGTCCTAGTGGGACTAGGCAAACCTAATTGGAAAATAGGTTCAGTCTAAGGTGGGTTAGCTAGGATATAAAACACTTGGTACAAGTGAAGTCTTAGTGGAACTAGGTAAACCTAGTTGGGAACTAGGTTAAGTCCAAGGTGGGTTAGCTTGGAGCTAAACACTTGGCACAAGGAAAGTCCTAGTGGGACTAAGAAAACCTTGTTGGGAACTAGGTTAAATCCAAGCTGGGTTAGCTGGGAGCTAAATACTTAGCACAAATGAAGTCCTAGTGGGATTAAGCAAACCTTGTTAGGAATAGGTTAAGTCTAAGGTATGTTAGTTGAGAGCTAAGCACTTGGCATAAGTAAAGTCCTAGTGGGACTAGGCAAACCTAGTTAGGAATTAAGTTAAGTCTGAACAGTAGCTTCCCAAATCAATTGGGTAATCGATTGGGAAGGAGCTTCTTCATGAAACGAAACTTCTTAATTGATTGGAAGTTGTTCAATTGATTCTTGCAGGGCTTAATTGATTAGGAAAAGCATAAAAGAGTCATTGTAAGGTTTGGATACTTGAATTCAATCTGATCTAATATGGTAATAGATTGGGAGTAAGGTCAATAGATTGGGAACCCTAAATCAGTGCGATATAAAGGGATTTCATGAAGGATTGAAGCTAAATTTTCTCCGTCAATTTTTTCTAGTTCTTGAGAAGTTTGAAGAGAAGTATTGCTACATTTCCAACTGATTAAGAGGTAATCCAGAGTAATAAGAGATCAAGAGCAAGGTTCTTTATTGTAGTATTCACTTCCTTATTCTTGATGTATCCTTGTTGCATTCTCTAGATGTATTCTCGTGTTTGAGTTTGTACGAAGTTTCTCTGCCTCTGAGGAGGAGGATTTTCATAGTGTATATATGAGTGAGGTGTGGACCTTTAGATTAGTCACTTCGAAGAGGTGGATACCAAGTAAAATCAAAGGTGTTAACAATTGTTTCAAGTTTCTACTGCAACAAATCATCAATGAAACAATCAGAACCAATCACCTCTCCCCCCTCTCTAGCTCTCAAAGTGTCTTAACAACTACAATTGTAGAAATAATATTTTCAGCAACAAAAATAACCAAAACCTCAATTTGTAATCAGTTGGGAGATAATATCGTAAATGGTTGCTTGGTACTATATATTGAGCGAGATGTGTTTGATACAGTTGATAATGAAACTATTATTGAACAAAGTATGACATCTCAAAAAGTGTTATTGTAAAAGTATATGAAGTTAATATATGACTTTTATTATACATTTTGTGTTATCAATTTTTTAAATTTCTTAAATTGGCCCCTGGTTGAAAATCCTAACTATGTATGTCATCCATATCATATGGAGCCACATATGGGGTTGGATGGGCATCGATTAACAAATGATGACATTAAAGAATGTTATGCAATGGCCATCAGACAACATGGCATAGCAAAATCGTGCTAAGAAGCTAGCTCTTACTTGCACTATATACCAAATATGGGATGTTGTCACGATCCGCAAGTGTACGGAAATGTCGCAAGTAATATAAAAGATTATCGTATCCACAGGGACTGGAATAAGCACTAGAAATATCTCAAAGCGAATTAGCTAAACAACTAATCAATTGGTTTCAAATGCTAAGGATGAAAAATAAATCTAAAATGAAAGATTAACAAACAAGAGTTTGGGGTTTGAGTTATAATAAAGGGAGGTTCTAGGAGTTTTGGTTTCTTTGTAAGATCTCTTGAATGTATATGGTTTACCAATTCTTATTTCTCAATTGTCTAATATTTGTATAAGGTTGTCGGTTCTCTCTTGCAATAGATAACTGGCTTAGGACTGAAAAATGTACCTAAATGTGATCAATTAGATATGAACCTACGTTGTCCTTACACAGGATTGCACCTATTACTATGCTTTCCTCGGATATCAACATATAAGTTCATAGCTTCTTAACCCATAAAGATACAAGGATTGAATCATAAAATCTATCCTACCCTCTTGAATATTCTCATTTCCCCTTCAAGGTTATCCCTCAAACGTCCTTACACGGGCTTGCACCTGTCACGTGGATCCCTCGGAAAATCGAGTGAGACTTAATCTCTACAAAGTCCATAAGATATCCAAACAATAAATCAAGAATGAGAATTAAGCCCTAATCACAATTAATCATTCAAGATCCAATCGATACAAACTAGGCAACATCATAGAAATAAAGAAATGGCAAATCCACAAGAGTTTACATCAATTTATCTCACAAATACTCCCTCCATCCTAGAACAAAAATATCTACTCCATAAAACAAAGAAAGAAAACCAAAGATAAGAAGATTACAAGCATTTCTTCAATTCCAATCCAAGAAGAGGAGAGAAAGAAAACTTATCTATAATATAGCTCCATCTTCGGATCCAATCCTCGCTCCCATAGTCGAATTCACCAAGATCTTCCTTTAGATCGCCCAAAAATCCTCCTAAGGATGGGAGGAATCCACCAAATCTTGCTTTCTCCCAAAGTGGAGAAGATCCCCTTTCAAATCTTCAAAGAGGCTTTAAATAGAGGGGGGCTTTCGGGCGCCACACGGCCCCGAGGCATGGCCATGTGAGGTTCACACGGCCAGAGCCTTTCCCCTCTCTACCATCCATACACGGCCGTGTGGTGTACACGGTCGTAGACAACTCCCATCAAGACCTCCAAGCACGGCCGTGTAGATCCACACGGCCTAGACTGCCCCAGTTTCTGGAAACCTGGCACGGCCGTGTGGTGCACACGGCCAGAACACTTTTAAGCACTGGGAACCCTGCACGGTCGTGTGATGCACACGGCCATGGTCTTCTTGGTCTCTGGAAACCTTACACGGCCATGTAGATCCACACGGCCATGTAAGGATTGAACTATGATTTGCTTCAAAACTTAGCACGACCGTGTGAGGTTCACACGGCCAGGCCAAGTTCCTTGTCTATTTCTCCTGGTTGACCACACGGCCAGAGCACTCCACCCAGGCAGGGCCGTGTGTGGCACACAGCCAAGTGCTTTCTCCAATGCTTAGCTCATAAGTTTGTCCAAGAATGTAGAATCTTCACCAAATTCGACTCCTGTGTACAAAAAATACACAAAAAGCATATCTCCAAACAAAAAGAGTAAATATGCTAAAAGAAAAGCTGGAAGTATAAAAATGCATAGATCAAGCAAGCTCAAAGTATGTAAATGTGCGTCAAAATATGCATAAAAGTATATAAAATCTACGCACATCAGATGTTCACAACAAACATGTCTTTAAAGGAGAGGTGACAAATTGCATCATATGCAAAATCAAGGTACAAGTGTAGATACTAAAGCACGAAAATAAGAATACCGAAATTCTTAATCTATAAAAACTTACAGTGATATCCCGTAAATCTTGGTTCTTCTTGCTTGTCGAAAGAGTGATTACATACGAAAAGCCCTTTAAATTCCACAAATCAAATCCCTCTGTTCTTGGATGTTCTTCCTTCTTCGGTGAAAATGAATCTCACATATCGAATATCTCTCACATTCTAAACTCCTCTTCTCACCTTTGGACACTCCTTTTATAATGGGAATTTCCTAGGGGTAAAAGAGATATTTTGTCCCAAAGAAATGTGGGGAACATGGGCATGCTCACGTTCCCATTTCTTACATCTCCCAATCATCCAATGTAAGTCACTAAGATTAGGTCAAAATCAAATCACTAAGACTAAGCAGAACATCCAATCCATATTTTAAGGGAAAATGGTTCATACGACAGCAATCATATTGAGATATTGTTGCTAAGACGATTATTACACCTTACATAGTCACTCCTTTAAATGAATCAGAGACACTCTCATAATGGCACATAGCCTCTCTCTTGGTGGTACATATCTGTTATCTAGGAAACATTCAATCTCCCGGTGGCACACAACCATTAAAAAAATCTTAGAGATATTCATGTCTTGATATTTATCTAGATTAAATATTCTTCATGTACATAAATATGAGCATCTCTAATCCCTCATGATGACTATTATGTCAAGAGCATGTTCCATATTTATTATTCACACTTATTTCTATACATAATAAAAATGGATCGACTAGTGAATAACATCAAAAGATGTAAATCTATTTAATTTTCTTTTTTAACTAAAATATATTTATTCTAATCATTCGCTTTCCTGGTTATGCTTCATAAATCGAATCATCCATAGTGATAGGATACATGCTAAAGTAGCAGTCACTGATTAAAACTTCAAGTAAACAGCTAAATAGTCACTTAGAGTAAAATTAAGATTAACTTATAATCTCAAAGATCTCACATAGTAGAGGAATAGGGATCCATTCTCCTACTACTCTTATTATCGCTATAGCACATGTAGTATGAATCATATGCTATGATGTTTTTCTCTTCATTAAAAAAAGCGCATGTTTTTCTCAAATTTAACATCGTACAGATTTTGATCTACACATACCTAATGTCTAATCTTGAATTCAATTCATGAATTCAAATCTGGCTTTCAACAGATTTAGTAAATGGTGAGTTCATTTACTTCGATCATTATTAACACATAAATGATCTCATATTGGTACAATTATCAAGGTGACCTTAATTTATGGGTATGTCTTATTCACAGCTACATAAGTTGTCCCATAAGTAACGGTCTCACCTCTATTTATACTTAACAAACAGAGGTGATTGTTCATGTAAGTGGACCGATATCAACCTGTCACATGCTCACCAAGACTTCTATCCAAATGTAACAAAAATACTTACACTGAGCAAATCATGACATTTCATATATTCAATTATTTTTACAAAGTGTTACATTTTACGAAGTCCCAAAGATTTCATATATCCTTGAAATAAGTCTTTAGTCAAAGGCTTAGTAAAAGGATTTTCAAGTATAGCACGTGTAGAGACATACTCAAAAATTATCTTTATCTTGTCAATAATATTCCTTACAAAATTATACTTAATTTCTATTTGCTTGTCTTTGCTGTGATATTTGGAATTCTTAGAAAAAGCTATAGCAGCTTGACTGTCACTGTAACAGGACTCCCACTGCCCTCAGTAATCTTCAGATGCTTCAGTAATCTTCTCTAGATCCTCCTCAATTCTTCACGATCCTCCTCTGGGAACTCATGGTGAAGTAGTTCCACACACAAGCATATGAGATTCTCCCTTCGGAGAGCCCCCATATCTGGTGTGCTACCACCTTTGGATTCTCTAGCAGTGAATGAATCAACGCCAGATCCTATAATTATCCAGGACTAGAAACTCTTCTTGTTCGAGTTTCCAGAATAACCAATCAAGCCATCCAATATGTCCTCTAACTCCAAAATATGGGTCATACTCAATCTCTTGAATGTGTTCCTGTAGCTCATTCCGTCACACATCACAACGAGTTATCCTCCATATCATCTGTGGCATCTGGAATTGAAAATAATAATTGTAGTACAAAATCGACAAACCAATAACAAAATCAGTTCATTTCAATTCACACATATGCACAGAAAATATACAAAATCAATAAGTAAATAAGAAAAACTAATTTTCTTTATTTGTGGAGCTCTAGTGGACTGACATACTAGACCAGTTGATTGAGAATCCAGATATGAGCTTGGTCCGTTATCCTCATTAGACCTAATCTAATTGGACTGGGAAGCCTTACTTATGTTGTTCTTGTTTAATCTAAACTCATTTAATCAATTCTGACCTATTAGCCAATCTGACCCAAATTTGATCAAATCTAACCTATTAGAACAGATCTAGCTCATTTGATCAAATCCGGAAAGATCTGACCTAATAAATAAAATTGACCCAATTTTATAATTAGCATAGACTCATTTAATCAAATTAGTTATGGTTTGGATCAAATTGATACAGTTAAACTAACTAATAGTTTAAACTAGATCAAAGTCTAATTAAACCAAACTGGTCTAATCAGATTTGATTTAAGTTAAACCAATTTGATTAAATCCAATCCAAATACTTAATTAAGCAATGCACCAATAAGCCCAATTTCAATTAATCCTATCTTGCATGTTTTAACGCATTAATTTCTACATGCATTATGAAACAAAATACTTATGCCATAATTTTGCCGGTATGTACGACGGTTTATAGGTGACAAACATGTGGTTGGCAGCAGTCGCCGGTACTTTTCAATGTTAGACGTCGGTTGCCAATGGTCCGACATAGTTGGCAGCATGCAACACAGCCGATAGCTAGCAATTCGATCGCTAGTTCACGTGGTGATCATTTGCGAGGCATTGGGAGGAAAATTGCCAACACAAAATCATAAATTTCAGGCGAGGTGATACAGATTATTCTCATGCATTTAGAATCTAAGACGATCTGATACCATTTGTTGTGACCAAAGAATATTCACATATCTCTAAAATGACATAATATTGTTCACTTTAGGTCTAAGTCCTCTTGACTTTGCTCTTAGCTTCTACCTAAAAGGTCTTATACCAATGAAGATATCATACATTTTTTAAACTCATGATATTTTCTATATCTTTTCAATATAGGACTTTAATTGTATCCCAATAATTCTCCTCTCAAATAAAGGACTACAATTGCTTTTATAGTTCAGGCCTCCCCGCGAGCATCCAGTCACTCTTGACCTGCTCCATACCTCCCAGTGACTTTGTTTAAGGCTACCTCACATGGCAGTTGGTATGAACCATGACTCTAATACTAATGTAGATACTAAAGCATGAAAATAAGAATACTGAAATTCTTAATCTGTAAAAAATTATAGTGATCTCCCATAAGTCTTGGATTTTCTTGCTGGTTGTCGAAAGAGCGATTACGTACAAAAAATTCTTCAGATTCCACAAACTAAATCCCTCTATTCTTGAATGTTCTTCCTTCTTCGAGGAAAAATAAATCTCACGTATCGCTATACCTTGAAGTTCAACTATATATGAATAATTGGTGAGAGTGGAGGTTGAGGAAAGGTTGTTATACTTATAGCATATGCATGTATTAGGAACAAACGGAGACACTGTTTGGTGTATATGTTTTTTGGATTAAAATTTGGCATTTGTTTTTTTCCTGATAATTTTCATATCTTCATTGTTAGGATTAAAATTTCCAAATATATGCTTGCTCTAGAAAAAAAAAATACATTTCATTAAAAAAAAAAAAACAAGTCTGAATGCTAACAATTTATCCCTAGATAATTTGGTAAACATTCTTCCTAAATGCTTAGAGACTTGCTTCCTTTCTCCCCTTTAATTACCAAAACACTTAACCCAACTAACTTTGCCTTATTCTTGCTGTTTTCCCCCCAATTGACTAGGATGTGCTTGTTCACATCTAGGTGGTATCGAACATATTCACAACATTATGTTCATCATTTCTAAACATCAAACTTAGAAGGCCATTTGATCCCTAAAGGTAGATATCTCCTCGAACACCGGCAATCTCTTGGACTTGAATGATACCCAATCTACGATTTTCTGATCGGAGTCTTCCAAAAAGTCTAAACTCTTTAACATTTCTTCCTCCAATATCCCCTTCATATCGGATGCATTGATGGATTGATCAATCTCATCCAACAGCTTCTTCGCCCGTTGCAATGCCTTATTGTCGGTGCTATAAGCGTAACCTTGGTCCACAATGGCACTAATCTCCAATCGTGCCACATCGTACTTGCCTTGCTTCATGAGACACACACCAAGGTTGCAACCGTTGTTGGCATTGGGTTCGATCATTTGCGCCTTGTGGTACACGGCCTCCGCAGCAATGTAATTCTCTTGCTGCATGTATGCCCATCCGAGGTTACCCTACACAACGTATAGACATCAAAGTTATCTTAGTTAGCTAGTCTCAATAACAGTCAGAACATTTATCGAAGCAATAGCATTATTTCACTTCACACATCGCATACCAAGAGTCGCGCGGTCTCTTGCTTGATGGAGACTTGGAACTTTCTACCATGAGAACGAGCCGTTTTTGTGGTCTTCCCATTGAAGGCTTTCCCCACGTATATCATCCTTAGCTTCTTCTTCAGCATCACTATTTGCTCCTCCACTCTCCCACATTTCTGCAAATAATTAAGATTCGTCGACTTAATTCTCGCAAACATCAAAATTAAATAAACATGGAGGAAGCAATCAGATCAGAAGGATACCTTGTACATATCGATGAGGAGGTTATCGAGAGAATCTTGGGCCTGATCGGAGCATAGATGCCGAAAGGATTTGATGGCTTCTACAGCCTCCTCGGCACGGTCTTGCTGCTTCATCACGACGGCCATGTCTTTAAGCGCACTCTCCACTCTGTCCCTCTGATTGATGGCCTTCCAGAACCATAGGATTGAGGTGCTTAAGTCTTTCTCTACTAGCTACACGGCCCAAGCCATTCAAATTCAGAAACTAATTAGTTTTCAATTGTATAATTTAACGTTCATGTATCATCTTCAATTGTAAGCAATGATTATGAAAAGAATATTGTAGATACTTTAGATCGTAAATGCTTTTAATTTGTTGGGAAAAGAAAAAGAAGAAGATTTAAAATATTTAGAACAAATAAAGAACTGAACTAACATCCAGTTCACTCATTATTAGGAGAGAAAAAAGGGAAAGGGAACCTGGAAATGCTTTGCTCGAACGTAGGGACCGTCGCCGGAGGGGATCTTGTAGAAAGCGGCCTTTTCCTTGTCGCTTACACCGCTGCAACACGCCGTTGCCTTCCATGTCGAATCGTTGGATCTAAAGAGTTCTCTCTTCTCTGTTTGTGATAATATTGGTGCGGGCGGCGAGCTGGGCTTCGAGACCATGGAGGAGATCTTGAGGTGCTTGCGGAGGATTTCAGTGGCCAGCAAGAGGGACAGCGATAATTATAAAGACTATCGTATGCATGAAGGTGGACGGGATGTCGACCTGGTTCATGGACGAGACGGGACGGGAAATTAGTCCGTGGAAGGCGAGATAAGGGCGTTTGCGGACGGCCCCGCGCGTCAGGGTTCGGTACGCGTGTACTCCCGTTGAATCTCATCAGATAACTCCCGTTGAATCTCATCAGATAATTTTTGAAGAATAATTGGAAAACTAAATAAACGGGCCGATTTTCTATAAGAACTTTACACGTTAAGGAGATTAATTGAGTATGCGGCACTTGTACACAGGGCGAGAGCAATCTCTTAACAATAGAATCGATCAAATCAAAATCAAATAAATTTTAAAAAAATAAAATAAAATTAATTGAGCTTAACCAAATTTTTTAATAATGATATATTTCTATCCGATTTTAGATGAGATTTGAAAATAAAGTATTTTGGAATCATTCTTAAATAATCTGTAATGCACAAAATCCAATTAAAATTGTAAGTATAAAATTCATTCTCATCTCTAAACCCTAGTTTTCATCTCCTCCCGGGGTAAACCCTAGTTTTCATCCCCAAATCTTCGCATTGGTCTAGCCGAGACCATCGATGAGTGGCTTTCTCTCCTTCTCTCTTCTTCTCCCTCTCTTTGTCTATCTCTCCTCCCTCCTCCTCTCCTGCGCCCTCTCCTACGCTTGCCTTGAGTCGCCCACATGAAGTTAAACACATAATCACATCACCAGCAAGCAATAGTCCTTTCCTAATTCGGGTGTCACCCTCCCTTTTACCCTTCTTTTTCTTCTCACGGGTGGGGTTGATACCAAGATGTTCCGTGTGTCGAGATGTTCCCTTACCCTTCTTTGAGGTCTTTGTTCGTCTAATTCTTTCCTCTTTCATGCTAAGAACTAGGAGGATTGGGTGAAAGTGCACCCTTATCGATCATTGCTAGATTTTGTGAAAATTACCTTAGGGATGACTATTGTGTTTTATTTTGTGATAGCAGTGGTTTATTTTGTGATGGTCTTGTTAGATTTTGTGAAAATTATCTTCGGGATATCTATTATTCTGGATTTTGTGATAACAGTGCTGGGTTTTTTTTTTTTAATGAATTACTGCATTATATGGAAATGACTTTAGGGAAGAGTATTATTCTAGATTTTGTAATAGTAGTTGTTAGGTTTTGTGGAAACTATTTCATGGATAGTTAGAAGGTTGGATTTATAATATTTAAATATTTTTTGATATGTCGTTTGGGTTTAGCTAGATATTATAATGCATTTTGTGATAATAGTACAAGTTTTAAGAAGATATTTTGTGATAGCAGCACAATCATTTTGTAAAAGCTATTTTATCAAATTTTCTTGTGATGTAGTAATTCTTCTTCCTGTTCTTTTACCTTTTATTGATATAATTTTTCTTAGTCAATGTCATTGATCCAGAATTGGCAAAATATTATGCTAAAGTTCATGTGTACTTAGTTAGTAAGACGTTGAATTCTATTACTCATGATTTATCTCAACTGCCCAATCCCAAGTTCTATTTTAGAAAAATTTGGTCCACTCCACTTGATTTTCTTTGGGTTTATATAGGAGTTAGTAGTGCAAAATTATTAAAACTAATTTTATTTCAAAATAATAATAAAAAAATATATTTTAAAAAGGTAGATCCGCTATCTTAGCGACCCCTTAGTGTTGGCTCCACGGATATGAAGGAAGGTACATGCAGGTACGCAGGCCATAAGCGCATGTTGGATAAACTTAGGTCGTCAGTTCTTGAAAATCGACTCTTGGCCATTACGCCAGAGATACTATGCATCCATCGTCTGCGCTATGCCCTGGGACAATAAAATATATTTTAAGTTATTAGGAATAGTAAATAAGAAAATAATTACAAAATACCATATAAGTAATTTTGGAGATAAAATGTATAGAAACCTTATAGGAATATTATGATTTGTTTTAAGGGTAAATATGATATTTATTGCATTTGTATTCCCAAACCTCTCGTAAACTAAATAATAGTATTGGTAATCATATCTAATCCTAACTTATAAACCAAACAACAATATTGAAATGACTAAATTCATTCTCATTAGTCGACTCCATCTATCATTAATCAACTAATCTTTAGAAACTTTGACACCACTAATCATTGTAATAGAACAACGTTAGTTATAATTATTTTCGTTGGCTAATTAATTGAGTCCCTTTCGCCTAAGCTTCCCATAGAGATATGGATTTTTTAAACTCATTGATAAAGGAGAACAAGGTTCCTCTAACATTGTTCTCTTCTCCATCTAATTACAAATCAAGTTCTTCCTAATCCCAACGAAGGAAAACCTCACTAGAGAAGAACAAAGTTTCTCATTTAAACATTTTTTCTCTCCCCTATTGTCATACATCACAAATGCACCACTATGCGATCATAAGTATTGGTCTCATCTAACATGATATTTAACTTGTATTCAAATCCTTCATTGGATTTCATACATGAATACCAAGTCCCCCTGATAATTTCCCAAGGTGAAAATCCAAAATTCTACTTTTTTGCAATGTATTAGTCGAGTCCTACCATGTTCACCCAATTGACTAATACTCATGTTTAGTCAATTGCTCTCTCTAAAGACCAACATATTTTATTGATCTTCTCAACTACAGTATCATTCGATTATACTATGTCCAATTGATTGGTTTATGAGATAGTCAAATTTTTATCAAAATTTCAATCGAGTCATTTCCAGAAGAAAAAAAAAATCTATAAGCCTTTGAAAAATTCTAACTCTTGCATAGAGGTTTGTTCAACTCATATCTACTTAAGAAAATTAGATTTTATCCAAAAATCCTTTCAATTCTCAAGTTAAATACAAAATCCAAAACTAATTAAATTGTTCAAATGATCCTTCATCGTGTTAGTTTTAGTTTCCTTTCATCCTATCTACCAAGCACAAACTAAATGCCCCTTATTACATTAGCTTATTTGGCATCTCATACATTCCAAATTGAATTTCATGCTTCTGGAACATACCCTCAAATGTTCCGCGCATGAAACTCTCCCTTAATGTACTATTTTTTTTTTTTTTTAAGATTGAACTCTATTCATCCTTAACCATATTGGCACACCTTGTGATCCCTTTTATTATCCCAAACATCCCTTCCTTGGGACTCAAAGATGGTGGTCCCAACATGGCTCATGAAGCACTTGCTTGAGCTTCCATCTTTAGCTACCTTCCTAGGTCCAAATGTCACCTAGCATAATTTACTCTAGATGACTTCTCTGTACCATAATCAAATGACACCTTACAATATGAAGGAGTCTCAACCTTAGATGATGAAGATCAGTATTCTAAACTCTATCTATTATGATTAGGCCTTTGCCTCCCAAGCATCACATTTAAGTTCTTAGACTCATTAACAAACTTTTCTAGGATCATCTCAAGGACCTCAAGATTTTTCCTTAAAACTTGGTTCTCCAATCATAACACTCCATTATAACAAAAAAAATCTAAAAGACAGCAGATTTTATCCATTGTCTTTGTCCTTCTAAAATCATTATAACTTATGGTGTTGTTAAAGACCCCCCTCAATGACAATGATTTTTAAACCGTTGTCTTTTAATACTAACAACAATAATTTTGTAACGTTTAAAAACCATTGTCCTTTAAATGTGATAGACAATAGTTCTATAAAGATTTTAAACTGTTATCTTTTAATACCATAGACAAATAGAAAATGAATGAAAATCAAATCTACTTTAATCAACAAAATATTATTAAATTAACAACCAATATAAATATACAAATTATCATCCTTACACTTCTATAACAAACATAATTACTCACACTCAAAGAAATTTTAATTAGAAGGCACTCAAAACTACTCTCGACTACATCTTATTACATGAACTTAAAGGAACTTAGTAGATGCTACTTATCCTCTTGCCTTGAATGTTCTTTGCTCATTGGCTTTAACTATCTTCTCGCTTAAATCCCAAAGCTTTTTTGCTAGTTCTTCATACTTCGCGTGGTTACTCGTATCCTCCTCATTGCAATCGTCAAAGTACTTGTCAGTCACACCCTTAAGGTTAAATACAATCCTTCAGGTCAACTCCATTATAGCCAATGCACTCAGTAAGTTTCTTGCTCTGCAAATTTAAAAGAGTTTAGTTCTTAACACAATATAGTTATGACATAGATTTATCTCAAGTAGTTATCTTACCTAAGAATGACTTTTTGCATCAATGGTGTATCTAGAAACAAAGACAATTGAAGTAGCAACTAGAGATGGCAAGAATTTGAGGCATCCATAATCCAACAAGCTCAACTAGAAAATGTCCTAGAACAAGGAACTAGATGATTGTTACAGTCAACTAGTTGTGATTCAAAAGTATCAGAAGAAATACAATGTAAATCAAACATTTGTATTCATAAATAAAAATTATTAATAATAAAAATACACATCACACCTCAACCAATTAAAGAGTAACAAGGAGTAAGTCCAACATAATCTTAAGCATCAATGCGAACTTGTCGAATACATATTGTTTGAAGGAATGTATAATACGAAACCATTGATTCACCATTTTTTCTTATTGAACTAGAATTACAAAAAATGACTTTTACTAATGATTTCTCATAGATTGTTTACCAAATCAAATAGTGGTCTAAGAATCATGGCATGCATGACTCATACAAATCATAAACGGATACATATGACACAAAAAATGATGTGGCATGCACGAGCAAATGCATTGATAATTATATAGAAAAATTTGATACATAAAATGAAGCAATTACTAGTAATACATATCAATTCTTCTTAACAGTAAGTGATGAAGATAACAAACTGAGGAAATGAGCCCTATCTTTCTAGAATATAGCAAGGCTCCTGCAGCATAACCCAATGCATAGCAATAATTGGCATCAAAATTTGCTGGCAAGCCACATCTTCCTTCATATCTGCAATGTAGAACTCCTAATTGAAACAATAAAGTATAAAGGACAACCAAAAACACCTAAGTAAAGTTGGCATAAAATAAAATTAAGAAATTTAAAATGTGTGAATAAGGGGTTAAAAAACCAAAAGGAAGCCTATGTTATTCCATAATGAAATTAAAATAAAAAAATCTTAAACTCTATATAGAATCTAATATATTTCTTGATGTAAATGGTGATTCTACAATGATGCCTAAAAAATCTTAGCATAAAATCAAGCCTCACCTGAAGTGGTCAATCAACAGGGGAAAAAAATACAAAGAGACTAGAAAGCTACAAGACTAATTGAAGTAATATGGTTATTCTTGCCCAAAAAAGTGGGGCTATACTTTAAAATTTCTAGCATATTTATCCTCCAATTTTCTTTTTTGCAACTCAATTTCAACCATGGAGATAAGCATTTTCTCAATTTTAATTTTGGCAACATGTACAAGAACATAAATAAGCCATAAACAAAATGACTAGCTAGCCATTTCAAAAATACCCATAGCACAGGAACTGACATGGCATGATCATTAAATAGTTTGCATCACTTGTACATTTCCATGTGGATCTATTTCCAACAAGAGTTGCTCTTGGATTTGCTGGGGTAGAAATTCAAAGAGAACTTTCGATTGTTGTTGAAGTTTATTTTTCCACAACCCCTCAATATCAATTACATCATGAGCTAGGATTTCATTTAGTTCAGCAATAAGTTGTTGAACCTGGAAAGAAAGAATAGAAATATTAATACAACATTTTATATCTGGATCACAAATGAATACTAATATATCCCTTGTCTACTCATTTATATCAAACATGCAAAAAGAGGAAAAATAAGGATTAATTCATGCCTTATGAATTAAATCAATCAATCCTTCAGAAATAAGTATGACGCCATAATTGTAGTCAAGTTCTACTCACTTGCAGATAATATCAGTAATGTAGTCTATAATATTCTTAAGTGTTTGTTTCTTCGCCCAAGTCCACTTCCAATGACTTCACCCTTGCATGGAGATTAAAAACATGCCAAAAAATAAGACCAATTGAAAAAAAAAAATCTTCAGCCCACCTAAAAAATACACACAATATTATTTGCATGAATTTATTCACACAAAAAACTCATTGTTATTGTTTGATGCATTAATGGTTATAAAAAGAATAAATTTTGGGGGAAAATATATTACATTAAAGTGGAGCACAAGAAAACATTTGTTCTTACTTACAATCTTTGAGATGCGCTTCTCTACTTTCTTTGCACACCTATACTAATCTTGTGAAAAATAGATTTATGCAGAGGTACTTAGAACATACATCTTCTGACAGTGGAGTTCACGGGAGTCGAGTAATCACTTCCTCGGTGGAGACGATGAGTAGTGATGACAAGGAAGAGGAGAGGCAGAGGGGCTTAGAGTTATAGGCGTGAAGCACGCCACAACAAGGAGCGCCATCAGGCCAAAGCGAAGGAAAACAAAGGTAGATCAGTCTGACTGTGAGAAGAGTCTCGTTAGTGCCAGGGCCAAGAAGCCAAAGAACGTGAGAGGAGTTGTAGTGAAGGGTCGAACGCCTCACCGTCGAGTTGCCAGAGAAGTGTTGGGGAGATGGAGGTGAGTCTTTGACAAAGGAGACAGATTTTTGACAAAGGAAGGGAGAGTTTTTTGACGATCGAGACTTTGTGAAATATTTAGGTTTAAGGAAATTAATATTTTAATCAAAATACCTGTTGTCTTGAAATCCAAAAAAGCAGAGAAAGACAATGATCAAAAAAATCATTATTGTAGCCCTTGTAACAATAGTTAAACACAACAGTTTTAAAAATTCATTGTCGTAGCTCCTCCAAACAACACTAAAAGACAACAGTTTTTCAAAAACTGTTGTCTTTATTAAAAAAAAGATGCAAAAAGATAACGGTTCCCTCAAAACTATTGTCTTTTAACTGCTATTGATTGTAGATTTTTTTGTAGTGTTCTGAACCTAGAATCGTCATGTCCCTATGGACATTTCTTCTCCTAGGCATAAAGATCAGTATGCAACGGATAATATAAATAAACAATAAAATACAAGATAAGAACAACAGGATTTTTTACTTGATTCACACTCCCCAAGGTGTTACATCCAAGGCTATGCATGAAATATCATCCATTAAAATTTCTCCTTTTTGAAGGGCTTTACTTGGAGAAATAGAAGGAACATGTATCACATGTGCAAAATCTGAGAAAGTGCCACATGAATATTCTACGATAGTAGGTATTGAAGAATTGGTACATGAAATTTTACTAAATTTGAAAGAAATTGTATTGAGAAGTAATATACATGGAGTTCGAGACGCATCCATTTACGTCAAGGGCCCTAAATACGTAACCGCTCAAGATATCATCTCACCACCTTCCGTGGAAATAGTTGACACAACACAACATATAGCTAATCTGACGGAACCAATTGATTTGTGTATTGGATTACAAATAAGGAGAGATCGCGGATATTGTACAAAACCAACAATTAACTCTCAAGATGGAAGTTATCCTATAGATGCTGTATCTATGCCTGTTCGAAATGCGAATCATAGTATTCATTCTTATGGGAATGGGAAGGAAAAAGAAGAGATACTCTTTCTAGAAATATGGACAAATGGAAGTTTAACTCCTAAGGAATCACATTATGAAGCAGAGAAATCTCTTACAAATTTCCAATAAACACAAGAAAAATAATAATAGAAATGATAAACTTAAAATAAATAAACAATTACTGTTGATCCTCTATAGAAGTCCTGAGCATGCTTGTACTTATTTTGGCACTTCTAGGATCAATTGAGCAGAGATTAAAGAAGTTTTCCAATTATAGAGAGATGATTGATTTGATTGTAGCCGATGATAGATGCATGTGCCTTGACTCCTCTTTTATAGGGCTTGATTGACACTTTTCCTATTGACTAGGAGCCTTTTCAGTCACTTGGACCTTCATTGACTTGGCTATAAGTTTGATTCAATTTGACTCTAGATCAAGCTCATTTCATGACTTCCGATAGCCTAGAACACCTTTGGCCGCTTGGGTCAAACCTCATCCATATATTGGATTGCTTGAATGCGATCACTTCGACTTTCGGTCGATTGGACCCATTATGGTAGCCTAGACCAACTTGGGTCAGATCACCAGAACCAGTTTGGGTAGCTCCAGCTTGGTCCGGTCTTCAATTGTGCTTCAGTCTTTCAAGTTTTCATCTAGTCCAACTTCCTATAAGAAAACATATGCAAAAGAAGCCAAGTACTTAATCTACCTGACTTACTGAGCTCACTTGCTTGGAGTTCATTCCTCCAAGACTTCTCACCACATAGGACTCATTCCTAGGATTTTTCCTATGTTCAGAGTTCACTTCTCTGAGACTTCTACCTTGTTAGAGCTCATTCCTACAAGACTTCACATTTTCTAAGTGTTCATCTCCCAGATGATCCACCAAGACTTCCACCACTAGTTCTGCTCCCAATGACCCACCGGAACTTCCATGACCTAATACCCACTAGGCCTTCCACTCATAGTGTTTAGCTCCAAGCTAACCCATCAGACCACCTAGTATCCACTAGGACTTCTACTAACATTGCCTGGTACCATACTAGGACTTTCCACCAACTACCAAGCATCTAGTCACTTTTGACCTACTTAGACTTCTCACTCACTTCCAAACATCTAATTAACCTTGACTTGCTTGGATTTTACACTTAACTTGATCAAATTTTACTAAATTACTTGGTCAACCTTAATTAGACTCCATTAAATATATTAAACAAACAAACCATTAAAACTCTGGAGGCTAATTGCACCAATAATCTCTCTATGTTTGATGTTTGACTAAATATTTAAGTTTGACTAATCTCTTAACCTAACTTTTCAAGTCTTATGCTAAAATCAAAGAATTAGGGTTTCTAATTTAAATCATTCTTCTCCCTCTTTAGCATACATCAACAAAAAAATATATCTACATTTTTTACTCCTAAGGACCTCCTTAGGTATTGCACCAACAATGATGGGCACCTTAGTCAAAAACATCTCCTTTAAGGGCTTTTGCCACCCCCAAACTTAACTTTTACTTGTTCTCAAGTAAAAACCTACAATCTAGACTCATGTGTGTTGGTGTGGGAAGCATTCGACGATCGAACCAGTGTTTTGATAATGGTAAAAGATTCAAAGTTAAGGTTATGTTGTGATCTAATAGTTTGAATGAGCTTACAGGAAAGTCCTAAGTATACTTAGGCAAAAGTCCTAACTGAGGTTAGGCAGGTGGAAAACTCTAGGGGGTGGTAACCCTAGGTCATAAGGGGTGGAAACCCTATGCGGAAAGTCTTGGTGGGTCGAAGGTTTCAGGCAAAAGTCCTAAGGGGTGGTAACCCTAGGTGGAAAGTTCTGGTATCGCGAACCAGGTGGAAGACTTGACGGGTCGGGGAGCGGGCGTCCAGCAGCAAGTCCGGAAGCATCGAGCACTGAGCAAAAGTCTAGTCGATCTGGAGGATCGCACTGGCAACAGGTAACTCTCCTGAAGAAGTAGGTGAGGGCGCGTTCCCCGCAGAGGGAACAGTAGGCGTTGGGTCGACCTAGGGTTTCCAGTGGGAAATTCAAAGTCAGACCCGGACAGTCCAGAGAGTGTCAAATACCTTTCTTATCGTATTTATGTGTGCTAACCTTGTCTTGCAAGGTATATGTGTATTTTGTGGACTAACACATAGTGCAAGGACAAAAGAATGTTGGGACCGAAAAGTAGCTAGAGGGGGGTGAATAGCTCATCGCGTGCTCGTGGTCGGCGTTGCTTGTTTCTTCAACGATGTGCAGCAGAAATGAACAAGAAACAACTCACACAACGCTAACAAGTAGATTTACTTGGTATCCACCTCCAAAGGAGGTGACTAGTCCAAGGATCCACACACTCACACACCCTCCACTATGAAACACATTCCTCTACGGTAACTACCGAAGGCAGAGAAGCCTTTACAAACTCTCAATACAAGAAGAAAAGAAAGGATATGAAATACAAGCAAAAGCTTACAATAAACCCTAACCCTAACTTCTCTTCTTGCTTTTGATCCACCTCTTGACTTGGAAGAACCTCCAAGAATCTTCAAGAACTGGCGATCTGAACTTGAGAGAGAGCTGTGGAGTCGTTGTTGAAGATCTGAGATGAATGTCGTAAGTCTCCTGAAGGAAACGCTCGCCTGCAGCTAAATACGACGCCAACAGTCGGATCCCGATCGATTGGATTGCTCCCAATCGATCGGGGAGGCTTTGGATCGATCAACCGATCGATCCAGAGTGCCTCTGTGCTCTCTGGAATAGCCTGGATCGATCGGCTGATCGATCCAGGGCTTATCGCGCACAAACAGCAGCTCCCAATCGATCCACTGATCGATTGGGACCTCTGGATCGATCCACGGATCGATCCAAAGGGGTTCTATTCCTGGGGACTCACCCGATCGATCAGCTGATCGATTGGGCATGATCCAATCGATCGACTGATCAATCCAGATCTGCTGGATCGATCCAGATCTTGGTTTTTGCCCAAAAGTAAGTCCAAAGCCCCCTAAATCAACATCTAGTCAACCATGACTTGTTGGTACATAAAACCTAGCATCTGGTCACCCTTGACCAGCTAGGACTCTCTCACCAAGTATCTGGTCAATCCCTTTAACCCACTTGGACTTTTCTCCTTTTGGCAAGTATCCGGTCAATCCCTTTGACCTACTTGGACTTTCATTAGATGTCTGGTCAAGCTTGACCCATCTGGATTTTCCCGTGTCTGGCTTCACTCACTAGGACTTCCCTTCTGCTTAGCTTCACTCACTAGGACTTTCACTTGGCTTCACTCACCAGGATTTCCCTTCTGCCTAGCTTCACTCACTAGGTCTTCTCATCTGCCAGGACTTTCACCTAACTTCACTCACTAGGATTTTCATTCAAGTATCCAGTCAACCTTGACCTACTTGACTCTCCTTCACAATCTCCCCACATGAACAATTGCACCTGCAATGTTCATGTGTTATCTACAAGTATTGTTGAACATCGAAACCAAATCATCATGACTCGAGCTTGACTCACTTCAAACCCAGTCAAACAGGTCAACCTTGACCTAGGGAATATTGCACCAACAATCTCCCCCCTTTTGATGTTTGACAATACCACTTGTAAGTTAGACTAATCTCATAGCCTAAACCTCCTTCATGCCACTAGGTAATGAAGGCATAAGTTAAACCCTTCATTCTCCTCCTTAGAGAGCAAACTCCCTCTAGGTAATGAAATCCTAACTTAAACCCTTCATTCTCCCCCTATTGGCACACATCAACAACATGCTCCATCCTTGGGCACACATCAACAAATTCACTTGTTGAAAACTCTCCCTTTTGAGACTCTCCCCTTTGAGACTCTCCCCCTAAAGAGTTGCTCATCGTTGTTCACAACTTCACTCGTTGTGATCAATACGATAATGAAAGTCTCATACCCTTCATTATCCTTAACCCTACATTCTCCGATTAATGTAGTCAAATGCCCATCCGTGAGTTTTTTTTTAACTTAAGCCATTTGAACAATGAGGATATCCACTCCCCATTAAAGTTCAAACGCTCAACCTTGAGCATGTTCTGAAAAGAAGGTTAACCACCTTCCAAGGTTCATGAAAAAATAGTTTTCATGTCTTTAAAGAGTCCCTCCCCCTAAAGACATGGTGGTAACTTCTGTCATTGCACCAATAATGACTTGGAATCCCTAAACCTTTAGGAAACCCAAATTTAGAAGTTTTGAGGTTCAAAAGTTCAATATTGAAACAAACCTCAACCAAAACTTCAATTCAGTCTTCCTTAACTAATCCATCCTTGTTTTCAACATGAAAATACCCTTTTTATGTATACAAATGTATTTTTAAGGGTTTAGAATGGTTACCTAGACTAACCATGGTTCAAAAGTGCTGAAATCAGGCTTTACCAGCCAAAATCAGCAACTTCAATCGATTGGAGTTGGGTCCCAATCGATCGGACCATGCTGAATCGATCCACTGATCGATTCAGGAGGGTTGGATCGATCGGTGGATCAACCCAGACGGCTTCTGTTCGCGAGAAGCTTGCTCTCAATCGAAAGCCCGATCGATTGAGACCCTTCAATCGATCGGGTGATCGATTGAGGTCCCGATATTTCTGAAATTCACTTTTAGTAAATTTCAGAAACCCCTAGAAAAATATACAAAATTTTAAAAATCATAAAAATTTGTGTAGATATTATTTAGGGTATACTTTATCATGGAAAAATAATTTTCTAAGAAAATACTTCATATTTTCAAAGATTGACACAAACTTGAAAACTTACAAAAATTTTAGTGTTTTCTTCAAGTTTGTGTCTAAATATTCATTGGTGATTACTATCAAGAGATAGCCTTCACCAAGGTTTTCCAAAATCATTTTAAAAATATTTTCAAAACCAATATCCCACCATGTTCCTTGGGCTTAATGCACATGACTTGTACATTAGCTTTCCCAATGATGGGAAAACACATAACTATGTGTTTTGATGAACTTAAAAACTCAAAAGAATGCACTAAATCAACATCTTGAGTTTTGTTCATCATCCTTATATCTCACTTGTATCTATTGTGCACAAAACACATACAAGTCATCTTATAGGTCTTTGTGAGATGTAAATTTTGGTTTTTCCCTAATCTAGGGATCATGCATATCTATCTAGGCATTTTGTGGATATTGAACATCCACCTAGGACGTCACTTGTTGATACACTTGTACCACACGTTAATAAATTTTTATCACTTGTTAATAAATGTCATTTGTCCTTAATTTTAAGGAAATAAAATTAATGCATTATATGTTATGGCATACATTAAAAAGAAATAATTTTCAAAAGAAAATTTCTGATAACTACATGATGGATGTATGTCATGACATGGTATTTTTGTGTTTTTCATCATAAGGTATGAATGCAAAAATAAAACATGATGTCATGGCATATAATGGGCAAGCAAACATGGCAAGGTTTAGCATAAATAAAATATACCTAGATTATCTATCTAAGTATCCTTAAGCACATAGCTAAACCTAAAACTTAAACCCTAGATTGCCCAATTTCCTCAAGAAAATGCCAAGAATCTAGATTGACATTTCTATCTCTCTTGACTAAATTTATGCCAATTAAAATTAAGCACATTCCTCAAATGTTGGCATATCTATTATTCCAAGAGAGTAATCACTAAGAAAATACCACAATCTCAACTTGGTATTTCCTTATGTTTTCCCAATATGTGCCATTTTAAAATAAACTCAATACTTCTCAAATTTGGCACATTTTACTCTTTCAAAGAGTAAATCATAAATCCATTTCATTTTCAAAGGTTAATAATACCCTTGAAAATGCTCGTTGAGTGTCAATTTCTTCAAAGTTGGGTTAACTACCCTTCTTCATAGAGTTGACACTCTCTAACCCATCTATGGGGTAGAGAAAATGCTCCTAGGAACCCAAAACCTATTGGTGCTCCTTGGATGCTCTAGGTACTCACTAGGGATAACTTCCCTAGATACCTTCCTAGTGACCTTGTTTGGCTTCTGAGAAGCCTTGGTCATCTTTTCTAGGGCAACTGTAACAACCCGCCTTCTGATCACTGGCTGTAAGGCCGATCGTCACAATGATGCTAAACTATACTGTGCGAAAAACTGGGCTAATTAAAATTTTACTCTACTAATGACGGATACAACTGATAAGAAAGGTCTGAAGACCTTCTTTGCTGGTGTGCATATGCTAAGGAGGAGAAACTGAACATCCCAACTACTCACAGACCTGCCGATCGATCCACAGATCGATCAGAGCTGCGGTCGTTCTGTTCCCAACTAGATCGGTCGGCTGACCGATCCAGGTGTGGCTGGATCGGTCGGCAGACCGATCCAGGTATGTCTGGATCGGTCGGCTGACCGATCCAGGCACCTGAAGCTTCCTGGAACGCTACTGTATCGTGCTGGATCGGTCGGCTGACCGATCCAGGAGGATACAGTAGCATACTGTATCTGTCTGGATCGGTCGGCCGACCGATCCAGTGGCACTGCCCAGGCTCCGATCGGTCTGGAGACCGATCAGAGTTCTGATTTCACCTAAAACTCTGATTTCAGCACTTATTCGTGCCGAAGATCTCACATAACCACTAACTAATGCATAATAAACATTCCAATAACATATAGCTAACATTCCAACATGACATGGAGCATGGTTCATCAACTCATAACCTTTAACTACTAGGAATGCATAAAAACCAAAGTATAAGAAAATGTCTTAAGGAAGAACTAGTTTCTAATTTGCTAAACTCTCCAAGGTCTTTTATTCCAGTTCCTGCCACACACACCATCCTTTGCATTGTCCTCCAGCTCCCTCTGCTAGTCCATCTTTCCTTTACCTTTATCTGCAGTATAAGGAAAAATAGTATCTGTAAGCTTAAAGCTTAGTAAGAAACCATCTACCTCACAAAAACATGCAAGCGATGCAAATATGCTTTACAAATCATGTTATTTGAAAACATGCATTGAGCTTATTAAAGCATGGTATACTGAAACATGGTATAAACACTGAAACATGGCATGCATCATAAACTAAGCATATAATCATATCATAGCATCAACTAGAATAAACTATGCTGAAAACCGAACTGAAACTGAAACTATACTTGAGCTAAACTAGTGCTGTTCTGATGCTATAGTCACATATCTGAATAAACTTTGAAAGCTAATAGATATAAGTGAAAATACATAATCATGTTGTTTGGGCCCGGCAACTGTACTTGCTGTGCGCGCATCCCTAACTAGACCCGGGTTTACAAGTCCCGAATTTAGTAGGGTTAGCTAGGTTATCTAAACCTAGGGACGACTGTGGGAGTCCAACCCAATGGATATCTGATCCAGTACAGTGCCACTGAAAATAAAATACTGAATATAGCTAACTGTTTTAACTTGCTGTTTCTAAGTTATCTGAACCTAGAGCTAGGTTATCTAAACCTAGAGGCGACTATGGGAGCCCACCCATTGGACCGTAGTCCCGTGTAAGCTAAAATAAACTGATTTGCTGTTTTAAATGCTTCTAATGCATTTAACTGAGCTATTAAAATGCCTAAGTTGCATCTTTTTACTGATCTAGTTACTTTGTCGAACACCTAGTGTGCCCCAACTCTCCTCTTTATTAGGGAGATCACCTTTAGGCACCCGACAACGTCTACAACCCCAAACTGAAGAGCGTAAACGTGTCCGGCCCATCTAAAGGAGCTCAACTAAATCCCTAAACCTGCGAGGAGGGTTAAAACACCCTACATGTCGACAAAACCTACATAAAACTAAACTAATACACAGACAATCCAAACGGAGCTATTATACTGCAGGTGAGGGGTTTCTTACCTCCTGTATGAAGTTTCTTACGATTCTAATCGCTGAAATTCCGGTGGAGATGACCCTTTCGACGATTTACTCACGTCCACGTGCTCTACTCGCGAAGGGAAACATCCTCGTGCTGAAATCGTCGCCTGAAAATATCCTTGGGGCCCTAGGGAAGGAACCCTAGGGTTTCCTTGGTGTGGCGCTGAAAGAAGGAGGAAGAGGAGAAGAGTTGGCGTGAGGGCTTCGGTGGAGAGGGATTTTGCCGAACCAAAATCTTAAAATAAACCAAACCCTCTTTAAGTTTCCTATTTATATTAAGTGGATTATTGAACCCAACTCCAATATAAATATAATTGGTTCCTCATTCTTTCAGCACGGCCCTGCTGGGTTCAACTGGTTACTAGCATTATCCCTAAGCCATAGGTCTCGGGTTCAATTCCCGCTAAGGCCGTTTTCGTTTTCTAATTATTTTTGCTACTTCCGCTACTCGGAAAATTCCGAAAAATATCTAAAAATTCCAAAAAATCACAGAATAATTCTAATGCAAGTTTGAGAATTTTCGGGCGTTACAGCAACCCTAGGGATTTCTTCCCTTGTGACCTTCTTAGTGACTTTATTAGACTTCTTAGAAGTCTTAGTCACATTTGTTGCAAAAATACTCTTAGGGATGACCTCCCTAGTATTTTTGGCTTGCCCACTAAGCCTAGGGTTGGTTCCATAGCTATATGGAACCTTATGGTAAGAGACTACATCCTTCTTAGCCTTTGGTTTGTATCCTTTTTACCCTTAAACCCTTGTGTTTCATTTTTGATTTTTCTAAGGGTCTTCTCTAATTTATCAAGTCTTGACCTCAAGACTTGATTTTCCTTCCATAATCCCTCAACCATAGATTTTTCACTAAAATCATGACTTTTCTTTTTCTTAGACAAATACCTAGAATCCTTAGGGTTCTTGCCTAAATTCTTATCTACCTTTCTAAACCTAGGTTGGGAGGTTTTAGCATAATAAGCTACATGATTTTCCTTACCTTTATCATGCCTCCTATTTTCATGGTAAATAGCATTGAAATGATACAAATTTGAACTATCATGCTTTTTACCATTATTTAAAGGAGTAGGCACAATAAATGTTACCTTCCTTTTTACCTTAGAGGCTCCCCCTTGAGTTGAGCTTCCTCCTTGAGCCTTGACCGCTTTCTTCCCCTTGGGACATTGACTTCGATAATGTCTCTTTTGATTGCAAGAGAAGCACACAATGTGCTCCTTGCTCTTCTTTGTTCCGGGAGCGATCTCCTTGGGCTTCTCTTTGCCCTTTGATGCCACTTGGCCCTTCTTCTTGGCCAAGTTGGGACACTTGCTCTTGTAGTGCCCATTCTTCCTACACTCAAAACATATAATATGTTTTTTATTATTAATTGAAATATTTATGCCTTCTTATGTAGGGGTGACACTTTCTCCTTTGGATCCGGAGGTAGAAGCTTCCTCTTGATCCGCAAATGATTTTCCTCCCATTGATTTAGCTTGACTTGTGGAGGTGGAAGCTTCTTCCTCCACTTCTTCTCTTGACCCGGATGTAGAAGCTTCTCCTTCTTCTTGATCCGGTGTCACCAAAGATTGCTCCCCCTCAATCCTAGAGGTGGAGGCTTCTTCATCTTCATCTTGTATATGGAACAAGGAGTATGCTCCCTCCTTGCCCTCTTCATTGCATTCCTCTGAAGATGAAGCTTCTTCTTGGACTTCTTCTTCGGAAGTTGAGCATCTCTCAACTTCGGAGTCCTCCTCTTGATTTTGTACAGTGGAGGGGATCTCATGAATTGATGCCATTTGCTCCAAAGCTCCTTGGCATTCTCGAACTCTCTAATTTTTCCAAGAATGTGGCTAGGCAACAGATTGACCAAAAGCTTGGTCACTTTATCATTGGCCTCACATCTTTGGATTTGCTCTTGGCTCCAATTGCTTTTCTTGAGGACTTTGCCCTTTGAAGTTCTTGGAGCCTCGAAGCCTTCCATTAGAGCAAACCATTGCTCTATCTCCACCATTAAGAAGTTTTCGATCCTTGATTTCCAAAGATCGAAACTAGTAGATGTGTACGGTGGAGCCACCCTTGTGTCAAATCCAAGTCCATCTTGGAATTGCATCTTGAAGTTGAGCTTCTTGAATTCTTTGACTTTGATGAATTTGCTCCAACTTCTTCACCCTCTAGCTTTGCTTGTTTTCTTTGCCCCTTCCGGCGATGATTCCGGTGAAGAGCGGCCTTCCTCTGATACCACCTGTTGGGACTGAAAAGTAGCTAGAGGGGGGTGAATAGCTCGTCGCGTGCTCGTGGTCGGCGTTGCTTGTTTCTTCAACGATGTGCAGCGGAAATGAACAAGAAACAACTCACACAACACTAACAAGTAGATTTACTTGGTATCCACCTCCAAAGGATGTGACTAGTCCAAGGATCCACACACTCACACACCCTCCACTATGAAACACACTCCTCTACGGTAACTACCGAAGGCGGAGAAGCCTTTACAAACTCTCAATACAAGAAGAAATGAAAGGATATGAAATACAAGCAAAAGCTTACAATAAACCCTAACCCTAACTTCTCTTCTTGCTTTTGATTCGCCTCTTGACTTGGAAGAACCTCCAAGAATCTTCAAGAACTGGCGATCTGAACTTGAGAGAGAGCTGTGGAGTCGCTGGTGAAGATCTGAGATGAATGTCGTAAGTCTCCTGAAGGAAACGCTCACCTGCAGCTAAATACGACGCCAACGGTCGGATCCCGATCGATTGGATTGCTCCCAATCGATCGGGGAGGCTTTGGATCGATCAACCAATCGATCCAGAGTGCCTCTGTGCTCTCTGGAATAGCCTAGATCGATTGGTTGATCGATCCAGGGCTTATCGCGCACAAACAGCAGCTCCCAATCGATCCACTGATCGATTGGGATCTCTGGATCGATCCACGGATCGATCCACGGATCGATCCAAAGGGGTTATGTTCCTGGGGACTCACCCGATCGATCAGCTGATCGATTGGGCATGATCCAATCGATCGACTGATCAATCCAGATCTGCTGGATCTATCGGCTGATTGATCCAGATCTCGGTTTTTGCCCAAAAGCAAGTCCAAAGCCCCCTAAACCAACATCCAGTCAACCATGACTTTTTGGTACATAAAACCTAGCATCCGGTCACCCTTGACCAGCTAGGACTCTCTCACCAAGTGTCTGGTCAATTCCTTTGACCCACTTGGACTTTTCTCCTCTTGCCAAGTATCCGGTCAATCCCTTTGACCTACTTGGACTTTCACCAGATGTCTGGTCAACCTTGACCCATCTGAATTTTCCCGTGCCTGGCTTCACTCACTAAGACTTTCCTTCTGCCTAGCTTCACTCACTAGGACTTTCACCTGGCTTCACTCACCAGGATTTCCCTTCTGCCTAGCTTCACTCACTAGGTCTTCTCATCTGCCTGGCTTCACTCACCAGGACTTTCACCTAGCTTCACTCACTAGGATTTTCAGTCAAGTATCCAGTCAACCTTGACATACTTGACTCTCCTTCACAATCTCCCCACATGAACAATTGCACCTGCAATGTTCATGTGTTGTCTACAAGTATTGTCGAACATCGAAACCAAATCATCAAGACTCGAGCTTGACTCACTTTAAGCCCAGTCAAACAGGTCAACCTTGACCTAGGGAATATTGCACCAACAATGAACACACTTCACCTCGGATGAATAGTGTCCGAGGCGCCTCCATGGAGCTTGGAGGCGTCTCGGGTGCAAGCCGAAGCCAGCTGTGCAGAGGAGCTGGAGACGCCTTAATGGGGACTGAAGGCGCCTTGGACCGCGGATTGGAGGTGCCTTGGAGTGGCGTTGAAGGCGCCTCCAGGCGGATAAGAGGCAGCGATCCGAAGCTCATCTCAGCGTTCTATCCGAGATAAAAATTTGGTTTGAGGCGCCTTGGGCTAGCATTGTAGGCGCCTTGAACGTCCAATAAAAGGGCATCTCGAGCAATGACCATTATAACATTGACTAAGCAATCCTTACGCTACAAGCTGCTAACGAGACGATCCCGAAGTCCTATAGCGACATCCCGACGACCCGGAGCTTCAGTTTCAATCTAGTTGTTGTGGGTATAAAGTTTATTTCAGTTCATAATTGTACTTAGTTTGTAATATTTTTCATGATTATAGTTGTTGCCCAACGTAAACGCTCAATGAGTGTGGGCCTTGGAGTAGGAGTCGTCACAGTCTCCGAACCAAGTAAACAGCTTGTGTTTGTGTGTTGCTTGTTTTTATTATTTCCGCTACGTTACTCGATTGTTTTCCGATTCTGAAACGAGTGAAAGCCACGAGCGCTATTTACCCTCCCCCCCTCTAGCGCTTCTTGATCCAACAATTGGTATCAGAGCGGGGTCGCTTCGATTTGGTGCAACCACCAATCAAGCAATTTTTTTGTGGTATTTTCAGTTTTTTTTCGGAGTCGACCGAAATTAGTATAATTACTATATCCCGATCTATTTCTCGCTCGAATCGATTTTTGCTCGAAGTTGGTGCAACACCACTCGAGTTCATTTTTTTTTACATCTCGCACTACTAATCCAAGACCTAGTCTTGGAACAAAATTTTTTGTGTGTGTGCAGGTTTTAAAATGGCACTTCAAGAAGGTTATAGCACCGCTCGACCACCGCTCTTCACCGGAGATGATTTCGGGTACTGGAAGGGCCGGATGGAGGCGTACTTGCAAACCCAGTTCGAAGTCTGGATGATCACCAAGACAGGCCTTGAACTCCCACTTGACGACTCAGGCAAATTAGTATCATACCAGAACTATGGCACATCCTTAATAAAGAAAGTAGAGGCAAACGCAAAGGCAACCTACATACTCCAATGTGGTCTGACCAAGTAGGAGCTCAACAGAGTTGGACAATTCTCCAGCGCAAAAGAGCTATGGGAGAAACTAATCAAACTCCACGAGGGCACCTCCGATACCAAGGTGAGTAAAAGAGATTTACTGTTTAATAAACTATACAATCTCAAGATGCAGGAAGGAGAGACAGCGAGTCAACTCCACGCACTCATACAAGATATTCTCAACTCCCTCCATGCAATCGGGCAGAAAGTCGAGAATCGGGACGTCATAAGGTACGCACTCAACTCTTTTCCAAGGAACACACTGTGGGCATCAATGATAGATGCCTACAAAGTTTCCAAGGATTTATCTTGTATAAAATTAGATGAATTATTTTCTGAGTTTGAATTACATGAGCAGACTAATGCGCAGCCAATCGAGAAAGGTGTAGCTTTGCTTGCAGGTACCAGTAGAACTCGCAAACCGAGATCACGATGAAGAACCGAACCGGAATCTGAAGAAGAACCCGACTCAGACGATGAAGACGACGAACTAACAACAGAACTTGTGAACCTTGTGAAGAAGCTCTACAATAAAAAGAAGGGCTTCAACAAGAGAGACCTAAAGAAAGCAGTACAATCCAAGGAAGTTCAACCTAGTTCAAAAGTCAAGTTCGAGGTGATCTTCTATGGGTGTAACCAGAAGGGGCACATCAAGGCCAACTGCCCAAATCAAAAGGAAACGAAGAAGCGAAGAAGCAAAGAAAGAAGAAGGTGCTGAAAGCAACTTTTGAGGAATCTTCAGAAGAAGATACCGACGACGAGCTCAACCAGACGAGCCTCCTCGTGCTAATGGCCCGGGATCAAATCAACGTGTCTGAGAGCGAGAGCGAATCGGAAGCTGAATCGGAAAGAAGCCACGGATCCGTATCCGTTTCCGAAGGGCCTGATCCCTCTGTAAGTATTCCTCAATTAAATAATTTAGTGAATTATTTATTACGCAAATTAGCAAAATCAAACATTAAGGTCAAATCACTTCTAAAGGAAATAACGATCCTTAAAGAAGTGACTAACTCCAAATCCTTGCCTGAACCAGTTCAAACTGGAAATTCAACTCAAGTCCAAAAGCTTGAGGAAGAAAATTCGAGTCTGAAAACTCAGGTCAAGGATTTGGAGAAGACCCTAGAACGGTTTTCTTTGGGGTCCAAGAACCTTGACCTAATTCTTGGGACTCAAAGAGTCGTTTACAATAGAAATGGACTAGGTTTTAAATCCAAAAGGAAATATCGATCTTATCTATCCTTAGTCAACAAACCAAATAGTAAACTAGTCCAAGCATGGGTACCCAAGTCCAACTTGGTCAATCAAGTTAGACTTGGTCAATATTGGGTCCCCAAGGATCAAGTACATTACCTTAATAGACCTCATCGAGGCTATGATCCAGGGGGAGCAAAAAGAAAAATTATTATAATTAATAAATAAAAATTATCCTAACAAATAAATTTAAAGGAATATAATTCAAAATTAAAAATTTAAAAACAAGTTAAAAGGAAAATCAATAATGGAGGCTCCAGAATAGCTGGCACCTCCAAAAGGAATCTACCCGACAGGGTAACCAAACGCAATCTACCCGACAGGGTAATTAGGGCTAGAATAAAAAAGGACTAAGTTTAACTTGACCCACGGTACTGGTGAAGTATTGGATGATAGTACGTTAGGGAAGCTTAGTCTATGCATCTCTAGGAAGATATGGCTTCGACCTGGTGCATTTGGCTAAGTGGAACTGACCGAAGCTACCCTTTATGGATCCTAACTAGTTAGACCAAGGTTTTGTATTAAGTTCAGTGGATAGAACTATTTGAAAAATCTCGAAGGCATAGTTACTTTAATGATGTCCAAGTGACTCACCATAGCCCAGAAGTTTATTAGAGAATGCCTATTTGTCGAGTCCAAAGCTAAACCTGAATCTAACATAAAGTTAAATCATACCCCATAATTGAACCTAATTCATCTCACAAAATTATAGGATTCCCTGTTTGAAAAATCTAGATTGGGTGAGATGATTAAGAATTTAAATTAAATTAAATTATTAAATTTAAATTTAAATTTAAATTGAATTAAATTAAAATTATAATTATAATTAAAATTGATTAAGAAATTAAATTAAAATTAAATTGATTAAGAAATTAAATTAAAATTAAATTGATTAAGAAATTAAATTAAAATTAAAATTAAATTAATTAAGTTAATATTTTTCAAATTTAATTAACTTAATTAACCTAATATTACTTAACTAACTTAATATTGTTAATTAACTTAATATTTTTCAAAATTAATTAAACTTAATATTTTGTAAATTTAATTAACTTAACATTTTTAAAATTTAATTAACTTAATATTTTTCAAATTTAATTAACTTAATATTTTAATTATTCAATCATCTCACAATCACCCTAGATGGGGTGAGATGGAAAATTAAGGAGCTTATTTCAATCAATCTATTCTTTGATCCATTAAAAAGAATTCAATTCAAGTACCTTATGTATAGGAATTGGATCAATGGATGTTGGATAGTGGATGCTCCAGACATATAACTAGAGATAGGTTGAAATTCACAAAGCTCAAATACAAGAACCTAGGATTAGTTGCATTCAGCAACAACGGTAAACTTAAGGTAATCGGAAAAGGTAATATCAAACTTAATTCTGATTTCATTATTCGAAATATTTTATTAGTTGAAAATTTTAACTTTAATTTACTGAGTATAAGTCAATTGTGTGATAGTGACTACTTAGTTATTTTTAATAATTCTGGGTGTTTAGTTAAAAGTATTGATAACCCCGAAGTCATACTTAAGGGACTTAGGAAAAATAACATCTACATAATTGACCTATCCTCAATAAAGTGTCTTTTGACACAACAAGAGGAAACCAACCTGTGACACAGAAGACTGGGTCACACCCATGTCAAACTCATTTCAAAAATGAGTCAAAATGGCTTAGTTAGAGGGCTACCCAAATTAAAAAACCTAGAAAATATAATTTGCCAAGCTTGCCAACAAGGTAAGCAAACCAAATCAACTCACAAGTCAACCAACCTAGATAGAACTGACTTCTTTCTTGAGCTCCTACATTTAGACCTATTTGACTCACATGGAGCCAAGTCATTAAGCAAGAATCAGTACTGCTTAGTAATAATTGATGATTACTCTAGGTACACTTGGGTAAAATTTCTAAAAACAAAAGATGAAACCTTTGAAGCTTTTAATAATTTTTGCAAGTTAATAGAAAATGAAAAAAATACCAAAATTAAAAGAATAAGGAGTGATCATGGAGGCGAATTTGAAAATCATAGGTTTACCCAATTTTATAAAATTAATGGATACAAACATGAATTTTCATGTCCTAGAACTCCCCAACAGAATGGTTTAGTGAAACATAAAAATAGAACCCTACAAGAGGTCGCCAGAACCATGCTAAATGAGTACAACTTAAATCATCAATTCTGGGCCAAAGCAATAAATATAGCAAACTACATTCAAAATAGAATTCTGATTAACAAATTACATAATAAAACCCCTTATGAAATATATTATAATAAAATTCCCAACTTGAACTATTTAAAAGTGTTTAGATGTAAAGTTCACATTTTAAACACTAAAGATTACTTAGGAAAATTCACACCCAAATCAGTCCAAGGAATATTCTTAGGACACTCCATAACCAGTAGGGCTTATAGAGTCTATAACCAAAATACCCTAAAAGTTGAAGAAACAACTAATGTAATCTTTGATGAAGAAAGTAACCTACCTAATATAAATGAAAATATTGACATTAACCCAAGAATTATAGAAGATGAAGAAATTCAACCTAACACTAGACCCGAGGAACCAACTACTGACTCAAGTATAAGACCAACCAGAATAAGTACTTCTCACCCACCTGACCAAATTTTGGGTGACCCAAACCTAGGAGTTAGAACTAGAGCTTCTTATAGAAACCTGAGTCAGATTGCACTTATCTCTAAAATTGAGCCTAAGACTATAGAAGAAGCTCTACCTGACCCAGACTGGATCATTGCTATGCAGGAAGAGTTAGCCTAATTTGATAGAAACCAAGTCTGGGAACTTGTACCTAAACCCTTAGATAAGTCCATAATCGACACCAAATGGGTATTTAGGAACAAATTGAATGATCAGAGTGATATAGTAAGAAATAAGGCTAAACTAGTAGCCAAAGGGTTTATCCAGGTTGAAGGTTTAGACTATGATGAAATCTATGCACCAGTAGCTAGACTTGAATCCATTAGGATGTTGTTGGCATATGCAGCACATAAAGGATTTAGGTTATACTAAATGGATGTCAAGTCAGCCTTCTTAAATGGGTTCATTAAGGAAGAGGTCTATGTAAGCCAACCCCCCGGATTTGAGGACGTAGACAAATCAAACCATGTATTCAGACTGAAAAAGGCCTTATATGACCTAAAACAAGCACCTAGGGCATGATATGAACGGTTATCTAATTACCTAATATCCAAGGGCTTTAACCAAGGACAAATAGATCAGACCTTATTTGTCAAAACCTTAGAGAAAGACATCTTCATAGCCCAAATCTATGTTGATGATATAAGTTTTGGCTCAACCAACACTAAACTTTTAAAAGAATTTGTTAAATTAATGAAAAATAAATTTGAAATGAGTTTAGTAGGCGAATTAAATTTTTTCTTAGGCTTACAAATTAAACAAACCAAAGATGGAATTTATATTTATCAAACTAAATATGCTAAGGAACTAATTAAAAAATTTGGCATGGAAAATTCAAAAATTATAAATACACCAATGGAAACTAATATCAACATTGATTCTGACCCTGAAGGAAAACTAGTATATCCAAAACACTATAGAAGTGTAATAGGTAGCTTACTCTACCTAACTGCAAGTCGACCCGATATACTATTTGCAGTAGGTATGTGCGCAAGATACCAATCCTGTGCAAAAGAGTCTCATCTAACATATGCTAAAAGAATACTTAGGTACATTAAGGGCACCCTAAATGTAGAACTCTGGTATCCTAGAACTTGCACCTTTGACCTTTTTAGCTATTCTGATTCAGACTATGCCGGGTGCAAATTAGATAGAAAAAGCACAAGTGGTAGCTGCCAAATTCTAGGTCAGTACCTAGTAAGTTGGTCAAGCAGAAAGCAACACTGCGTTGCTTTTTCCACTACTGAAGCTGAATACATAGCCCTAGGAGAATGTGCTTCTCAACTTTTGTGGATGATGCATACACTAAAAGATTATCAACTAAAATATAAAAATATAAAAATTTTAATTGATAATATAAATTCAATTAATCTAACCAAAAATCCAATTCACCACTCTAGGACCAAACACATAGAGGTAAAACACCATTTTGTAAGGGATCATGTAGCGAAGGGTGAAATTGTACTCAACCATGTTGAGTCCAAATCAAACCTAGCTGACATTTTTACAAAATCCTTACCTGAACTTGAGTTCAGTATACTTAGAAGGCAAATAGGAATGTGTTGAGTAGAATAGATCTTGATTTTCAAACTCGTCTCTTACCTCTACTTTTAAAATTTTTACTTGCTGTTCTAAATTAACTCAGTTTAAAAATGTCTTTCAAATTCTAGGAAAAAGGTTTTCAAAATCCCAATCTTATTAGTTGTTCAAAATTTGGCTTTAGGCTAGGCACTTACCTTTAGATATCATGTTCCCCTAGTTTCAGCCAGAGCATCTCACAGACACACTAGACATAACTTATTTGTGTTTGAAAGAAACTTAGGACGACGTGAGATGCATAGGGTACAGTCTGGACTCCAGAATACTTATTTCTGTGCATCATAGTGAGTCTGGACATTAAAAACCAACTTTACATTAATCAAGTTAAGTGATCCAGCCCTAGTTAAATATAACTGGATTACTAACTTAACTTGACTAACCTAGTGAAAACTGTTGTCCTCTAGGCACTCAGCCAGTAGCTAAAGGTTAGACAGTTGGCTAAGAATATTAAAATGTCAAGTTGACTCATGCTTGCACCTTAGGGCTCTGATACCACCCTAAAGGAAATTGGTTTAACTTAACTCATGCTTGGACATTAGGTTCTTAAATTATTCCTCCTCTTTTGCCTTTAATTTAAAATTCTTTATTCATCTAAATATTTTATGACTTCTACATACGTCTTTAAAAAGTCTCAGTTTACTTTTTTTTTAAGCTTTTAAAAAAAATGTTCGAAAAGCTTTTCGAAATCAATGTCTTTTAAAAGGCTTTAACAATTTAACAAAATATTTTTTCAACAAAGCATTTCGAAACTAGCTAAGTCATTTTTCATTGCAAAACTTAAGCTTACTATTTTCAAAACTTGCCTCTCGAAAATCGTTTGTTTCAATTTTTCAAAATTTACCCTTAAGCTTACTAAGTAAAAGGAGTTGTTCAAAACTAAAGAAATGTCAATTTAGCTATCTTTCGGTTTAAAGAAAAATCTTTTTAGCTAAATTACTAAACTTTTCTTAAAAACAACTTCGTGTGTAAAATATTTCTTCTGTTTTAATTTGCTTCAAAAACAAGTTTTTACTTAGCAAATTTCACTTGCAAGTTGTTTTAAAATATTGTTTTAAAAGTGTAATTTTTTTTAAAAACTTTATTTATTGGTTTTAAAAACTTAGTCCTTTCATTTTGTCTTTTCCCTACAAAAGTTTTTTGAAATATGGCAAAGGGGGAGAGTAGGACAAATTCAAATTAAGGTTAAGGAGAGCTCTTATTAAGGGGGAGCCTTAGACAGTTAGCTTGCTTACGTTCTTACTTGAACTTTTTACTTAAAAAGCTTACTTATGTTTATTGATACATTAATTCACCTATGCCTGTTTTACTTAACTTTGAATTTAAGTTGTCATAATCAAAAAGGGGGAGATTATTGGTGCGGGAAGCATCCGACAATCGAACCAGTGTTTTGATAATGGCAAAGAATTCAAAGTTAAAGTTATGTTGTGATCTAACAGTTTGAATGAGCTTACAGGAAAGTCCTAAGTATACTTAGGCAAAAGTCTTAACTGAGGTTAGACAGGTGAAAAACCCTAGGGGGTGGTAACCCTAGGTCATAGGGGGTGGTAACCCTAGGTCATAGGGGGTGGTAACCCTAGGTCATAGGGGGTGGTAACCCTATGCAGAAAGTCTTGGTGGGTTGAGGGCTTCAGACAAAAGTCCTAGGGGTGGTAACCCTAGGTGGAAAGTCCTGGTGTCGCGAACCAGGTGGAAGACTAGATGGGTCGTGAAGCGGGCGTCCAGCAGAAAGTTCGGAAGCATCGAGCACTGAGCAAAAGTCCAGTCGATCTGGAGGATCGCACTGGCAACAGGTAATTCTCCTGAAAGGAGTAGGTGAGGACGCGTTCCCCGCAGAGGGAACAGTAGGCGTCGGGTCGACCTAGGGTTTCTGGTAGGAAATCCGAAGTCAGACCCGGACAGTCCAGAGAGTGTCAAATACCTTTCTTATCGTATTTATGTGTGCTAACCTTGTCTTGCAGGGTATATGTGTATTTTGTGAACTAACACATAGTGCAGGGACAAAAGAGCACACTTCACCTCGGATAAACAATGTCCGAGGCGCCGCCATGGAGCTTGAAGGCGCCTCGGGTGCAAGCCGAAGCTAGCTGTGCAGAGGAGCTGGAGGCGCATTCATGGGGACTGAAGGTGCCTTGGACCGCAGCTTAGAGGTGCTTTGGAGTGGCGTTGAAGGCGCCTCCAGGTGGATAAGAGGCAGCGATTCGAAGCTCATCTCAGCGTTCTATCCGGGATAAAAATTGGGTTTGAGGCGCCTTGGGCTAGCATTGGAGGCACCTTGAACGTCCAATAAAAGGACATCTCGAATAGTGACAACAATAACATCGACTAAGCAATCCTTACGCTGCAAGCTGCTAATGAGACGATCCCGAAGTGCTATAGCGACATCCCGACGACTCGGAGCTTTAGTTTCAATCTAGTTGTTGTAGGTATAAAGTTTATTTCAGTTCATAATTGTACTTAGTTTGTAATACTTTTCGTGATTATAGTCGTTTCCCAACGTAAACGCTCAACGAGCATGGGCCTTGGAGTAGGAGTCGTCACAGGCTTCGAACCAAGTAAACAGCTTGTGTGTTGGAGTGTATACTGAAAGCCTAAGCTTTGTAAACATTCATTATGAATAAAGAATCACATTTGGTCTAATTATCTACATTTGTTTGTAGTTGTTCATTTAATTTATATTGTAGATAACATAGTATGTGGTGTCACATACAGAAGATGATGTTATCAGTACCTTATAAATTATAAACAGTAAGCTCACGACCAGAATGGAAAGGAACAAACCATTAGAAGGTCGTAGTGTAATTAGGTATTAGTTTATCTTGACTATATAATTACACTAGTACACTCAGAGTGTATTGAGTAGGACCATTTGAGGTCGTTTCTTTTATACTGACTTTATAAAGGAACAAAGACCTCGGTTATTATGGAAGTGTGTGCTCTTATCCTAATATAATAACAAGCACATATATTTGATATTTATTTCTTTAATTTATCAATGGGTGAGATTTAGTTCGATGAATCAATAAGCCCGATAAATTGGGAAATGATATCACTTATAGTGTGTGTTGTTGATTATAGAAGGAAACTGTGTCCTAGAGATACTAGGTTGATAATGTCCCCAAGAGGAGCTCATAAGGATTGTCATGTTAAACCCCGCAGTGGACTTAGTCCGACATGACGATAAGGTTGAGTGGTACTATTCTTGGACTTAGACATTAATTAAATGAGTTGTCAGTAACTCACTTAATTAGTGGACATTCGATATCTTAAACACGGGAGACTAACACACTCATAATAAGAAGGAGCCCAAAATGTAATTTGGGATTGGTGCGGTAGTTCAATGATAGTTCTCTAGTGGAATGAATTATCATTGATAAAATTAAGTTGTGTGTTCGGGCGAACACGGGATGCTTAATTTTATCGGGAGACCAAAACCAATTCCTCCTCTCGGTCCCTATCGTAGCCTCTTATTTATAGAGTTCTATACCCACCTATACCCACCTTCTATACCAACCTAATAGGGGCCGCCAAGCTAGCTTGGGAACAAGCTAGGGCCGGCCTAGTATAAGGTGGTAGGCCCTAGCTTGAACCCAAGCTAGTAGGGCCGGCCAAATTAAATTAAAAGAAATTTAATTTTAATTTTTATTATTATGTGGAAGATATAATTTAAAGAGAATTAAAAATAAAATATCTCTCTTGTAAAAGATCTACAAAAGATTAAAGAAAGAGATTAGATCTCTTTCCTTATTTGTAGATTGGAGAGATGTTTTATTTTTTCTTTAAAAATTATTCACATGTTGATAAAATTAAAATTATAGAAATTTCCTTTTATCAACCATGAAGAGATTTTAAAGAGAAATTTTATTTTTTAAAATTTCCGGAAACAAATTAGGAAGTTTTAATTGTTGATTAAAACTTGTCCAATTTGTTCTCCAATGATGTGGCCGGCCATTGAAGTTTGATTTGGAAAATTTATTTTATTTTTCTAAATTAAATCATGTCAAGGAAATTGAGGAAATTTTATTAAATTTCCTAATTTGCCTAGGCCAAGGAATATAAAAGAAGGGGTGAGGGTGCCTTCATGGGATAACCCTTAATTATTTCTCTTCCTCTCTTATTCTTTGGTGTGGCCGGCCAACACCCTTCCCTCTCTTCTTCTTGTGGTGGCCGAACCTCTCCCTCTCCCTTGGAGCTCTTGTGGTGGCCGAATACTACTCGGAGAAGAAGAAGAAGAAGGAGAAAAAGCTAGCATCTCTTGGAGCTTGGTTAGTGTTTTGATTTTCTTCCTTGGTGAAGCTTCCTCTTTGTTGGCCGAACCTAGCTAGGAGGAGAAGAAGGTGATTGGTGGTTTCTCGTCTCGGAAGATCGTTGCCCACACAACGTTCGAGGTTAGAAGAGGAATACGGTAGAAGATCAAGAGGTCTTTCTAGAAGGTATAACTAGTAGTTTTTCCTTTTCCGCATCATGCTAGTTATTTATGGAAATAATACCAAATACAAGAGGCTTACGTTCTAGAATTTCGAATATGTTTTTCGAAGTTGTGTTCTTTTGTTTCTTTCTTTTCCTTGTGATTTGATTGTTCTTTTTGGTTAACCTAAAGTTATTTTAGGAAATTAAATATTAGCTTTCTATTAAAGGTTTTGTCTAGTCGGTGGTGGTTGCTCCCATATCCAAGAAGGTCATGTGCCTCGCCACGTCAGTACTGGGAACCTTTTATGGAAATTAATATTTAATGGAATTAATAACTTAAGGAGACTTGGGTCGAACGTGTTAAGTTCCGCAGGAGATCCAAGTCAAAACCTAAAAGAACAAATAGATTAAGTTTTGGATTAAACGTGTTAAGTTCCGCAGGCGATCCAAAATTTAATTTAAAAGAACACATGGTAGCTAGGAAAAGGTTCAGACCTTTGTACAAAATTTTTGTACAGTGGAACCTATAGGTTTTCCGAGTAGCAACCAACATTGTGTTTGTGTGTTGCTTGTTTTCATTATTTCCGCTGCGTTACTCGATTGTTTTCCGATTCCGAAACGAGTGAAAGCCACGAGCATTATTCACCCCCCCCCTCTAGCGCTTCTCGATCCAACAATGTGTTGGTATAATACATCATAATTCTTAGTAAATTAATTTAACTCTATCAAATAGTTTTATTGATGAGTATGATAATAAAGTAATTTGAGTGTGGCCTAAGTAGAAGTCCTCCGTACTCAATGCAATGAGTAGCCTAAATTTCTCAAGTTTTAATCTTTAAGCCTAGTCAAGTCGTCATCTAACTGTGTTCCTTATGCTCCCAGCCATAGGCACTTACATGCTACACACATAGTTCATCCCTCTCAAACTACATAAGGTCTCAAAGGAATACTCGATATCAAGAGAAATATAACAGTTATTTTTCTAATAACCTAACTCAGTCTCAAATGGATAATTTGTTAGTTTTCACTCATGACAACTATTTTATATCCCTTATCCTCTATTGTTTTGGTGCTTGCATGATATAGTGTACGATCGGAAAGAACACTAGAGGGGGGGGCGGGGTGAATAGCGATCGTCAAAATTTGATTAAAAATAGATACACAATATTAAATCAAAGGATTGCTAATCCAAGGCAAGTGAAGGGTACTATTAAATCTTCTTCGGAGAAGGCTCTTACAACGTTGACAACTCACACAGTAGTAGAACAGACAAAAAAACTCGTTTACAAGTGTTATTTTTTTAACTACTGAAATCAAGGTTGTATTTATAACCTTGATCTGAACGCCTGGAAGGATTCCAGGCGTCTGTGTGGATAAAATTTTATCCGCGACATAACGGATCGCGATAGCTCGACAAATGATAAACTTTGTGGTCCTGGTGTCGGGACCGGGCTGAACCAGCCTGTGACCATGGCTCGCACCCGGGGCGCCCTAGCTGCCCCAGGTGATCCGGGTGCCCAGAATAGCTCCGGGCACTCGGACCAAAGTCAATTTGGAGTTGACTTCCGGTCCGGATCTTTCGCTCCGGCTCCGTTCGATTAGGTGATTTCGGTCATCCAAAATAGGGCTCACCCGAACCCATTTTTGGCCTTCTCGAGTAATCTTCCGCTCCGGCTTCTCGTCCCTCTGAATAGTCGCTCGTTTACTTCTCGTCCACCAGCGTACTCTTCTGCAGCACCTTTTTCCTCGGATATATCGAGTCCATCGACTCTCTCATGTCGTCCTTCTTGCTAACTGCGTCTTTCGCTCGAGTTCTTGTGCTCCTAAGTTTCTGCACACTTAGATACAAGACATCAAAAACAACAGGATCTAACTCTGATTTGATTGATTATATCAAAACTACCATGGGATACTTACAAGTTCTTCCTTCCCTATTTGACAGATTAAGATTATCAACTCAGGTCAACTCAATAAATAAATTTGATTTAATCTGTAATTTTAATTCCGACTACTTCCTCTCTCTCTATATGATAAGATTATCCAACACAGTTGACTGTTTTGCTTTTGCTTGATCCAACCATTGTCGAGCTCCAATAACTCTTTTCAACATTCTATCCTTCACAAAAATTGATTGATAAGTTACCGACTACACACTCAATTGGTCACCTAAACAGAATATTCTATTCATGCTTCCTTGGCCTTAATGGATTAGTTAGTCAACTTTTCCACCAATTGACTATATTTCACACCAGTAGACTAGTTAAAGTCCAAACTTGATTCGTTGGGATTTTGGGTGTTCTTGTTCCACAAGTTAATCGTTGCCTATCACTAGTCGATTTTGTTGGTTGCTACTCGGAAAACCTAATGGTTCCACTGTACAAAAATTTTGTACAAAGGTTTGAACCTTTTCCTAGCTACCATGTGTTCTTTTAAATTAAACTTGGATCGCCTGCGGAACTTAACACGTTTGATCCAAAGTTTAATCTATTTGTTCTTTTAGGTTTAGACTCGGATCTCCTGCGGAACTTAACACGTTCGATCCAAATCACCTACGTTATTAATTTCATTAAATATTAATTTCCAAAATTGGCTTCCAGTACTGACGTGGCGAGGCACATGGCCTTCTTGGATATGGGAACAACCACCACCGACTAGACAAAGCCTTTTAAGGAAAGTTAATATTTAATTTCCTTAAATAACTTTAGGTCAACCGAAAAGAACAATCAAATCACAAAGAAAAGAAAAAAAACAAAAGAACACAACATCGAAAATAATTTCAAAATATTAGAATCGCATGTCTCTTGTATTTGGTATTATTTCCAAAAATAACTAGTACGATGCGGAAAGGAAAAATACTAGTTATACCTTTTAGAAAGACCTCTTGATCTTCTACCGTATTCCTCTTCTAACCTCGGACGTTGTGTAGGCAACGATCTTCCGAGATGAGAACCACCAAGCACCTTCTTCTTCCTTACGAGTTTCGGCCATCAAAACTTCTCCTAGGATGAAGAGGTTCGGCCACCACCACCAAGCTCCAAGGGATACTAGAAACAAAACTTTCTTTCTCTCCTTCTTCTTCTTCTCTAAACTTGATCCGGCCACCATATGAATCTCCACAAGAAGGATGAGGTTCGGCCATCAAAGAGAAGAGAGGAGGAGAGGATGGCCGGCCACACCAAGGAAGAAAAAGAGGGAGAAAATAGAATAGAGTTGTTCGCCATGAAGCCTTCTCTACCCCCTCATTTATAATCCTTGGTCTTGGCAAATAAGGAAAATTTAATAAAAACTTCCTTAATTCTTTTGCCATTGAAAAGGAAAATTTATTTAATTAAAAACAATTTTTCTTTTCAATTTACAATGGTCGGCCACACCATAAAATTTCCAAGCAAATAAAATTTTAAACACAAATTAAAACTTCCTTATTTGCTTCCGGAAATTTATAAAAAATTTCTCCAATAATTTTTCTCTTCATGATTGGTTAATAAAAAGGAAATTTTATAAATTAAAATCTTTCTTTTAACATGTGGATAAAAAGAAAGTTATCTCTAAAAATTAAAATCTCTTTTAATCTACAAATAAGGAAAGATATTAAATCTTTTCTTAATCTTTTGTAGAAACTAATAAAAGAGAATTTTTAATTTTTAAACTTTCTTTTAAATAATAAACATGATTAATAGGAAAGTTTTTACCAAAATTAAAATCAACCTTTTAATCTACAAATAAGGAAAGAGATTTAGCTCTTCTCTTAATCTTTTGTAGAATCTTATAAAAGGAAAGATTTAAATTCTTTAACTCTCTTTTAAATCATGTTATCCACATAAGAAAAAAAATTTAAAATTAAAATTTCTTTTTATTTTAATAGGGCCGGCCACCTAAGCTTGAGTTCAAGCTAGGGCCGGCCACATGAATTCACCCATGAACCAAACCATGGTCGGCCCTAGCTTGGTCTCCAAGCTAGCTTGGCCGGCCCCTATAGGATGGGTAAGAAGGTGGGTATGTGGTGGGTATAAATCTCTATATACAAGAGGCTACGATAGGGACCGAGAGGAGGAATTGGTTTTGGTCTCCCGATGAAATTAAGCATCCCGTATTCGCCCCGAACACACAACTTAACTTCATCAATAATAATTCATTCCACTAAAGAATTATTATTGAACTACCGCACCAATCCCAAATTACATTTTTGGGCTCCTTCTTATTATGAGTGTGTTAGTCTCCCTGTGTTTAAGATGTCGAATGTCCACTAATTAAGTGAGTTACTGACAACTCATTTAATTAATATCTTAGTCCAAGAGTAGTACCACTCAACCTCATCGTCATGTCGGACTAAGTCCACCTGCAGGGTTTAACATGACAATCCTTATGAGCTCATCTTGGGGACATTCTCAACCTAGATTACTAGGACACAGTTTCCTTTTATAATCAATAACACACACTATAAGTGATATCATTTCCCAACTTATCGGGCTTATTGATTTATCGAACTAAATCTCACCCATTAATAAATTAAAGAAATAAATATCAAATATATGTGCTTGTTATTATATTGGGATTAAGAGCACACACTTCCATAATAACTGAGGTCTTTGTTCCTTTATAAAGTCAGTATAAAAGAAACGACCTCTAATGGTCCTACTCAATACACTCTAAGTGTACTAGTGTAATTATATAGTTAAGATAAACTAATACCTAATTACACTACGACCTTCCAATGGTTTGTTCCTTTCCATCTTGGTCGTGAGCTACTGTTTATAATTTATAAGGTACTGATAGCATGATCTTCTGTGTGTGACACCACACACCATGTTATCTACAATATTAATTGAACAACTACATTTAAATGTAGACATTTGACCAATGTGATTCTTATTTTTAGATAAATGTTTATACCAAAAGCTAGGCTTTTAGTATACATTCTAACAATCTCCCACTTATACTAAAAGACTAAGCTGTCATAATTGCTACCATACATCTGATTCCCAAACCTTCAACATGCTCATCAAAAGATCTTGCCTTAAGGGCTTTAGTGAAAGGATCTTCTAGGCTATCACTTGATGCAATCTAGGCAGCAACAACTTCTTCTCGTTTATACAATTTCTCGAATTGGGTGGTACTTGCGCTCTATTGCGTTTACTTGCCTTATAGACTTATGGTTTCTTCGAGTTTGCTACTGCACCACTATTATTACAATGAATTGTAATAATCTTTGGACAAACCAGAAATCATATCTAAGTCCATCTTGAGGTTATTGAGTCATTTAGCTTTTATGGCTACCTCAGAGGCTTGCCATATACTCAGCTTCTATGGTGGAGTCCAGAAAAATACCTATGCTTATCACTCTTCCATAGTTATGACTTTTCCTCCTAAAGTAAACACAAAACCCCAAGGTTGACTTACTATTGTCCCTATCTGATTGAAAGTCAAAAATTCGTGCAACCCACAGGGACCGAATTAACTGCCTTGTAAGCTAGCATATAATCTCTAGTGCCTCTATGGTACTTTAATATATGTTTAACTGCAGTCCAATGTCCTTGTCTAGGGTTACTTTGATATCTGTTAACTATGCCCTTGGCAAAACAGATTTCTGATCTCGTGTATAGCATACATTAGGTTGTCTAACTTTCGAAGCATAAAGAACTGCCTACATGTCCTCAATCTCTTTTGATGTCATCGGAGACATCTCTTTAGATAAAGACACTCCATGCTTAAAAGATAGAAAACCTTTCTTGGTGTTTTGCATGCTAAAACGAGCTTGTTATATAAAGCTTGAGATAAGCACAACATTCTTTTCTTGCGAACCTTGTTCCCAAGAATATGTGCTTATTTTCCTAAGTCCTTTATAACGAATTGCTTGGACAACCATACCCTTACTTCCGATAACACCTTGATATTGTTTCCAACTATCAAAAATGTAATCTACGTATAGTACAAGAAATACCACCACGTTTCCATCACACCTTTTGTATACACAAGACTTATCTGGTTACTAAATAAATCCATAGGTCTGGATAACTTTGATAAACCGGATATTCCAAGACCTTTGAAGCTTTGTCTCAGTCCATAGACTGATTGAGCTTGCACACAAGATGCTCTTAGCCCTTTGCAATGAACCCTTCTGGTTGCTTTATATGGATGCTTTCTTCAAGACTTCTATTAAGGAATGCTGTCTTGACATCCACTTGCCAAATAGATAAAAGAATCCAGATAGATTTAAGCATGGCTACCAATGAAAAAGTTTCCTTTTTTATCAAGCCTTGCTTTGAAAGTTTCTACCTTCCTGTCTATCCCTCTTTTCCTATTATAGACCTTTTTATACCCAAAGGCTTTTACACCATTTGGTGGTTCTACAAGCTTCCAGATTTTATTAGAATACATATATTCTAATTCTGTTATTCATTACTCTTTGCCAAGATGTTGCATCTTTATCTTGGAGTGCTTCGTCATATGTCCGGAGATCAGGTTCATGTCCTCCAGGGATCGAGTCCAAAAACTCTCCCAAAACATAAATCTTTTTAGGTTGCCTAACAACACTCCCACTACGACGAGGCACTTTCTGTAATTGTGTATCATTTGTGATACGTGTTGCAGTTTCTTGTGATATTTCATCTTGTACAGTTGGTACTAGGTTAGACATGTCCTTTATTATTTCCTTAAGAACAAATTTACTTATGGGCACGTGATTTATAACATAGTCCTTTTCTAAAAATCGGTCATTGATACTAACAATGACCTTCTGATTTTTAAGACTATAATCCTACTTTCATTTCTCTAGGATATCCCACAAACAAGTGAATTCCTGTCCAACTTATCATTATCTCTCTTCAGCATATGTGCTGGACTACCCGAATCCGAATATGCTTCAAAATAGGCTTACGCTTATTCAGCAATTCTATATGAGTAGAGAGTTCTGACTTTGGAAGGTACTATATTCACTTCCGTTTCCAGAGTATATCCTTAAAATGAATTTGGTAATAACTCATCATCAATCTACTTATTTCCATAAGAGTCTTATACCTTCCTTTTTCTACACCATTCTGTTGGGGTGTACCAGGTGCAGTTAGTTGGGATTGAATTCCTACTTCTGATAAGTGACTCCTAAATTCTTCCAAGAGGTACTTGCCACTATGATCTCACCGTAGTATCTTGATACTTTTATTTTGACGTTTCTCCGCATCAGCCTTGTACTCTTTGAACTAATCAAAGCACTTAGTCTTGCGGCACATTAAGTAAATGTATTTGTATCTTGAATAGTTGTCTATAAAATAGATGAAATATCCGATACTACCTCTTGTCTGGATAGTCATAGGATCACACAAATCAGAATGAAACAATTCCAACATATCTTTGGCTCCATAACCCTTAGACTTAAAAGCTTCTTGGTTATTTTTCCTTCCAAGTAAGACTCGCAGGTTGGAAAGATTTCCACTACCAATGAACCCAAAAGTTCATCAGCTACCAATGAATCCTACTCAAGTTAATATAACCTAGCCTTAGATGCCAAAGATATAATTGGTTCATTTCCGAAGGTTGCTTTCTCTTAAAGTTAGAAGATGTGTTATAATTTCCATTTATTGCATCGTGGGAGTTATTGGATTATAAATTGTCAACCAACATACCAGAATAGATAACTTCTCTATTTTTCTTGATAACAGCTTTGTTATCAAAATAGACACAATATCTATTCTATAATAGTTTAGAAACTGAAATCAGGTTCTTTCTAAACTTAGTACGTAAAGATAATTTCTAATAATCCATATTTTATTCCTATTAAAGGATAAACATCTCCCACTGCAATAGCTGCCACTTTTACAGCAGTGCCCATGTGGACGGTGTTTTTATTTTCATTTAGTTGTCGGGTTTCCTGGAACCCTGCAATGAATTGCGAACATGATTAATGGCATATGTATCTACACTCCAGGTTCTGGTAGATAACACCACTAAACATGTTTCAACTAATGAATACACCTATATTGTTCTTTAGTTCTAAAAAGACAGACTACCTTAATGTCCAAGTCCTATTTCCAATTTTTACAATCGGGACTACTAAGTCTTTTCTATAGTATAACAGCTAGGGAATTGACAAACATTTTAAATCCTAAGAATCACAAAAATATTTGGTCAAGATCAATTCCTTAAAATCCCTATGAATTTTGTATGCCACGATAGTGTGGACATATACAAAATCAAAGAAGAGATTTTATCCATTAATTTTATTATCTCGTCAACTTTACTTTATGACGAATAAAATTAATAGTTGATCTTTCTTTGATCAAATATTTGGTCAAAACTTTTGAATTTAAAATAACATTGATTCCTCAAACAATATTATTTAAATTCTCCAACACCTCAAACACCGTGAATTTTGCATGCCACGATAGTGTGGACGTATACAAAATTAAACATTTGTAAGAGGAGGGGTTTACCCATTAATTATCTTGTCAATAAATCTTTATGACAAATAAAATTACCTCAAACACCGTGAATTTTGTATGCCACGATAGTGTGGATGTATACAAAATCAAACATTTGTAAGAGGGGTTTTTAATTTTATTATCTTGTCAACTTATTTATTTGACAAATCAATAGTTGGTTTTCTTCGGTCACACAAATAATAGCAGTGACTCCGATGGGGAGGATACTATTAGACGTGCCTAAGTGTATACCATTACTTGACATTAAGTCTGTTAATAAGATTGTGTCCCTTCCGATGGGGAAGATCACACGCTCTTAATTAACTTCCTATAGTCATCCAAAATGGAAGTTTAAGCTAGTGATCCGTAAACAAGCTCATCCGATATGGAGGAAGGCACTCAGAGCCAACGCGTAGGCTTGTTGCATCACTTATAAACCAGTAATGGAGACCGTGGAATTTATTTAAAAATAAATCCCTCTCCCACTTAGTTATTTAAAGTGAGGAATTTTGACTATGCTAGCCTACTTAGCATGCATACTAACAAACACACACAACACAGCATAAAAAGCAATAAATAGAAAAACTAATTTTCAACTATTATGGCTTTTATCTATTGCTGTCCTCCGTGTGTCGCCAACACTAGCTGCTGTCATCTTTGGCCACCGCCACCGGGTCTAGTTGTCGCATCCATCTTTCTCCTTGTTCCGCTGCGCCGCTGATCCTCAAAAGGTTCCACGCCTTGCAAGATTCGATCCGCGACATAAATAGAATTTTACATTTTTCGATCCTATATTTCTCGAAGGAATGTACATGTAAACTAGATCGAACATAAAATAAAATTTACATCCATCGATCCTATATTCCATAAAAGAAATGTACATGTAACTAGATAAAAAAATAAAATTCTAATAAAACTAAATACAGCTCCTGCTGTATTTTATAATACAATCATGCACACACAAAAAAATGCCCTTGACATGTCCAAGGGTCCAATCACACACATAATAACTATAAGCATAATAGTTGGATCCTACATCCACAAAGTTAGCACATCCTACTATTAACCTGCCTAAATTATGTATGACATGTGCATAATTAAACTAATACCAAATACACAGAGGCAAAACCCTAACTCTGATACCAATTGTTGGTTGCTACTCGGAAAACCTAATGGTTCCACTGTACAAAAATTTTGTACAAAGGTCTGAACCTTTTCCTAGCTACCATGTGTTCTTTTAAATTAAACTTGGATCGCCTGCGGAACTTAACACGTTTGATCCAAAGTTTAATCTATTTGTTCTTTTAGGTTTAGACTCGGATCTCCTGCGGAACTTAACACGTTCGATCCAAATCACCTAGGTTATTAATTTCATTAAATATTAATTTCCAAAATTGGCTTCCAGTACTGACGTGGCGAGGCACATGGCCTTCTTGGATATGGGAACAACCACCACCGACTAGACAAAGCCTTTTAAGGAAAGTTAATATTTAATTTCCTTAAATAACTTTAGGTCAACCGAAAAGAACAATCAAATCACAAGGAAAAGAAAAAAAATAAAAGAACACAACATCGAAAACAAATTCAAAATACTAGAATCGCATGCCTCTTGTATTTGATATTATTTCCAAAAATAACTAGTATGATGCGGAAAGGAAAAATACTAGTTATACCTTTTAGAAAGACCTCTTGATCTTCTACCATATTCCTCTTCTAACCTCGGACGTTGTGTGGGCAACGATCTTCCGAGATGAGAACCACCAAGCACCTTCTTCTTCCTTACGAGTTTCGATCATCAAAACTTCTCCTAGGATGAAGAGGTTCGGCCACCACCACCAAGCTCCAAGGGATACTAGAAACAAAACTTTCTTTCTCTCCTTCTTCTTCTTCTTCTCTAAACTTGATCCGGCCACCATATGAATCTCCACAAGAAGGATGAGGTTCGGCCATCAAAGAGAAGAGAGGAGGAGAGGATGGCCGGCCACACCAAGGAAGAAAAAGAGGGAGAAAATAGAATAGAGTTGTTCGCCATGAAGCCTTCTCTACCCCCTCTTTTATAATTCTTGGTCTTGGCAAATAAGGAAAATTTAATAAAAACTTCCTTAATTCTTTTGCCATTGAAAAGGAAAATTTATTTAATTAAAAACAATTTTTCTTTTCAATTTACAATGGCCGGCCACACCATAAAATTTCCAAGCAAATAAAATTTTAAACACAAATTAAAACTTCCTTATTTGCTTCCGGAAATTTATAAAAAATTTCTCCAATAATTTTTCCCTTCATGATTGGTTAATAAAAAGGAAATTCTATAAATTAAAATCTTTCTTTTAACATGTGGATAAAAAGAAAGTTATCTCTAAAAATTAAAATCTCTTTTAATCTACAAATAAGGAAAGATATTAAATCTTTTCTTAATCTTTTGTAGAAACTAATAAAAGAGAATTTTTAATTTTTAAATTTTCTTTTAAATAATAAACATGATTAATAGGAAAGTTTTTACCAAAATTAAAATCAACCTTTTAATCTACAAATAAGGAAAGAGATTTAGCTCTTCTCTTAATCTTTTGTAGAATCTTATAAAAGGAAAGATTTAAATTTTTAAACTATCTTTTAAATCATGTTATCCACATAAGAAAAAAAATTTAAAATTAAAATTCCTTTTTATTTTAATAGGGTCGGCCACCTAAGCTTGAGTTCAAGCTAGGGCTGGCCACATGAATTCACCCATGAACCAAACCATGGTCGACCCTAGCTTGGTCTCCAAGCTAGCTTGGGCGGCCCCTATAGGATGGGTAAGAAGGTGGGTATGTGGTGGGTATAAATCTCTATATACAAGAGGCTACGATAGGGATCGAGAGGAGGAATTGGTTTTAGTCTCCCGATGAAATTAAGCATCCCGTGTTCGCCCCGAACACACAACTTAACTTCATCAATAATAATTCATTCCACTAAAGAATTATTATTAAACTACCGCACCAATCCCAAATTACATTTTTGGGCTCCTTCTTATTATGAGTGTGTTAGTCTCCCTGTGTTTAAGATGTCGAATGTTCACTAATTAAGTGAGTTACTGACAACTCATTTAATTAATATCTTAGTCCAAGAATAGTACCACTCAACCTCATCGTCATGTCGGACTAAGTCCACCTGCAGGGTTTAACATGACAATCCTTATGAGCTCATCTTGGGGACATTCTCAACCTAGATTACTAGGACACAGTTTCCTTTTCTAATCAATAACACACACTATAAGTGATATCATTTCCCAACTTATCGGGCTTATTGATTTATCGAACTAAATCTCACCCATTGATAAATTAAAGAAATAAATATCAAATATATGTGCTTATTATTATATTGGGATTAAGAGCACACACTTCCATAATAACTGAGGTCTTTGTTCCTTTATAAAGTCAGTATAAAAGAAACGACCTCTAATGGTCCTACTCAATACACTCTAAGTGTACTAGTGTAATTATATAGTTAAGATAAACTAATACCTAATTACACTACGACCTTCCAATGGTTTGTTCCTTTCCATCTTGGTCGTGATCTACTGTTTATAATTTATAAGGTACTGATAACATGATCTTCTGTGTGTGACACCACACACCATGTTATCTACAATATTAATTGAACAACTACATTTAAATGTAGACATTTGACCAATGTGATTCTTATTTCTAGATAAATGTTTATATTAAAAGCTAGGCTTTTAGTATACATTCTAACAGATTTAGCACCTGACTACGATTTAGCACCTGATCAATTCTAAAGTCAAGTTTGTTTACCTTAATTCTACCCTTGTCTCATTAGTACAAATGACTCAACTCTCATAACTCACACTAAAATCTTACTATTCTCATCTTAACTTCACCTTTTACTCATCTCATATCAAGTTATCCCATCCCTCATATGCACACGCGTCCTTAGCTCCTCCATATGTCATCATTACATCTTCACCTATATAGTCCACCTCCATGAGCTATCATCTGTGTTGCTCTACAATCTTCTCCTATCTCTTTAAACTTCAAGCCATTAAGTCTCAACACGGTCACATCAAGTCATTGCTCTAAGTTGTTCTAATCACCTCTTTTGTGCTTCTCGTCTTCCAATCTCTTAAATGCCTCATATCATCTTTCTCTAATTTTTATGAACTTCCAAGATACTATTTATGTCAGTTTGGCCACACCAAGTCACGAGTTCTCTAAGCTCCCTGTGTGTTCTTGTAAGTACCTATATACTCAAACAAAAATATCAAAACACAAGATAATACTTAAGCCTTTTGAACAAAGATCATAACCCAAGGTAACACTAAACCCAAGATCACACCTGATCACTTAGGTCATAATTGTACCAACATTTGTGTCGATGACGCCACCTTTGATGGATTTAAACCATTATTCCCAAGTCCCACCTTCAAGGGAGATTTAGAGAAAGACGAATCTGGATGAACCTAGACCAATTGTTAACTTTATAACCATCTGCCTTACCCAATATGAGTCTATAATACCATAATTAAAATAAAGAAACATATTATTAGAAATAGTAGAAAATAATCCTCAAGTTCCTTGGTTGCTTTGTTTATTCATGCAAAAATCATTCTCAAGATAGTGACAAGTCTAATGTCCGATAAAGTTAAGAATCTAATTTGGACTCGAAGATCGACAATAGTCATGTAATTCTCAAAAAACTAATTTAAAATATATTAAAAATAGATATAAGACTTACATATGATATTTATCGGCCTAGAAAAAACTTATGATAGAGTCTTAAGAAAAATTATATAAAGAATTCAAGAAAGAAAAAAAAAGATATCAGCGTAGCATATACTAAAATAATTAAGGATATGTATGAAGATGTAATGACAAGAGTGAAAACTCTAGGCAAATTAAATGAATTATTTCCTATAAAGATAGAGTTATATCAATGATCAATTATAAGTTCTTATTATTTTACAATAATCATAGATGAATGCTTTGGATAATCTAATTAGATACATTATCGTAATGCATATTGATAGATGAAACACATGAAATAGTAAATGCTAAACATAAATCTTGGTTGAAAATACTAAAAGTAAAATGTTTTATGCTTAATAGAGTAAATATATATTATATAAAATTTAAATTTAGTAATAATAGACACTAAGACAACGATTAAATGAGAGAAAATTTTAAGTATTTAGGATTATTTTTAATAAAAGAATGGATAGATTAAGAGTGTCTTATATATAATATTAGTAAAATGGTTGCAATGGATAATGTTGGTGCAGCGGGACCGGCAAGAGGGGAGGGATGAATTGCCTGCAAAAGAAAAACTACCTTCCTCGTTCTTTCAACTCTAAAATAATAGCAACAATAATAATAAGAAAATAAAATAAAGAAAAGCAGGAAGACTCAGCGAGTTGACTTGGTTACAACCAAGAAGGTTGTTAATCCAAGGCGGTTGAAAAGCGCACTACGAATCTCCTTCACTGTAGGCGGAGAAGTCTTTTTACACACTAAGAAAGCACAAAAGTTACTAGGAATTGAGTACAGAGTTGAATGAATAATTTCCTAACTCCAAGGGCCTTTATATAACTCCTGGAAAACTTATCTCGAACCTTGAGGGTGCCTCCAACGAGGTTGAGGGTGCCTCCAGCTGAGGTGAGCGGATAAAACATTATCCGCACGCAAATGGTCGAGTTGACCCAGTTGAGGGCGCCCTCAACAATATTGAGGGCGCCTTCAATGTTGAGGGCGCCTTCAACACTATTTAAGGCGCCCTCAACACTGTTGAGGGCGCCTCCAATGGCTTCTTCATCTTTTCTTCATCTTCACGAAGGCTTCCGAAGTTCCGATTGCTTGGGTGATTTCGGCCAACCGAAATAAGGATCACCGGAATTCAATTTTCGACCTTCTCTTCGAGCAGGCTTCAGTCTCGGCTTCTCATCCCTCGAACGTCGAGCACGTTCTTCTCGTCCACCGGTCTACTCTTCCGCAACTCTTTCGTCGTTCGGATGCACTAAGCCTGTCGGCTCCCTTCCCGTGTCATCTTTCTCGCTAGCTGCGTTTTCCACTCGACTTCCTGCGCTCCTAAGCTCCTGCACACTTAGCCACAGAGATCAAATAACAAACAGGATCTAACCTAACTTGGTTTATCACATCAAAACAACCACGGGGTCCAACAATCTCCCCCTTTTTGATGTGCATCAACCCAAGTTCAAAGTTAGGGAAAAAACAGACAAGTAATTTAAAGAAATTACTAAACTAACATTTTAAGCAAAAATGTTACAATAAAAAAATTTGCAACACTAAGTAAAAAATTTTTTAAAAATATTAACTCCCCTAAAACTCCCCCTAAACTTGTACCTATCTCTCCCCATTTGATCACATAAAAAAAAAATAGGATAATAATTTTCAAGTAAAAATTTTCTTAGTAACAGTTATTCAAGTTTTAAAATAAATCAATTTAAAAGAAAATTTTTCTTAAGTTTTTGCAAACACAAATATTTTGGAAAATTAGAAAAAATTTTAAGCGAGATAATTTTCTAAGTAAAAGAAAGATTCTAACTTAGGCAATTTTTAAAAAAAAATTGAGAAAATTTCAAAAAAAAATTGTTTAAAGTATTTTCTAATTTCTATTTTCATGTTTTATCAGTAAGTTAATTAAACATTTTATTTCAATATTTTGGCTTTCAGGCAGTGGCGAGGCACTAAGCCTTCTTGGTTATTGGAGCAACAACCACTTTTTTAGACAAAGCCTCAAAAGAAATTAACAGTCAAATTTTTCTTGTTGAAAGCGTTAACTTAGAAAAATTTAAGCTAGAAAGGTTTTTGGAATCCAGTATAGGTTCCTTCCTACTGGATTAATCAAAAACTAAGGGGGTACATAACTTTTGGGAACTTTTCTAAGTTATCCTTAATGTTTTCTAATATACCAATTCAACTTTCCATAAATTCTAAGTTTTGATTTTAGAAATTTATTTAAGCATGCATCATTTTTCAATTTTTCAATTTCAATTTTCAATTTTTCATTTTCTGATTTTAGATTATCGTACATCTCAAGAGGACATATCTTTGCTAAGTCTAATTTTAACATATCATTTTCCTTTTCTAATTTAACTAAATCTTTTGTAAGCACTTTAATGAATTGAAAAGACTGCTTGGGAGTTAGGTTACGTACCTTACTTACTTCTATTTATGATGCTCCCCCTTCATCGCAGCTTTCTTCTGATGATGATCCTCCCCCTTTATCTATGCTCATCTTCGAGCTAGTTTCTTCAAAGATTTGATGGTTGGCCATCAGTGCTACTCCTGAGAATGTTTCGACTTCTGATTTCGAGGATGACAATTCATCATGTAGCCCTCAGACTCTTGCGCTTCGAGGATGTCGGCCTTTGAGACTTTTCCTTGTCCCTTTTCTTTAGTTTTAGGTAGTCATCCTTGATGTGCCCTTCCTCGTTGCAGTTGTAGCATCGGACTGTCCTTCTGTTGTGCTGATGCTTTCTCAACTGTGATCTAAATTTATTAGTCATAATAAACTTATTTAATTTTCTTACCAATAGCGCCGCTTCAGTTTCATCGATCGACGCTTCGGAGTCGGGATCGTCCATCTTGGCTTGTAGGGTAACATTAATATCTGATTTCTCTATTTGTTTCGGCTCTGCAATTCGAGACTCGTGAAGTTCGAAAGTAGAAAATAAATTTTCTAAAGTACTTACCTCAAAGTCCTTAGAGATATAGTAAGCATCTACTAAGGACGCCCACTCTGGAGTTCTTGGGAAGGCGTTGAGCGCATACCAGATAGAATCTCGGTTCGTTACCGATCCTCCGAGATTGGTCAGTTGAGTTATTAGCTCCTTTATTCTTGCTTGGAGTTGCGTTACCTTTTCGCCATTGTTCATCCGGAGATTTGTCAGCTGAGTCCGGAGGATGTCGCGCCTTGCTAATTTCGCTTCTGAGGTACCTTCGTGGAGCTCAAGGAATTTTTCCCAGAGGTCTTTAGCGAAGTCGTAGTTTCCGATCCGACTTACCTCCTGGGGCGGCAGCACGTTGAGCAGATGGAACTCTGCCTTTCCGTTGACCACGAAATCGGCTTGCTCCTTCTTCGTCCATTGGTATTCTTCTTTGTCTTTTGGAGCTGTAAAACCATATTTCATAGTTATAAGAATATCGAAATCGTCGTCTCCACGTAGCGAAGTCTCCGTTGAATTTCGAGGGATGAATACTTGTTCCGGCCATCGTCTTGATCTTTGTTGCTTCAGACGGCAGTTAGTCCTTCTAAAACGGTCTAGCTCTGATACCACTTGTTGGTGCAGCGGGACCGACAAGAGGGGAGGGGTGAATTGCCTGCAAAAGAAAAACTACCCTCCTCGTTCTTTCAACTCTAAAATAATAGCAACAATAATAATAAGAAAATAAAATAAAGAAAAGTAGGAAGACTCAGCGAGTTGACTTGGTTACAACCAAGAAAGTTATTAATCCAAGACGGTTGAAAAAGCGCACTACGAATCTCCTTCACTGTAGGCGGAGAAACTTTTTTACACACTAAGAAAGCACAGAAGTTGCTAGGAATTGAGTACAGAATTGAATGAATAATTTCCTAGCTCCAGGGATTTTTATATAGCTCCTAGAAAACTTATCTCGAGCATTGAGGGCGCCTCCAACGAGGTTGAGGGTGCCTCCAGCCGAGGTGAGCGGATAAAGCTTTATCCGCACATAAACGGTTGAGTTAACCCAGTGAAGGGCGCCCTCAACAATATTGAGGGTGCCTTCAATGTTGAGGGCGCCTCCAATAGCTTCTTCAACTTTTCTTCATCTTCACGAAGGCTTCCGAAGTTCTGATTGCTTGGGTGATTTCGGCCAACCGAAATATGGCTCATCCGAACCTAATTTCCGGCTTTCTCGTCGAGCAGGCTTCCGTCCCGGCTTCTCGTCCCTCGAACGTCGCACACGTTCTTCTCGTCCACCGGTGTACTCTTTCGCAGCTCTTTCGTCCTTCAGACGCACTGAGCCTGTCGGCTCTCTTCCTGTGCTATCCTTCTTGCTAGCTGCGTCTTCCGCTTGACTTCCTACGCTCTTAAGTTTCTGCACACTTAGGCACAGAGATCAAATAATAAACAAGACATAACCTAATTTGGTTAATCATATCAAAATAATCACATGGTCCAACAGATAAGAATCTGGATATTTTTTATGATGATAAAGTATCACTAGACTTACGAAATATTTACAAAACAACCGTGGATCCATCGAAGGCCAGATTTATGCTCCAAGTAAACTTAGAAGAATAAATTGTAAAACTAAAAAAAAAAATTACCGCGTGAAAAACTTTCACTATTTATTTTGTATGAATTATTTTTCCTTTCCGTCGTTACTCATCGTGAAATAAGATTCATATATCCATTCGTCGATTAAAATTCTGGATTAGTTCTATCCACCCAAAATTGGGTCGAACAGCTTTTCTCCCAACTCTGCCTTCAACAATGCGAGTTGCGGACGGCCTTGCCCTGCGCAGGCTGCACTGTGCTACCGGCTGCGCGACAGCCTGCCCTGCTCGACCCCGCTTTGGCGGTCGTGCAGGGCCGCCTCACACTCATCGTGAGCAACGAGCATGCAAGGCTGCCTCACGCTCGTCGCGAGCAGCGGGCGGCCCACCCTTCTCCACTCCCCGTCTCTTTAATTCATGGTCGGAATCTCCTCCTCTGAGGAGGTGGAGGGGGAGGCTCCGACGCTGCTTCTCTGTAGGCATTCCCCTCCACTTCTGAGCTCAGCTTCTCCAGCTCCATCAATTCTTCTTCTTCTTCTTCTTCTTCTTCTTCTTCTTCGAGATCTAAGCTTGAATTTCGGTAGCCAAAAACACAAGGAGCAGTTGAGAGGAAGTGCAAAGGAGGAGAAGTGGGAGTTGCGTTGCGATTGAGAGCAAAGGAGTAAGAAAGGGATTCACTTTTTTGACTTGTAAATGACTTTTGACGTGCTCTGCTCGCTCTTGATGCGCTTGTGAGGCTTGGGACGTGAACTTGCAGCAAGATGGTGATTGTCGCCTAGAAGGAGATTGGATTACTGCTAGTTACAAGTTATTTGCCCTTCTCCACCTTCGCCTACAAACCCTTAAATCCCTTCCCCATCGACAAGACCGTCCAATCCCTCTTCCAACGCCGATGCCACCCCGCACAAAGTCTCTTACCGGAAAAGGCAGGGCGAGGACGGCGGAGAAGAGAAATCTCTTCTTAAAACGGACAAGCATTATGCTAGCGGCCTCCACCCCCTCATCTTCCTCGACCGCTACCACAGGTAGCAGGAAACCCGTGGTGGTCTCCCGCTAGGCACCACATGCCAAAGCTATTGGATCACAGTCTGGAGAAAAAAAAAGGAGGAGAAGCGGAGAGCCAGAAAGGAGACGATCCGCGACTCTTCCGTATGACAATAATATCTGGGCTCTGCCGGCTTCCTGCCACCATCTACTTCAGGAGCGACACTCCTTGAATATTAATATTGGTAACCAGGTTTGCTTCTTTCCTTGCTTGCGGGTTCCCATTCTGTCTTGTTATAGCTTCAAACGTAATCAATCCTTCCGTGGTTAATCTTGGCAAAAAGTTTGTATTGGCGCATCAATGTGTTCTAATACTTATCTTCTTTCATAGATACCTGCTTTTAACTAACAATTTATATATTACTCACCTGGGAGAACTAGTTTCCTTAGCAATCCATGTATAAGAAAGAGTTCATCCTAAGGAGTTGAAGGTAGCAAGATGATAAGTAGAAACTATAATTTCGTCAGGAGTATCTTGCAAATTGCAATATGCATGGAATTGGAACTTATAATGAATCTTGATGGATAAGACATAGCACAAGTCCACTGAAATGCTTTGATTGAAATAACAAACTTCACTATGGGATATAAGTATGTCTGGTCCCACCACAAAATGAGACTCTTGGTTTCCAAATTCGTAGTTCTTGCAGTGATATCTTTCTAATTTCACCTACAAGTTCAATACTTGCTTATTTGGTAGGCTTTGATTCATACGCTACATAATGTGAAGTAGTACAACCAACCATCTAGAGTTTTTTTCTAGTTGGTGGTGAAATGCTGTCAGGCCAGTAGTTTTTGAATATTTTTCATATTGAAGTTGCTTTTCTATTTAATATCTTAGTGATCTTTTTCTGAATGAATGATATTGTGTTCACAACAAGAGTAGTGAACTGGGCACCTGCATATTGGTATCCACAGTATTCATTTAAGCAATTTTCTTGGACGGACTTGTTTTCTTGAAAGAATTTTGATTTGTATGATCTCCTCTTTAGGAGAGTAGGCTTTTAATAAATTATTCAGTTGGTAATCCGTAATATTTTGGGTCGTTAAGTAATTTTGGTTTGCAATTTAGAAAGTAAAATCGTTTTGTAGGAGTTTTAATGAGATTGGTATATTTCTCAATTTACATTGATTAGTTCCATAGTTTGTTTGTGTTAAGGTCTATAAAGAGGTATAACATTCTATTGTATGATCATCTTTTTTATTAATAAAATTCTTCTTTGTTAGTTGAATTTATTTATTTTCTATGTGAGACACTTATTCTTCATGTTGTGTCAATTTTGTCTTAAATTTCTAAGTGAGTTTAGGGTTTGTTACAACAATTTAGTAACAGAGCATCTTTATGCCACATTTTTTCTACATCAAGTGGTTTCACAGTCAAATTCATGATTCAATGTTCGATACTTTGTTTTGTCTACCCTAAACACCAAACCATCCACAACCCTATCACAAAATTCCTTCTGTTTAGTCACCTACAACCACTTCATTAATCCATTGAACCCTCTACCTCCTCATAATCCAACACCAAGCAAAAGGTTTGTGTTGGTATTGATATCACATCCTCCTGCACTATGTTTCTAGTGACCCTAGTTGTTGCCCCTCGAGAACTCACCTGGGCAATTCCTCACCAACCACCCTCCTTCAATAGACTGTTTTCCCACCTTCCACCCATCTTAGTAGGATTCAAATGATTGAACATTACGGACAATAATAAAAGAAAACGGATAGAATCATCAATGTAAGTTTTGGATTAAAAAGTTAACAATATTGGTATCATGTGTACTACGATGACGAGTAAGTTCAAAAATGTAGCTAGATGTATTTTTAGAGAGCCAAACATAAAGGGAAAACATATAAGAAGAGTTGGAGGTACAAAAGGTTATTAGTTTAAAGAATAAGATTATTTAAAGTGTATCTAAATTTGAGGCAAAAAGGTAATAAGCATGCAGAAGCTTAAACTATATATATGATTACTTTTATGATAACCTAGGAACTAAGAATGGTGAAAAATATCTCTATTGGAGTGCAAAGTTGGAGAAAGGGAATGTTAGATACTTAAAAGATGAAGATTAAAAGATTCTTATTGGTAATAATGCCATTTAGGAAACATGTAGTTTTGTTATTAACTATTCAATGTGCATTGTACAACTAATTTGGTTTTAAAGGCTAAAAATTATTGAAGATTTAGAAATCATAGATTTGTTCATGATATTACAATAGGTGAGGCTAAATAAGCTTTGAAGAAAGTAAAAGTAGCTAGAATCATTAGTATGAATGATATTCCTATTAAAGATTAGAAGAGTTAAGAGAAAAAATAGTTTTGTTAACATAATTTTATAATCTTTGAGAATTGAATGGATGACAAAAGAACAACAAAAAAGATTTTAAGTGTCTATCTATAAAAAAAATAAAAGATTTTAAATGCCTATTTATAAAAAAAAAGTAAAAAAATTTAAGTGCCTATTGATATATTATGTCGTTTTAATTGTAAAGTTATATAATTGATAAATCATACTGTAATACTTCCGGAAAAGTTATTCAATGGAGAATAAAGGATGAAAAAAAGTTATAAGGGATGATATAACCATATTATTTTAAAAATATTGGTTTCGTAAAATATCAGCTATAGATTTTATTTATTTACTAAGACAACTAAATTTGCATATACTTTTTATTGATTTAAATAAGCTTTCAGCTTATCGTGGAGCCCCTAGTCAACTATTATGGTGGCTGGATTTAAAGGAAAAAAATCTAGTAATTATGCTGCTTAAACAATATGTATGATAATGTTGTTATTTGCGTCAGAGTTAGTAGAAGTGTGGCAAATGATTTTTCTATAAATGTAGTTTTAGATCAAGAGTAAGCTCTAAGCCCCTAACGTTTTATGTTGAGTTAATACATTGAAGAACAATCTTTAATATATATATTTTTTTATCAAATGTAGCACAATATTTTGTTTTATGTAATCTAGCATAATGCTTAAGTTTTGTGTTAAAACCTAATATTCATTTTTATTTTGTTCCATCTCCGTTAAAACACTTGTTGTGCATGTGGCTACTTGCCATGTAGCATAGCTCAAGTGTTGGGTGCCTAAGTGGATACATCTTTGACCTAATAGAGCAATTTTGCTCAATTCTATTGATTATTCTATTTTTCAAATGATTTTGACCATTGGCATTAAAATATCATCAAATTAAACTTGATAATCAAGATTTAATAAATTCTTAGCATGGTGCTTGAAAATTTGATTTGAATTTGATTAACAAATGCTAATAGCAATGCAACTCGTTTCTAAGGTTTTGAGTAATTGTTGTGCCCCCTTAGGTTAAAAGAGAAGTGATATGTAATTGTTCTACGAGACCATACTTAAAACCCTAATACTTTATGGATCAAAGTGATTGTCTTTAGAAAATAGCACACGAAAGAGATTTAATATAGCATATATGAGAATATTAAGATGGATATGTGATGATATTAGAAAGTGTAAAATAAAAATTGCTAATCTTCAGGAGCTATATAACTCTAAATGATGATCGAATGAGAGAACACATTAAGATGATATGGACATATTCAAAGACGACTGATAAATCACATTATGAGGGTTAAATGTATTCGGGTGAATGTTATAAAGAGTGGAGAGAGCATTTAGAAAATATTAATCAATGTAATAACAAATTAAGTGCTAAATTGCATTAAAAAAAAAGGGCAGTCCGGTGCACGAAGCTCTCGCCATGCGGGGTACCGGGAAAGGATCCATTGTACGCAGTCTTACCTTACTTTTTGCAAGAGGTTGTTTTCAGGATTCGAACCCGTGACCTTTTGGTCACAAAATAACAACTTTATTGTTGTGCCAAGGCTCCCCTTCTAAAAGGCAGTCCGGTGCAAGAAGCTCCCGCTATGCAGGCTCCCAGGGAAGGATCCAGTATACGCAGCCTTACTCTACTTTTTGCAAGATGTTGTTTCGATTCGAACCTGTGACCTTTTGGTCACAAAGTAACAACTTTATCGTTGCGCTAAGACTCCCCTTCAAGTGCTAAATTGCATTATAAGAGTTAAATGTATTCAAATGAAAGTTTATAAAGTGGAGAGACAAAACAAAAAAAAAAAAGTGGAGGGAGCATCAAGAAAATATTAATCAATGTAATAATGAATTAGTTAATTTGAGTATTACTAATGATATTGCTTTGCATAGAGTTTAATGGAGGAATAAGGTTCATGTAGATCCTATATAGTTGAAACAAATATTGCTTGATGAGTGATGACAATGAGTTAGATATCGTGATTTAATATCGCATGAATATCTATCTTCTCTTAACTTCTCGTCTAGTGACTTGCACCTTAATGTTTTTTTTTATTTTATCTTTTCTAATAATTATGTAGATCTAAGTATTTTTTTTTTATCTTTTTACATTAGTTGTTATACATATCTCCTAACTATGCATCACATTGATAACGTGACTTATCTTAATGTTATATGATGATTATATAAGACTCTAGAAGCTTCTTTACAAGTTGAACTTGAACTTTAGAAGTTTTAAATTTTAAAATGGGGAATAATATTATAATTAGGCGTTTGATAAAAGTTGAACATGTTATATTTACCACTTTTCTATTGAAGTTGCACTAGTCACTGGAGACTTAAATTCACTTTTCCGTACAAGTTTATTTCTGAATTCTTAATTGATAACATATTTATGTGGAGTTCATTATTATGTTTCTATTTTTTAAATATATTTTTGTTCTCTTTAATTGAACTTTTCTGTAATTAGTTAAAATTATTTTTATTTAAATTTTTCTAGAAAACATTTTTTTATTTAAATTGTTCCCTTGTTATTTTTGTATGTTACTTCTCTTACAACTTTGGTAGATGACATCATAAGTTAATTGAAAAAGATCGTGAGGCAGAGAATGTAGTGTACATATTCATTAACTGTGCAATAAGAAAATTCACCAAATAAGAGAATTGCTATTGTATTAAGATTATTTTATTAAATACTACTAAAGAATTTACCATCCGTAAGCATGAACCACAAAATCATTGTCTGATTGCACATTGAATGCTGAGTTAGCTTCATTTATGCGTCGATACTTTCATCCTCTGTATGACACTAGTTTGTTTTTCTCAAATTTTCCACTTAATTTACTTGAGTTTTTTTATCTTTTCCATATGGTCTCAATTGACAAATGCAGATTTTTTTTAACATGAGTTTCCATGCACGGCTAGTGATCATTTTATTACTACATGATTGTGACCCGTGTTGTAAATGGTCGTAGGCAGTGACGGGATGGTCATTGACCGCCTATTGCCTAGGTGGTAGTGGTACCTAGACAGTGCCTAAGTGGTTAAAATTTTGTAATTATTTTTTATACATAATACTATAAATAATTATTATTCTTTATCATATTACTTTTAATAAAATATATTATTTAAAAATTTAAATTTAAATATTTAAAAATAAAAAATAAATTTTTAAAAAAATAGACATATATTAAATTAATCGGATAATTTTATTAGACTTTAATTAAGTCTATTTAAATTATCCTAATCATATGTTGGAGTTGAATAAAATTATTAACTTAAAGTTATTTAATTAAACTCTAACTTACCCCGGTTGTGTACCTATTTCGGTCGGGTGACGAGTCCAATGCGTTGTCGGGACCACGTGATGAGTTCGGATGCGTCATTGGGAACACGCGAAGTGTCCATACACGTTGCTGTGCTCGGGCAACGCGTTTGGGCACGTCACCTGGCTCGGACGACATGTGCGAGCTCGTGCAATGTGTCCGGGCCCGTCGCAGAGCTCAAGCAACGTGTCCGGGCTCATAGCCAGGCTCGGGCGAAGCGTCTAGATTGGTCATTGGCCCATGCAACGCGTCATGGTGGCAAAATGGCGATAGCAACGGCGGTTCTAGGCGTGGCAGTTACGAAAGGAGGTGAGTTACCACTTAAAGCACTGCCTCAGCAAAGGTGGTGCAGTTGATGCCCGCCTAGGCATCGGTGATGCTTAGGCGGCCGTCTCAGCTGCCATTTAGAACACTGATTCTGACTAGATAACTAAAACATTACCGGGAAGATAAAAAGGATGTTTGAGAAACATGATAGTTGAAAGTGCTATGATTTTTTTGGCATTAATTTTTCATAAGCCTTTAGGTGATAAAAAAAAAATATTATGACTGAGTTGATTTTTCCCTTCTCCTTTATGGTTCACTTTACACTTATTGCATGTGGGGTGTTTATTACAGGAATGAGATTGGGCTTTGTATGTGTTCTATATTTGTTTGTGTCAAATCAAGAGAAATAAATTTGTGACTATATTTGAGAATAAGATATGGTCCCTAAAATAATTAGGATTGAATTAATGATAATACTCCAGATGTCTTGTATATGACGACCTATCATTAAACAAAGAAATTACTTAATTAAGAAAATCATAGGTCATGCCATCATAACAATATCAATGCCTCGGTTTATTAAGGTATCTTTCTTCCGTATTTTGCATCAAATAGAGTGATTATTTATCCATGCCTATTTAACATGTGTCAGAAAATAATCGATTGTGTTATACATCTAGTTGACATGCATGTTTTCTCTCTTTTGTTATTCAATAAACACTATGATAATTGTATTTTTTTTTTTTCATATTCAGAATGGGCAATCGAATCAAAGAGATGAAGGAATTAGATCCCTTCTTTGTAATAGATGTTTTATTAAACCCTAAAATTAACTTACTGTTACATCTCTTTGCACAGGTTGGAAGAGTTTTGCTGGGTTTATTTCTCCAGTGTCTAGTTGTAGTGGCGATGTCAAAGGTAGATGTGGAGGAGATGGAAAGGTCATATGCCCTTTAGGCTTACAAAAGAAATGAGCTAGGATATTGAAGCTCTTGTGATTATCTGAGAATGATTATGTAACTCAGCTTCATTGCATTGACAAGTGAGTGTCTCTTTGTTTTGATACATATCATTGAGTCTTTTGGACATGAATAACATAAGCAATGTGATAAATTTTTTTTAATTTTTATGTGTACACTCTTTTACATATATACAACTGATCTATATGCAATATTTTGATTTGGAAAGATATAGCTGATTACTATGCGAGATCATAATTTAGTCATCTATTGGAAGCATCTTTGTGGTAAGAAATTTCATTTTGAAAGTTGAATGAACTGAATAGTAAAAATTCAATTTGTGTAGATTTTTATACTCGTAAGCTATGAATTACATGATATGTGAGATTAATCGTGATATATCCAAATGTTTTTATCAAAATATACATGCTTGCTTAGTAATTAGTATTGTCTGTTTTAGGCATCATGTTGCAAATATATCATCATTTCTTCTATTCTAAACGTTATGCTGTAAATATTTAATATTATTTATCACTTTTAAATGTCTTATGATATCGTTTTATGGGCAAAGAAGCAGGTATAGCTATTAGGTGAAATATATAAGTTTTTGATGAAATGATACTAATTTAGTGAAACATTTAAGTGATCCCACAACGTTTAATTTACATTTCACTAAACAGGTGGTATTATTCCATCATAAACTTGTATGTTTAACCTAGTAGTCCTACCCGCTTCTTTTCCCATAAATCAAATATATTTTTAAAAGTGAGAAATGATGTAAAATAGAAGTAATGATGTATATATTTGTAGCATGATATCTAGAACCGTTCAGAATTATTTATCAAGCAAACACATTTGAGCATTCCATGATTAACCTCATAGATCATGTAATCCATAATTTATAAGCATTAAAATTACACATTAAATTTTTACAGTTTGTTCTTTTAACTTTCAAAATAAAATTTCTTACCTGCAATAGATGATTAATTTATGAGATCTTATGGAGTAATTTGTTTCATCTTTCCAGCACAGAATATTGCATGTGTATCAACACAAAAATAGGAATGAATTTATCGCATTGCTTATGTTATTCATGTTCCAAATACCCATAAAGTTGTATTCAAACAAAGACATTCACTTACTAATGCCATGCAATTGGGTTACATAAACTCAATCGTATCTCAGATACTTACAAAAGAATCTCTTCAGCCTGGCTCGTTTCTTTTGTAATCCTAGAAGACATGTACTTTTATTTGAAATATTAATGGGATCAAGCTCTAGTAGAATTTCCATCCTTTCTGCAATCTTCTCTCTGGATCTGCATCAATTGATGGATACACATCAGCAATACTCGATTGTACAACATCCATCCATGACCCTAGTATTTGGGGTTGACTAATTCTAGATAGCAACCCAAATCTACTTCAAAAATGGGTTAACATCCATGTAGTTTAAATCAAATGGTTAGCACTAAGGCAATTTTTTGTTGTTATTGTTGCATCTAAAAACAAATGAAATTAACTATCCTAAACATGCCATATAGTAGTTTTAATTATTGTGGAAACTTTAATTTATGAGTTAAATGAACCAGTAATAATTGCTGGAATAGCATGAGATTGCCAACTGTTTATCTGGCTAGGAGTGTGTCCTTCAGATGGCAGTGTCGGCTAAATGTTGAAATACAGTACAAAAATCAGCCGATAAGAACAAGAGCTATTAAATACGCCAATGAAAGAAAGTAGCCGAGCAAAAAACTGCAGCGTGCTAGATATTCGTGCTTTCTTTTTAATGCCATCGTGCATGGCTCGGTACGAAAAGAAGAATTCAATCCATTTTGCTCAGGCGCTTCTACAGTAGCTTAGTCTGGAATGGTAAACACATGCAGTAGATGGGAAATCTCAAAGTTCACAGCACCTTTGTGACTGAAAATCACGGCAACCAAATTTACCAGTTGCCCAACTGAGAAAAAGAGATCATGAAGGTCATTTCGATCCTGGAAAATATTTTGTTCACTTGTTAATTGCGTAATGCTACTTCAACATATAAGTAAATTAGAAATTTACTGCAAACTTTAACTGGCTGGGATGCATCAGGCAATCTGCCAAGAAAAGAACTATTATTGAAGCTCATTTAGATCTCATATCAACTGTTAGAATAATATTCACGTCGAATAAAAAAATGTATTAATAAAATCAATAAATATTTAGAAAAAAAACTTATTCTGCACACACACCGAGGAGGCAGCATGGCCATGCCAGGCAGCCCCGCGAGGTGGTCACACGCACAGCCAAGGCGGCGGTCGTGAAACAGTAAGGATCTTTTCATGATCTTTAATTTGAATATATTTCATTTTTAAATAGATAGGATCCATCTAAATTAAAAATCTAATCATCTTTTAATCTGTTATTTACGTATTAGAAAATCCATCCTCGTGCAAGTTTGATGCGCACGCAGCCAAAGCTGCGGTTCACATCGATGATTGTTCATGATAAGCAGCACCAACTTCACGTTGGATTACAAATCCAAGTGATGTGACGCTTTGGATTAGCGAGTCACTTTTTGCGATAAATCCATGTATGTGATCTGACAATCAAGGCCCAGTAGCAATCTTGAAGGTCCATAAACCTAGCACTTGCTAGTTAGCCCATCATCGCCCAAAAAAGGTGAAGCTCCACTGCCCCAACACCTAGCTAGCAGTAGCTAGCGTTCCTTCTCCGTCGCTCCTCTGATTTGACGAACGTACAACGCACCCTTATTGTCATTCACCAATCACCACTCCCCATCACCGGACATCAGCGATGTGGCCAATCAGAGGTGCTCCTGTCATCACTGACGTGTGCATCCGCCAGCAACAAGATTAGCAGCAACTCAAGGGAATTCACTTCTCGAATCCGATGTCAAACCAGAGCTTACCGTCGATCCGATGTCAAACTAGAGGCCACAGTCATAACCACTCTTTCGGTTCCTCTGCTGTAAACGAAGGATTCCGACTAGGCCTCTATTTGGAACACAGATTAAACACGTGGTAAAAAGGTGAAATCGCTCGCCCCCAGTACCCCCACCGCATCCGACCCAAGGTCATCACGAGGAAGATAAATCATAGCATCATGAGCGAACACAGACCAAACACGCTGAGTTACAAGGTGGCCACATCCACACCTCGAAAGGCAACCCATCAATAGCCATCGTCCCCAGCAGCCACTGTCCATGTTGTTCTCCAAGACTATGTCGCCACAGCTCCTGCAGCACAATAGCACTGTCAAAGGCCCTGTCTCTTCCATGAGCTCAGCCGGCTTCCCCACCGGAGAGGCTACATCCACCTCTCACCGCATCCAGCTGCATCAATGTTGAGAAATGTTAACTTGTTTGTATAGATTGGCCTCTTCGTACCCCACTACTTGGCTGCTCATCTAGCTCCATCTCCTCCTTGTTCAGAAATGCTATGTGATTCTTGCAGATTCTTTCATAATTTTTTTTAAAAAAAATATTAAAAATAAAAATAAACTTTCTAAGGTGGCACCTTTGCGACCAAGGCAACAAGGGGTGCCTATCTGGAATTTCTATCCGCCATGGAACAAGATCCATTCCAGAAGAGCAAGACATGCCCTGGGTTCCAACCATCAGCTTCTCCAAGACTCCAACAAGCCTCATCAACTGAGGCGAGAGGCAGCTCATGCGCATCATATTCCTCACAGCCTCCTCGTCTAGCACACTGCCATTATCAAGCTCTGTTCACTGCTACTTTGAATATCCAGCCTCATTCTCCTCACAACATCCATCATTGAACATCCAACTCACTAGGTTGATATTCTTTTAATTGCCGATTAGTTATTACTCAATGAACAAATATATCATGGTTTCCGTGAGAATTAAACTTCATTGTAACTTTACATTCTCACATTGCTATATTCATAAGCAACACTATAAAATTCAGAAAAAACACGGCATAAATGTTTTGAGTTGAGCTTTTACCAGCATTAAAATAAGTTGGATGGCGTATCAAAAAGCCAATTATATTGTTTTGACATGGTCCACCGTAATCTACGAGTCTGTCAAACAAAGTATCACAAACAGAAGACTCAGTGTGAGAACTAGAATTGTCAAAATAAACGAGTTATATGAACAAAAGATATGGAGAAAGCTTACAGCACAAACTCCACGATTATGAGGATTACAGAATCATAATGAGCAATCAACATAAACATCTTGCCTTGAAAGCACACGATTTTGTTGCGATTGCAACACAGTTAAGAGCCCAAAAAAGAGCATTCTTTTCCTACATTAACTGGCAAAAGATGGAACATGTGCAAAACACAATTAGGGCATCAAAACTGGTTCGCTCTCCCTCGGCCGCCCATCCTGCCTCGTCCACCACCCATCATCCTTCCTCGAACATTACCATAACCCCTCCCCCCTCCTGCCCTTCCACCGGGCATTCGGTCTCCGCCATATGCTCCACCTGTCATTCGGTCTCCTCCGCCATATGCTCCGCCTGTCATTCGGTCTCCACCATATGCTCCGCCTGACATTCGGTCTCCTCCGCCATATGCTCCACCTGTCATTCGATCTCCACCGCCATATGCTCCGCCTGTCATTCGGTCTCCACCACCATATGCTCCGCCTGTCATTTTTCATCATTTATTTTCATGCAAAGCATATTTTCAATCAACAAAATAGAAAAATCACATCAAATGTTTCTCTTAAAATGATCCTAAACTACAATTTTTTAGTTGCAAGAAAATTTTCTACACCGTAATATTTTGCTAAGTAGCAGAGCATGAAAAATCCACAACTATCAGGTTGGCAAGAAATAACTAAAACTAGACTATAGGTATCTCTGGTTAGAGCATGGAGATGGATTCAACATTTTAGCTGCATAAACCCGTCTTTCAAATGCACTGTTAACATATTAACAAAAAGGGTTAATTCAGTAAGAAAAATAACCTATTAGGCAAACTGGTAGTTTATTGAGGTTACATCAAATAGATTAATGATAATAAAGCTTGCATATCAAGTTTTGTGTACAAACAGAGAACCAAACACGGAAAATCTGCTACATAAGCAAGATGGAAATTAGAAGGCACACTTACCACGATAACTCCAATTGCTTCTACCACGTCCACCACCTCGACCCCAATTAGAGTTCCATCCACCATTTTCTATCCCACATAATGTTTGTGAGTAAAGAAAAACCACTATTATTATTACAAACTCATTTAACAGTAAAACTACCTTGGTATCCACCATATCCACCTTGGTTGTATCCATAACCACCATAGCCAACTTGATTGTTTCCTCCATAACCAGCATACCGACCTTGACTGTTGTCATATCCACCATAGCCACCACCATATCCTCTTCCCCACCCTCTTCCTCTACCTCTACCCCTTCCTCTTCCACGTTGGGCATAAGAATCTTCATCAAGCATTAAACAAACTCAATTAGTTCAATGTTATGTGAATGGTAAATGAAAACAATATTTTTTCCCCACAATGAGGATGATGATACAAGAATTGTACCTTCATTAAGCTGGCCTTGTGCTTGGTTTGATTGAAATTGCTGCTGTGGTTGAGACTGTTGGCGTTGTTGGTATCTTTGCTGATACCTTGGCTGTTCAAGATGTGAGGGAGCTTGATACCTACCAATTAAGACAAAACCAACAGAGTGTCATTATCACACTCCTGCATCCAAGGTACCTTCTTAAAGAGAGCCAAGTAGATTACATGAGATATATCATAAGAAGAAACAAATGTATACCCAGGGGAATTCTTGTTAAGCTCTCTAGTTGACAAAGATATTGAAATCATTGAAACATGGCGTACCATCTCCAAACTGCATAAACGCACAATTATAAAATGATATCTAGCAGAACTTTTACAAATTGTAATATATGAACAGCTAAAACAGCGATAAACTCACGGTACAAGACCCTCTTCAATTGGTTCCCAAACATCAGTGATGCTAACTGAACTGATTTGTGTTTCCTGATATAGCCCAGGCATCCTTTTCTGCACTCAATATATGTGGAAATTAGAGTAAAACACAATGCAAGTTTAAGCAGTACAAAGGGATAAACATTAAAGGAAACCTTGATAATCTCTGCAATAGCTACTGCTTTGCTTATTGCTTGCCCCATTGCCTTTAAGACAATCTCCCTTATATGTTTTTCCTGTTTGAAATATTATAACTCATCAAGTTTTTTTTTAAAGTAAAAATTGAACACCACAAATACAAATATTAAACTGCGTGCTTGTTCTGAATAAAAGAACTAGGAATGGAACAAGCATGAGCCAGTATGCTTGAAAACCTTATGGATATGGTACCCTCAGGTTTATATTAATCACTTTCAAAAAATATTTAAATGAAAAAATATTGAGCAATGACATCAGTATGGCTTGTAAAATTCCAATAAGCAAGGACGACATAAGATTAGAAGGCTAGTCATAGATGAGCAATCATAACTAAATTTATTTCCAGAGCAGAAATCTGTTTTTGAATTATGAACCAAAAATAAAAAATCTAGATTACTAGTCGTTCTATTGATGAGGATTGGATCACACACAAAGACATGGATGGAAAATATAATTATGCATTCTTACTTGTGTGGATATAGGAACTTTTCTTCACTATCATACATGTCTTGGTAAATGCTAAAAAAGTGCCTTTAGCAACCACCCAAGCCGCTAACTAGCATGGCACTAACATTCCTAGTTTAATGAAAAAGCTAACATTTCGCCAAGCTACTGATTCCACATAATTAAACCAAAGTAAGCTTCCTAATATCATCTATCAGAATATTTTACCTCAAAGAACAGGCAAAAAATACAACAACCAAGACTTATCCCACTAGGTGGGGTGCAACATGCACAAAATAGAAAAACAAAAATAAGTTTGCAAGTATAAAATCAAAGCTGGTCCAGAATGTGGTTTTATTTTACTGGCCAGCTAAGAACGTTGATCACATTCTCCAATGAAACTATAGTAGATTAGATGTACCTATATAACTAAAATATGGACTTACTGCATGACACCAGGAGGCATTTCTTATTCATTACTAAGAGTCTCCCTGTAAGAATGTAAATAAGCCTTATGTATCAACAGAAAATGATGGAGCTGTAGATGCTCATGTGGTTCTAAAGATTCGAGATCCGCCTATTTAAGCATCTGACATTAAGGTGAAACGAACCTACGCAATTAGGGTCGTCCTTGAGAAAATTAAAAGTGCAACCTTTAATGCATTCTGAAAAAAAAAAAGGAAAAAAAGGAAAAACTAGTATGTCCGTGCGTCGTTCATCAACGTCAAACCAGAGAGCGACGTCGACAACATTTACAAAACCCCCAAAATTGGAATGGCTACAACCCTTGCAGACAGAAGCGGAAAGCATCTGGGACAAGGCACGTCGTAAAGGAAAAGGAATGAGGAGAAAGGTTACAGATCCATACCTGGAGAAGGCTCGTGGCGTAGCTGACGTAGTTTCGGATCACACCCTGGCCGGTGATTCGAATCTCGTTCTCATTAATGGCCGACTCTGGCCGCGGCTTCTCCACCTTCTGGTACCTGTCCATGGTTGGGGCGTGGCGTGGCGTGGCGGGGCGGGAGCGCGGCAGAGCCAAAAGGATCGAAGTGGTTAGGGTTTTGATGGGGATGGAGAGGTGGTGGCTAGGGTTCTTCTGGTCCTGACCTTAAATACCGGCACACAAATAACTAATAAATAAAATTCGGCAAATTATTCCCGGAGGGGAATGCGACGAGGGGGTGGAAATCGAACCGCCACAAATTTATAGCGACGCCTCTATGGCTCCATCACCGTCCGTTAACTTTTTTATGTTATTGTATCATCATAAATTATTCGAAGAATATTTCATTTTGCTCCTACTGTTTACTGGTTCTTTAAAAATGCCCCTAGGGTTTTAAAAATCGTCATTTTATAAATAAATCACTTGCTTGAGCTAGTGTGACTATAAAAATAAATAAATAATAATAATAAATAAATAAATAAATAAATTGGTAAAAGATTTGTTGCACTAGGGTAATGGAGCAAATACCAACTGACGCAGAAATTTATTAATTCGGTTGGTTCAAATAATTTTTTAAATTCGGTTGATTCGGAAAAAATAAATAAAAAATAAAATTAGCAAATAAACCATCAAACTCGTCATTTGGAAAAAGAGGAGGGCATGATAAAAAAATACCATTAATCAAAAACTAATTTAAAAATAATTAAATAGGGGCTTATATAAACTTAAAACTCTAACATTGCAACAATTAAAATACTCATCATCAATTAAGATTGAATCCGTCGAATTGATAAGTTTGGTCAAATAATTTAAGTAGATTAGGTTAAAATTTTATCAACTCAAATCCATCACGAGCCGACCTACCTAGGTCAACTCACGATGGGCCCGTGAATTAAGAAACACATATAAACTAAGTTATTATTTTTAAATAAAAATAATATTTTTTATCAAATATGTACACTCGTTTGTATCTATTTATATTTAAAATATTTATTTCCGGATACATTTGATTGATAAAAAATTTTTGAAGTAAAATGTTGAAGATATAATTTTTTTAATTTTTAAAATTTTTTTTTATGGATCCGTCTTGGATTGGGTTGGATTGGAGATTTTTCAATCCACAAATATGACGGGACGGCTCACCCCGTCCAATCAAATGATTGACTCGCCACGGATCGACCTATCCCACCACGAGTTAGCCCGTCTAGCTCTACTCAAAATCCTAACCCAGATTTTTAAAAAGGACTAAAAATTTGCCGGGTCTCCAAAAAGGCATGACTTTTGGTCTAGCTACGAGTATACCAATTATAAATCTTTGAACAATGTTGGATTTGATCTTGCACTATTGTTCAGCATCACCTACAAGATGTGCAAGAAAATAAAAGTGAGCAATTAAACCTTGTCTCGTTAGAAGATGTAGTCGAACTCCCCCCAAATATAGCAAGCAAGAATGATTTAGTGGGTAATTCTTACCCAACTCAACGTTCAAAGAAGCTTAAATATAACGACCCTAGGGCTATGATGCAATGAGAAGGATGTTTAGTGGTCTCTGGTATACTCACAATTTAATTCTCAGTTTTCCAAATTCGACATTACCGATCTAATTGATTAAATTTTTATTCATTAAAGAACCTTAAATATAATGGTGCGATGTTCACCTAAAAAAGTTAAAGCAATGATGATTTTAGTCGACTTGAAACATATTCTGATCAACTAAAGTTTAAACTTAAAACGTTTAATCAAATTTACTATTCATAATAAATAGAAGGGTTTTCAGTGAATTAGACATCATGTAATTGATTGATCTAATCTTCCGATTAATTGTTGCTCGGGTAGAAATATTTTATAGTCTTTAAACTGCCTAAAGCCTGAAACTTAAGTAGTTGATAAGAAAAAGATTAGGAACACTCCTTGATTGGACTAGCACTTGACCATTTCATTGGTTGTCCCAAAAGACAAACTCTAGCTCAATACCAACTAATGAGTGGGTAGTTGATACTTCAAAATGAAAGTCCGTAATGAACTTTCTCAACAACATGATATCTATAAGCCTCCGGGACTATAGTACAGCAAAAAGTAATCCCAAAGCTATAATATAGTGAAAGGGCGTCTAGTTGTTACTCAGTCATGCATGGTTCAATTCTCAACTGTTGGCGAGTTGAACCGGAGCAGACGTCACGGACGAAAAAGTCAACTGGAGTTGACTTTATGGGTCCGGGGCGCCCGAAACCCTTCCGGGTGCCCGGACTGGAATTTAATCCAGATCGCGGTCAAACCACGATCCGTACGTAGGGGATAAAATTTTATCCCCCCAAGACGCCTGGAACCCTTCGGAGCGTCCCGCCCAAGGCTATAAATATAGCTTTGGTCCAGAAGCTTGAATCAACTCTGTATTCAACTTCTAAGCAAATGTCTAAGCTTCAAGTGTGTAAAAAGCTTCTCCGCCTTCAGAGAATGAGACTTTCTTAGTGCTCTCTTTCAACCGCCTTGGATTAACAACTTTCTTGGTTGTAACCAAGTCAACTGCTGAGTCTTCTCTCCTGTTTTTCTTTATTTTATTTTCTTTGTATTATTGTTGCTATCATTTGAGTTGAAAAGTTTGAGGAGAGTATCTTTGATTGGCAGGCAATTCACGCCTCCCCTCTTGCCAGCCCCACTGCGCCAACAAGTGGTATCAGAGCCAGACAGTCTTAGAAGGACTAACCGCCGTCTGAAGCAACAAAGATCAAGATGATGGTCGGTGCGATCATTCATCCCCCAAAATTCACGGAGACTTCGCTACATGAAAACGACGAATGGAGGTATTTTTCAAAACCGAATTTGAAATCCTTTTAATAATGAAATATGGATATACAACGCCAAAAGACAAAGAAGAATACAACTGGACGAAGAAGGAACAAGCCGATTTCGTGGTCAACGGAAAGATAGAATTCCACCTGCTCAACATCCTACCGCCCTAGGAGGTAAGTCGGATCGGAACCTACGAGTCCGCCAAAGACCTCTAGAAAAAATTCCTGGAGCTCCACGAAGGCACCTCAAAAGCGAAGTCAGTAAGGCGGGACATCCTCCGAACTCAGCTGACGAATCTCTGGATGAACAACGGCGAGAAGGTAGTGCAACTCCAAGCGAGAATCAAAGAGCTGATAACTCAGCTAATAATCTCGGAGAATCGGTAACAAACCGAGACTTGATCCGGTACGCGCTCAACGCCTTCCCAAGATCTCCAGAATGGTCGTCCTTAGTAGATGCATACTACATCTCTAAGGACTTTGAGGTAAGTACTTTAGAAAATTTGTTTTCTACATTTGAATTTCACGAGTCTCGAATTGCAGAGCCAAGTCAAGTGAAGTCAAATCTCAATGTTGCCCTACAAGCCGAGATGGACGATCCCGACTCTGAAGCGTCAATCAACGAATCTGAAGCGGCTCTATTGGTAAGAAAGTTAAATAAATTTATTAAAACTAATAAATTTAGATCGCAGTCAAAAAGGCATCAACGCAACAAAAGGACGGTCCGTTGCTACAATTACAATGAAGAAGGACATATCAAGGATGATTGCCCGAAGATGAAGAAAAAGAACAATGAAAAGGAAAGATCGACATCCTCTAAACGCAAGAGTCTGAAGGCTATATGGGATGAATCATCATCCTTGGAATTAGAAGTCAAAGCCTTCTCGGGATTAGCACTGATGGCCAACCATCTTTTCGAAGAAACCAGCTCGGAGATGAGCATAGATGAAGGGGGAGGATCATCAGAAGAAGAAAGCTGTGATAAAGGGGGAGCATCTGAAATAGAGGTAAGTGATGTACGTAATCTAACTCCCAAGCAGTATTTTCAATTTATTAAAATACTCACTAAAGATTTAGTTAAATTAGAAAAGGGAAATAGTGAGTTAAAGTTAAAATTATCAAAAGCATGTCCTCTAGAAATGTACGATAATTTAAAATTAGAAAATGAAAAATATAAAATTGAATTGGTATATTAGAAAACATCAAGGACAACTTAGAAAAATTCCTAAAAGTTAAGTACCACCTAAGTTTTTGATTAATCCGGTAGGAGGAGATTACCCTATTTTTTTGATGTGATCAAAGGGGCAGAGATAGGTACAGTTTAAGTGAGAGTTATTTTTTAGGGGGAGTAAATTAAAATCTAAATTTTTTACTTAGTATTGTAAATTTTTTATTGCAATCTTTATACTTAAAATGTTAGTTTAATAATTTTTTTAAATTATTACTTGTATATTTTACTCTAACTTGAACTTGGGTTGATGCACATCAAAAATGAGGAGATTGTTGGCCCCAGGGGTTATTTTGATATGATCAACCAAGTTAGGTTAGATCCTGTTTGTTATTTGATCTCTGTGTCTAAGTGTGCAGGAGCTTAGGAGCGCAGGAAGTCGAGCGAAAGACGCAGCTAGCGAGAAGGACGACGCAGAAAGGGAGTCGACGGGCTCGGTGTGTCCGAAGGACAAAAAAGTTGCGGAAGAGTACATCGGTGGGCGAGAAGAACACACACGACGTTCGAGGGATGAGAAGCCGGGACGGAAGCCTGCTCGAGGAGAAGGCCAGAAGTTGGGTTCGGGTGAGCCCTATTCCAGATGGTCGAGATCACCCAAGCGAGCGGAGCCGGAGCAGAATACCCGAACCGAGGCGAGCTGAATCGGAGCAGAGGTCACGGACGAAAAAGTCAATTAGAGTTGACTTTATGGGTCCGAGCGCCATAAAGTTTCAAGTTTATGGTTTAAAAATCTATTTTCAAAACTTCTAGTTTTTAAAAGTTAATATATGTTTTTAACTTTAACCCCTATCCGGTTTTGACTTCGGATGTTCGACCGAAAATCCTAGGTCGAACCGACGCCTACTGTTCACTCAGCGGGGAACGCGTCCTCACCTACTCCACTCAGGAAAGTATACATGTTGTCAGTTCGATCTTCCAGATCGACTAGGCTTTTGCTCAGCGTCCGAGTCTTCAGATCTTTCCGCTGGACGTTCGCTCCACAACCCGCCCAGACTTTCCACCCGATCCGCGACACCGGGATTTTCATCTAGAGTTTCCGACTCTAGGACTTTTGCCCGAAGGCCTCGACCCGCCAAGGCTTTTTGCCTAGGGTTACCCCCCCTAGGTTGTTCCCTTTGCCTAACTGCAGTTAGGACTTTTCTTCACCTAGGGTTACCACCCACTAGGACCTAGAGTTACCACCTCCTAGGATTTTCCACCCGCCTAACTATAGCTAGGACTTTTACCTAAGTACACTTAGGACTTTCCTGCAATCTCATTCAAATATGTTAGATCAAAAGACAACATAACTTTGAACCCTTTGACATAATCAAAATACAAGTTCGATCGTCGGATACTTCCCGCACCAACAATCTCCCCCTTTTTGATTATGACAACACAGTTCAAAGTTAAGTAAAAATATAACAAACAATAAATAAAGAAATTTAAATATGAGCAATTATGTAACAAAACTTATGCTATGCTCCTTTTATTTTGTTTAACTTCTTAATTTCTTAACTTTGACTATTCTCTCCCCCTTTAACATAAATAAAAAAGAATACTAAGAAGAGAAAAAAAAATTATTCTATTTAACTTTAAGCTCCCCTGAAGAGTAGCTCTTAGTGAAAACACTTAGATTTTATGAAAGACTTAGCTAATTGTTTTGTCATGTATTTGGCTTTTTAAATTAAAAAAAAAAAAGATTAAAGTTTGTTGAAAAAGTTAAAGTATTTTCAATTTAGCTAAGCATCTCTTCAAATTATTTTAAAGCTATGAAAATTTCAAAACTTAAGTTCATCTAAATTTTATTGAAAAAGTTAAGTATTTTCAAAGCTAAAAATTTAACTAAGTTTTTTTAAAAAAACCTTAGCTTTAAAAAGACTTTGAGAACTTTAACACTTAGTTTGAAGAAAATTTTAAAAAAACTTAAAATATTTTATCAAATACTTAGTTTAAAAAACTTTATATATTAAAAACAACTTTAACCCTTAAAAAAAGTTAACTTGACTTCTTTAATTTCACTCCCCCTTAATTAATGACTTAAACATTTTGAGGATCTTAGAGTCCAAGCATGTAAATAAAAATAAAAAGAATAAAAGTTATTATTCTCCTGATTTTCTATCTCACCTATTCTAGGTTATCAAATATGTTCAGCTTATGAGTGCGGATGAGACGAAGTTAACTTTATTTAATTTTATTAATGTTTGAAATTAAGATAAGTTTGAATTTTCAGTCTGTTTGAATTCCAAATGAGTAAACATTTAAAATTTTGAAAATTAATTCAGTTTGAAGTTATAACTTGAAAATATGATTTAAAAATTAATTATCATTAAGATTTCAAATTAAATACAATTCGAAAATTAATTATCATATGATTTGAAAATTAATTAAGATTTTGGATTAATTATCATTAAGACTTTGAATTAAATATAATTCGAAAATTAATTATTATATGATTTGAAAATTAATTAAGATTTTGAGAATTTAATAATTAATAATTTGAAATTTAATTATGATTTGAAAATTAGAAATAATTAAGATTTTAGAAATCTAAGGATTAATAATTTAAAATCAAATAATTAAGTTTTTTGAATTATTTTTACTATGATTAAGATTTTAAAAATCAAATCACTGAATTTTTGTTTGAAATTAATTTAGATAATTATAATGATTTAAAAGTAATTATTATTTTGGAAAAATAATTTTAAAATATTTATAAGATTTTGAAACTTAATTTAAAATTTATTATAAAAATCAAGTGAGATTTTGAAATAAATTATGATTTGAAAATTAGAAAATTAATTATAAAATAATGAATTTGAAATTAAGATTAAGTTATCTTAATTGAATTGATTAACTATTTTAATCCTAAGTTCATCTTACCCTTTTCTATATTATCAATCAGGGAACCATAATAGATTTGTGAGATGGTTAACTCAATCTTCAATTTAAATTTCATCTAAGGATTGATTTACATTTGAGTTAGACTCAAGTTTTAAAATAAGTTAATTAAATATTTATTTTGAAAATCGACTTCCAGGCTGTGGTGAGGCACTAGACCTTCTTGGATATAGGATCATCCACCACTTCTAGACAAAGCCTTTCAAAGAAATTGAATATTTAATTTCTTTATTTGAACTCCTAGGTCTAACTAGTCAAGTGCAAATCATGCTTAAGTCCTTAATTAGCCTAATCTAAGCATGTATCATGTAAACAGTAAAGCAAGCATCAAACAAATCTATCTATTGATAAAAATAGTCTTTTTATTGGTTCCCCATGGATCATAGCCTCGATAGGGTCTATCAAGGTAGTGGATTTGATCCTTGGGGACCCAATATAGTCCAAGTCCAGCTTGATTAACCAAGTTCGACTTGGGGACTCATGCTTGGACTATGTTTCTATTTGATCTATTTATAATTGACAGATATGATTTGAATTTTTGTTTACGCTAAACCCAAGTCCGGATTTATTGTAAACGGCTCTTTGTTTTCCAAGAATCTAATTAAGATTCTTGGAACCCAACGTGAACCGTTCCAATGTGTCTTTAAGTTCTTTAACTTGAGTTTTCAAATTGAAATTTTCTTCCTCAAGTTGTTGGACTTGAGTTGAGCTTCCAATTTGAACTGGCTCAGTCAAAGGACTCGAGTTAGTCACTTCCTTAAGGGATGTTACCTCCTTTTAGAGTGACTTGACCCTGATATTGGATTTAGCCAATTTCATTAACAAATAAGGAAGTAAGTTTTGTAAACCGTCTAATTGAGTCCCGACGAATAGAGAACTTACAGTGGAGTTAGGCCCTTCGGAAACGGATACGGATCCATGGCTTCGCTCGAACTCGGTTTCTGATTCACTCTCGGTTTCTGAATCGAACTCGATTTCGGCAACATGTGCTTGTACTGGTAGAGCGAGGAAACTTGCTTGTTCTTCTTCGTCGGGCTCGGATTCATCTAATGACTCAGACAAGTTTGCCTTCAACACCTTCCTTCTTCGTTGCTTCTGGTTTGGATAATTCGACTTGTAGTGTCCCTTCTGGTTGGAGCCGTAACATGTAACTCCAGTCTTGACCTTCGTGTTTGTTTGAGTCATCTTTTTCTTTTTGTACATCTTTTGTACGAGATTTACGAGCTCGACAGTAATCTCATCGTCGTCTTCGTCTGAGTCCGGTTCTTCTTCTGACTCCGGTTCGGTTCTACGTCTTGCTTTTGATTCGTGCGCTCTGCTTGTACCTGTAATCAAAGTTATACCCTTCTCGGCCGGACGTGTATTAATTTGTTCATGTAATTCAAATTCAGAGAATAATTCGTCAAGTTTAATTAAATATAAATCCTTGGATACCTTGTAAGCATCTACCATGGATGTCCACAAGGTATTCCTCGGAAAGGCATTTAGGGCGTACCTTAGGACGTCGCGGTTCTCCACTTTCTGTCCGATTGCGTGGAGTTCGTTGAGCAGATCTTGTATACGGGCATGCAATTGGCTTGTCGTTTCACCCTCCTGCAACTTTATATTATATAATTTGTAAAAAATGAGATCCCTCTTACTTACCTTCGTGTCTGATGTACCCTCGTATAGCTCGATCAGTTTCTGCCACAACTCTTTTTGCACTTGAGAAGGGGCCAACTCGATTTAGCTCTTCCTTGGTTAGACCGCATTGAAGTGTACAGGTTGCTTTGCCGTTTGCTTCTACCTTCTTTATCAGAGTTGCATCCTGGTTCTCCCACGATATTAGTTTGCCAGTGTCGTCAATTGGGAGTTCAAGGCCAATTTTGACGATCATCCACACCTCGAAATGAGTCTGAAGGTACGACTCCATTCGGCCCTTCCAGTAGCCGAAGTCCTCACTGGTGAAGAGCGGAGAGCGGGCTTTGTTGTAGCCTTCTTGATGGGTCATTTGAGAAATGAATCTCGCACACAAAAAAATAAATAACAAAGATTCCAAGACTAGGTCTTGGATTTAGTAGTGCGGGTTAAAAAAATAAACACGCGAGCTCGAGTGGTGTTGCACCAACTTGGAGGAAAAATTTGATTAGGAAAAAGCTAGATCAGAATGCGACAATAATACCGAGTCCGATCAACTCAGAAAAACTAAAAATCACTACAAAAAATGCTTGATTGGTGGTTGCACCAAATCAAAGCGACCTCACTCTGATACCAATTGTTGGGTCGAAAAACGCTAGAGGGGGAGGGTGAATAGCGCTCGTGGCTTTCACTTATCGTTTCATAAAATCAATGAGTAAATGCAGTGGAAATATAAAACAAACACAGAAAGACACCAAGTGTTTTTACTTGATGCGAAGCCTTGGGCGACTCCTACTCCAAGGCCCACGCTCGTTGAGCGTTTACTTTGGGCAACAACTATAAGCTCGCAAATATTACAAGAGATTATTACAATAATATTGTGCTAAAAACTATACTGACAATAAGAAATTGAAACTTCACAGCTTCAGGTCATCGGGGTCTTGTTATAGCTCAACCGGATCATCTCGTTAGTAGTGCGCTGAAAAAAGATTGCTTTTTCGATGATCTTCTAAGCCTCTGCTCGAGACAGACTTATATAGCCTGTGGAGGGCACCTTGAAAGCCCTTGAGGGCGCCTCCATCACCGGCGGATTCGCAGCATGGATAAGATCTGCAACTCCCGCAACTTATCCTCTTGAGGGTGCCTCTAATGTCCTTGAGGGCACCTCTAAGGCTGTCCGAGGCGCCTCCAGTTCCTTTGGAGGGCGCCTCCAGCTCCGCTGCATAGACTCCTCAGCCCTTGCACCCGAGGCGCCTCCAAGCTCCATGGAGGGTGCCTCGGGTACTGTTCATCCGAGGCAAAACGTGCTCTTTTGTCCCTGCAAGATATGTTAGTCCCAAAATACCAAGCATACCCTGCAACACAAAGTTAACACATAATAATGACATAAACATAAATGTCTGGCAGTCACTGGACTGTCCGGTTCTGACTTCGGATTTTCGTTCAAAAATCCTAGGTCGAACCGATGTCTACTGTTCCCTCAGCGGGGAACGCACCCTCACCTATTCAACTCAGGAGAATATACCTGTTGCTAGTTCGATCCTCCAGATCGACTGGGCTTTTGCTCAGCGCCCGAGTCTTCAGGTCTTTCTACTGGGCGTCCGCTCCATGACCCACCAGACTTTCCACCCGATCCGCGACACCGGGATTTTCACCTAGAGTTTCTGACCCTAGAACTTTTGCCCGAAGACCTCGACCCGCCAAGGCTTTCTGCCTAGGGTTACCACCCCTTGGGACCTAGGGTTACCGCCCCCTAGGATTTTCCCTTTGCCTAATCGCAGTTAGGACTTTTCTTCACCTAGGGTTACCACCCCTAGGACCCAGGGTTACCACCCCTTAGGATTTTCCACCTGCCTAACGACAACTAGGATTTTTGTCTAAGTACACTTAGTACTTTCCTGCAATCTCATTCAAACATGTTAGATCAAAAGACAACCTAACTTTGAACTCTTTGACATAATCAAAACACAAGTTCGATCGTTGGATGCTTCCCGCACCAACAGTAACCCTAGGTCCTAGGGGGGCAGTAACCCTAAGTGATGGAAAGTCCTAGCTGTCGTTATGCAGGTTGAAACCCCTAGGGGGTGGTAACCCTAGGCGGAAAGTTTTGGTTGGTCGAGCGCTTTGAGCAAAATCCTAGAGTCGGGGACTCTAGGTCAAAATCCTGATGGTCACATACCAATTGGAAGTCTGGACGGGTCATGGAGCGGACACCCTGCATGAAGACTTAAAGTCTCGGGCGTTGAGCAAAAGTCCAGTCGGCCTGGAAGACCGGTCTGGTAACAGGTTACTTCTCCTAAGAGGAATAGGTGAGGACGTGTTCCCCGGTGAGGGAACAGTAGGTGTCGATTCGACCTAGGGTTTCTGGAGGAAATCCGAATTTCGAACCAGATAGTCCGAAGGTTGTCAAGTTATTTATTTACATATTAATTGCTATTTGTCTAACTCTGCTTTGCAGAAAACTAACAAGTTTTGCAGGGTCACACTTAGCCTTGATCGATCGATCGAATAGCCGGATCGGTCGATCGAACCCCAGTACAGTAGGATCAAATTTCCAGAGATCAGACTAGGTTTGATCGAGGGATCAGTCGACCGAACCTCGAGATCGGTCGACCAAACCGAGGATAGACAAAGACTCAGTCGAGCCAGGTTGATCGGATTGGATGAGGCGAAGATCATCAGTTGATTGGTCGACCGAATGACTGGATTGGTCGACCGTGCGAAGGCTCTATCCAGAGAGGCTGCATCTGAACGGAAGGCCGAGCGGGTTTAGCAGGTTTGGTCGACCAAACCAAGGGATCGGTCGACTGATCCGGGTCGAGTCAAAACTTGATCCCGAGATCTGGGGATCTAGATCAGGTTTGAAAAGGCTATAAAAAGGGGGTCTCAGCCAGCACTTCAGGGAAACTGAAAATCAGACTACTTGCGCTCTTGTGTGCTGCTCCGAAACGCCTCAACAACGCTCAACTACTGCTTCGACAATCGACGACTCTTTTATGCATCCTTATATTGTCGATATACTTTGTTTAGTTTTGTACTTGTAAAGAATTTCCAAACTATTATGGGGTGTTTGGTTTAGGGGAATAAGAGTGAGGAATGAGAATATCAATCATTAATTGTCATTGTTGATGTTTAGATTATAGGAATGGAAATACAAATAAGGGAATGCATCCTTATAATTGGATAATAACTCATTCCCATGTCTTCCCCCTTCAATGAGGCATTACTCTATTTTCAACAATCAAAATATTCCCTTATTCCAAAAATACCCTTGACCCAAAACTAAAATTTTCCTCCTTAATATCAAATATCAAAATATATTTATTTAATTTTTCTTTCATATCACTTTCTCTCTCTTTATTCTCTCTCATCATATTTTCTCTCTCCTTAATCTCTCTCATCACATTTTCTTTCCTCTTTTTTCTCATTACACTTTCTCTCTCATCACACTTTCTCTCTCCTTAATATTTTCCATCACACTCTCTTCCCTCTTTTTTTTCTCATCACACTTCCTCTCTCATCATACTTTCTCTCTCCTCAGTCTCTCACATCACACTCTCTTTTCTCTTGCCCCCACGAGCTGGATCAGCTGGAAGGGTGTCTGACGCTTGCAACGGAGGTTCAGGGGTCGAGGGTCACAGGTTGCACACGGGCGTAAAACCTCGATCTGTTGCGCTTTAAATTCCACTCGACCCCCAATCACCCCTCCTGCCCAGCTTAACCGTGATTTACCCCCTCTGGATATTTGTGGGGCCAGACCCAGGGGGCCGCTAAGGTGGCGGTTCCACCTTTTTTGCAACGCTCTCTTTTCTCTTTCTTCTCATCACACTTTCTCTCTCGTCATGCATTCTATCTCATCACACTTTTTCTCTCCTCAATCTCTCCCATCACAATCTCACCTTTTTTCTCAAAACACTTTCTCTCTCATCCCACTTTCTCTCTCATCCCACTTTCTCTCTCCTCAATCTCTCCCATTACACTCTCTCTCCTCTTTTTTCTCATTACACTTTCTCTCTCATCATATTTTCTCTCTTATCTTTTATCATCATGCTCTCTCCCATCACACTCTCTTTCCTCATTTTCTCTTATCGTACTTTCTCTCTTCATTCTTTCCCATCACACTTTCTTTCTCATCATATTTTTCGAAAAAGCTAGCTAAGTCCAATCTCTAGGTCAAGTTACTCCAAGAGGAGGTCAAAGCCCTTAAGGAAGTAACTAACCCAAGCTCCTTGACTGAATCGAGTCAGATTGAAACTTCAACTCAAGTCCTAAAGCTTGAGGAAAAAAATTTCAGCCTGAAAAGTCAAGTCAAGGAACTGAAAGATACATTGGAATGGTTCACCTTGGGTTCCAAGAATTTAGATCTGATTCTTGGAAAACAAAGAGTCATGTACAATCGATCTGGACTTAGATATAAGGCTAATCGTAACTTTAGATCTTATATATCGCTTGTTAATCGACGCATAGAAGAATAGTCCAAGCATGAATCCCAAAGTCTAATATGACTAATCAAGTTGGACTTGGTCAATATTGGATCCCCAAGGATCAAATTCATTACCTTGATAAACCTTATCAAAACTATGATCCAGGGGGAGCCAACAAAAAGACCGTCTTTATCATAAAATAGAATTGATGTTTGCTTTATTATTTTTCCTTATACATGCTTAGATTAGGGTAGATAAGGACTTAGGCTTAATTCACACTTGACTAGTTAGACCCAGGATTTTCAGAAAAGAAATTAAATATTCAATTTCTTTAAAATGCTTTATCTAAAAGTGGTTGATGACCTAATACCCAAGAAGACCTAGTGTCTCGCCACAGCTTGGAGGTCAATTATTGAAATAAATATTTAATTGACTAACTGTTAAACCTTAGTCTAACTCAAATGTTGATCAATCCTTAGATTGAAATTTAAATTGCAGATTAAATTAAAACATCTCACAAAACTATTAAGGTTCCCTGATTAAAAATTTAGAAAATGGTGAGATAGACCTAAGTTTAAAGTAGTTAACCAAACCTAAATTAATTAAATTAAAGCTAACTCATTTAAAATATAATTAATTTCAAAATCTAATTAATTACAAAATCTTAATTAATTTCAAAATCTAATTCATTACAAAATCTTAATTAATTTTAAAATCTAATTAATTACAAAGTTTATTTAATTTCAAAATCTAACTAATTACAAAATCATAATTAATTTCAAAATCTAATTAATTACAAAAGTTTAATTAATTTTCAAAATCTTAATTATTTTGAATAATAATTAATTTTTAAATCATCACCAATTTTTAAAAATATAATTAATTAATTAATTAATTCAATTAATTGATTAATTTCAAAATCAAAGTGCATTAGGGTTCCTACTTCATATTATTTACTCGAACATTGCAACCAAATCCCTAATCTGGAGCAACAATAAGAGAAACAATGGAAAAAAAAAAGTAGTAAAAATTGATGCAATAACTAAAAAAACATGGCAAAAAACAACCTCTCAGTGACCAATCAAAAGAAAAAGGTCAATTAAGACCTAAAAATGAATGGATCAAAAACTGTCAATTTGTGCATAAAAAATTAATAAGAAAATGAAAAGCAGCATTTACCGACAAGGGGGTTTCGTCACGGTGAGGGAGGGTAGGGGCACGACAGGAAAATGAATTAACAACGAAACAGAAGACAAGATGAGAGCTAGAGAAGCTCGTCTCGCCGATGAAGGGCGCCTTTGAGAGAGGACTCGTAGTTATCGCAGTGAGGGAAGGAAGGTGCAGCGATGGAGGGTTTCGGTGACGACAAATAGAATTGCGAGGATCAAAATAGGGCTTCGGCGAATTCGGGGAGCCAAGTTAAGAGAAAACGATGATTTTAGGTATATATATATATATATATATATGGCCCTTGGAAATTTTGGGCCTTGGCAGGAACCTAGTAGCCCTACCTAGGGTCGGCTCTAATGGTAACCTTATGTGTTTAGAGAGTTACTTAAATGATTTATCTAAGGTAGAAATAATTTAATTTTTAATTAATTTTGGATTAAAATTTTTAACTTAAATAATTCAAAATTAATCATGAATTTTTAATTAAGTTGGATTAATAAAATTACTTAAATAAGTCATTAATTAGTTATGAATTAATTAATTATTACTAAGTTTTGAATTACAACTTCAAATTAATCTCGGATTATAATTAATTAAGTTTAAGATTGTTTTCGAGTTAAATTAAAAATTAATTTCCCATTAAGTTATTAATTGATTACATGTTAAGTTAGTTAGGGAAAATTATTTAAATTAAGTGTTTAAATAATTGTTGAATTTTAGATTAATTAACTTGGTTTAAAATTGTTTAAATTAAAATTAAAATCGATTTATTATTGAATTAATTTTAATTTAACCAATTTTGAATTAGTTTGATTAGTTAATTAAAATTGATTAATTATTGATTAAATTATCACTTTCAGATTTATTATTAATGATTATATTAATTAGCATTCGATTATTAATTGGTATTAATTAGATTATGATTAAATTGATTAAAATAAGATTAATTAATTAAATATTGAATAATTAACTTTTTAATTAAATTAGGATTAATTAACTGTAATTTAAGTTAATTTTAATTTACTTTAATTTTAAGTTTTAATTGAAGTTTAATTAAGTTTTAATTTAATTTTAATTAAGTTTAATTTAATTTTTTTAATTAACTTTAAGTTAAGTCTAATTAAGTTTTATTTAAGTTTTGGTTAGTTTTGGTTTTAACTTAAGTTTAAAGTATTTTAAAAAATTAATTGAGTTAAAGTTAATATTTTAATTACGTTTGAAAATTTAATTAAGTTAATATTTTAATTAAGTTTTTGAGTTAAGATTTTCATCTCACCCGGCCTATATTTTCAACCAAAGTAATTTAATAGTTTTTGTGAGATGAGTTAGTTAAAAAAATTTATTTTGAAGATAATTTGACATTATGTTAAATTCAGGTTTAACCGTCAGTTAGTTAAATATATATTTCAAAAATTGACTTCCAAGGCATGACAAGGTATAGGAACCTTATTGGGTATTGGAACAACAACTATTTCTAGACAAAGTGTTTTTAAGAAATTGCACATGTAATCTTCATATTGAAAAAACCTGGTCTAACTAGTTTAAGATGTGGCGAGGTTACTTCAGTTAGTTCCACTTAGCTAAGTAAACCAAGTAGAGTACGTCTTACCCTACTTGACTTCCTAAACCAAGCTTCTCTAACGTATTATCATCTCACCCTACCTTGGTACTATGTTGGACAAGAATTAAACTATCTTTTTTTTATCTAACCCTAACTACCCAAGTGAATAAGTTTTATTTTTGAGATGTCAACTAATTTGGAGTCTCTCCTTGAATCATATACTCTGTGTTTTGAGTTTATATAGTCCTTTTTAGGTACATAGAATTAATTTTGTTCTGCTTGCTCTGTTAGATAAGATTTTGGAACTTATGCTTTGATTGTTTCTTATTTTGACTAATTAGTGAAATAAATGATTTATTTATTGAGTTGAGTTTGTATTCGAGTTCGAACTTGTTACATATAGTTTTTTGTGATCCAAGTATTAAATCTAAATTTTTGGATCTTGTGGTGAAAGTTTCTAATAGTACTTTAAATTTATCAACTTCACATTTCAAAATAGAGTTCTTTTCCTCAAGTTTTGCAACTTGAGTTGAGTCTCTATTTTGAACTTATTTAGTTGAGGAGTTTAGGTTAAGTTGTTCCATAAGGTCTTGGTTTTCTTTAAGGAGCAAATTAATTTGTTTTTCAGACTTAGATAATTTTCTATTTAAGCATGAAATTACTTTAAAAATTTTACATTTAAGATAACTTATACCTCGTTAGAATATTTGGAAATGGATATGGACCCATGACTTGATTCATACTCGAACTCATTTTTCTTGATCTGAGTCACTTTCTAACTCAGGTCCAACTGCCATTAGTGTGAGGTAGCTAGTTTGCTTCCGATCTTCTACATCTAACTCTTCTGAGGAAAATTCATCCCAAGTGGCTTGTAGCACCTTCTTTGTCTTCTTAGATTTGTCTTCTTTTTGGTTTGGACACTCGTGCTTGAAATGTCCCATTTTGTTCCATCTGAAGCAAGTTATGTTTGCCTTTGCGTCGTTGGATGTGGATTTGACCATCTTTTGTAGATCATTTTTTGTAAAGTTCTTCTTTCTTCGAGTGAACATATTTCTTATCATGTTCACTAGTTGTTCTTCGTCTAAATCTAAGTCAAATTCATCTTCTGACTTGGGCTTGGTTCAGGTTCTTGTGTTCACCTCCTTTGTCGAACCTACAAGAAAAGTTATATCCTTCTCGACCTATTTTGAGTTAGTATGTTCATGAAGGTCTAACTCACAAAATAGTTCATCTAATTTTAACTTGGACAAATTCCTCGAAACTTTATAGACATCTATTATAGATGCATACAATGTATTTTGAGAAAAAGAATTTAGAGAATACCTAATTACATCCATATTTTCCAATTGGTGGTCGATCAGATGTAGTCTGTTGAGAATAGATCCTTACACGAAGTTGGTTCACCGTTTCTCTGTCCTACATTTTTATCTTAAATAAATTATTTAACAAGAAGTTGTGTTTTGTTATATTAGCTTCGCTTATGCCTTTGTGCAGCTTGATCAACTTATCCCAGAGTTCTTTTACGTTTTGGAATGGTTCGACCCGATTGAGTTCCTCCTTCATCAGTCCACATTGAAGAGTGTTGAGCGCCTTTGAATCAACTTGGGCATTCTTATTCATTTATGAGTTCCAGTTCTCTAGGACAAGAGGTTCTTTTGTTACATCACCTATTGGCACCTTGTATCCTTGTCGAATAAAAAACCATTGGTCGATGTCTATCTTCATGTACACCTCTATTCTTCTCTTCCAATAAGGGAAATCATCCCCACTGAAGAGTGGAGGACGAGCGATGTTGTAATCTTTACTTTGGGTCATTTAGTTCTGAAACAGAAAAGGCTCAACAAGGTTTCTAAGACTTTGTCTTAGGGTAAGTAGTGCGGGAGGAGAGAAAAAGGAACGGAAAGAAAGCTCGAGTGGTGTTGCATCAATTTCAAGAAATTCAAAGAAGCCAAAACGAAAAGCTTATCCGAAGAGATGATTGTGCCAATTCAAATTAAGTCGAAAAAGCTCAAAACCAAAAAAGAAAAAATGAAGCAAAAAGCAACAAGAAAAACCCACTGCTCTAATGCTGGTTGCACAAATTTAGAGCAACCTTGGATCTAATATCACTTGTAGGATCGTAGGTACATGAGAGGAGGGAGGAGGTGAACCACGTGTATTTAAAAATATTTCTTTTTCAAACTTTAAAAACAAGTGCACAACGAAAATCAAAATAGTTAGGTAAGAAATAAGAAAGACCAAGACACATTGATTTATTTGGTTCGGAGTATTCGGTGACTCCTACTCTAAGACCCAAATCCTTTGGACCTTTCTAATGGGTAATCTATTAAATTCGAATATCGAATACAAAGTACGAGAAAAGTGTAACATCCTACACTTTCCTTGTTCAAGTGTATTAAGTATGTACAATAATAAATTCGTTACCAGCACGAAGATGAGGAAATCGTTAGCTTGGGTGTTGGAGTTTGTCCTTTTGCAATAATCGGGTGAAGTAGCACTGTAGCACAGCAGCAGTACGAAGTCAGTGCAGTCGAATGATCAAGAATGAGCGTAGAAAAGTGTTGTGAATGATGTATTGGAGTTGTTGGTCGAAGCTTCTTATATAGGCCTTTCCAAGCATTGGGACCACCCTGGGTGCCTCCATTGGAGCCTATCCGATCCTGCTTCGACATTGAGTTATCTAACTCTGGGCACCTAAAATGCTAACGTAGTTGTACCTCGACGAAGCTCTATCCGTGTTGCCTCTATCCAATCCCGAGCACCTGGACCAGCTCCGGGTGCCTAGACTCTGACGTGTGCTGACTGAACGGAGCGCACCAACTCAACTGTACACATGGTTGGGTTCGGCCCAATCTAGGTGCCTGGACCTAGTCGGGGCGCTCGAACCTCTAAGCACTTGGACCCTTCCAGGGTGCTTAGGAATCCTTTTTTCAGTCAACTTGCAGCTTCGATTTCTTGCACCATAGAGTTAGCACAACAAACATAATATGAAAAATAAGTATTAAATGTTTTGACAGTCTTAGAACTGTCTGATCCTAACTTTGGATTTTGTTGAAACCCTAGGTCAGATCGACATTTATTGTTCCCTCAATCGGGAATGCGTCCTCACGGATCTCTCCTCCAGTTGCGTACCTAACCTTACCTGCCAAACATTCGGTCCTCTAGACCGGTTTGGACTTTCTCCAGTTCTGCTTAGTATATGATCAATATGATCAACTAAGACTTTCTTACAACACCAAGTTAGTATAATAGATATAAATATTAAAGTAAATCAGTGTTAGCAGCTTTTAAGATTCATTGGTCCGGTCGATCGCGTATGGTCGACCGAAAACCATTCGATTACATATGTTTGGCGTTTACTCCTCTAAGACTTCTCATTATCTAGGATTACTTCCCCCTAGAGTTTTCCACTGACTAGCTTCACTCACTAGGGTCTAGCTTCACTCTATAGGACTTCCACTATCTAGCTTCACTCACCAAGACTTCCACCACTTGGCTTCACTCACTAGGGTCTAGCTTTACTCATTACTGGCTTCACTCACCAAGACTTCCACCACTCAGCTTCACTCACTATCGGTGTTATCAAAATCGAGAGTTTAGGTAAAATCGTTAAAGCAGTCATAAAATCGGATTGTAAAATCAAATCGTAAGATTTTACATCATACTTTAAATCAATTTTAAAAGAAACCTGATATATTCTTTTTAATTGATCATTAAATATTTTAATCTAAATTATAACATAAATCTATATATATAACATTTTAATTCATAAACTACTCATAATTTTAAACTTTTAAACAACTAAATACTTGCCATGAAAACACAACATAAATATAAATTCATGTCTAAAGCTTAAGTCCAAAGATAAATAAAACACAAGATAACAAATTAATATAAATCATTCATTGACAAGTGCAAATCTAAAATTGTCCCAAAATGATATCGTTTTATCCAAAATGCCCCCCTTTTATTATCGACACAAAATTGATAAAATTATCTAAAAAATTATGTTTTTACGAGTTTAAATATGATTTTACTATTTTGATCCGATTTTACTTTAATACACGATTTTATCACGATTTCACTTGATTTTCATAAGTAAACTCGCGATTTTGTACGAGTTTACGAGTCAACTCGCGAGTTTGATAACATTGCTCACTATAGCTTCCACTGGCTGGTTTCACTCACCAGGACTTCCACCACCAAGTTTCACTCACTAGGGCCTAGCTTCAATCACTAAGACTTTCCCTTACCTAGCCTCCAGTTAGGACTAGTCACTTAGTATACTTCTCACCTGCCTAACTTCTAGTTAGAACTTACCCTTACTAGTCATCTAGTCCTAACTATACTTCTTTTTCCAAACATTAAGTCTTATTTGGATCCACCCTTGTCAAACTGCTCAGAATTTTGTACATTGTTAAACATCGAAACCTTAAAGATTGATTGCACCAATAGTAGATTGTCACATGAGAACAGAGATCGAATTCTCGAGAGAACAAACCCTTGAGCAATAAAATCTCTCCCGCCTAAAGAGGTAGTTCAATCATCGTGATTTACTCCCTTTATCTCGATGTGGGGCCAACGATGAGGAGGTTTTAGCTTAAGCAAGTCACCTTTTGTCACATGAAAAATAAAATAGGCCCTCGGGACTATAATGCAACAATACGGTGCTTCCGCAGTTAACCAAGCATCCATAGGTTGATTCCCCACTATGGCGCACTGCAAAACTAATTTCTTTTAATAGGAAGACAACCCTAGAATGTTGACTACGAAACTATGAGTTATTTATACTTCCTGATTTATCCTGATGACTAATAAAAAATTTCTATAGTTTTCTAATGAAAACTAATGATCAGACCAGTTATCTCCAAAATTAGTCATTTCAACTAGATACCTGAATTATCCAAAATAAAAAAACCCGTTGGTATTCATACTTTCTAGTTAACTAACCATACATCAATAGATTACCCCAACAAAACAAAACAATACAATGTTTGTATGGTTCTCAAAGCCGTTAACAAGTCATATCCTCTCACAATTTATGGTGGCTTCGCTTAGTTTTGGTCATTAATTAGTTAGAGAATAATTCTCAATTAATTAATTAATAGAAATCTATGACTAGTTATTTGTTGTGAATAATTTTTTTCACAAAAGTTAGTATACGAGAAACAAAGAAGAGTTACATAAGATTGAATTGTCAAGTAATTTATAATTAGATGTATTTTGATAGTGGATGTAGTGTGCGTGTGATTGGGTCATGACTTTAGTTCACGCCAAGGTTGAACTAACCCAATCTGCATGATGGTCATTTATTGCGAACAAACTAAGATTTATTTTTCATTTTTAAAGTCTTAAATTTACTCTCGAAGCACCTTCCAGCTTGCTCTTCTCACACAATGCACAACCACACGACAAACTCGTATGATACCACCATGATTTGCTTAATAGATGAGTAAATTAAACGTCCTTAATAAAAATTCTAAAATATGAACACCTTGAGTTACTTACAAAAATTGACATTTTTTTAACTTTTCCACTTTAAAATCTTTTTCACTTAAAATAATTTTTATGCCAATCATTTTAATGAACATGTTTATAATTTTCAAATTTACAAAAGTCATCTAATTTAACAAGACATATAGTAAAAGAAATTATAAAAACAAAATGGATCTCAATCCCATCCACTACGTTGTATAAATACACCCACAACATCCTAAATTAATAATTACATTTTTAATGTAAGATTAACAGGGTGATTAAGGTGTTCTTAGTGTCCCGAGACTACGGTGTTGCAGTAGGATATCCAGATTATCACACAGATACTCATGATTCGATCTCCAGGTATAGTATATTTGTAATAATTTTTCCTCCAAAATATGAAGAGGGGGGTGCAACTAAAGGATGTTGAGCTTTTAAGCTGATCACCGCGTGCACTTCCTTATTTGCCCTGGTGGCCAGTAGGAAACTTCCGTGGGATCGGACCGATGACCCCTAAAGATAGACAACGAGACCAACTGAGATTATCATTTGTTTTTTCTTGATGTCACTCATTGTCCCCGGAACTATGATATCACGATAGAATATTCATATTATCACCCAGACACCTACAGTTCAATCCTCAGTTATGACATATTTATAAAAAAAATTCTCCAAATAGGGCACACAACCAAAATGATGTTGGGCTCCTGAACTACCGCCACGTGCGCTTCCCGATTTATCTTGATGATTGATGAAAAAATTCCATAGAGTCAGGTCGATCACCCTAGGATTAGTCAATAAGATTAATTAGATTTATCATTTTTTTTCTTGGTGTCACTCATTGGCCCCCAAGACTATGGTACAGTGATAGGACATCCAAGTTGTCACCCAGACACTAATGATTTGATCCCCAACTATGATGTATTTGTAGATTTTTTTTTTCAAATGGGAAGATTGTCTACCGTGAGCACTTCCTAATTTACTTAATAGTCGATGAAAAAATTTTATAAGGTTGGACGAATCACCCAAGGTTTTTTTCTCTGGGTGTCACTCATTGTATCTAACGAGTTGAATAAACTAAATGAACCAAAATCAAAATAAGAAATTCATGTTCTTATTATTGTTGATCAATTCTAAGATTTTATTCTCTATCCAATCTTTTCCATGAACTAAACAAACAAGAAAAGTAGTATGCTGACGACACAAAAGATCAAAGTAAATTCCAAAATGAAAAAAGTTCCCTAAGTTGAATATACCATAGAAAAATCAAAAATTCTTAAAGCATAAATTATATCGATTTTGAATGTTAAAATAGTGTTCATCACACTTTTTGCTACTGAAAAAATTAGAATGTTGGGCTAACAACCTCGCCAAACTCACTGGCATTCTTAACACATCATAGCCATGCAACATTACCTGGACTAAGTGGTCAGCTCTTCGATGATTCTGCCATATTTCAGCCTAGTCACTATGTGCACCAGCTGCTCATCGTATATAAATTGTGTTATCGAACCATAAGAACATCAAGAAGCAACAATCGAAAAACACCAACAAAGTATGCAGACAAAAATTCATAATCATGCAAACAAAGATTCAAGTACCGTTCCATTAAAATAAGTCTCCTATCGCAAGCAACAGTGAAATTTTGGTACCATATCATATCAACATTGTAAAAATCATGGCCCAGCTGGGGGATAAGTAGACAACACTCAATTCTCGCAATAAACAAAACTCAAAACAATTAACATCACAAGTGCATGTAGGTGAATAGTATCAAAGAGATATAAGAGGCATAAATAAATAATAAATAAATGCGCACACTAAGAAAAATGATATAACATCATCCAAAAACGAGTAGGATTCGGTGTGACACCCCAACAACAATCCCTAATCATTCCTTTAAATGAGGCAATAAAGTGAGCATATTCAATGAGTATGATAATTTTCTCACAACAATCGAGCTACCAGGATACTCGGTCGAACTTCCCTTGCCTAGACTTTTCCTAGTTGATATCTCCCTCATCTACGCTTTCCCTAGATCAAGACACAACTGCAGTCTGGACTTCCCCTAGTTGAGCAAACCACTCAACCCACCTATAACCCTCCTTGATCATTCCAGGCAAGTCATCGTTGCTAAAGACCTTCTAGATAATGATAAAAGATACACCATTTGCTTCTATAACCCATAACCTTCAAGAAGCAATTACGCCCTCAAGATAATATGTAATAAGTATAAATTAACTAAATAAGTAAAGTTTCTACTTTACATTACGTGAGAAGAAACTTACTAAGAGAGCTTTCAAAACAAAGGTAAAAGCTTGAATTTTACATCCCAAGTTCTTTGGTGATCTGTTGGCACTTTAATAATGTTAGGCAAAGAATCAAAATATTTTCATTGAGCTCTAATGCCAAAAGAACCATCAAAACCACTTTTAAGCATTGCCCCAACATTCATATTCTAGGTCAACCTACCAAAACCTACAAGTCGACCTATCTCAAGGAATGTAACTATTAGAAAGGCAACATATACTTTAGGTTGTTGACCTACAACAAGCAAAATTTCACGGTTTAAAATTTCATATTGGCCCCCGGGGAAATGGTGTAATGGTTAGGTCCTCCCATGGACAACCAAGGGATCTAAGGTTCGAATCTTAGCTACGGCGCACGGGATTTTTCTCTCCAAGCGAGCCTAAGAATACTGGTCATCTGGATGGAACTCGATAAGTGCTTCCCGATTTACCTTAATCACCGATAGGAAACTTTCGTAGGGCTGGGTCGGTTACCTCCATGATTAGTCGATTCGAAGAGTTGGATATCTGGATTGCCAACAAAAAAAAATCGTACTATGTCAGGCGAAACGGATGAAAGTTGTTATTTTGCTGGCCGTATGACACCGCGACGCCTCCGCGATCTCACATTTCTTTTCTTTGTTATTAATTTTTTAAAATTTAGGTTACAATTTTTAATTTTTAATTTAAATTTTAATTAATATATTTTATATTTAAGAATACTGAAAATATATTGGCATAATATGATACGATACCGAAATCGTATCATTCCATTCATAAACCGAACTTGGATCCGTGTCAAAAATTTAAATCATGCTTAATTTCCTAAATCAATAGAGTAATCTTGCACGCTCAAGGGAAATCATCAGATCTAAACACTCAAAGCACTTGACCAAACATTGAAACACTCGGCACGTAGCAAAGCATTTAGACACTCAACAAGTGTCGCAGTTGCCAACATGAATTCAAACACTTTTTACCTCATTAATACTCTACATTCAACGTATTACATCTAAAATCAACTATAATAATTAGATACAATAACAATAATCATCCAATCTTATCCCACTAGATGAACTATAATAATAGGATACTTACAAAATTTTAGAGTTAAAATATCTATCAAGCATCTCAGTCGTCATGCATGTTGACAAGCTAAAAGATTTAGAATCTTGATTTGTCGTCATTTTTAGACAGCAGCATATCAATAAGGATAAAAGTTTTCTAAATCTTCCTCCCAAAGACTAATTAAATTAATAACTAATTATAAATTTAATTTCAACTAATATTAATATATAATGCAAAATTATATATATTGTGCGTATTTAAGTTAATAAAAATATATAGCTACCACTTGATTTGATTACTTTAAAAAAATGAAACTATAATAATTAGATAATCATTAAAAGTTCTGGAGCACTATGTTTAAAGAATATAACAAGCATTTCAATTTCCATAGGTGCTCTAGACTTAATCATTTGATGTCATTTGTGTCTTTAGGCTCCACTATATCAGATAATAAACTATAACAACATTTCTAAAATCTCAAAAACTAATTATAACATCAAATAAATAATTAATACATTAATGTTAATCTATTTGATTAATGAAAATTTATAAATTACCATAACCGACCTTGTCCATATACACTAATGATTAATTAATAATTAATATCTGCTAATATTAATTATATATAACTAAAAATAATCAATGCCATAATATAAATAATTCAAGTAAATATTCAAATAAATTAATATTAAAATATAATTAATAAGGTAACATATTAATATTTATATGTTTAATTAACATGTACAAGTTATACATATAGTGGCATTTTTAATTAAAAAAACCTACATAAAATTTACCAAGTTTAATTATAATTTGTTCAATAAAAAAAACAATTTATAAACTACCACCACCCACCCCACTTCACTCCCAAGAGACAGATCACCCTCTTTGCCTTTCCCTCACATGAGACATAGGAACTGGGAAGTCTCCAAGTAGAAAATTCCCATTGGCATTTAGATGCAAATCTCCCACGTCCCATGCTCATGTTCCCCTCCTCTTGAAGCCAAAGCATCGTCACAGCTGAAGACATCTCCTGTGCACCTCTTCCTAATCTGAGTCCGTCTCATCTAGTACCAGACACAAAAGGCAGGTAATGCCTGTTAACAATTGACATCATCCCAATTCTTCGTGTTGAGGTTGTGTCAGTTTCGATCAGTAGATAAACAGTAAATTTTTCACATGCTGATCAAAATGCCATGAGATTTCAAACCATAGATGCAACAGATCATACATGCATGATTTGCAGGTTCCTAGATAATTTGGATCATTAGGCACAATTAGGATGGACGAACAAAGCTAGGACTTGGCCTAAACTTGGTCCCAAACTGTTGAGACCATTGCTTTGACTAGATTTTGATCGGTCATGCTCAATTTCAGCGAACTATGGTAAAACTCAGGCTAATTTGCCACTGGCTAATTTGCAACATTTATAGACAAGTTCAAGACTGTTCTAGCATTTGCATTAAACTTATGGTTGACAGGTTTTGTCCAGCATCCTTTGAGAATAAAAAGGTACAATTACATGATTTGATATGGAGCTGATCATCGACATGCTAAACCACTAGGCATTGACATGCTAAACCACTAGGCAAACCAGTCGGCCATTCAGGGAACTGAACCAAGATACCTTCAATATTAAGATCAACTTGTACAATTTTTTCTTTTTTCTATTTATGCATAGAAAGTATCTACAATGGAAATAAGAGTCACAGAGAAGTGTCAAATTCCCAAATTTGAAAAGAATCCTTTGTCAAGTACATGAAATTAAAAAACTTATATCCTGATTTTGTATGTGAAGAAAATAATCTCAATTGTAGAAGAACATAATTTACTTGTAGGATACTAACGGAAAGGCTCAACCTCTTGATTTGGCTGTAATGTTTCTGTCTCAGTTCAAAATGGCTATGGAACTTATAAAGTTGATAAAACCACTCCAAATTTTTGGATGAGCTAAATCATTGAATGTGCTTCCTGCTTTTCCCCTTCTTTTCTGCCCAAGAAGGTCCGTATATTACTAAATTTGTTCTGCCAAATCTTCTATCAGATATCTGCAGCATTTATGGTCGATGGTCAAGACTTAACTGATAATATGAAACATTGTTCAGAGACTATAGTGAGATTTATATATATGTGCCCAACTAAGGAGAAAACAAAAGAATGATTCATAGGAAAATTTACCAGAAAGTGGACGACAACAGATGTATAACCAAAGGCACGTTTTTTAGTTTTCTCATGTGTGAATGAGTAGCATCTTAATAAGCCATTGCAACTTAGAGCTAGTTAAACATGTAAAAGAATAAAAGGTTCACTTAAATAAATCAAGAGTTAGGTTATGGATTGATACTAGAGGGTTTAAGTAATTAATATATTAATAGGTTAACGAACCCGGCCTGATTTGCTTGCAAACCCGACCCGGCTTACCATTTTAATTACATGTCTTATATTTTTTTGTTTCCTCTCCCCTAAAAAAAAAAATCCAAACTCTAGCAACTTTGGAGGAGATAGACGAAGAACCACATTGGAACGCTCAAGGTAGTTTTTCCCTACGTCTCGCTAGTTATCTCCCGTACACAAAACAACAAGGCAGGGTTTCCTTTTGTTGTTTTTTGCATTTACTGCATCATATGGTATAGTATGATATTTTAATGTATGTTGCATATAATTCCGGAATTTGGTTGTGAAGATTTGACGAAGTTTTATCAATTTTGGTTGAAAAAAAAGTCAGGATGCTATTAACTCCATAGGTGGCAGAAGGAGTGGGCTTAGTGAGCTATTAACTCTTGATCCATTAGATTTATTTGTGCTCTGACTGATTTGTATGTTACTAATGTCATACATTTATTTGTTTTTCTTATAGGCATATGGCTTGGAGCACGACATGACCAATATTCATGCTCACTTTAGAAGCCACTTCGATGATGTTAGAAAGAGAGAAGAAAATAATCTGAAGGAATATGTACTATACTTCCATAAAACAAATGTTATTACCAGCAATCTTAGGGAAGAGAAATCATGTTTGTGGCTGAATTTTCACACTTACAAAACACTTAAGAAGCAGAATTTCAAGCTTACATATAGAATCAATATGTAAATGATATATCACAAATGCATCAACACATGCAAATTCACTTTGCATCCATTCAAATGAAATTGGTGATGACTAAGTGTTTTACCACAAGTTTAACATAAAGGACAGCCCGGTGCACGAAGCTCCCGCCATGCGGGGTCCAGGAAAGGATGTATTGCACGCAATAAAGGAAATTTCACCTAAGCACATGCGTCACAACTCTTTAAAATTAAAATGGTGAGCTTATATATTTGTTAGAGATGGTTCATGCTGCTGTTCGGGTGAAGAAGGGGTCGGAGTGGGTGTTGCGAGGTGGAGTTTAGTGTCCGAGGAAGAATGAATGGGAGAGCACGAGGTAAGATTCTTAACACAGCATTTCTGTTTTTATTTACCTCTCATATAATAGCACTTAGAACTCTATCATTATAACGGTTAGTAAGATGTTGATGCACGCAAGTTAACTGTTTGTTTTGACATGCAAAGTAAACCATTTTATTTATTTAATAATGTCTTTCTATACATGAAAAGAAATATTGTTTTGTTTAATAAAGTGAACTGTATGTGACAATGTGATGAGTAAAGGAATCCGGCTTAAGAAGGATCTGGTGAATCTTACCAAAATAAAAAAGGTTTCAGCATCCGACTTAAGAAGGGTCCGGTGAATCTTACCAAAACAAAAGAGATTTGAGAATCTAGCTTAAGAAGGGATCGGTGAACATTACCAAAGCAGAGGGGTTTGGGAATCCTGCTTAAGAAGAGTCCGGTGAACCTTACCAAAGCAGAGGGGTTTGGGAATTCTGCTTAAGAAGAGTCTGGTGAATCTTACCAACCTAGTACAAGAATAAAAGTTTGGCCAAACGATCAGATGTTGAAGTACAAAGTACCTACACCTGATGAACTGAATTTTTGTAATCTTTGTAATGGAAATTCATGAAACTAATGTTTATTTTCCGTTAATTTATCAAAATATTTCTGTTAAATATGAACGAATGTTATTTCTATAAAAGGTTGAACTTGTTGTGTCTTTAGACTCACTAGATCCATATGGTGCAGGTAATGAGGAGACGGAAGGACTTGACGAATGAGCTTTCTTGTACTGGCAGTGCACACTCGAGGGCCTCTTTTATTTGTCTAAGTTTCTACACGCATTAGGATGTTGGGTCCTCCCGTCGGAGTCGAGTCATGTGATTGATAGTCGGTTTAAGTTCCTTTCACTAGTTGGTTGCACTTTCTGCTCTCATGAAGAATTTATTTACTATTATGATGTCAAACCAAATTTTTTTTTTTTGGTTTCATGTTGGACTAGTTCGTAATGCATAATCTTTGAAGTTGGTTGTTTAATTCGGATCTCTTTAATGTTGGTAATGCATGTTTGGTGAAAGGTATGTAAAGGATTTTAGGATGTTTCATTAAATCCATATGAATCTCCGATATCGTAAGCTACTACTACTTGCACTGTAGAAATGTCTATCAACATCAACTATTCTAAAAACAGAAAATCTACCATAATGACTTTGCTCTCAATATTGTAGCCAAGATAATGCATTAGATTGATAAACTGACATTAGAAAGAAGTGATATCTGCAAGTAGATTGTACATTATATAAATTCATATTGATGTGTAACAATGCATTATGTAATAACTCCCCAATGTGCAAATGGAAATTCAACAAATTAAATCGCAGATAAATCATCAAGATCATAGGTACACAAAACAAATAATAGATCTTATTCTTAGGTCATCCTGTCACCCACACTAAACTAACAATCCAATAATCCAATATATATATATATATATATATCTCAACTAGAGGATTGACGTGAAATCAAGAACATGAATCAAAAAGTCACCAATAATAAATTGGATATGTTGTATATGTCAAGAACATTAGAATGTCAACATGAAAGTGAAATCACATGTTGTATATGTTCTTACTAAAAGATAGAAAAAGGTTGTTTTGAGTGGGTACCACAATTAAAATTCTCAAATGAACATGGCTTTTGTCAACGTAATAGTGTAAATTTCATGCTTTGCGAAACTGTAACTATCGTAAATTCATGTGAAAACTTATTTCACTTGCATTTAAAGATGTGTTGCCTAGATCGATAAAAGATACGATAATTGAACTCTCTTAAAAACTCTCTACACTATTTTTGCAGGTTGAATAAAACAAAACAACTTGATCAAAACATCAGGCTTATATTATGAAAACCAGAGAAAATATTTTCTAGTAATATTTTATTCCTTAGAGCTTCAACTCATGCACATATTGTACAAGGACAAAGTAGAGAGGGTGTAGTACATTTTTGATAAATATATCAATTTGAGAGTTAAAAAATCACACTCCTTATTTTATTTAAATAGCAAGATATTTTACATGATTTTCAATAGCATCGTCTATCTTTTAATCTTCTAAGTTCATGTTTTTCCTAAAGTGAGAAAAATAAGAATCATACATATGTTAAAGAGCCAACCCACCATGCATATCTAATAAGCGAGATGCTAGACAATTTTTATTTTGCATTTTATTTCAAGCCTCCGTATTTGTACATTAACTTTTTCATAGGAGAGTGACAAAGAGCACTTCCAACATTAGATCAAAGGTAGTGTTTCTTGACTTATTGAAATGGGCAACTCAAAAGAAGAAAAGAAAGCCAATGTTTAATTTTGGGAGAATCAAAATCGAAGAGAGAGAACTTTGATTCCTCAATCATGCTCAATAAACATTGTGAGGCAAACACTACTAATTCTTCAATACTACAACTGAAGAAATTTGCTATGAACTTGTTCACACTTTAGTCATCCTTGGTCGAAGAGAATAATGCAGGTTGAATTTTAAATCCTACTTTAAATTATTAAGTTATCTAAGTCATTAAATTTTTAGTTCATTATAATTTTCTAAAAGTGAACTCGGTTGCTAAGATTTTTTAGAAAAGTTTGTGAGAGTTTATATTGGGATGGGATCTCATCTATCAGATAATGTTTCAATTAATATTTCCCATTTTTTTTAATTGAATTGTCAGAGTTTTTTTATAGTGCAATTTTAATATAAATTCATTAAATAGTATTCAATCTCATAAAGTTTATTTTGCAAATGGATACAAATTTCATAGATATTTTCTAGTGGCAAAAAGATGATTTCTTTACCAAGTGTGGAGGTCATTGAATTAGATTATTTTAGTGGGAATGAGTGTTCATAGTCATGTTCAAATGTGGTTAGTGCAATAATCAGCTCAATCATAATATTCATTTCAACAAAAAGTATAGCATTACAGATGTGATCATGGGACTATATATTTTGAGTCATTCATATTGTATACCAAGTACAGGTATATCACACCAAGAATGCATCCAAGAAAAAACAAAGGATAAATTGATAGGTGAACTATATGTAAAATTAAAGAAAGAACTTGGTTTGATGCAAAAGCCATTGACAATATGAAAGTAGGAGACGTTAATAAGATTTTTCAAAGATGATGAACTTATTCAAGTGTAGCCACTAAGTGAGGAGTAAAATAAACGAGTCATTCTTTCATATTACAAAGAGTCAAGGTGAAGAGGCGTCAAACAAAGGTTTAACCTTTCTCATTCACTAGCCATCCTTCCTGTACCCCCTACATAAGTGATAATGTTTGTATTTTTTTTATTACTTATACCAGCTGTTATTTCTTTATACATAAACACTTTTTTTTCTATAATCTCTATTTGTGTGTAGGACGTATGTCAGGGCATCACTGCAGAAAAAGCACCTGAAAATTAGGGCGTGGTGCATTCCTCAATTGCTCCCAACTGATCCACATGGCACCCTATCGCCTAACAGGTTCACCCATGAGGGCCTAACATTCACAACTAGGCATGATGTGGCTTGGTGACTTACTCGAATTTGAGAGAGGTAAAAGCTAACTAATTTACCCCACCACCATACCACCAGTTCTCCAAATTTTCAATTTTCACAGCTTTGATAAAAAATGAGAATTATGTGGCTCGCATCAAGGCTGCTTATATCATGCACTCCATATACAAGCTGTTAGGCTGAATGAGAAGAGGTTCCAACGTCCTAAAAGCAATATGCATGAGCTCACTGTAAAACAAAATAACCAACTATTTCTCAATATACTTATATTACTTAGAAATTACCAATTTTGTATCCTAAAACTTCATACATTTGCAAGTGACCTTTAGCCGTGATGATGACACCATTAGCTCCCGATGGAACCATGCTTGAGAGGCAACATATTGACCGACTTGCATATCCCATCATCAGATATAGTCTTGACAAAATCCTACACTACTGAAGTTGCATCCACAAGAGACTAACAACAGCTATCAAAAATGGGTAAGGCTAACTGCACAAAAACAGTACATGGGGTTGTTCCTAAACACACCACTTACATTAAGAGCTTGATCTCATATGTAGCCCTTGGTTTTTTTTTATGAAGGTATATATATGTTAAGCAAAATGTACAATGGCATCCTAGAATAGCTACTTATGTTTGATGAAGTATCAGATCTAGGTAAATATCTAAGGATATGTATGCATGCACTTGTATCTTTCTAAATATCAACTCTACCTCAAACCTAATACCCTCAAACATACTCTGGTTCATGGTCATCCATACATAGTGAATCATGGATGTCATGACAAGGTGTCGGGTTTTTGTCAGGTTGTTGATCCCATGTACTGTTATCTGAAGGTCCTAAGCATCCTCCGATAGGTGGACATCTCAAAACTCAGCTGTAGCCACCACCTGATCCTCCTCTAAAGCTCACTGGCATTCTCCCGTGTCTCCTCCACCAACCCACAAAATGTACATCTCCTATCCTCCAACTCCATGTAATCCAATCTGTCTCTAGTGGGGAGCCTTTTACATGCCAACATCCACACTGTAAATGCATGACTCGGTTGGAGGTAGCTCTTCCACATTGTGCTCGCCCATGGCTTTCTTGGACTCACCCCCTTGAAGAAATCATAAGCCTTCCTTGTTCCCTTGCCTATATGTCCAAACCATGATGCTAGCCACGACCCTGCAACCTCTGAGAAGCCAACTGCAGCTAGGATGTTGTCTCTGATCTACAAAATCTTCTTTATCAGTGGAGAGTCTGTATGCTTAGCTTGTCATGCCCATAAGTCCACATGTCTAAGGTATGTGATAATCACAACTCTTATAATCCGACTAATCCAAGGAAACACGTGGCTCCAAATGTGGCGTCCTAGCTCACAAGTAGTTCCAACGCCGCAAGCGTCCGAAAATGCGTTGCTTGGGTCTCGAACCCTCGCCGCGTGGGTGACCACCCAATGCTTCTACCAACGTGCCAAGCCCCTAGGGGCATATGTAGCCCTTAGTTGTGAATGTATGATAAGTGGATATCTTATACAATACATATGTACTTGTTATAGTTAAATTTTCTACTTACCTTGCATATGTCTATAAGCACCTGAGGTGAATCGAGACCCTATGTTGTCAAGGTTGTTATATTACTCACACTAGCATGATCGAAGTACAAGCAATTTTTCCTTACCAAGAGTAGAGGTGATTTTAAAACAAACGGAGTACACCCAACTAATAATGATCAAGCAATTTGGAGCCTATATTGCCTTATAGGGCTTTAGCCTTCAAGATTGAGAGTATGCTTTCAATGGATTATCACGGGTACTATCTTGAAATACTCTATTTTATGCAAGACCATTGCATAGGATATCTTTGTGTAAGGGTCTATCAATGCATCATCAAGCTCCTCAAAAGTAGGCATGTACATTCTAAGTCATCCCAAACACTCCAAGCATGTTGCCCTTATTGGATATTTAATATATGTGGCCAGATATGGCATGGTAGATTTACAATGCATACCTTTGTTTGTATATGTTAGTCATGTTTGGATATGAAAATAAAATGAATGTGCTTTTGTTATGTTTTTATCTTAAAATAATGAATCCATATATACTTATGTCTGTTGTGATTAGTAGTTGGGATCCCCTTTAAAATGCATATGAGATTTTATAATTTCTAAATGTAATTTTATATTTAAAAAATAAATAAAACAAATCTCTCATGTTTTATAGCCCTTAGCAACAATTTATGATGGAAAAATTGCCACAGAAGATCTTCAATGACAAATTTGTGATGTTACAAATAGATATAATCTATTCTATATCAACGACTAGAAGTCATCATATTGTTTCGTTTTTTTCACAGCTAAACGAACGCATTGGCGACACCTCCAATCAAAATTAGGTGTTTACAACAAAAATCAAATTATCTAGAATGATGTTAATTTTCATAGTGAATGTATAATTTAGATAGAAAAAATATACATATAATGTAGGCACAAATAATATAATAATATAATGTAAAATTGGACATATTAAAGTCTATATTTACAAATTAATATTTAAGCAACAATTCGAAGTTTCATGCTGTTACATCAAAAATATAATTGATTTTTCTTTTTTATTTTTCATTTTTATTATTTACTATATTAAAAAAAGATTAAATAATTACAATGGATTTTTTTAAAAATGAAAACTCATTCTTAGGTAAATCAATTTTGAAATGCTTATGTAAAGTGTCTCATATCTCTTTTACATCTTCTAAAAAGGGCAATCCAGTGCACGAAGCTCCCGTCATGCGGAGTCCCGGGGAAGGATCCATTGCACGGAGTAGTTGTTTCTAAGATTTGAACTCGTGACCTTTTGGTCACAAAGCAACAACTTTACCGTTGCGCCAAAGCTCCCCTTATGCTCTTTTACATCTTCTATCTGAAAATATTCAATACTGACAAGATCTTGGCTCTTGCTCAAAAGTTCTAATAGTATAGGTATATTCAACCTTTTGACAATTATAGGTGAGACAAGGTAATTATGATTGGTCAATAAAAATATTTTTTAATGGAATTTATTTTTATTTTTGTAAAAAGTTTCTACCTCTATAAATAAACAATTTGTTCTCATTTCTCTGTCTCATTTATCATATAATATAATAAATAATTTTCTATTTCAACATGTAACAAAAAAGACAAATTATAGGATGATGAGTAGAAGGAGCCTTTTTGTTGAGTTGATCTATGGACCCAAATAAGGAGATATAAAAAGTCTACCACTCCCAAAGATCCCTAAACTTGGTGTTGTTCCCAAAGGATGTCCACATATCTCCACAATGACATGATATTGTCCACTTTGGGTCTAGGCATAGGGGCGTCAAAAATGAACCCGACCACCCAACCCGAGTCGACCCGAAAAAAATCGAGTTCGGGTTGGGCATTTTCGGATTCGGGTCGGGTTCGGGTTGGAGGGTTAGAGAGTAAAAAAGTTTCGGGTCGGGTCGGGTTCGGGTTGACCCGGGTTGACCCGAGTTGACTTAAATATAGGGTTTTGTGGATTTTTTTTGGGTTAAATCAAATTTTATTTTAAAAATTTAGATGTTTTTATGTATATTAATATCATGTTTGTATGATAATGATGGAGTATTGAGATAAAAGTGAAGAATTATAGGGAAAATAGCCCAAAAAAGTCGTTTTGAATCGGATTTTCGGGTTATATGGGTCGGGTTCGGGTTGAGGTGTTTTGGGTTGAACTCGGGTTCGGGTTGGGTTAAAAAAAAAAAAAAACTCAACCCGACCCGACCCACCCGAATTGACACCCCTACCTAGGCCCTCATGGCTTTGCTCTTGGGCTCTACCCAAAAGGCCTCATGCTAATGGAGATATCCTACATCCTTTTAACCCTATGATCTTTCCCAAATATTTCCAATGTGGGACTTTGATTGAATCCCAACAATCCTCCCCTTAAACGAAGGACCACAATTACTCTCAGCCTCCCCACGAGCATCCAATCACCCTGACTTGCTTTCGGCCTCCCCGCGAGCATCCACATCTAGTCACTCTTGACCTAATCCGGGCCTCCATGTGAGCATCTGGTCACCCTGACCTACTCGCCTCCCCGCAAGTATCCGATCACTCTGACCTGCTCCAGGCCTCCCCATGAGTATCCGGTCATCCTGACCTGCTTCGGAGCTCCTCGTAAGCATCCAGTCACCCTGACCTACTGGCCCTGCAAGTATTCGGTCACTCTGACCCCACACAAGCATCCAGTCACCTTGACCTGCTCCGGGCCTCTCCACGATGCATCTGGTTTGGAGCATAGCTCTGATACCATTTGTTGTGCCCAAAGGATGTCCACATATCTCCACAATGACATGATATTGTCCACTTTGGGCCTAGGCTCTTATGGCTTTGCTTTTGGGCTCTACCCAAAAGACCTCATGACAATGGAGATATCCTATATCCTTTTAACCCCATGATCTTTCCAAATCTTTCCAATGTAGGACTTTGATTGAATCTCAACACTTGGATTAAATTCATTATAGAAATTAGTCATCTCCACAAGTAGAAAATTTATTTTTTTAAACAAAAGTTGATTTCAAACAATCTTTTAAGTGAAAATGATTCAAGTTAGGGTTTTCCTTTGCAAATTGGTCCAAACTTCAAATGAACCGAGTCACTGGTTTTTCACCATATAAATGACCAGCCTAGCCCACATATTCAAAAAATTAGGCCTAAAGACACTAAATATTGAATGTGTGATGCTATCGCTTCCCCCAAAATGACTTGGTGGCCACATAAGTAAGGCATTTGAAACTTTGCTACTTAGAAAAAGGTGGGAAAGTGGTGCAAAATATTGGACTTGCAGCAGAAAGCATAGCTAGCGCAAATTAGAAATATTTCCTGATCTAATAAACAAGATAGGCATTGTATATTAAGATTTAGTTACTGTCACCAGCACGATAGGAAAAAGAACCTCCTAAATTTTGACATTTGACACAATAACTGATTCAGAACATGTATGTTCTTGTCAATGTAACGTTTATGTAGCTTCATTACTTGAGAAATGCAACCATAGAAAAAATGAATTTATCTGATTTAAAGAACTGATTACAAAGAAACGAAACAAAGTTGATTGGAGTACTTTAATGAGATGCCCACAAGAATCAGCCATGGAAGTCTTCAAGGGATATTCCACCAGCTAACAAAGCAAAGACAAGTAATGATTAATCAGGATCAATGTAAAAAAGAAAAGAACCAAGCATAACTCACAATGAAACAATCTTCTCCAACCAAAGGTGATTTTGCTAGCTGATCCATTAGTACAGAATAATCAACTTCCGTGTAGGGTGGTGTAACACTTACATAGTCAAATGTTCTGTTATTATCTGCAAAGTACAACTTTGTAAGCTGTCCATTGAAACTAGCTGTTAGAATGAAGGGTTACCATTCCAGCAAACACAAAAATATCCCAGCTTAGTGTATTTTAATACTGAAATATAGTTAAAATAGTTTTTACAGAAAATATTTATTATTTTATGAAAATATTCATCATGTAAGAATTACCTTGCAGTCATTTTCTATTGCAAAAAATATTCCAAATAACAAAACTTCAGTAAGGTCAACAAGAAGTCAAAGTTGTTTTTAAGCATCCAAAGTTGCACAGTATTGAACTCCTACTGTAGTTACTAATTACTAGTTAATCAGCATAAACAAGGAAACCATGGAAAAACTTTTTGCCCTTGACAGCCAATTTCAACACAAAAGTATTTCCTTGAAATATTACCATTATTAATGCACTCACAGAGTCAAAACTAAATGACACATTGTCATCCCAATTGCATACTTTACAAAGAAATGTAAAGTGCATAGTGCACACGTGCAAGACTAAGACATCCTTGTGAATGGCACAATACTAATGTAGTGCCTGTATCCTGCAGAATTAGTAAAATTATGCTTATACAGTGGAAGATAACTTTATGCACTTGGAAATGTTCAAAATCCAGTCAGTGTCACGAACAATTAAGCATGCACATATACATTTTTAGCTTAGTCTCTGATTACTAATTGGCAACTATCAAGAAGTAATGGTTAAGAGAAGCAAACCAAAGCAAGTTCATAATTTAGATAATCAAAAAGGAAAAAAGAAACTTTTTCACCCAAAAAGAAGTCCATCAAGACAAACTAGATATTAAATATTCCAATGTGCACAATCAAGTTTGTCAAGGGTTGCAGTGAATTAGTGGTATAGAAAAACAGGCATGTCTACCTAAAGATTGTTCAGCTTGTTCCAAGAATCTTTCTACACGAACAGTATGTATAACTGAAACATCAGAAAACCCGGTCGACTCTAAATTGGGCTGTAGCACTTTAGAGACAACCCAAGGATCCATCTCAACAAAATGTGCCTGATATAAAGGAATAGGAAAAGAAGGAATTTGCTATAAGTAATACAAGTTAATAAACAACACTGTATGTAAAATACATGTCAATTAGCATCACACACCATTTAGGTTATGTAGATTATACTTCAGCGCCCTTATAGCATGATTCCACAAAGTAAAATATCAAGTAAGCAATAGTTGTCATGAACCACATTGATTATCAAGGTTTAGAGTATCATTTTGTGCCAGTGTTTTACTGTATGACAATAATGATATGATTCTTGTATTGTATTGTGCCAACACGGCATGTCGAGAACACCTTAAATAAACTTTAATTTTATGAAACCTTTTTACTTAGCTTGGCGGAAAAAACTAGAAGGGAAATGTTTTAGCTTAGTAGAATAAATACATAATCTATGAAATTTAAGTTTAATATTAGACGTAATAAAACAATTGTTAATATAGGAGGAGATGACGAATTGCCCGGAACTGGGAGGTTTAAATATTTAGGATCTTTTTTGCAAAACGATGGAGGGATTGAAAAAGATGTCTTGCATAGAATACAAGTAGGAAGTTGAAATGGATGAGAGCGTCGGGTGTTTTATGAGACCGTAAAATACATCTAAAACTTAAATGAAAGTTTTACAAAACCGCAGTTAGACCTGCTATGCTGTATGGAGTTGAATATTGGGCTATGACTCGAACACATGAGCAGAAAATGCGAGTTGTAGAGATAAGAATATTAAGGTGGATGTGTAGACATACGAGGATGGACAAAATAAGAAATGAAAGCATTAGAGAGAAAGCCGGAGTTACATCTATTAAGGGAAAATAGACACATTTAAAATAGTACAGGCATGTACTTAGACGACCAATAAATACTCCAGTTAGGCGATGTGAAAATATGACAAAAACACATATCAAACGAAGAAAAGGAAGACTAAAAAAGACTTGGTTAGCAACAATAAAATAAGATAAAATTTATTTAATCATAGATGATGATATAGTAAGAGATAGAGCTCAATGGCGTAAAAGGATCCATATAGCCGACCCCACCCAGTGAGATAAGGCTTGGTTGTTGTTATTGTTATTTTTACTTAGCTTCTTTGCCTCCAAACATAATCCTATTACAATTAGAAGGTAAATGATTAAATTTTGGAGCAACCAGTTGCATCTTGGCTAATTGATTATATTTTACTAATACAAATAATTATGGTGCATGGGATAATACCACTAATAAGTTTCCCAAATGATCGAGTCTAACTATATGGTTTTGATGTGTTTGGTAAAGGTTTAAAGTTAAATTCATATTATGTTATTCATGTTGTGTGCCAAATGTGTAGGTGCAAATTATTTAACATTATCATTGCATAAGCGACAAATGAAATCCAAATGAGTTAGTACAACTATACATTTGGTAGACCAACATATTATTAATAAATTTAATAATTTTTATTCTATTTTTTATTTTTTTCCCTATTTTTAATTTTTTTTTCTATTTTGATGATTTTTCCTTTTTCCTTTTTTGAAATTTTTTACAATTTCTAAATGTTTTATATTTTCTGATTTTTTTTTTTTTTTCTAATTTTGAATTTTATTATTTTAAAAAAATACTCCGTCCTGAGAAACTAGTCATGACCTATCCCAAGCCCGGATAAAGGAGGAGAGTTACGTTAGGTTGCCAGACAGTGTTAAACTATGACAAATGTTCAATGAATGGATCCATTATGTTTAAAAAATATATATTTTCTAGCCCACAAGCTTGAACTCAAGCCCAATCAATCGACCAGGAATGACTTAACTTGACATAACACCTAGGTGGATTGACCAAGCTCATGCCATAAGCCATGCTCGACTCAAGCATGGCCTATCAACGTATCTAAATAGAATAATATAATGACTATAGTGTTAGTCGACTGATGAAGAATTTCAATTAATTAATGCTATAGTAAAAAAGTTTGAGAGCGACGTTATACTAACAAAGTTATGCAACAATGATCTAATGGCCTAACGACTACAATTCTTTTTTTTCTTTTTATTTTTGGTAATCTAGGTATCCAGCTCTTATGATCCTACTAATCCTGGAGATGACCGACCCGCCCCATGGAAAGTTTTCCACCAGCCACCATGGAAAATCGAGAAGCGCAGATGGGTCCTAGCGGATGGTCGACCGTCATAAGTTTTTCAAACTCTCAAAGTGTAATGTGTCTTGAGTGAGATTTGAACCCTTGTTGCCAAGAGAGTCAGTCCCACCTCTTACCATCGCACAATAGCCCTAGGGGCCTAACAACTACTATACATAAATTGACTAATGGTGGATTCAAATTAACTAATTGGTGTTAGCATAGTAGAACGACAAAGAGAGAGTGAAGATGAATGAAACCTATAATGAAAGGGAAGCATTTAAAGGCCAACGTTCCTGATATATTTTAGTGATCATCTGAGCCTTAATATTTGAGCTTTAATTGTAATTCTTCAAAGAGCTTTTCTCCACCTTTGAAAGAAATTCGAGAAGAAGAAAATTTAGCAATGTATTCGAGAGTGACTCACTACGAGTCATAGGCCATGAAGTAGAAATAAAGGTTTTGAACTATGTCCTGATTAGATCAATCATCCCACCAAATCAATTCGGCCTACCCAACCTATGTAGTCTATCTAGCCTATTTTATCAACAACGCAGCATGCTTACTCAATTCACTAGACTCACCTAACTTGACCAGCTCACCCCAACCACCTACCTATTGCCCAGCCCACCATCTAACCAATTCACTCATTTTATTTATCTAAATTATAATTTTAAAATGATAAAGTGTTGATAATAAGTATTATATTAATAGTGGTAAAAGGAATCTTTTACCTTTCACATCATAAAGTATGAAATGGATTGGATTGAATGAATGATTTTAATGAATTACTCCACCTTAATTGTCAATCCATTATATATCCAAATATTACAATAAAATATCCTATTTTGATTTTAGCAATTTATTGACTAAAAACCAACTAAATTGTTTGTTTTGAGGGAAAATTAAGTTCTTCCTTTTATATATATACACACACATTGATGAATAGGGGATATTATAAATACTCCCTTAAGATTTACATAATTACACAAAATTTCATCACACTTACCCTCAAACTAATTCAAATGTAGTGTAGAGACAATTTTGTTATAAATATATTCAACTTTTATGTCTGCAAAAATAACTCACAAAGAGAAGATCAAAAAAGCTTGAGATGTTTGTAAAATAACGCATGTGAAGAAAGTTGGACTGATGCAACTTAAGATCTTAACAAAGTGATGCAAGCAAAGAAAGGAGGAATCCAGCTTGAGATCCACAAAATAATACATGCGAAGAGTCAAGAAACATCAGCTTGAGATTCAGTGCCAATTTGAGATTTGTGGAATGACTCACGTAAGGAAAGGAGGATGCTCGTGTGACTTGGAGGGCATAAGACTCAGTCATCACATAAGGGAGGCAGTGAGGGTGCCCATGCTAAAGGGCACATAGAGGAGATAATGCTTGGGTAGAGGATGCACTCACCGAGCACAATGGAAGCACACAGCAAGCATGTGGATGCATGCGACAAACGTGATGGACATGCTCAGCGAGCATGGTGTATGCAGACAAGCACAATAGACACACATCGAGTGTAATGGATGAGCACCACAAGAGAACTGGATGTACACAGCAAGAGCAATGGACATGCGTAGCAAGAGAGGTGAGCGTACATAACGAGAGTGGTTGATGCACACAGAAAAGGTGTCCATGCAACGACCGAGAGATGTGATTGATGTAGAAAAGGATGATATTAATACCATGTTAGAGGGCAAATTAGATTCCTCCTCTAAGAGATCTAGATAACCCTTTCTACCTTTATATGTATTATTGATGAATAGTGTATATTAAAAGTAATCCGTTTAACTTTTTTGATTTTTTTGCTTAAAAGTGAATTGAAGTTTGAAAGAGATTGTTTAATTCAGTCTTACCCTAAGCTCATTCTTTAAAGGAACAGCCAATTGGTGAGAAAGGACCTTTGAGCAGGTAATATTGAGATGTATATTGCTTATTTAAATGTATACCTCTGAACATCCACGACTGATAGCTTCAATACCAACAGCTCCAGTTCCACTGTATAAGTCTAACCAGCGTCCTGGCCTTAGTGATGCAGGGCAACCACCAGCCACCTAAGAACATAAAGAAACTATGAAATCAATTTCATTGTTGAAGAGGCCAAATTTGAGGGAGCAACCACTAGAGTAACAGCTTAAATTAATAGAACCAATCCAAATATTATGTTATATTTTGGCATCCCCCAACATATGCAATTTGGATTTGAATTCAAATTGACTGACGGAACAAAAGAGAAGATTATAGCAAGCCAATGATGGAATGGTCATGAAAATAGCCCATATGCATAGCATTTAAACATGTAAATAACATAGAAGACCAAGAATTTGTAACCTGTTCTAACTATTCCAATCATTTCTTTAGAAAACAACTTGATTGAAAAGCTTAAGCTTCTACATCTCACAACTACCATTACACTTTTAACAGGTATATATGTGTTGCACTGGAACTCTTATATGAAAAAGTACCAACGGAGAACCGCATACTAAAGAGAGTATCAACGAAGTGCATCAATCTCATTACCTGTAAAATGCCAAAGGCTGCCCCCTTTACAACTTCCATCATTGGACGTACATCCATGCCTTTTGGTGAAAGCAACTTCTTCCTACAAGCTTTTCCTCCTAACACCTAGGCCAAAAATTATTTTTCAGTATCCAAAGCCAAATTTGAAAGTAAAGTGCCAGATCCATTAAAATTTCGGAACATAATGGTAGCATGAATATTTTTCAGTTCTAGCATTGATCAGCACAGAGACCACCAGATTATGAGTGGTCTGTGGTGATGAATTCGGTCGAGACGCCCAAAAGTAGGACAAAATTTAAAATTCGAGCAGTATTGTTCACAAGTTGCAGTGGTTAAAGGAATTAAATTAATAAGCTTATTAGTGTAGTACGTTTAGTTCCATAGTAATACTTCTAGGTTTAGAGGTTTACTATGAGTCTATATATACATATATAATTGTTATCTCAATAATATAAACAATAAAAATATCCTTCCAACAAATGTACATGGTATCAATCACAGCACCTTTTTTAGAGTTAGGATTCTACAAAAGTAATATTACCCCTGGAAGACTGCCAGCCTTCCTCTCATTTCTTGATCCTCTCTATAGACTAATCAGGAGCACAAAATGTCCATAACATCACTAGCCCTACAAGAATATTATTTGATTATGTATAATCATTTAGTTATTTACCCTGATGAATGTGCAATCTTTACCTTTTTTCTAAATTCTATGGTGTATACTTAACTGAAGCATGTTTACAAAGGATGCTTTTAAGGGGGGTCTTTCTTTCCATAGTGAAAGGAAAACGAATTTACTAGTTCTGATACAATAATACCACCCTTGTCATTATTAGGCATTAGTTTTGTGAAAGTTTGAAGATAGAATGTGGGGTTGGGATCGGGATTAGCCACAATCTTGCATTCAATATAATTCAACTCCCTAATCAATTAGATTTGCCCAAAAAAATCAGGATTTGGATTTAGATAAGACAATTTAGAAACCAAACTCAAACAAACATTAACTAGTAAAGAACTATATTGAGTTTTTAGCTAAACATAAAATACAGGTCAGCACTTGGCCCAGGAATAAGCTACACGCCCCTTGTACCTGCATGTCACCAAGTGACACTTGGATAGGAGATTGCTCCCCTCTAGAGGGTGGAATAGATATGAAACATATTAACCAATCAAAGGTCAACAAGTGGGACTAGGTGCCTAATAGACTAATCATGCTAATATAAACCAGCGATAGATATGTGGGCATGCACCTCTTCTAACTAGTGTCATTGAGAAGCTCTACTCCCCCATGGCCTTTATAAGCCTATGACTATTTCACCAAACAAGTGAAGGGGAGAATGTCTTTCATCCCTCCTGCTGCTGCCTTTCCTTATCATTCTTTCTAGCTTCCAACAGCCATGATACCAGTTTGGCAAACATTGGAGATGATCTTCCGCCAAAGCCTTCTTATTTGAAATCCTTTGATGAGAGGAAAGGAGGGGAAAAAAATTTAAACTTCATTTGTAAAAATAAGAAAAAGAAAATCATATATCAAAATATATTTGAAAAATAAATAAATTTTTTAAGCTCAATTTGAATTTCATTCCACACCAAAATAAGTTTTCTCCCAAATTGGACAGAAGTAATATAGAAGGAAGCTGGGAAAGATTTCTCCCGTCTTTTCGTTCCCTCAGCTTATCCAGGTAAAGGAATAGAGGAAACTACAACTAAAGAAACCTTTATATCAACTTATCTTCTTCCTAGTTTTATATCAACTCCGCCCATGACAAATTAGTCATGGTTAGTCCCAAGCCTGGATAAAAGAGGAGGGTTGCATTAAGTTGACAAATAGTGTTAAAATTAAGGCAAATATTCAATGAATGAATTCATTAAACTATTGTGTTAATGCTAAGTTGTTCCCCGGAAATAATGCCTTACAAGGATCTGACTATAACATCTCGGCAAGGACCGCTACATCTCCAGAACCCGAGTGTAGTGCTAAATATGCAAGAGTTCACGTTACATGATTTGACTTTAACGTACCATATGTTGAATAAGAACAAATATTATAAGAAAACTAATAGTTTAAGATTTAGAATATGGAACATAGGAACTCTCACTAGCAAATCAATGGAGGTAGTATATGCAATGATTAGGAGAAGAATTAATATTTTGTGTGTACAAGAAACAAAATAGATAGGCAAGAAGGCAAAGATAATAGAAAACTCGGGTTTTAAGTTATGGTATAGTTAAACAAGAAATAGAGTGGGTATTGTTGTAGATAGTTCGTTAAAGGATGAAGTTATAGGAGTAGTTTAAAAAGGAGATAGAATTATAGCTCAGAGTAGTAGCAAAAGAAACTATAAAGGGCAGTCCGGTGCACGAAGCTCCCGCCATGCGGGGTCCCAGGGAAGGATCTATTGTACGCAGCCTTACCCTGCTTTTTGCAAGAGGTTGTTTCCAACCCGTGACCTTGGTCACATGACAACAACTTTACCGTTGCGCCAAGGCTCCCATTCTAGCAAAAGAAACTATGAACGTAATTAACATATATGCTAGATGAAGTTATCAAATCAAGGTTTTAGGACGATCTATATGAAGTATTATAGAGCATTCCGCCAAATTAAATGATTTTAATAAGAGACGATTTAAATGGGCATCTCGAGTGAAAAACAAAGAATATGAAAGGGCATATGAGGTTATGGGTTTGGAATGAAAAATGAGGAAGAAAAAATTATATTGGATTTTGCCATAGTATATGACCTTATATTATCTAATACATTTTTTAAGAAAAGAGAAGAACACTTGGTCACGTTCAAAAGTGGAAATAATAAATCATAAATTGGCTTTCTTATGGTTAAGAAGAGAGATAGAAAGATTTGTAAAGATTGTAAAGTCATCCCTGAAGAAAGCTTAACTATCCAATATAGGTTAATAGTGTTAGATATACACCTCAAGTATAGTATTAATAAAATAAAAATATATACAACTCCTAGAATTAAGTGGTGGAAATAACAAAAATGGAAAGCAAAACATATTTAAGGAGAAGGTAGAAGTACAAGCATTAGGTGAAATATACAATGACTCTAATACATGGGATAAGATGATATCAAAGTTGAAAATAGTACCTAAGAGTGTACTCAGTAAGTCAAAAGGACATGCACCATCAAGTAAGGAATCTTGGTGGTGACATGAGAAAGTACAAGATAAAGTGAATGAAAAACGAACCGCTTATAAGGAATTATATATTTGTAAGAATGAGAAAAACTTTAAAAAAATATACGATAGCCAAAAAAAAAAGCTAAGAAAGTAATGAATAAAGCAAAAATTGAAATTTTTGAACGATTATATGAAAAATTAGATACAAAACAAGGGAAAAGGACATTTATAGAATAGTTAAAGTGAGAGAAAAGAAGACAAGAGATCTTATCCAAATAAAATATATTAAAGATGAATGCAATAGACGGATCTGCCACCTTAGCGACCCCTTAGAGCCAACCCCACAGGTATAGAGAGAGGTAAATTCAAGTACATTGGCGGGAGGCACATGGTGGGGTGAATTCCAGGTCATGAGTTCCTACGAGATTCAATGCCTAGTTGTTACACCAGAAATGTCATACATCCATCGTATGTGCTATAATAAGATGAATGCAATAGGGTACTAGTAAATGATGAAGAAATAAAAGAACAATGGAAAAATTATTTTCATCAACTTTTTAATAAAAGTTTAGGTGGCCATTTAACTTAGGTAATTTAAATTAAGTCACATGAGTATAGAAATTTAAATTTTATCATAGAATTCAAACTTCAGAAGCAAGGTTTAAAATTTCGACCGTGCTGAGGTTTCAATCCCAGACCGGAACAATACGGCTTCAGTATCGTGCCGTGTCGACACGGTTTCGGTATTTTTTTATTTATATATAGTAATTATTAGATAAATATATTTATTATGTATAATTTAAAAATAAGTTATATATTAATTTTATATAAGTTTTCATTATTAAATAACTTAATATTGTTATAAAAAATAATCAAATATAATTTTTTTTTAAAAACAATTGATCTATAAATAACTTGAATTAAAATTGATAAATCATAATATCATAGTATGTTAGCGTGAATCAAATAGAAGCAATGGTTAGTGTAATATTTTACTTAGATAACATTTATAGTTCTCCAATATTCCAATTAAATAATCATAATTATATAAATTAATACAAAATACTATTATATATATAAATTTATTTACTTAATTAATAATTTAAATAATATATATTTAAAATAGTAAAAAAATTAGAATATCAATAAAACATTAAAATAGTAAAAATATATAAAATAATTTATATATATATAAGAATATAAATTTGATTTATTAGAATTTTTATATTTTAATTTTTTTAGAATTTTTAAAACAGTAAAAACAATTCGGAATATTATTTAATAAAATTTATTAATTTTTTTTTAATTTTAAATATATTTTTTTATATTTTATTGAGATAATTTAATTAGGGTTAATGAAAGCATTTTTAAAATATCACAAACAAGAAGGAATTGTTTGATTTATTTAAAATATTAATTTTGCACAGTTGCGTCACGCCCGCCCTCACCCGCCTACCCGCACGTCCGTGCACCCGCGATGTCACTGACGCCCCACAAACACCTCTGACGGCGCCGGAAGCGTCCCTCGACGCTTTCGGCGTCGCCAGAAACATCGCGTCAGGATGCCCTGCGACGCCCACCGGAAGCATCTGGCGACGCTGCAGACGACGAACGCGCTTCCTTCTAGCACACGTGATTCCTCCTAGCGCATGACGCATGCGACGAAATCGTCGCTAGTTTAGTGCCGGTTTTGGTGCACGGACGAAACAGTAAGTTTCGCCCATTCCGCCTGGCACGGAACGAAGTTTTGAACCTTGTTCAGAAGTTAACAAGCTTTAAATGGGATGCACAATGGAAAAGTCGTTGGACCGGATGATATTCGGATAGAGGTATGGAAGTGTCTAGAGAAACAAAGTATTAAATAGTTTACAAAACTATTTAACATGATATTAAAAATGAAAAAAATGTATGATCAATGGTGGATAAGTACTCTAGTTCCCTTAAATAAGAATAAGGGAGACGTACAAAATTGTGCAAACTATACGGGCAACTTTGGGAAAGAGTAATAGAAAAAAGATTAAGGAGACCACGGTGACCGAAAATCAATTTGAATTAATGTCTGGAAGATCGACAATAAAAGGTATACATCTTCTTTGACAACTAATTGAAAAGTATCAGAGCAAAAACAAGACCTACATATGTATTCATTAACTTAGAAAAAGCTTATAATAAAGACCTCAAATTATATGGAGAATTCTAGAAAAGAGAGGTGTTAGCATAACATATATTAAACTAATTAAGGATATGCATGAGGATCTAACGACTTGAGTGAAGACTTCAAGCAGATTAACTGAAGCATTTCCAATAAAGATAGGATTACATTAAGGATCAATTCTAAGTTCCTATTTTTTTACACTAATTATGAATGAACTCACAAAACACAGTACCATAATGTAAATTATTTGCAAATAATATTGTTTTGGTAGATGAGACGTGTGAAAGAGTAAATGTTAAACTAGAATCTTGGCGAAAAACACAAGAAGTGAAAGATTTTAGGCTTAGTAGAGTAAAGACAGAATATATGAAATTTAAGTTTAGCAAGACATAATGAGACAATTGTTAAGTTAGAAGATGATGAGTTGTTTGAAACTGAGAGCTATAAGTATTTAGAATCATTTTGCAAAATGATTGAGGAATTGAAAGAGATGTCTTACTTAGAATACAAGCAGGATGATTAAAATGGAGTAGAACGTCGGGTGTTTTATATGATCGTGAAGTACCTCTAAAACTTAAAGGGAAGTTCTACAAAACGACGATTAGATCTGCTATATTATATGGCGCTAAATGTTGGGTTATGACTCGAGCACGTGCGCAGAAGATAAAAAGTGCAGAGATAAGGATGTTAAAGTGGATGTGTGGACATACGATTATGGATGGAATAAGAAATGAGGGCATTAAAGAGAAAGTCTGAGTAGCATCTATTGAGGAAAAACTCCGAGAGACACGTTTAAGATGGTACATACTTAGAAGACCAATAAATATTGCTCCAGTTAGATGATGTGAAACTATAACACATACACACACCAAATGAGGAAGAGGAAGATAAAAAAAATGGTTAGCAATAATAAAATAAGATAAAATTTATTTAATTATAGATAATGATATAATAGGGGATAAAGTTCAATGGTATAAAAAGAATCATATAGCCGACCCCACCTAGTGGGATAAGGCTTAGTTGTTGTTGTATGAAACACACAATAAAAGCTTGCACAATGCACAACAAAGATCTCCAATTGTGCATTACCAAAAGTTCCAATGCAACTTGAACCCATGGAATAATCTTGGGAAAGGGAGTTGATCCCTAGTTGAGTGAATAAGACAATACATTTGGGCAACAAGTAGGAAAAGGTGCACAATGTCCATATACTAGACGTATTCAAGGAGTTTGAAGAAGTTTTTGCCTAGTGAATCAAGGACATGTCGAGAATAAACAAGAATATATTCAAGCATCACCAACCACATCATGGCCAATCACCCTCTAGTTTAATAGAAATCCCATAAATTAGCCAACGCACAAAGGTACACATTATAGACAAAAAGGTTCAAAGATTTCTAATAGTAGTTTATTAAGGAGATTGAATTCCCAAACCTGATTGACCAATGTAGTAATAATAGAAAAGATTATTAGGTGGAAATGCACGAGGAGCTTTACTAAATCAAACAAAGCATGTCCAAAGGACTATTATCCTTTATCTTAGATTGACCAAATGGTGTCAACATAACGACATATGATGAAATGTTGACCTTCTTATTACTAGAGGTGTGTGTTATTACATGATTACATCATTTAGCTTAAGGAATGTAGACCACATACTAGAAACTTGTGAGCAAGCTCTCCAACAAGTTCATCTAGAATTCTAGACAGCATGTCATTGAATCACTTGTAAATATGTAAGACTAGGAGTGTGCATGTAAACTCTCATATGCCCACTAATATCATATATAGGTAGAGAGAGTTGCTTACTAATTTCAAATGGAATAATTTTCATCTCAACATGGTATTAAAAAACTCCATTTTATTTGTGAGAGTTAATTAAAAAATATAATATGATCCTACTTTTGTCAAAACCAGAAAATGAACATTAAGCTTTTACGCCAATAAGTATGTGCATTTTCAAATTTTGTATGCCCTCCTTAATTCACTCAGATTCTACTCTCCTAGTTAGGCAAAAAATCAGCCATTTTTAGTGTTAAGCAAATACTTGGTATGAAAATTCACACCAAGACAGACAGGCATGACCAAAGGAAATTCTCAGTAGTTAATACTTGAATCAATATTAGGTATGAGGAAATGTAGATAACACCTTTACCAACAACGGAATGAACGAAGGAAATTTTCTGATAGCTAATACTTGGACCAACTTAAGGTGGACTCAAATGGGATATCAGAAAATGGGTCATGAAATGCATGCTCATCCACCGCAAGTTGGTCTAAGCATTAGCTACGGGGAATTTCCCTTTAGTCATTCCCAAGATAGTAAACATATCGTGTAGGGTAATATTGTAATAAAATAGAGGAGCAAAACTAGTATTGGAACTCACGAGTTCGAGTCGCAGAAACAGCTTTTTGCAATATAAGATAAGGTTGCGTACAATAAATCCTTCCCCAGACGCCCATATTAGTGAGAGTTATGTGCACCAAGCTGCTCTGTTTTTTTAGTAGAGGAGCAAAACTAGTATTGGTTAGTTTAAAGGGTAATATAGAGAGCACTAAAGTTTAAATTCTTACTTACTAGCAATAAAGCTAAGTATGATGCTTTAGTAACTAATCTTATAAAAATATCGCATTATCATCATTGCTAGATTAGCTATATCAAATTATTGCTATCATTTGATAAAAAACCAATTATTAACTGATATTAGATCATTATTATACATGTAAATCTATTAGAGGAAAGTTCTACAAGACAACCATTAGACCTGGTATGCTATATAGAGTTGAATGTTGGGTTATTCCCATAGGCGTAACTATATAAGGCTCAGGGGTGCGGTCGCACCCCTGGAATTCAAGGAAAATATTAACACGGTGGGAAAAAGATTTTAAAAAGGTATAGTCATAAATTTTGAAACTTTCTCGTCTTTTTAGTAAAAAATTCCAATTAAAACTCTTTCAGCCGAACCCATTTTCCTCTTTTCCCAAGTCAATTTTTTTTCTCTGTCTGTTTTTCTTCTTCCTTCTCTAATTCCGAACTTTTATTTTCCTCTTTTCATTTTTTTTTCTTCCTCTAATTTCTTTCATATTCTTTTTCCTAACTCTAATTTTACCCACAAAATCTTCCGCGACATGTCGCTGTCGTTATAGCCCAAGTTGCTATCGCCGCACATCGATTGCTACCATCGTCGCTGTCATTTGTTGCATGGTCGTCGTCTTCACTTGGCTAACGACGTCATTTCGTCGATGCTCCATAAAAAAACCTTTTAATTGAGGTGAAATTTTCTTAATTGATTTCTTTCGCTTAGCCGACACCGTTGTTTACTGCCAGCATCACCGTCATTTGTTCGCCGACTCCATCTCTTTGCCCCTCCTAAGTGAAAATCCTAGCTACGCCACACTTATTCCCGAGCACACAAGCAAAAAAATAAGTCACAAAGATGAGGATATTAAGATGGATATGCTGACATACGATGAAAGACAAAAAATAAATAAGAACATTAGAGAGAAAGTCGAAGTTGCGCTTATCGAGGGCAAACTCTAAAAGACACCTTTATGATGGTACGGATATATACTTAGATGATCAATAAATACTCAAATTAGATGATGTGAAACTATGATAAATACGTACATTAAACGAGGAAGAAGTCCAAAAAAGATTTAGTTAGTAATAATAAAACATATGTATATCTATTAGATTATTAATCAATAATGAATCACAATTGGTATAAAGTTATCATAATATATTAGCAAGGTTTAAAAACTCGTTTCGGTCCTAGACCAGAACGATATGGTTTCGGTACCGTATCGTGTATGGTTTCGATATTTTATATTTTATTTTTTAAATATAAAATATATAAAAAAAGGCAGCCCGGTGCACGAAGCTCCCACCATACAGGGTCCCAGGGAAGGATTCATTGTACGCAGACTTACCCTGCTTTTTGCAAGAGGCTGTTTTCAGGATTTAAACTCGTGATCTTTTAGCCACAAAGCAACAACTTTACCGTTGCGCCAAGGCTCCCCTTCAAATATAAAATATATAAACTAAAAATAAAAAATTAATCTAAATATTTAAAAAAATAAAAATATAAAATATATATTGAATTAATAGGATAGTTTTATTAGAGTTTAATTAAGATTATTTACATGATACCAACTATTTGAGCTGTAAATGAACCAAACGTTCGTAAAGAAGCTTGGTGTTCGGCTTGGTAAGAGCTTGTTTATGTTCGTTCAATATACACAAGATCAATTAAACAAACAAGCCTAAATAGTTCGATAAACTAAACAAACAAGGTTGAACACATGTGTTCAGCTCGTTAACGTTCATGAACAACGTTCGTGAACAATATTCACGAATCAACTCTTATCAATATGCTAAATAAATAATATAATAAAATAAAATAAATAAATATGTTTGAATTATCAAGCTCAATAATCAATTAAACAACTAAAAGTTTCAAACAATCAAACAAGCTTAAATTTAGAGTTTGATAACATCTAAACGAACCAAGCTCAAACCAAGATCAAGCCAAGCTTAAATTGAGAGCCCGATAACATCTAAACGAACCAAGCTCAAGCCAAACTTCGAACAAGCTCAAGCTCATAAAAAATAAATTAAGCTAAGCTTGAACAATCATTTCAAAGGCATGGTTCATTTTAAACTCGGCTCGGCTTTGCTCAATTACCTTATCAAACAAACTTGAACACCCCAAAGCTCGGCTCGGCTCGGCTCAGCTTGTTTACATCCCTACGAACTATAACTAGGAGTTGATTGAACTTATTAACGTAAGTTTTTTTAATTAAAAGAATTGTTCATGTTCCACCTTCATCGCTATTCCGTGCTGCTAGTGAACGCAAGGCCATCGTGATGCCTCCACAGCAGCCATGAAACCCTCAAGAGGCCTTCGCAATGGCCATGAGACTTGAGCGAGGCCTTCGTAGTGGCCGCGAGGCCCTTGCGATATATATACTAAAAATAAAAAATTAATCAAAATATTCTAAAATAAAAAATAAAAATAAAATTTTTTAAATATATATTGAATTAATATGATAGTTTTATTAGAGTTTAATTAAGATTATTTAAATTATACCAACTATGATTAGGAGTTTATTTAACTTATTAACGTAAGTTTTTTAATTAAAAGCATTGTTCCTGTTCCGCCTTTGTCTCTGCTCCGCGCTGTTAACGAACGCAAGGCCATCACAATGCCTCTGCAGCGGTCATGAGACCCTCGCGAGGCCTCCATGATGGTCGTGAGAAATCTATGAGGAATATAGGCTAGCTAGTGGAAGGCTACTAAAAGTGACAAAATTGAATGATCAAGCTCAAGCTCATATGAATCTCATGAGGTTTAGTAATTTTAGTTAAAATTCAAGCAAGTTACAAAGATTATCTCCTCGGAACAGTGTGCTTTCACTAGGATTCAAACTGAGATCAGCTAAAAGTAGAGTTAGATCAGTCATGTTTAACAAAACCAACTTAATATGAAAAAATTCCAATCAATCCTGTCCCATTTCACTATCGATTTAAATGAATCTCATTTGATTCAATCTATTTCCTAGTGAATCAAACACATTTGTGGCTAATAGCTATGAATTTCTAGTTTTTGTGCTTCTCAGTCAATCTACATGAGAATCCAGTGCTTCTCAGTCAATCTACATGAGAATCCATTTCTCAGGAAGTTCTATATCAATCTAACTCAAGTGGTTGGTATCAGTATAAGTTGATTTTAACAACCATAAGATGGAACTTAGTCCTTAGAAGCATTAGACGTTAATGGAGAAACTCAAAGGGTTTAGTGACACCCAATTAACTGCAAGACAGGTCAGTGAAGGGTCCAAGGTCAAAGAAGCTTCCTTGGTAGTTTACTTAATCAGGGCTAAAGAGTTGATAGAATAATTTGACTCCTTTACTACCAAACCGACCACTCACGATGATAACTCAAATGAAGATGCAGTATTTAAGTTAGCCACCAGACTATCAAAGGAATTAGGGAAGGAAATAAATATACAGATTGACAGCTTGAGAAGCAAGAGTTTCTTGAGTGTGAAGTAGAGGAATATGTTGAATGGATGGACGAGCTTGTTGAGTACCTAAGGACAAGAAATCGCCAAAGGAAAAGGGTGTGTGCAAAAGAATTGTAGCTCAAGGCTAGGGGTGGCAACATGTACCTTCATGTTAGAAATACAATTAAAGTCTCACATTAGAAATGTATGGAAAAGATTATAGGTTTAAAAGGGATGAAGATATCTCCATTGGTATATGAGGTCTTTTGGGTAGAGCCTAAAAATAAAACCACAAAGGCTTAAGCTCAAAGTGGACAATATCATAGCATTATGGATATATGTGAATTCTTTCGATCCCAACAAATAGTATCAGAGTTATGGTCCAGGCTAGATATCAAATGTCATGTGGGGTGACCTTAAACGAAGTTGAGGGGAAGCTCAAAGCAGGTCAAGAGTGACTGGATGCTTGCGGGGAGACCCGGAGCAGGTCAGGGTGATCGGATGCTTGCGAGAGGCTGGAGCAAATCAAGAGTGACCGGATGCTTGCGGGGAGGCCCAAAGCAGGTCAAGAGTAACTGGATGCTTACGGGGAGGCTGGAGCAGGTCAAGAGCGACTAAATGCATGTGGGGAGGTCTGAATCATGAGAGTAATGGTGGTCCTTCATTTGAGGGGAGCAGGTTAGGGTGACCGGATATTTACAGGAAGCCCAAAGCAGGTCAAAAGTGACCGGATGCTTGCGAGGAGGCCCGAACCATACGAGTAATGGTGGTCCTTCGTTTGAGGGAAGAATTGTTGGGAATATAATCAATGTTCCATATTAGAAAAATATGAAAAAGATCATGGGTTTAAAATAAATAAAAATATCTCCATTGGTATGCGACCTTTGGGTAGAGACCAAAAATAAAACCATGAGAATCTATGTCCAAAGTGGACAATATCATACCATTGTAGAAATATGTGAATTCCTTCAATCCCAACACTTCAAAATCAGGCCATGGAAGACAAGAATGAAATCCTAAAATGAATTCCTAAACTGTGTGTTAGTCGAAGGCATCAAAAAGCACTAGTTTTTATCTTTTCCGGACACTTAATAGCAAGTGTGCTATGCAGAGCCATCTCCTCTATAGGAACTGATATTTATGTAATGTCCTAACGCCCGATCAAAATTTCTGAAAATGAACAGTTTATCACAGAAACGTATTTCTTTTGTTGAGTACCTGAAGCAGTTTATGTGTAGTACGCAGAGGCGGCTTCGACTCCTGAAATAGAGGCACATGCTTACCCTTTCCTACCTCTTCTCCTTGATCCCTCCTCCTCCTCCTCCTGGGCTGCGGCATGCACCCATGGCTCAGTCAAGCACGACGGGCACTAAAGCAACGCAAGTAGAAGGGGGGAAAAACAGAACCTCGTTAACGGAGCGAGATAAGAAGTCTGAGGGGTCGAGGCCATAGCTCTCGAGTAACTTCTTGTTACGCTCCTCCTCGCTCGCGTAGGCCGCTCTGGAATCTACACCACACCAGCGGAAGGCTCCATCAGTTAGATATTTGGAGTAAATTAGTTTAGCAATTAGCGGAGAGAATGCGGAGGCGATGATATTGTGCCTACTGAGTGAGAAACAGAAAATAGGAAGGGAGGGACGGCTGCGGCAGCGGCAGCGGCAGCGGCAACAACTGTTGCATCTGGGGGAACCCGGGGGAGGGGGGAGAGCGGCGGTGAGGGAAGAAGGACAGAGAGAAGCGCAGCGGGGATGAATCTGAGGTTGGCGAAGCGAGGATAAGAGAGGAAGCGGCGGAGCGAGGAAGGAAGACGACGCCATCATCGGCGTCACTACAATGCCACTCGGGAGAAGCCATGGCTTCCCAGATACGCAGGGTATTATGTGCCGTTGGATTAAAGATCACACCATCTCGTGGTTTTCCAAAAAAAAAATCTTAAAATAATTTTCAGAGAGATAGACATATAAATTAATTAATGGACACCATTTCACTTTTTCTTAAGTATTTCTTAGATTTTTTCTTATACATATTATTTTTCTTAAATAATATTATTACCCTTATTGCCCTCGAACTTATAACGAAAGAATTTAAGATGTCTTTCAAGTCGATTTAAAAAATTAAATGTTTAATATCAATTAAAAAAATATTAATTATAAGAGAAAAATATTGCTGTCCCTTTATAATTTGTTTGCTTTTGTTTAAGGATATTGGATTTTTCGATGGTAGGATAATACTTTAATCTTTGATATCATTCCAGATTAAAAATTAATTTTAATCATTTTTTTCATTTTGCCCCAATAATTTATATCAAAGCATAGATTTTGAAATTAATTGTGTATTTTAAATTAAGTTGTGTGTGTGTTAATTAACAATAGGGTCAACCTTGACTTTTAGGAGCCCTTAGGCGAAAAGAAAAAAAATGACCTCTTAAGAAAAAAATTTACTACCGTACAATTTGAATATAGTTTAATAAAAAAATTTGAAAATCAATATATTTCATTTAAAATATGATAAACTTCATATAAAATTTATTTTTCAAAAAATACAACATCATACAAAATATGTTTCCTAAGTTTCTCCAAAAAAATGTAATACCTACAAATAAAAAAAATACAAGTATGAAATAATTATTGAAAAAATATATATCCTCTAACATTTTGATAAGCAAAATCATCAATAAGGTCATCGAAATTAAGTTTTTCTAACACCTCATTTTCGATACATAAAATTGTCCAGTCATTTATATTCAAATCATTATCATTTTCTCTCAATTCTTCCTGCTCATTCGTTGCATGATTATGATTATCATTTTCTCTCAATTATTCCCACTCATTGATTGCGTGATTATTTAATTCTTCTTGATTACTCGATTGTTGTTCATTTGTTACATAATCATTTAGTTCTTCTTGACTTTCTTCTTGCAATTCATCAACTGAATTTTCAATTGAAGAGCTAGTTTTAAAAAACTTACGAAGAACACCTTTGTGAGTTTTAATAATATGTTTCACTCTTTTTCTTTTGTTTCTTTTCTAACTCCAATATTGATATTTTTTTTAGAAACAGATTTGTATTACAAATTTTAAGTGTAAAAATAAAACACACAAAACCAACAGCAAAGCTAATAATGAAACAAACACAAGCAGTGAAAATAATAGTCAAAGAATAATAAAGTCTACTTTGTGCTTAAAGCAATAGATATAACTTATTCTATAATGATTAAAATTTGGATGATTTATTGAAACTCTTTTAAATCTATAAGAAAAATTATAAAATATTGACTCTAATACAATATTAAAAATAAATATTGAATATTGACAATAAGAAAAAATATAGATAAGTAGGTAACTTACGTTGTAAGTTTGTATATTGATGAATGATGTTGATGAAATTAAATTAATAAACTTTTCTAATTTAATTTGAAGATATTCAAAGGAGAAGAAAGGAGGAAATTAATGTTCAAGATTTATACTTTACTCTTTAGAGTCTTATAACTTCTATAAATGTACAAGAAATAAAATCTTGGAAAGAAAAAAAAATTATTTACCTTCCTTTTTTTCTTTCTTTTCATTTTTAGATTTTTTTTCTTAAATTTTAATAGAAAATATATATTTTTGGACTTTATTAAAATAATTCAACAATATATATATTTTTGGACCTTTATTAAAATAATTCAATCAAATATATTTTTTAGGTTTTTATTAAAACAATCTAAGTATATATAATATATAATATATATGCATGTCAAATTTAGGAGCCCCTAAAAATCAGGGGCCCTTGGTCATCGTCCCTGGTGACATACCTCAGGGTTGACCCTGGTTAACAATATAGTTAGAAATATGCTTGGTCATCGTCCCTGGTGACATACCTCAGGGTTGACCCTGGTTAACAATATAGTTAGAAATATGTGATTGTGTGGATAGATGATTTATTTTAACGGCAATTTACCAAAAGGCGTAGGTGGAATAATGTATTTACCAAAAGGCGCATCACCGTTTTGTATATACGAAAAGGCGCAAGTAAGTGATGTGTAATACCCAATATAACCCTCCCACCAATCTCCTCTGTTTAGTAGTCAAGTTCTGAGGCATCCGAACCACTTTTTGAATAACTTTGATTTTAAAAAAATAACTTCGATCATTTGTCTACCTCCCTCCTTCGTAACATGCCCAAAGAAGTCTTCCCTCTTATGAAATCCTAGTATAGTGACCTCGAGTGTTTCTCAAGCTGCATCAAGCATTCCGGTGCCAAAAACCAGGACTGATCGCGAGGCGCCAGTGAAGGGTTCTAGGGTTTACGTCAATCATCTCGTCTCATAATGGCCCAAAGAAGTCGATCGAGTGTATCATCATCCTCTCAACATCAATTAGCTGTAAAGGTATCATTTTACAAACTCTGTGATTTTGAGAAGCTCAACTAGTATGATTAAAATGTTTTAGTTTTTATAAAGTGTAGGGTTCAGTTGACGTTGGATAGAAACTACATTGGAACAGTGTCCTAGGTCATTTTAAAAGTTTTTTTTTAAGCATCCATGAAGAAAGGAACGCATCAAGGGTTTGTTATTTTACATGACCGACACATAGCGCTGATCAAATAGTCACCCTTTAGTATTTTTTTGGGCATACAAGATATGCAGCACATCCGTGGGATTTTGGTCAATATACTTCAAAATTGGGATTCAAGTAGTCAAACATTTAGATTCTCAGGTATAATATATAATTTCGTATTTTAATCATAAAGTAGTTGTATGGTAAAATTAAATCTTTGGCTAAACGTCGGTCTGATATGATATCACATTAGGGCCATAGTGGGCCTGATACGATGTCATATCAGGCCCAACGTGGGCCTGATACGATGCATATCAGGCCCAACATGAGCCTGATATAATACAATAGCAGGTCTAACGTTTGCTTCATATGGCAACGTATCAGGCCTACGTTGGGTCTGATACTTTTGTATTTGTTGGTAGAAGTCTAATAATCATTTAACTTGGTCAGGTGTTTCGGTTGGCTTCACAAGAAGAGATGTTTCATTGTTGCTTGGTATTGCAAACCGAGGAACTTCAATTCCGATGAATTCAACTAAAGCATCCGGTGTCCTCTTTCTAACATACTTCTCAAACAAAAAAAGAAGTTACTAGATCAAGAATTGAGGAGTTGCTTAAATTTTATGGCAATCGTTTTGAAGGAGAAGATGATGTTTTATTATTTTTCAAATTCTATATTTTGTATATATTTATTTGTGTCTTATTTTCTTCTAGTACATATAAGGTCCCTTTATGTCTTATAGATATAGTAGATGATTTTGAGAATCTTGCTAGATTCAACTGGGTTGAAGTCATCCATGAATTTATGACTCCACAATTACCTAAGATTGGGGACATATTTTCATCAACTGGGATAAAACAATCTAACACCAATCTCCCTTACGTAAAGGGATTTGCTGGTCTTTTGGCAGTAAGTTTATAATTTATGTGAAATTTATTAATATTTTGCGGACATTTATGAATAGGTAACCCTTGTGATGGTGAATCAGGCATGGTTTTTGGAGCATGTTCCAATCCAAAAATCATACAAAATAAAAGGAGCAAGAATAAATAAGTGGAGGAATATTCCTTCACATATTAGTAAGGTGAGGAAATTGTTTGATCAAGTCTCCTCTGAAGAGGTAATTTTGAATACTTTGACTATAGTTTGGTTAAAAATTCTTGTTTTAACATGTGTTTTAATATTTTTACAGGTTTTGATTGACCTAATCCCTACCCAATATGAAAATTCATTGGTTGAGAACCTTGTTGGCTTTGATGACAGTCCACATGCAATGGAGACATCACAAATTGAAGTCATTGAAGGAGGAAGCCAAATTAATGAGTGTTGTAATTGTATTATTCAAGTAAACAGAATTAAAGAGCCAACAATGGGGAACATGCAATTGAATGAGAGGGTGAAAGAATTAATTAAAATAGTTGAAAATAAAGGCATGGAATATCAATATAGCGAGCCTGTAGACAATCCTCAATTTGAACCTGTAGGTGTTACAACAAGAAGTAGGAGAGAACATGACAGAAGTCGCTATGATTACAGGGATACTCCAATTGATAGTCCATTGTGACTCAAAACTTTACCTAAGAGACAGCGTAGAAAAATATATATAAGTGAGCCTGCGGAGAAAGTTTCAAGTCCAGGCGATGGAAAAAAAATTATAAAAGAACCTGATGTTGTGGGGAAGGGGAAAGGAAAAATTATTGCGGATGAAATGGAAGAAGAAAGAGATATTATAGAATTGATGGAAGACAAATCTGATGAAGAGGCAGAAAAGGATGCAGATATGTTTGGCAAATATGACAAAATGAGGAAATAAGCTATTGTTGTAAGACGATATCTGCAAATTTTATTGTAATTTGTTTGATTTAATAGATTATCTAAATGTCTTTTATGTTTATGCGCATAGTATGTGAAGAAGCAATTTAAGACTTCCAAGAAAAAAAATAAGACGAAGAGGTGACGTACTTGTTAAAAGCGTTGGAGAAACTAAAGTATGTGAAATACATAGTTGTTCAGTCCAAACAATTATATGCTTCTCTAATTACATAGTTGATCTATGGTTCTCATATTTAAATTTGTAAAAATAATCATTGATTTGTTTACTTGGTAGGTCTACAAATGATTTTGTTTGGGAGGAACCACCCTTTTGTTTAGATGTGTATTCTCTGTTATATGGTGTGAATGGAGAGATATTGACAAGAGGAGACGAAATCGACACGTATTGTAAAATTCTATTTAGAGGGGCATTCTCATCTGGAAGGACATACAACAAGTCTATATATTGCTCAACATTATTCACAGTAAGGAATTTATTTGAGAATAGTATAAATTAGAATTCATTTTATTATTTGGTTATGTATGTATGACTTTGCATATTTGTAGTCATTAATAAAATTGTCAAGTAAGTTTGTCTTCCAACACCTGATAAAGACAGATAGAGGAGATGAAGAGGTTAGGTATATTTTTATACCTTTGTGCAGTGATAATGCACACTTCCACTTGCTGATGGTGGACACCAAATCAATGACGTTTAATAAATACAATTCTCTAACAAGTGGAAATAAATATAAATATGAATTTGAAGCAGCGGTGAGCATCCAATATTCATGTGTATGTTTGTATTCTAATATAAATGCTAGTTGATGGAAAATGTAAATTTCCTCTTCAATCTTACAGGTATCAGATTTTAAACTCTATAGTCATGAGCACGTTGCTGCTATTGATCCAAAATTTGAAAGACATTATCCGTTCGATAAATGGGTCTCTCGCACAATAGAATGTCCACAACAACAAGTCAGGTAAGTCGAGCACAGAGTGTGAATAGAACATATTGATAAAAAATATTGACCATTAAAATGGTGTTGTTATTTACAACGTTGACTGTGGCTTCTTTGTGATGCAATACATTCAATGTCTCCTATACGATATGAAGATGGACTTCAAACAAGGAGACATGAAAAAGATTAGAATTGATGTAATGGTATCAATTTTGAGGGATAAGTTTTTTAAAATATTGGATTAAATATTCATAGTCTTGCTAGGCAAAAACTTGTAAAGAATGTAAATGAACTTACATAGTGTAGGTAGTTTTATATCTTTGTATGTAGTCTTTGTTGTTTAATACAGTGGTATGTATTATATGAGAAGAGTATAAACTATCACTGGAATATTAATAATATTGCATAGTGATTAGTCACAATATCCAAATTGCAATGTTGGTGCTTATCAGTGAAAATAGAGATAATGTATATAAGTTATACTGCACACCATTTCTATCTTCTCAAAACTAAAAAATGGTAACGGTTGGTATTGTTTAGAAAATCAAATAGGCTCGGACCAACACTTGGTTTCAAGAGCACAAGGTAGGCTTTGAAATTTGAATTAGGCATGTAATAATGGAACACCAAAGTAACTAAGTTAAAAAAAAAAATTGGTTCTTATTCCTGAAACTACAAGAAACACATGTTGTGTTCCAAATGGCACGGACAAAGAATTTCTTACCTAGGGTTTATAACTATATTTTGAGACCATATATACCTTCCCCCCTCTCAAACCTTGATAGGGAGGGTGAGATCAAGTAAATCCAAGTAGGGTAGGCCTATCAGTGAGTTTTGGTCAAAATCTACTGATGGACCTAGACACCTATGATTCGACCCATTTCAAGTCTCGTGTGATTAGGGTATTACAAGGACTCCAACGGTGCTATCCAATACACAAAGCTCTCTATGGGTGATAGCACGTGGAGAAAAAATCCAGCCTCCCTTTGGGCCTGATATGATACCATATCAGGCCCAACATGTGTAACTTTGTATTTCAATTGAACATCTCTCTTTTGTCGTGGATTTCAAAGTCTGCTATTTTTTTCAAACTATAAATTACCTAAAACATAGTCAAAAGGATTGTTTGTTGTAATGCTTGCCAAAAAAAATGATAGTATGCTATGAGCGCATATCAGGCCCAACGTGGGTTTAGTATGGTATCGTTTCTTAAAACTTGATTCTATCTCCCCCTTCTATAAACTCAACATGTGCTACCATGGGCTTATAAAAAAAATAAAATAAAATAAAATAAAATTTGAATGTGCTACCATAGGGTTTAAGTCTACAGCATAGCCATCATTGAGTTCTGTGCCAACTGACACGGAACAATAACTTAGTTTCCAGGGTGTATAAATACGTTTTGACACCTTATATACTATCTCCCCACTCAGACCTTCACAGGAAACTTGATTTCAACTAAATCCAAGTAGGGGAGGGTCATCAGTTGGTTTTGGTCAAAACCCACTGATGGATCTAGACACCTCTGATTTGACACATTTCAGTTCGAGTGAGATTCTGGAATTGTAAGGACTCCAACGGTGCCAGCAAATCATGGTTTAAAGCTATATATGTGTGGTAGCAAGGGTTGAAAAAAAAAATCAACCACCGTTGGACCTGATATGAGCGTATATCAGGTCCAACATGGGGTCTGATATTAAATCGTTTCTTAAAACTTGATTCTATCTCCCCCTTCTATAAACTCAACACGTGCTACCATGGTCCTTATAAAAAAAATAAAAAAAAATAAAATTTGAATATGCTACCATAGGGTTTAAGTCTACAACATGGATATCAATGGGTTATGTGCCAACTGGCACGAAGTCATAACTTAGTTTCCAGGGTGTATAAATTCATTTTAACACCATATATACCATCTCCCCACCCAGACTTTCACAGGGAACTTGATTTCAGGTAAATCCAAATAGGAGAGGGTCATCAGTGGATTTTGGTCAAAATCCACTAATGGACCTAGACACCTCTGATTTGACCAATTTCAGTTCGAGTGGGATTCTGGAATTGCAAGGACTCCAACGGTGATAGCAAATCATGATTTAAAGCTATATATGTGTGGTAGTAAGTGTTGAAAAAAAAAATCAGCCACCATTGGACCTGATATGAGAGTATATCAGGCCCACCATGGGCCTGATATGAGAGCATATCAGGCCCAACGTGGGCCTGATATAAATCGTTTCTTAAAACTTGATTCTATCTCCCCCTTCTATAAACTCAACATGTGCTACCATGATCCTTATAAAAAAATAAAATAAAATAAAATTTGAAAGTGCTACCATAGGGTTTAAGTCTACAGCATGGGCATCAGTGGGTTCTGTGCCAACTGGCACGGAGCCATAACTTAGTTTCCAGAGTGTATAAATACGTTTTGACACCATATATACCATCTCCCCACCCAGACCTTCACAGGGAACTTGATTTCAGGTAAATCCAAGTAGGGGAGGGTCATCAGTGGGTTTTGATCAAAACCCACTGATGGACCTAGACACCTATGATTTGACTCATTTCAGTTCGAGTGAGATTCTGGAATTGCAAGGACTCCAACGGTGCTAGCAAATCATGATTTAAAGCTATATATGTGTGGTAGCAAGTGTTGAAAAAAAATCAGCCATCATTGGGCCTGATATGAGAGCATATCAGGCCCAACGTGGGCCTGATATGAGCGCATATCAGGCCCAATGTGGGTCTGGTATGATATCATTTCTTAAAACTTGATTCTATCTCCCCCTTCTATAAACTCAACACATGCTACCATAGTCCTTATAATAAAATAAAATTTGAATGTGCTACCATAGGGTTTAAGTCTACATCATGGGCATCAGTGGGTTCTGTGCCAACTGACACGGAGCAATAACTTAGTTTCCAAGGTGTATAAATACGTTTTAACACCTTATATACCATCTCCCCACTCAAACCTTCATAGGGAATTTGATTTCAACTAAATCCAAGTAGGGGAGGGTCATCTCTGGGTTTTGGTCAAAACCCACTGATGGATCTAGACACCTCTGATTTGATCCATTTCAGTTCGAGTGGGATTCTGGAATTGTAAGGACTCCAATGGTGTTAGTAAATCATGATTTAAAGTTATATATGTGTGGTAGCAAGGGTTGGGAAAAAATTAGCCACCGTTAGGCCTGATATGCTCTCATATCAGGCCCAACATGGGCCTGATATGAGCGCATATCAAGCCTAACGTGGGGTCTGATATTAAATCATTTCTTAAAACTTGATTCTATCTCCCTCTTCTATAAACTCAACACGTGCTACCATGGTCCTTATAAATAAAATAAAATAAAATAAAATTTGAATGTGTTACCATAGGGTTTAAGTCTACAGCATGGACATCAGTGGATTCTGTGCTAACTGGCACGGAGTCATAACTTAGTTTCTAGGGTGTATAAATTTGTTTTGACACCATATATACCATCTCCCCACCCAAACCTTCACAGGGAACTTGATTTCAGGCAAATCCAAGTAGGGGAGGATCATTAGTGGATTTTGGTCAAAACCTACTGATGGACCTAGACACCTCTGATTTGAACCATTTCAGTTCGAGTGGGATTCTGGAATTGCAAGGACTCCAACGGTTCTAGCAAATCATGATTTAAAGTCATAAGGACCATGGTACCACACACATATAGCTTTAAATCATGATTTGCTAGCACCGTTGGAGTCCTTGCAATTCTAAAATCTCACTCGAACTGAAATGTGTCAAATCAGAGGTGTCTAGGTCCATTAGTGGGTTTTGACCAAAACCCACTGATGACCCTCCCCTACTTGGATTTACCTGAAATAAAGTTTCCTGTGAAGGTCTAGGTGGGGAGATGGTATATACGGTGTCAAAACGAATTTATACACCCTGGAAACTAAGTTATGGCTCCGTGCCAGTTGGCACAGAACAGTGCACCTCTTTTCTTTTCAATGATATATATCTATATATATATATTAATACTCTTATATTATCTGAATGTGTTCTAGTTACTAAAAAATTGTAATTTCTATCTGATTTTTGATTTCCTCAAATTCTCGTTCAATTAGAAGGTTTCAGAGGGGAGGAGCTATAAATTTAAAACAACGCCTTTTAAGTTTGGAGAACCAACAACCACCATTTTATTTTTAATTCAAATATGTGGTAGAGAGTAAAGGTGTCACGCCCCAGAGGAGTCTCTGTCCGAAGAAATTTCGGCAGCATCTCCCCTGTACGAGTGACAATCTGAAGCATTACTACATATAAAATATACCTCAGCCACATTCGGCTGGAATATATATGCAAAATAAAAATAACATAACCACACAGTTAATATACGCAACCTACCCGGCTGGACATAAATGAATAAAACATATAACATAATACAACAGCCCACACAGCTGGATATAAGCACAACCACACAATTAATAAGGGCCCACTCGGCTGGAATAAAATAAACACACAGCAGCGGAAGATATAAAACGATACGAACGTAAAACCAACAACGACACTAACAAAAATACCTGCCATCACAGACTTGACCCAAAATTCATATCGACTTATTGAAAATAAAATACACAAAATCAATATACCACCCCAAACGATAACAAAACCAAAACGAAAACTATCCTCGAGTGTGACGTAGGACCCAGGACTGGCAGCCGGCATCTCTCCAAGCATCTATGACTCATCTATCTGTTACCTGGCGAAAGAAAAACCATTTTGTGGGGTGGTGAGTATTGGAACTCAGCGGGTAAAAAAAGAGATAGTGCATGAACATAACATATAAGTAGAGAGTGTCAACAGTATACGGTCTCATAAGAGAAAGAGCAGATACTACAATAGAACCAAAATAAATGTTTATACCTGAAACCATATCCTAGGCTAGGTATAGTAGGTCAGAACTGGTACTAATCTGCTACAGTACTGCTCATAACTATAGAGGTAATAAGCAAGATATATACAAATTTCCAATGACTAAACATTTACAATGAGAATATATCTCAACACAAGTAAGCATATCAGCATATATAAACAGCAGCAGCCAAAGCAAATATAATAACAACAGCATATGCACGGATGGTCACTCCCGCCCACCTCTCCGCACCATGACCCCTGTATGGTCGAGAGGTCGGGTCAGTGACAGACTGTACACCACTCCAGCTACCACTCACATGAGTGGCCGAGGGGACAGTTGCATAGTAGCTAACTAGCTACATCTGCGACGGGGTCCCTGCTGCTCGTACTTCAGCTACCACTCACACGAGTGGCCGAGTGCGGCACGACAGGACAAGCGGCATCAACTCCAGCTACCACTCTCTCGAGTGGCCAAGGATGCAGCATGCATGCAATGACATGATGCGAACAATGCAACAGTCATCATATATATATGAGCAGAAACAGGTATGCTACATGAAGTCAGCATGCTCAATATTGTACATAAACAAACAACAGTTAAAGCATACAAATATGATATTTAGTATCTTCTACGGATCATGGACAACAAGAAGAGACTGTATGGATATAGAAACGAATTTCTCAAAGATTGCGTGGAAGTATCAAGTGCATGAAAGTAAGAGTGGAGTTAAGGTAAACAGTCCTTATCCAAAATAATTCATGCACTAAGGTTAAAGTACTAAAAGAAAACAAAGCAAGAAGTACCCGCCTCAACAAGAAGATCGAATCAAAAGTCATACGTCAATACGCTCATCTCGAATCAGCGTCCTGCATAAATCAATAATATATACATATTTTATTTAGCTAAATTCATATAAATTAAATAGCTAAATAAAACCCCTAAACTAATTAGGAAAAATCCTAATCGAAATAATTAGCCTAATTCATTAACCCAATTTGATTTAACTCAATCCATGATTCTTTTACCTCAACATCTTACGAGTTAACCAATTTAATCATGGCAATCTTCTAATCGACACCAGAAGTCTGAAACCTTCATGGAAGGAAAATGAAGCAATAATGGAGACACCCACACACAAATCTTCACAACTAAAACCGTCCCAAAAAAACCTGGAATCAGTATTGGGCAAAAAAATAGAAACCCAGATAGATGAACCATTCTAGAAACCAAGGCTATTTTGAAGACACAAAAGAGTGACATTGTAATCCAACTACCACCTACCAATTCTGTTCTAGAAATCCGAGAGCAACACGAAAGAGCAAGCATCATCAAAGTCAAACTTCAATTTCTGAAATCTGTCCGGAAATCTGAGGCCATCATGAAGAAGCAAAAACAACCTTGAATCAGATTACAACCTACTGCTTTTATCCCCTAAATAATAGATAACTTGAGGAAAAACCAGAGCAACAATAAACCTAAACCAAACCCTTTTATTCTGATCCGTAATTAGAAATCCTTCCCAAGGCAGTGAAAGAAAACCAATTCAATTACAAACCCTCAAGTCTATCTTGATGAATCAAATCCATTACGAGGAGAAAATGCAAATACCATAAACCAAATCAACATCTCAAAAATCTAAAGTAGTAAATCAAGCAACGCCACAAAAATCCGGACCATCCTCTAATCCCGACCATCCTCTAATCCCTACGCTTAGCTACCAAGGGAGACAAACTTCCATACCTACTAGGGGAAAGATCACCGGTGGTGATGGCTCAAGAGAGGATAAGAGGCCGGCGGTGGTTTGGGGATGAGGGATCAAATGGCTGCTTCCCAGCGATGGCGGCTAGAGGACCTGCGACAATCATGTGTGGTGGCGTGCGTCTCCGATGCTAGCGTGAGGAGGAGAGCTGGCTGTGGCAAGAGGGAGAGATCGCCGGCGTGTGCTCGCGTGAGGGAGAGATCAGATGGGGAGGGCGATGACTGTGGCTTGAGAGAGAGAGAGGCCGGTGAGGGCGAGGGACGAAGGAGGTCCGCAGGTCGGTGTCGAGAGCAAGAGAGGAAGGTAGGGGAAGAAGATGAGTTCGGCACCGTGAGGGGAGGGGATGAATTCAGCGTGATTGGGGTGGAGAGGAGCGGAGGTTAGGTTTGTAACCGAAACTTAGCTTTAAGAAAATTTAAGACCTAAGTTTATTTCTCAATCAACTCCTATATTTGGGTATTCCAAATAGACCTTTTACAAAGTCTATCATTTTATCCCCTCAACATACGTCATACAAGTTCCGAAAAATCCTCGAAAAAATTTCTAAAAATTCTAAAAATTCCAATAAGATTATTTGTCCATTAATCTTATTACTTAATTATTATCTGGTTCGGTATTTTACAAAAGGTACGATACGATACTATTAGTCGTATCTCACTCCCCATGTTGTAGACTTAAACCCTATGGTAGCACATTCTAATTTTATTTTATTTTATTTTTTTGGTAAGGAACATGGTAGCACGTTTTGAGTTTATAGAAGGGGGAGATAGAATCAGGTTTTAAGAAACGATACCATACCAGACCCACGGTGGGCCTGATATGCGCTCATATCAGGCCCAACGGTGGCTATTTTTTTTAACATCTGCTACCACACATATATAGCTTTAAATCATGATTTGCTAGCACCGTTGGAGTCCTTGCAATTCCATAATCCCACTCGAACTGAAATGGGTCAAATCAGTGGTGTTTAGGTCTATCAGTGAGTTTTGACTAAAATCCACTTATGACCCTCCCCTACTTGGATTTACCTGAAATCACGTTCTCTGTGATGGTCTGAGTGGGGAGATGGTATAAATGGTGTCAAAACTTATTTATACCCCCTGAATTAAAAGTTATTACTCCGTGCCAGTTGGCACGGAACAGTGACCTGTTTTCTTTTTCAATGACTCCAATCTTATTTTTCAATGATGACTACAATCTCTTTGTCTGAGTTTGAACTCATTTATATTTCAAAACATATTTACATTACTTTGAAATTTCAAACTCCTTCCTGTTGAATTGAAATGTAGAGATATACTAAACCTATATGGTGTGGAGTATTAATTATGCCTTGCAAGTGATGGTTGGCACTTCTCATACCTACAATACCACTGTATCATAAAATAAATACTACATAAAACAATATAACAAAAACATCACTTTCCAAAACTATTTTTCTTACAATCCTATGTATGTACTGCATACAAAACATATGGATCAACTCCTCCAATTTTCAATTAATTCAAGAACCAGGGGCTGGCGGCATTCTACAGGTCCTCCGATTATGGCACAGTTGTTTGCACCTGCTGCATTTGACTTTTACCTTCCCATTATGTTTCGACTCGATCCTTGGCTTCTTTCGCCTACCCAGCTGCACAAGGCTACGGGGACATAGAACTATAATATTGTTTACTCCCCTAGGCCAAAATTCCTTGCTTCGACAGGGGTAAATACGATCCATATATGTCGCATTCCAATTCTGTGAATGAAAATAATGTTCACAATATGGGAGTGTATCCATGTTCTGGTGAATGATGATGACAATTGCATGTGAGCAAAGCAATCCTGAAATTTGAAACTCCCCGCAGTTACAATATTTTCTCTCCAAATCAACAATGTATGAAGCACCCGATGTCTCTACTTCCATTCAGATTGAGAGTAGGGGTAGACTTTATATCGTCTAGCTTTCTCCCTCCTTGATTCCATTTCTTTGGTAGCATGAGGTGTCAACGCAATATACCATTTCGACACTTCCTCCCTACGGTTAAAGAACATTGAGCAACCTTTCTTCTGGTATTATCAATTAACCTGTTTATGGGAAGTTCACGCGTCTCCTTGAACAAAGCATTTAAACTCTCTACACAATTGGTTGTTAGCATTGTGTACCTTCTGCCACTAAAGTGTACATTAGCCCATCTTTTAGGGGCAATGTTCTGAAGCCACTTATGAGCATCTAGATGTTTTTCAAGCATGGACTGCATTATGAGATCATATTGGAGTGTTATGTTTGCTCGAGCTATTGTCCAAAGCAAGCCTAAACCTGACCTACTGCTAGTATCTATTACCATATTGCAAGACATGTGGTGGCAACAAAAAGCATGATGGGCGGTAGGATAGACTTTCCTAACTGTTGATATAATGCAGCGATGTCTATCTGATACTATAGTCATTGACTCTGGATCAACATCAAAGAATCTCTTCGTATGATCCAAAAACCACTCCCATGTAGACACACATTCAACTTCAGCAATTCCAAAGGCTACTGGGAGGACATTGTCATTAGCATCAATTGATGTAGCTATCAACAACACACCTGGATATTTGCCTCTTAGGTGTGTGGCATCAATTCCAATCAATTTGCGAAGATAAGACCTGAATACTCTTTTACAAGCTCCAAAACCCCAAAAACAGCGTTGGAACTGATTATCCTCATTCATGTGTAGTGCCACATAGGTTTCAGGATCCCTGACTCTTAACTCACGCAGATATAGTGGAAGATCTCTATATGTTTGGTCATAATCTCCAACAACTTTCTTCATCGCTTTCTCTCGAGCTATATATACTTTTTTGTATGATATTGTCACTCCAAACCTAGCTTTTATATCTGCTATAATCATACTTGGCTTGTATTGTTCATTAGCAAGAAATTGCTCTTCAACAAAAGAAGCTACAAAGGATGAAGAGCATGCTTGATGATCAGCACTTTCCCTAATGGTGCCACATTGGTGTTCCTTTATATATTTCGTAACAATGAACTCTACATCCCCCGTGCAACTACTCTCCATTTACACGGTTGATTGAAGCAGACGATTTTTACTTTATTTTTCCGAGTGTCGACTGGGTTATATCTCATATGTTTAACCATGCCATGTTTCACAAGTGCATTCTTGAACTCTTGTCGAGACGGAAAAATCTATCCAACAAAAAATTCATGCTCATCTGTTGTCTCTTCAACTGACCTTTGGAGCAATCGAGAATTTAGAATATATGGATTATCAGCTATTGGGAACTCCTCCTCTAAGTCACTGTACTGCTTTAGAGATATTTCATATTGTTCAATCTGCATATCATCAGCTAAGAATTCTTGTACATCTGTATTACATTGTAATTCCTCTCCAATTTGGTTACAATACCCCTTCCTCCTCCCTCCAAGTAGGCTCAAAGTAAACATCAAGTGTTATACAAGGATTCAAAACTTCATCTTCTTGAATATTAGCTTCTTCATTTAGATCAAATGTTAAATTACTGCTTCTATTTCTATTTGTGTTAGGCACATAACTATACTGCGAAGATGATGGAATATTTGTTCTGGATACTTCTCCTACATTAGCTCCATGTTCAATGCTAGAATTTGTATCAAGTGTATTCCATATCTCAGAGAGAATTTCTTTAGTTATATGATCGCCTCTGATAAATAAATTCCAAACTAATTTAGTAAATTTGTAACTACATAATCAAGTGTTGTCGTTAATTTGTAATTTTGTTCAATTGAAACCACTAGGAAGGGTTGAGCGAGGAAAAGATCTATATGATGTAAAATCCAACTTTTAACCAAAGATCACGTTGGGTCTGATATCGATGATATTAGGCCCATGTTGGGCCTGATATCGATGATATCAAGCCCATGTTGGGCCTGATATCGATAATATCAGGCCTAACGTGGGAGGACCACCACTGACTAAACCCTAAACCCTAAATAAAAAATGGTTAGCTAAACTTAATTATCAACCTCAGAAACTAACAAGACTTAAAACTATTACATCATATTACAGGTGTTGTTGAATATTTATTCCCCACACAATCAAAATAAACCATAACAACCATTTCTTCCACCACCCCTTGCTACAATACTGTAATTTTTATTTACCATCACTACTCTAATTTACAGTAATAAATTTATACATACATGTCTAAATCTTTAAATGTATTCTTCTACTAATTTCTCTCTTACAAGAAGTTTGTCCTTCTCGACTGACGTTCTTAACTGCAGTTGTCCTTTGGTCTCTTCTTGAAACTCTTACGCCAATATCCCGAAAACCTAACTGGTCTATTGCAATCCCGCCAACCAGCACGATTTTTACTTTATTTTTCCGAGTGTCGACTGGGTTATATCTCATATGTTTAACCATGCCATGTTTCACAAGTGCATTCTTGAACTCTTGTCGAGACGGAAAAATCTATCCAACAAAAAATTCATGCTCATCTGTTGTCTCTTCAACTGACCTTTGGAGCAATCGAGAATTTAGAATATATGGATTATCAGCTATTGGGAACTCCTCCTCTAAGTCACTGTACTGCTTTAGAGATATTTCATATTGTTCAATCTGCATATCATCAGCTAAGAATTCTTGTACATCTGTATTACATTGTAATTCCTCTCCAATTTGGTTACAATACCCCTTCCTCCTCCCTCCAAGTAGGCTCAAAGTAAACATCAAGTGTTATACAAGGATTCAAAACTTCATCTTCTTGAATATTAGCTTCTTCATTTAGATCAAATGTTAAATTACTGCTTCTATTTCTATTTGTGTTAGGCACATAACTATACTGCGAAGATGATGGAATATTTGTTCTGGATACTTCTCCTACATTAGCTCCATGTTCAATGCTAGAATTTGTATCAAGTGTATTCCATATCTCAGAGAGAATTTCTTTAGTTATATGATCGCCTCTGATAAATAAATTCCAAACTAATTTAGTAAATTTGTAACTACATAATCAAGTGTTGTCGTTAATTTGTAATTTTGTTCAATTGAAACCACTAGGAAGGGTTGAGCGAGGAAAAGATCTATATGATGTAAAATCCAACTTTTAACCAAAGATCACGTTGGGTCTGATATCGATGATATTAGGCCCATGTTGGGCCTGATATCGATGATATCAAGCCCATGTTGGGCCTGATATCGATAATATCAGGCCTAACGTGGGAGGACCACCACTGACTAAACCCTAAACCCTAAATAAAAAATGGTTAGCTAAACTTAATTATCAACCTCAGAAACTAACAAGACTTAAAACTATTACATCATATTACAGGTGTTGTTGAATATTTATTCCCCACACAATCAAAATAAACCATAACAACCATTTCTTCCACCACCCCTTGCTACAATACTGTAATTTTTATTTACCATCACTACTCTAATTTACAGTAATAAATTTATACATACATGTCTAAATCTTTAAATGTATTCTTCTACTAATTTCTCTCTTACAAGAAGTTTGTCCTTCTCGACTGACGTTCTTAACTGCAGTTGTCCTTTGGTCTCTTCTTGAAACTCTTACGCCAATATCCCGAAAACCTAACTGGTCTATTGCAATCCCGCCAACCAGCACGAGCAGTAATGACAAGCACAGAGTTCATATTTCTTTCGTGTTTATAACACCACGTAGAGGGATGGAGGGAGAGAGACGGTGAGATGACGTGTATCCGAACCACAAATTATTTTTCAATTCTATTTGTGCCTTGGATGCTTGGAAAATGATGATTGAAAAACGTAGTTGCCAGGTAATAAGAGGGGTAATATGAGAATTGAATTTATTAAACTACATCCTTTGATAAATACCAACCTACACGATACGTATTTTAATAAATACAATATCCAAACAACATCCCTTGATAAATTGCCATTATTTTAATGAGCGATTTATATATGGCCTTCGAATTTTTACGTATAATCATGTTTTCGTTCTTCAAGCTTGTAATTAAGGGAATGGACTAGGACTCCATTATTTTTCCTTGTGAATTTTAATTTTTTTTTTACCTCACCTCAGTCGTGGACCAGTAGTGATGTCCAAAAGGTCTCCCTACACATTTGATCAACAAGGGTGGAGGAGAGAGCGGACCCACTAAAAAAAATAGAAAATTAAAAACCTAGACAGTTACAAATGAGGATTTAAGAATTATGCCAACTTGTAACTCAATTAAATCCTTTTATATTTTATATGGATAATAAATTTATTCTTATTTAATATTATCTTTTGTTACTTTAATTAATTTATGATGTATAGTGCCATGCATATTTTTAATAATTATTTTCTTTCTTAATTTTAATTAGGTAAAAAAATAAAATATTATGTTAACAATTAAATTATTTTAAAAATTACTCAAAACTCAATTAATTAATTAAAATATTAAGTAAGAGAAGATGCATTATTTTAGTGATTCTGCGAATTTCTGTTTAGCTTGTTGAGCATCCACATCAGTTTTCCTATCCAAAATGTATAATTTAGGGTAAAAAAATTATTTTATTAAATTTAGATATCCACTTTTTAAAACATTATATATCAGCTTTCCTATTTCTTCTCTCTCATCTATAATATTTAGAAAATGAAATCCATTATTCCCTAAATTTAGAGAAGTACTATTCATAAATGCATAATTTAGGGAATGAATAGGGTAGCTGATGCAAAGATTTTTTAGTTACTCTATCCAAAATTTAAGGTAAAATCTTTGAATAAGGTATCTGATATAGATACTCTAAATGTATCTCTAATGCCAATTTAATTGGTCTTCTCATAGTAGGGTTGCACTATTTTCAATTACTTGAATAGGCACATAATGGTGATAAATTTTAAGTATTAATTAGTTGTGTTTACTTAGGTAACATAATTAATTATATGTTTAAAATATATATAACAATATAAGGGATGCATTTAAATTAAAGAGATTGTGAGGACTTCTTATATAACATTTGCCAAATGTTCATGAAGAAATTTGGTATTCAGTTTAATAAGAAATTATTTATATTTATTTAAATTATTTATATTTGTTTAATATATACAAGATCAATTAAATAAATAACCTTGAACAGTTCATTAAACTAAATAAACAAATATATATATATATATATATATATAGTGGCGATATGCTGCGCGACACACAGTGCGTGACTATGCGCGTCGCACAGTGCGCGACTGTGCATGCGCGTAGCATATCACACTTTTCTACGGACTAATATTTACGGACTGCTACGGACTAAATGTCATGTCATTGTTTTATTATTTTTTTATAAATTTTTTTTCTCTTTCTTCTTTGTTTTTTTTTTCTTCTATTTCGTTCGTTCTAGTTTCGCCGAGAAGCAGTTCAATGTGCCTCGTCCCATGCCCGCCACCCGCCCTGCCGCCTGCCATCTGCTCACCGCCGGAGGCCTCCGACCACCTGGACCCACCCACACTATAGCCCAGGGGAAAGGTGAACCCATCGGGGATTGCGGCATGGATTCCGGTCACATCTCGATTCCAGCCGCGATCCAATGCGGTCGCGGCCATGTTGGGAAGGCGACTGAATTCTGGCGCTTTCGTAGCCGAAGATAGGCGATTCCGGCCACAACTCCATTCCAGTGGCGATCAAGCTTGATTCCAGGCGATTCCGATAGTATTGGGCAGGCGACCGGATTCCGGCGCAGTCGCATCCGGATTCCGACCTCAATTCCAGCCGCGATCCAATGCGGTCGCGACCATGTTGGGAAGGCGACCGAATTCCGGCGCTTTCGTAGCCGCAGACAAGCGATTCCGGCCACAACTCCATTCCAGTGGTGATCAAGCTTGGTTCCAGGCGATTCCGGCAGTGTTGGGCAGGCGACGGGATTCCGGTGTAGTCGCATCCGGATTCCGGCCATGATCACGCCGGCGGTGGGAAGATGGCCGACGGCAGGGCGGGTGGCGGGCACACGACGAGGCACGGTGAACTGCTTCTCGGCGAAACGAGAACGAACGAAGAAGAAGAAAAAAAAAGAAAGAAGAAAGAGAAAAAATTTTATAAAAAAATAATAAAACAATGACATGACATTTAGTCTGTAGCAATCCGTAAATAATGGTATGTAGCATAACATCTCTGATATATATATATATATATATATATATATATATATATATATATATATATATATATATAGTGGTGATATGCTACGCGACACATAGTGCGCGACGCATAGGGCGCGCACAGTGCGCAACTGCGCGTAGCATATCACACTTTTCTAATTATTTTTTTTATAATTTGAATTAAAAAATTAAGATTTCTATATATAAATTCTTAATATATAAATATATCCCCTAAACACATTATAAAATTTCATAAATATTTAAATTTATTTTATTTTTAATTTTTCTTTTTACTAAACATTATAACCCAATTAGGATGCCTAAACCGAGGTAAAATCTTAAAAAAAAAATAAATTGAAAATTATAACCCAATTGGGATGCATGAACCCTAAAATAAAATCTTAAAAAATATTTTAACTAATTTTTTTAATTCAAAATTTAAAAAAAATAATAATAATAAATAATAGCATACCATATAGATTATTTCGATTTTGAATTTTAAAAAAATCAATATTTCCTTATATATAAATCTTTAATCCATGAATATATCCCCTAAACACATTACAATAGTCCATAAATACTTAAATTGGTAAAATCTTTAAAATAAAAATAGCTTACAAATTATAACTCAATTGGGAAGCATGAATCCTAGAAATAAAATTTTTAAAAAATATTTTAATTATTTTTTTAATTCAAAATTAAACAAAAATACAAAAGAAAAAAGAAGTGCTGATATCCTGCGCGACGCGCACAGTCGCGCACTGTGCGCGTCGCGTAGGATATCAATATTATATATATATATATATATATATATATATATATATATATACACACACACACACACGCACGTTCAGCTCGTTAATATTCGTGTTCATTAATAAAACTCTTATCAATATGTTAAACAAACAAAATAAAATAAACAAATAAGTTTAAATTATCAAATTCAATAACCAATCAAACTAAATAAAAAATTTTAAATAATTAAACAAGTTTGAATTGAGAGTTCGATAACATCTAAACGAACCAAGTTCGAACTAAACTCAAGCCAAGTTCGAATTGAGAAATTGATAACATCTAAACGAACCAAGCTCAAGTCAACTACGAACCAAGCTCAAGCCAAGCTTTAAACAAACTCGAGCTCATAAAAAATAAATCATGTCAAACTTAAACAATCATTTCAAAAGTTTGGTTCATTTTAAACTCGGTTCGGCTCAGCTCGGTTTGGTTATCCTATCAAACAAGCTTGAACACCCCAAAGCTCGGCTTGATTCGTTTATAACCCTAGCTATAAATCACATTTACTATTTTCGGGGGCAATGGTGAAACGATAGAACGTCTTCTCAAGTTCTCATACATCTAAGGATCAAGCCCTAATTTTGGTGAATTAATGGATGAATTTCCCTTAATTGATGATTGACTTAAAAATATTGGACTGATGGGACTCCCACTATAAATGTTTTTCGATTTATCCTGATGATCGGTGGAAAATTTTTATGGAACTGACTTATCATCCCTAGTATTAGTCGATGTAAGCTCGACATGAGGTGAATTAAAAAATCACATTTACTTCTCCTATATAGGAGTATATTTATGATTTTAGAGTTTTAGGTTTAGCTATGTTATAGTTTTGGGTCTACTCAAGCATAACACACATAATTTACTTATTACATGAAAACTATATATATAGTTATAGTTTTGGCATCGCGGGACCAGATTATATGGTCCCCCGATGCCAATGACAGAGTCCATTTTTAAAAAAATGGTTAAGTAATCATTTTTATGTATATGCTGGAGTACATTTGAGATAAATTTCTATAAATACATTGTAGTTAGGAATTGAACGGTAGATATTTAATGTTATGTTTATTCTAAAACATAGATGAGAAAGGGAGAGGAATTTATAGTAGAAAATTATCCTCAGAGGAAGAGAATAGAAAGGGTGAAGAAATTTCTTCTTTTACATGCTTGTTTATTTTGATAGAGGAAGATGAATACATGCAACATAATTTTATAAATAAAAAGGGGTACATGCGTCATTTTTTTAGGTATATGGTGTAATTTTGTGAGTTAAAAAGGGTACATGATCATTTTTTTTATATATGGTGTAATTTTGTAAATGAAAAGAGGTACATGCGTAATATTTTTTCATCCGCTGCTTTCGTCCGATTTTAATATGATCGATTTTGGCTCCAAAAATATCCGTTGATGGATTGCGTTTCTTTTCTATCTAAAAATTTTAATGAAGTAAACGACATAAATTTTTTTATTGTGGAAAATTTTTCTTAGTTTTGATTTCTGCTCTCCCAAGTAAATTGACCATAAAGAAGCTCCAAAATACTGAGAATGTTCTTAAGACTAGGAGTGGGGATGCACTTGTTGTTACTTTTATTGGCCCATCCTCTTCCAAGTTGAAAGGTATACGGGAAGCAATAAGAGGAAGAAGTCGAATGAGAAGGGGCCACATCAAAGGCAAAGGAAGACAAGACACAGGGCGAGCCCAATGGGATATGGTGGCAAAAGACGAATACACTTACCCTTAGCGCTCCCGCCAACCCACCTCAGGGCCAACAAGGAGGAGGTAAATCATGGGCGGCTACTAGCCTTTGAAATAGTGACTAGCAGATAAGGGAGACATTTACCTCGGCTTTGCCGAGGTTCAAATCTTAGACCTCATGGTGACAACACCTTATGTGTCAGCCACTAAACCGTCCCGAGAGGACATAGTCCAAGGAGACATGCTTTTATTGCAAATACTAGGGTCACGGGAAGAGAAAGTATTCAAAATACCTAGTTTTGAAAAAATCAAGGTAATAGGGAGTTATCTTTCATTGAGTCTTAGGACATCAATAGTGGGAGGGGAGAGAGATCCCTTCCATAATGGGAGGGAGCTCTTTTAATTTAACAAATTAAGGAACGACTCTGTAAGTACGGAGCCACTCCTTATTTATTTTTTTTATTATTAAAATATTCTTTTCTAATTTTTGTTTAAAGGAGTTATTGAGAGATTTTGTTATAGTCGAACTCATAGAGGAGTTGTTAAGAGATTTTTTTATAGTAGAAAAATATGTAGAATTTTTTAGTTTTGACATGATGCTGATGTAATATCAAAAGGGCTCATTAAGAGATTCTACGACTATACATGCTCGTAGCGGTCGATGTAGTACTACTGATACTTGTATAGTAACCCCAACAAACTCCCCTCAAACAAAAGACCACAGGATTTCTCTCCAGCATCAGGTCACTCTTGACCTACTCAAGGCCTTCCCTCGAGTATCGGATCACTCTTGACCTACTCAGGGCCTCCTCTCGAGCATTGGGGTCACTCTTGACCTGCTCAAGGCCTCCCCTACTTCATTTAAGGTTTCACCCATATTGTTCGATCTTGGATTATGGCTCTGGCTCATGCTTCTTCCAGCGGTTAGTTCGGTAAAGAGTGACCTCGCTTTGATACCAATTGAAGGATCGAAAAGAATTTAGATATTTTCACAATGGTATGATATTGTTCACTTTGGACCTAAGCCCTCATGATTTTTCTCTTGGACTTTACTCAAAAGGTCTCTTACCAATAGAGATATCCTTTTCTTATAAACTCATGATCTTTCCCATGTATTTTTAATATGAGACTATGTTTGCAACCTTGCAACTCCAACACTTTGGGGTGTTCAAGCTTATTTGATAAGGAAACCGAGCAAAGCCGAACCGAGCTTAAAATGAATCAAACTTTTAAAATGATTGTTCAAGCTTGGTTTGGTTTATTTTTTATGAGTTTGAGTTTGTTTGAAGTTTGGCTTAAACTTGGTTCATTCAGATATTATCGAGCTCTCAATTCAAGCTTGACTTGAGCTTCGTTTGAGCTTGGCTTGAGCTTGGTTTAAGCTTGATTTGTTTAGATGTTATCGAGCTCTAAATTCAAGCTTATTTGATTGTTTGAAACTTGGTTCATTTAGATATTATCGAGCTCTCAATTCAAGCTTGGCTTGAGCTTCGTTTGAGCTTGGCTTGAGCTTGGTTTAAGCTTGATTTGTTTAGATGTTATCGAGCTCTAAATTCAAGCTTATTTGATTGTTTGAAACTTTTAGTTGTTTGATTGGTTATTGAGCTTAATAATTTAAATTTATTTATTTTATTGTTTATTTAGCATATTGAAAAGAGTTTTATTAATGAATATGGTTCGAGAACATTGTTCATGAGCGTTGCTCATGAACATTATTCACGAACGTTGTTCGCTAATGTTAACAAGTTGAAGACATATATGTTCAAGCTTGTTTGTTTAATTAATCTTGTGTATTGAATGAACATAAACAAGCCCTTACCAAGCTGAATACCAAGCTTATTCACAAACGCTTAGTTCATTTACAACCCTAGCTGAGACCTCCGGATTGAATAAAAAACTACAGGTTAGTGCGCTAAGCTCCTTACACACACTTAAACGAGCTAACAGAACGTTAGAGCCAATAACTAGGGAAGGGGTCCCTGGCGAAGGTCCTCCGACACTCAAGTCAGTGTCTTGCTCGAGCGGAAAGTATAACAGTAGATGAGTAGTAGAGCATGTGTGAGCATAATGAAGAGTATTTTTTGCAGGTCCCGGTGCGACCGACAAGAAGGGGATGAATTGCTTATAAAAATAGAAATAACCCCTTTCTCAATCTTTCAACTTAGTTCGATAGCACAATTAAAATAAAATAGAAATAAACTGAATAACCACAGAAAGTAAGATGGTTGTTTACTTGATTACAACTTAGGTGGTTGTTAATCTAAGGTGTTGAAGAAAGCTCGACTAGAAAATACTCCTTTGCTTACAAAAGACTAGGAAAATGAATACAAGATTTGTAGTTCAGTTGTTCTTTAATTCCTAGCTCTAGGTTCCTTTTTATACCTCCTGGAAAATCTTATCCGTGGTTTGAAGGCGCCTCTAAAATAGTCCAAGGCGACTTCAACGTGGCAAGTTTTATCGCCAAAGATAAAACTTTATCTTCGGCTAACGATTATTTAAAGGCGCCTTCAACATGCTTGAAGGGGCCTTCCATGACCTTGAAGACGCCTTCCTCCAGTAACTGCTGGTAGACTCCAGCAGCTTTGTGTGGGTGATTTCGGCCATCCGAGATTTAGCCCACCCGAATCTATTTTTCGGCCTTCTCCTCGAGCAGACTTTCACTCTGGCTTCTTGTCCCTCATAAGTGGCACGCATGTCCTTCTCGTCCGCTAGTATATTCTTCCATAGTTTCTCGTCCATCTGATGCACCGAGTCCGTCGACTCCTTTCACGTGCCATCCTTCTCATCTGTTATGTTTTCCGCATGACTTCCTGTGCTCCTAAGTTCCTACACACTTTGACACAAGGCATCAAGCACAAATATGATCTAACTTAACTTGGTTGACCACATCAAAACTACCATGGGGTACTTATATTTTTTTGCATAAGATGACAAGAAATATATATCATCGGAGAGAAATATCAGGTGTCAGAAGTTATCCCATAAAGGAATATATATAGCCTGGAAGGCATATAATCACCATCTGAGGAATCTTCTATTATCCGTGTGCACCCTTTTTATAACTGATGTCATTAATGGGGCGGTTGGAGAATATGTTGTAATAAAATGTTGGATAATGGAAAGTGTAGAGTAACATTTAAGGAAGATTTTATTTAATGCTCATGTTATCATAGAAGAATATTCTCTGACAAACTGTTGTGATTCTCTAACAATGTTGTCTCCTGAATATATCTCTATCGGATGTTTAGCTCGACTGTTCATATATTAGTAGAGGGTGATAAATGGAACCGGTCAGAGATATGATAATATAGTAAGGGAGGACCAAGTCTGCTAGGTCCGGGCAGTTCCATGAGCGACCGACCATTTACAAGGATAATCATTCATGAAGGGCGGGATGTAAACCCTTGAAAGGCTTGGCCAGAACTATTAGTCGATTGTCCTTGTGCTTGGGGGCTTATCCCCGTGGTGGCAGCTCAAAGTCCGAAAACTCGGTCAGATATCTTTTGAGATTTGCGCTACATGCTTTTTGGAGGCTAAAATATGAAACTAACCTTAGTCAATTTTATGCCCGATTGCCCATTTGTAGGAGGACGGGGGAATAAATAGCAAAAGCTCATATACTTGTCCTGCCATATATTGTTTGTTAAGTTGTGCTCTAAGTGGAAAGTTGGACTACTACAACTTTGACAAATATATTCCCAGGTAGTCTTGTGGTAGACTGGTATACTACCGGATGGACTTACTAAACTTGAGTGTCCCAAGGGTCAACCATCTATATGCCAAGTGTTCTGTTATTAGCATGACACGCTAAGTTCCTTAGGCTCGACCGATCTTAAGGGTTAGTCGACCATAAGAATCAGTCGACCTTGTCTTGGGGACTTTTTCTATGAGCAAGGAATCAAGCCCCTTGAAAGGCAGACCACTTGATTACCACCTCCCTAGGATTTTGACTACCACCTTTCCTTGACTTAGACCATCACCTCAACTTGACTCTATCTTTAGACCCGACCCTGGGCCGGGTCTGGTCGGGACCTGGCCCGGGCCTGTAACCGGGTCAACGGGCCGATTGCCCGTTGACCCGGTTCGCCGGGTTGAATCGGAACCAGCCCGGTAAGTTGTCGGGCCGGTTCTAGTTCCGTTGGTGCAAAACCGGCTGACCGTCGGTTAACCGTCGGTTCGTCCCGCCGGTTCAACATTTGAATTTTTTTTAACGGCTTGATATGCTGGTTAACCAGTAGTTCATAGCCGTTGGAACCGCCGATTAACTGGCAGTTCATTACCGTTGGGAGAGGATGGGGGGGGGGGGTTTGGGTATTTTTTTTCAACGGTTAGGATCATTTGATCGTTTTTTTATCAATGATTATGATTTAGTGTTTGTTACTATCAAAACTCTATAAATAGAAAGCTTATTTCATCATTTTCACACATATCTTCTCTACTCTTAATCTCAATTTCGTATTCTCTACATGCTTTTGTTTCCAATTTTCAATTACAATGGAAGGAGGCCACGGAGGTGCGTCATCTCGAGCTTGGAAGGGAAAGGAAATAATGAATCCGCGGGAGGAGGACTCCAACATTCAATCCATCGATGATGAGATCGAACATCTTCCGAATCCAACACCCGAAACACAAGGAAGTACCGATGCAATTACTTCTAAGGTTCGGGAACTTCCTCCTCTAAAGTCTTCTATTTTCACTAAACATTTTAAGAAGATCACTCTTCCGTCGGGAGAAATACGTGCAAAATGTAAGCACTGCAATGCTTCCTACAAATTCCATGCCGGCGGCGGCTATGGGTCGTTGAAACGACATGTAGAAACGAAGCACTCGATGGAATTTGGACTCGATCGTTCTCAAACACAATTATCAAGATTTTCTTCAATTAGCGGTAGTACCGATTCCGATTTATTTTTATATTCGGATAATAAATTAAGAGAATCATTAACTAAATTTGTTTCCATAGAACATCTTTCTTTTAGTTTTGGATCTAAATGCACATTTGAAGATTTTTGTAAAAAATCTCTTAATCCATGTGTTAAACGTGTTCCTAGAACTACACTTACTCGTACAATTAAAAAATTAGTAAAGTAAGAAAAAAAAATTTAATTGATGAATTTAGTAAATTAGATAATAAATTTTCTTTATGTTCCGATATTTGGAGTGATCATTGGTAAACACATTTGTATATGAGTGTGACTTGCCATTAGATCGATAACTCTTGGAACCTCTAAAAAAGATTGTTAGCTTATAGAGTTTTTGATGAATCGTATAATGCTCATAACATCGCACAATTATTATGTTTAATTTTAGAAGAATATGGCTTAACTCATAAAATATTTTCAATATCATTAGATAATGCTAGTTCCAATACCGCTTATATAGATGATCTAAAATTTGTTTGTCAACCTATTATTGGCGGTTTGTTTTTTCATATTCGTTGTGTATGTCATGTTTTAAATTTATGTGTTCAAGATGGTTTAAAAATTTTAGAAAGCTATATTAAACCAATTAGAATTGTAAATTCTTATTTATGGTGTCATCCATCTATAATGAAATATTGGGGTAGGTTTTGTAAAACTAATGGAATGAGACCTAAAAAATTTCCACGTGATGTACCAACCCGTTGGAATTTAACATACCAATTATTACAAGATTCATTTGAATATAAAGAATTATTATGTTCATTTTTGCACAAAATACTAATACTAATATATGTTTATTTTCACAACAATGGAATATTTGTAGTAGTATTTGTGAAATTTTAAAAGTATTTAATGATGCAACTGAATAATTTTCTGGTGTTTATTATCCCACTGCTCAATTAGTTTTAGAAATTTTTTCTAATATAGTATTAATTTTAAATGAACATATTAATAATGAATCTTTATTTCCTTGCATTTTAGTTATGAAAACTAAATGAGAAAAATATTTTTATTTTATTCCTGAAATTTATTTAATTGCATTTGTTTTAGAAGTTTTACAAGAAATGTTAACTTTATATTATGACACTTTAATTCCAATTAAAGATTCTTCTTCTCCTTATCCAGTTAATATTATATATAATGTTAGAATTTATTTATATGATATTTATAATCAATATTATGCAAAATATGGAACACAAATTAATATTTCTGAAGTACAACAAACTACTAGTAGTAATTTAAAACTTACAAAAATACAACTTTTATTAAAAGAATGAACAAAATGTCCACGAGGATCCTCAAGTTCCACATAGGAACTTGAGAATTATTTTACGACTTCTTTTGATTTTAATAAAGTAGATAGCGAAAATTTTGATATCTTAAAGTGGTGGTCACAGAAGGCTCAAAGCTTTCCCGTCCTCTCTGTGATCGCCAAAGAAATTTTAGCTTGTTCAGTGTCAACTGTTGCTGTGGAGTAGACGTTCAGTGCCGGCGGCAACATATTAGATGAACAACGATCAACTTTATCTCCCGACTCATTGGAAGCCCAAGCATTACTAGACGATTGGACCAGAGAGGAGAAAAGAATCCAAGGAATGCAACTTTCAGATGACGAAGTTGAAGATTTTGATACTGAAGGAATGAATACGACAGGAATGGGAAATGGAAGTGAGTGAAAATGTAAAATAATAAAAATATAAAAGAACTACGTGGGCTTTGATTCCCTTAAAGGGATATGTAGGCAACTTAAATAAGTACAAACCTTTTTTTCTAATAAATTTTAATTTGTAATTTGTAATTTGTAATGTTTAATTTTTAATTTTTAATTTTTTTAACATAATAATCTTGAATCGTGACGAACCGTGAACCGAACCGTGAACCGACGGTTTCGAACCGTGAACCGTAACCATCTTGGGTGGTTAAGGTTAAGAGTCGACCTGCCTGGAACCGTCGAACCGTCGGTTCCGAACCGTGATCAGGTCTATCTATCTTCCATGTCAACCGAGGGTCCACATTTAACACCCCATATCATATGAAATTTGTGACTGGGGCATATCAACCTTAATAAAACTCAAAGACCGATAAGGGATGATCCTTTAAGTAAGTTAAAGGTAGAGTCTCTACTTGTATGTGAATCATATTTGGAAGGAAAAATGACTAAGAGGTCCTTTAAATCCAATGATTTAAGTAAAGCATGCTTTGAGGCAAGGGCGGAGCTGGGGGAGGGGGGGGGGGGGGCGATGGCGGCGACTGCCCCCCTCAAATTTTAAGTATAAGAAGTGTATGAGGTATAGGAATAGGGGATGAAAAAGAGGCGAATGGGAAGCAATGACATGGTTGCCTCCCCTCAACATAAACACATACATTTCTCCCCCTCGATATGAAATTTCTGGCTCTATCCCTGCTTTGAGGAGAGGTCCACTAGCCCTAAAGGCGTGAGAAATGACTTAGGTATGAAAGGGGGAGAATGAAATATTTCAAGTGTTGGTGAACAAAGAAGAAGATATGTAATCTTGAAGTTGTTGGTCCCTTTGGAGACCGGCAAGAGTGGAGGGGTGAATTACCCTACAAAATAAAACAACATTTTCTCGAATTTTCAACTAAATAAAAGCACTTGTAATTAAAATAAAGAGGCTAATAAAAAGTAAACAGACACAAAGAAGTTACTTGGTTTGCAATCAAGAGATTGCTAATCCAAGGAAAATATGGCACACTATCTGATGTCTCCTTCGGGCGGAGTAGCCTCTTACAGCGTTAACAGCACAGACAGAATAGTAAAGCACAGAGAAATGAATTATAAGTGAATTAAGTAAACTGTGCAGATCAGTGCTATATATTTATAGCACTGTTCGGGACGCCCCGAAGGATTGCGGGCGCCCTGGGGGGATAAAATTTTATCCCCCAACGTATAGATCGTGATTTGACCGCGATCTGGAAAATATCCAAGTCTGTGCGGCCGGACCAAGAAAGTCAACAGGGTTGACTTTTCTCGGTATGGGACCTTTGCTCCGGTTTAGCTCGTCTCGGTCCGGGTTTCTCGCTCCAGCTCCACTAGCTTGGGTGATCTCGGCCATCCGGAATAGGGCTCACCCGAACTCAAGTTCCGGCCTTCTCCTCGAGCAGCCTTCCTCTCCGGCTTCTTGTCCCACAGAGTCGTCGCGTGGTTCCTTCTCGTCCGCCAGCGTACTTATCCACAGCTCTCCGTCCCTCGGACGCACCGAGCCCGTCAACTCTCTCTCCCGTGTCGTCCTTCTCGCTAGCTGCGTCTCTTGCTCCCTGAGCAATCTTCCGCTCCGGCTTCTCATCCCTCGGAACCAGCACACGCTTCCTTCTCGTCCGTCGGGGTACTCTTCCGCGGCACCTCGTCCCTCGGACGCACCGAGCCCATCGACTCTCTCCCCGTGCCGTCCTTCTCGCTAGCCGCATCTTCCACTCGACTTCCTATGCTCCTAAGCTCCTGCACACTTAGACATAGGGTTAAAATATCACAGAACCTATCTTAACTTATTTGATCACATCAAAACAACCTTGAGGTTCCAACAGAAGTATTGTATGCTCAATGTTGAACATTAGAGAAAATGAAAAGTAAGGAACCTCTATTGAAATGTTGGCATATGAAATTTGAGGAGACTTTTTTGGTATGCCAAAGGAAGATAATGAAGGATTTAAGTTAGAAAATCTTTATTTATACTTTAACATAACAAGTAGGGCATTGGACTAATGAATTAGCATAACTTAAACATATTATTGTCAAATATTAAAAAAGAAGAGATTATTCCAAGTTCGAGTTGGATTTCGATGTTTGATCAATATGTTTGTCGATGAAAGTGATACGTTAAATAGAAGAAGAGTTTGTTAGAGAAGGAGATTGTCGATTCAATTGACCTTGGATTAGGTTGACCAAGGTGGATGGTTGAGTGTAAAGTTAAGTAGGTCAAGGTTACTAAATATTTGATAGTTGAGAAGTCTAAGTGAATCATGATTGATCAAAAACTTGGCAGTTGAAATTCTTGTTGGCACAATCAACCTCTAGAGTTTTGATTTTTGATAAACAACATGAGTTGACCAAGTTAGTAAAAGTGGCATAGCAAGTCAATGTTGACTAATTGCTTGAAGTAAGTGAAAAGTCCAAGTAGGGTCAAATACTTGGTAATTTGGAAAGAAGTCCTAATAGATCAAGGCTGTCTTAGGCAAGAGAGAAGTCCTGATTGGTCAAGCTTGACCTAGGTAAGTGAGAAGTCCAATTAGGTTAAGGTTGACTTGATGACTAGCAAAGAAAAAGTTCAAACAGATCAATGTTGATCAGATGTTTGGCAAGGATAAAGTTTAGACAAGTCAAGGTTGACCAGATGTCTGGCAAAGATAAAGTCCAAGTAGGTCAAGTTTAACTGAATGTCTAGCAAGGAAAAAGTCAAAACAGATCAAGGGGTGATGGATGCTTAGCAAAGAAAAATCCCAAGGAGAGTAAATTCTAGGTACTAAGAAGTCTTGGAGAAGTAAACTCTAAGCAAATGTGATCGAAACAAGGTTTTTAATCAACCGTACGTGGTCGACTGAACTAACGTATTTGAATGATCGAAAATGTATTATTTTGCATTATTACTTCTATTATATTGTGTTAATTTGGTATTGCAGGAAAGTCTTAGTGGATCATGTCGATCGAATACTAAGCAGAGGATGTCCAAATAGGTCAGCTAGACTAGTTGTTTGGCTGATAAGTAACATAAGAATCTATAGAAGAGAAGTCCTAAAAAAAGGTGTGAGGACATGTTCTCACTTTGAGAATAATTTTAAGTGTTGATCGAACTAAAGAAATCAATGGAGGTTTTTAAGTCACGAGTAAACCGTTTTAACTATCAGAATAATTCATACATACATATCTGTTTCCAACACTATTTTGTAATATTATTTTCGTTGTGCTAAGTTTATTTTGTAGAAAAACAAAGTCTCTTATGACTGAAGGGTTCCATCGATCGAACAAGGTGGTTTATTAGATCGATCCAAAGAGGATAAGCACAACTCAAAGTCGATCTAAGCTCAGAAGGAAATAAAGGTTCAGTCAACTGATCAGGAGAATCAGTCGACTAAATACATATTAAATTTGAGATTAGACGATGAGATCGGATCAAACAACAAATGAATCTTTTGAGGTTTAGTCGACGGATCAGGAGGACCAATCAATCGTTCAAGCAGATTACATGGGATTTATCTGATCAGATCAGAGCAAGCAAGAAAAGATCAGGTTTAATCGACCGATCTAAAGGTTCAGTTGACAAAAAATCTCGAAATCAAGCATGAACATAGTAGGATCTGATTGAGTTTAGTTGACCGAACAAGTGTTCAGTTGATCGAAAAAGTGTACAAAAGAGCCTCGAGATATGAGACTCAGAACAACAATTCTCTATGTTTCATATCTCTCATTTGTTGCTCCATTCGTGCAAGTATTATTGTTGACACATCAAGAGGCTCTTCGACAACTTACGACGAAACTCTACTTTTACATTGTCAGTATGTTTTAATACTTGCATCTAAATTAAAGAGATAGTAGCTTGTTACTATTCTCTTCATCTTTTGTATTAGTTTTTCTCCTTGTCCAAAAGCTTTTCGGAAAGGAGAGCATTAGTGAATTGTCTATCTGAAAATGATCCAAGGGATGGTAGGTCTTGGAGTAGTAATCGTTGGATTGTGAACCAAGTAACTGTCTGAGTTCATTCATTTTAATATTTTCGTTGTGTCTCTGTTTTGTTTTCATAAAAATAAAAAATAAAAAATTTAAAAGTGTGATATTCACACCCCCTCCCCCAGTACTTGATCCTATCCTACAAGTTCAATAAGGAGTTGGCAAGAGTGAAGTCTAAGTGGGTCTGTAGGATATGACACTTGGTATGAGACGTAAAATCTGAGTGGATCAAGATTGACTAGATACTTAGTAATAATGGAAGTCCTAACAAGTCAAGGATAACTATATATTAGGTATAAGAAGTGAAGTCTTGATAGGTTATGGATGACTGAACATTAGATATGAGAAAAGAAGTTCAAACATGTCAAGGAGGATCAAATATTTGGTAGTGGTGAAATCTTGACAGATTAAGGTTGACCGGATGCTAGGCAATGTTGAAGTTCCAGTAGGTTAAGGTTGATCATATGCTAGACAACAATGAAGTCCCAGCGGATCAAGGTTAATTGAATGTTAGACAATGATAAAATTCCAACATATCAATGTGGATCGGATGTTAGGCGATGAAAAGTCTTGATAAGTTAAGCTTGATTAGATGATGTGCAAAGGAAATCTTAGTAGATTGAGGTAAATTATATACTAGGCAAGATGATAATTTAGCTTTGTAAAAGTTGAAATCAAATGTAACTGCTATGGAGTAGCAATCAACTGGTGACCCTTAAACCTGGAATTCAAAGTTTGAGGAGATTTGTGATTGATTAATTGGCTGATAGAGTTTATTAATCAAGTTAAGGACTTGACTCATGACATTATTGCAACAAACACAATATCTAGAAATTGATTCATTAACTCAAGTATTGTATCAGTCGAGTGAGGGACTCAATTGATGACACTGTTACATTGAACAAAAGGTTTCTGAGTCAAGTTGGGTGCAGCAGCAGTCAATTGATAAATAATAACAATCAATAAATAATATGCACTATGATAACTTATTTTGGATGTGCTCATTGAGTTTTATATAATTTATAGTTGATTATTGTAATCCTATTTTTATAGGAGATGCTTCAATTAATTCATTTGGAGTCTTCACTCTTATCATTATACTCTTATATACATCCTTAATTATTTTTTAGGAGATGCTAACAACCTTTTTTAAAATTCTTCACATAATTTATTTTAGAATTGTTATAAGTTTTTTTTTGGCAATAAATATCATGGGTAAGTTTTGCTTCTTTTTTCGATATTTTCCAGTTAATTATTTCTAAAGCTTATATTGTTCAAGCATAAATATAAATTAATTTTCAATCATCTTGGTCTTCTTTTTTAATCTTTTTCTATCACACTTTCTCAAAACTTTAAGGGTGTGTTTGGTTCAAGTCATCGTGTATAACCTTTGGTTCAACCTAGGTAATGCAACAAAAACTTGTTTGTTTGAAGGTTTTAATGAATACCCTTGTTTAATATTTTACCGTATTACCCTCAGTTACAAAACCAACTATACATAATAATAATAATAATAATATTATTATTATTATTATTACTATTATTTATTTATTTATTTTTTAATGTTTTTTTACTTTTCTTTTTCCCATATATTTTTTTACTTTTTTAATGTGTGTTTTTTATTTTTTAATGTTTTTATATTTTTTATATTATTTATATTTATATATTTTTTTTACATTTTTTAAAATTTAATTTTTATTTATTTATTTTATTTATATTTCTTTTTTAAAAAAATTATTTTTTTATTTTTAAAATTTTTAAAAAATTTTATTTTTTATTTTTTTAAAATTATTTAATTTAAAAAAAATAAAAATTTTAATTTTAATTTTTTTTAAATATTTTTTTGACATTTTTTAATATTTTTTTTACATTTTTTCTCTTTTTTTCATGTTTTTTCTTATCGGAGGGTATTTTTGGTAAAAAAAATTCATTAACCCCGGAATCAAGAAAAACCTTAGTTTTTTGAGGTTTTCTGATTCCGGGCTGCATGACCCTTTTGCTGACGTGTCGGGCATGGAACATTACTCGAGAATCATCAAATACCTAAACCAAACAAGGTTTTTGTTGATAACCTTGGATGGATAACCAAGGTTATCAAAAATAACCTCGAACCAAACGCACCCTAAGGTATAACAATAAAATTATTTTGTAAATATAAAATTACTTTTCTCTTAATCATCATACATATATATATATATATATACTACTACATACATTCCTTTATCAGTGAGCAATCCTATATTCTATATTTCAAATCTATATAATCAATATTCTTATAATATCTCTTCTTATCTAATTTAGGTTAGAAAACTTTAACGTATTTAACACTGTAATTAAATTTTCATAAAGACGTAGTGGTTCGTCTCAATGTGTTGCAGTCGAACTATTTTAGGGTACAACCTTTTTCTTAATCCGAGTTTGAGATCGAAGATGGTGAAGTTTATTCGTCATAGGTAAAATTTACTACAATTAACTAAGTAATAATAATAATAATAATATCTATCTGGTGATCCACTCCTCATGTTTGAGTTTTTTCTTTGAATACTTTTTGGGATGTTAAATTGGTGTTTAAATCTCCCCCAATATCAGAATCTAATCTTGGAGTTTATCCCTAGCATATCATTGACTTGAATGAGTAAAGAAGATAGGATATGGATATGGATACGGGACCGGAGAGATCAGTAGGAGTTTGTCGGCAGCAGAGCAGATGATCTAGGATCGGGCGAGAGACAGATGCTCTGCCTACCTACGCAACTCTTCCTTTCTTCTCTTTCTTGAGGTTTTGAATAAGAAGATGCTTCTAGCCTTTCTCCTTAATGTCAAAGGACTCAAAACGACCAACAGTGAGAACATGAAGTTGGGCTTCGAGAACAGAGGTCAGACACTGTCACACTGAAACAAAACACACTCAAGGTCTGCACGCAAGCATTCAATGATGTGAAAAATACGGTCCAAGGAAACAGCTGTTCCACCAAGCAAACATCTTGATCATAGAAGAACAGAGGTAAACATTGGGGCATAACTAGAGCCCAGAGAGACAGGTAGCAGATAGATCCGCTAGAATGCAAGGGGGTTAAATGCAGAAGAAATTCCGCAGGTGTTTGTGCGAGAAAGCATGCAATTTAATTTGAGGAAATTATTATATTGGTTTCAGCAGAGAAACGCGCGATTCACCTGAGCGATTTTGGCTTCTACTCCGAGCGGCTTGCAAACCGCTCGACCTTGGCGTCGCTGAGATTAATCCCCACCATGGCCTCCCCGAGGCCAGAGCTCACTTCGGCGAGGATCTCCGGGTCGCTGTAATGGGTGACCGCCTGCACGATGGCCCTCGCCCTTTGCGCGGGATCGCCGCTCTTGAAGATGCCAGAGCCGACGAAGACGCCATCACAGCCGAGCTGCATCATGAGGGCGGCGTCGGCCGGGGTGGCCACTCCGCCGGCGGCGAAGTGGACGACGGGGAGCCTTCCGAGCTGCTTGGTCTGCATGACGAGGTCATAAGGGGCAGCGATGCGCTTGGCGAAGGTGAAGACCTCATCGTCGTCCATGTTGCGCAGCGCGCGAATTTCGCCCATCACGGAACGGACGTGGCGAACGGCCTCGATGATGTTCCCGGTGCCGGCCTCTCCCTTGGTGCGGATCATGGCCGCGCCCTCGCGGATGCGGCGGAGGGCCTCGCCGAGGTCGCGGCAGCCGCACACGAAGGGCACGCAGAAGTTGTGCTTGTTGATGTGGTTCTGGTCGTCGGCGGGGGTCAGCACCTCGCTCTCGTCCACGTAGTCGACGCCGATGGCTTCCAAAATCTGCGCCTCGACGAAGTGCCCGATGCGGGCCTTGGCCATGACGGGGATGGTGACGGCGCGCTTGATCTCCTTGATGAGGCCTGGGTCGGACATACGGGCGACGCCGCCCTGGGAGCGGATGTCGGCCGGCACGCGCTCCAGCGCCATGACGGCGCAGGCACCTGCCTCCTCGGCGACGCGGGCCTGCTCGGGGGTGACGACGTCCATGATCACCCCGCCGCGCAGCATCTGGGCGAGCCCCACCTTGACGGAGAAGGTGGAGGACTTCTTCGGCTCCAGGGCGGCGCCGTTGCCGTAGACCATGACCACGCCGCCATCCGACATGTTCGACGAAATGCTCTTCCCTTTAGCTTTAGGAAGAGGAACGATCCCAAAAGAGAGAGGAGTAGGGAAATTGGGGAGGGCGAAGGGGTATTTATTTATTTATTCAATTTGTATGCGGCTCAGTGCAGACTGCAGAGGACGATGTGCGTTCGGCCCTAATTTGACCACTTGGTCTCTTCTTCTCCAATTTTTCTTTCTCAATTTAAACCTTTTATTCTAATTTTGAAAGGACAATAAAATTAAAGATATCTATTTAATTTTGTCAAAATAAAAATAAAACTAGAACGCCATGAGAGGAGAGATAAGTTGCGCACTGTGGGCGTGCTGTGAATCAGATTCAATGTTCTATTTAACTTTTAACTACACATATCGTTTATTCCCTGCCTTATATTTTGGGTTGGAAGGCAACAAATTCTGTGAATTTTACACCACATTTTTCCGGACTCCTGTTCAGCTTCTGACCGCATACGTACTTTTATTACACGCTTCATGGATGAGGATGGGCATGCAAATACAACTTGACAAAATAATATATACACTCTTATCCCACGTTCCAGAGTGTTCCTCCCGTATTCGAGTATCCCGACTCAAAATTTCAAGTAGGGATTTATTCGGAGTTTGATTCGATAAAAGACTCATTCGAATTCATTTATTTATCTTATCGAACCGAGCTCGATTTCAAACTCGACAGTTTTATTGAGCCGACTCGAGCTCGAATTCGATTTCGAGCTCGACAGTTTTATTGAGCCGAACTCAAGCTTAAGGATATTCAGCTCATGAGCTCGCGAACATGTTCGTTTATAGGCTCGCAAACAAAAAAAAACAAGTCTTAAATAAGCCTTAAACTGAGCCAAAAAAATAAATTCTAAAACGAGCTCTAAAACGAGCCTTAAAATAAATAAAAAAATGAGTTTTAAAACGAGCCAAAAACAAGCTCTAAAATGAGCCTAAAAACGAGGCCGAACTCGCTTAACGAGTTAGGCTCGTTAACTTTGATAATCGAGCTAATAACAAGCCGAGCTCGAACTGTTCGCGAGCTTGATAATTCCAAAACGAACCGAGCTCGAGCCTTGTGATAAAAGTTCGATTCGAGCTCGAGCCGAGCTCGAGCCCGAATATAACTTAAATGAGCCGAGCTCGAGCCTAATATTGTTCGACTCGGTTCGACTCGTTTACATCCCTACATTCAAGTACCCGGAGTTTTTTACAATGTTCAAATTCACTTTTAAGAATCGAAGTATTTGGAAGGATACTCAAGCGCTTGGATCTATAAAAATCACCTAAAAATGTGCACCAAATGAATGTGTATATATATATAGATATATATGGATAGATAATTTTTGGTGTGCAAATAAAATTTGAAAGGTTTTCATGGTACAGAAATCTAATTTTATTTTTTTTTGAAAAAAAATCTTTAATAAATATTTTTTTTAATCATTGCACTAATTTAAGCCTCCTTGGATTGATGGATACATGGAATGTAGTCAAATTGAACCCAACTTTGACGAATCTACATAGAAACGTTGAAGTTGGATGGAAATGTGGAATCTAGACAAATTAAATCCAACTGTGACGAATCCAAGTAGAAAAAATGAATCTTTGAATGAATACATCAAATCTAGATGAAGCTATCAATTCAGATTGGTTCATTCTTCTAATGTGTAGTTTGGATTTGCCTAGCTCAAATTAAAAAAAAAATAATGAGAGAATTTGTTGTGAAAAGGGATGTTAATTGTTTTTTTCTTCAACCTTCCACCACAAAAAATCAAGTTTCTCATTCTCGCTGCTCTGACGATTGCCATGACTCTATTCATTACAAATTCTGAGAGTCGTGATTTGTTGTGACTTGCTTTATGGACTTGCCTAACTCGATTCAATACAAACTCTGAAAGTTGTGATCTGTTGCGACTTGCTTCATGGACTTGCCTTAGTTATCACCCTTAGTGGGTCGTAATCATAATCATATGAACTAGAGTTCAGATCCGGCCTCTTTCATAATTTACACGTCGAATTATAGGATCAAAATTGATTGTAATCTCCTTTGAATTTATCTTTCCATTTAAGTTATAGTTTTAAGTCAAACCAAGCGACCGAAGGCCTCCGACGGTGGGCGGACCGCCCCCTACTCGGCACCATATAATCCGCTCACCTCGATGACCTTCGACCGCTTGACTCAACCTAAAACTATCACCTAGATAGGAAGGTGAATTTAAGAGAGATCGTAGTCAATTTTGTTCAGATTTTGACCTTGATTCGATGTGTAAATTATAGAAGGGACTAAAAATTACAGACTAGAAGATATGATCTCTATGAAATAGGAACATATCTAGAAATTAAAATTGAGAGGAGCTTGAATTAGAGTTGATGGGAATACTTACTTTCACCGCAAAGTCTTACTCTCCACTTTCTCACTCCACCAATGCCTTCCAACATGCTTGATAATCAAAAACTTTTACTTGACCCATACCACAGTTGTTGAGCCCAAAAAATATCCACATATCTTCACAATAGTATGATATTGTCTATTTTGGACCTAAACCCTCATGACTTTACTTTTGGGCTATACCCAAAAAAAACTCATACCAATGGAGATATCTTACATCATTTTAACCCCATAATTTTTACCAAATCTTTTTAGCGTGGAATTTTGATTGAACCCCAACAACAATAAATAACAACATTTGATGCAATGAAGAGTGGGGCACTAATGTTGGCTAGTTAAAGAAAGGGAAAAAATATCATAACGATTTTACTATTATTAGGTGGCTAGATTTACTTTTAAAAAAAGAAAACAAACTTACTTATTTGTTGGATCTTACGATTTTACTATTATTAAGTGGCTAGATTTACTTAAAAAAAACAAACTTGTTATTCGCTGGACCTAGGAAGAAGGACAAAAAGGCCAGACAACATAAAAATTAGGACTTGTTATGACCTGAAAATTACTATGGTGACTTATTCTTCACACTATTCACATTTGGCTGAAGACGAGAAATAAAGCAAACCAAAAGATAAATTAAAGAAAATAATAGGGACAACTGGTTTGCTTGAACTAGCCAAGGGAAAAGAAAAATAAATAACAAAACAATTACTAAAAAGATGAAAGGAAAAGAGAATGAAAATTTTACCATCTTTTCTAATGGTTTCAACTAAGCCCAACAACAAGAAGAGGCAAAATAAGAATTGCTCTGGTTGGTAAGGAAAAGGGAGGATTGTTGCTCTTTGAAAAATAAAAGAGAGCTTTTGTTAGAGAAGGAGAAGAGAAAAACAATTAAGTTATGGTTGGTTGGGAAGAAAAAGATAGGAAAAAGAAAGGTGGTGAGAGGGCGGTTACATAAGTGGAGGAGAATAAAAATATTAGTTTTTTAAAAAATTCTCAAACACATTTTAAATCAATTGAATCAATTTAATATAATTAAATTTGGGTCGATTATAATTTGATAAAATCATATGTAAATCAATCTTAGTTTACATCAACATATTTTTTATCTTAGCGCCTACTTATTTTGTTCAACTCCAATTCAATTTTAATTGAATACCTTCATTTCGCATTTGATGATCCAATTAGTTTATTTATTTAAAAAATATATAACTTATAATTTCTCACGTGGCTCCCAATGATAATGAAAATAAATGCCCTTACAAGTGAAGAAGAAGAATGAGAAGGGAACAAAGGAATGATACTTTTAAACTTTGGTATTAATACAACTCAAAGTTGCTAACAAAATTGATACGAATCCCATCATTTAAGGGGAAAAAAGTAATTTTTCCTAAAATATACATGGAAAAGAAAAGAAACTACAAATTAGAGAGGAACTATGTTTCGGAGAAACTACCCAACACACAAAAGCCATTGTTTCTTAGTTGCATTTTTCATAACAAAGAAAAAGCCATTTTTCATAACTGCCTACGACAACGATGAAAAATCGTTATTTTTTTTCAGCTAAAAAATAAAAAATATAATACACAATTTTCCAATATTATAAATCATTCAAAATACTAAATTTTAAAATAAAATTTAATATAGAATTTTTTAACATTTGAAAATAATATCTACAATATTCTAAAGAAATTTCATAAGCAATCAATAAAATGATAACTAACAACACTATTAAAATAAAGGTAGAGCAATATAACATGAGATTTTATGCTTGGATGTCGGTGAAGAGGCGGCACTACAGCTCCTAGTGTTCCTTAACTTATTAAAGTCTCTTCATTTTTTTAGTTTTTCGACGTTCTTCTTAGTACTTTTGAGGACACCTACTCAAACAAAGACATATATTACAAATTAAAAATCAAATTGTACACCAGATTCTAATTGCGCTACTTAAATGCTACATAACCATAAAAACCATTTGATCTAGTCATCTAACAGAAGTGCAAAAAGCGTTATCTATGTAACCTAAATGGTAACCTCTTGAAACAATATAGTGACTCTTAAATTTCTTATGAAGCAAAATTTTCATTCTATGTCACTGCATACAAAGCTTCTATTATAAACCATGCAAACATTATTTTTCACAGTGATCAAGAAGCATTAAATTCTAAAAGGGGCAATCTAGTGCAAAGGTTCCCACACACTCCATGTGATGCTAAGGAATAAGTCATACATTAAATTCTAAAAGAGACCATTAAAAGAAAGAATGTCTTAAATAAAAATGAATCCAGAAAGTTATCATATGCTCTGGATTAATCCTTTAAGTTTACATTGATCATGAGCTAAATCATAAGAGAAGTGGAGTGGCATGTTACATTAGTTGACTTTCTAATCTTTAGTTTAAGTTTCACCATTTAAAGAAACAAGCCAAATGTAGAAGACAAGCAAGAACTACTACACAATCAACGCAAATAATAGAATCATACACTAAGGTCAAAGAAACTAAAGAAAACAAGAAGAAATTACCCATCTCAAATGTAGAAAATGTAGAGTGTCCAAACCATCTAATCAGAGGGTTTGCTTCGAACTCAAATCCTACAAACATAGGATACAGAACAAAACTAAGTATTAACATAATTCTAATAATCATAAACAACCTAGGTAGGTTAATCATCTGTTCCCCTTTTCTAGTGATTATTTAACCTTCTTATATGTGTTGTAACGAATTCTAAATGAATTGAATAAGGACTTATGATTCATCTAATCAATCTCAGCAAAATTTGTAATGCTGAATTCAGAGCACGGAATGTTACATCAATGGCATTATGTTTTCAGGAATTAATATGGCAAAACTAAATTTACATTAGATCCAATCCAAGGAAAGGAATGCAAAGGGCTATGATATCTGGATCTCAAATTTTACCTAATTGATATTTCTTGTTATCAAATCAATTGATTGTTTGCTTAAAATTTAAGAGTTCTATAATATTTCTAACATAATTACGAAACTGTCCAAATTCCATGCACAAGCACTTATATTATTTTTCCTATACACCTTATGCATGGAAAGTAAGAATACCTTAACCAACTCTCATAGAGGAATCAAAGGGACCAGGAAGATCCAATCCGTTATTAATAAGTGACCTTTTCATCAAAAGAGAAGAACAACACCATTAGACGACGAAAGGATAAATCCTAACTATCATTTGGATTGATTAATCGATCCCCATTTAGTTATTTGATTAAATTTTACTGTTAGCATGCATGCATCTATGAACTTTAATTCAATTAACTTATTAACCTAACATCCAATTAATCAATCATAATTAACAAAATCAGAACTTTAATTAACATTGTTAATGAAACCGATTACCCAATTCGGCTACGTTGAGGGCAGGGCGTGCGGACATCGACTGCGTTGAGGGCAAGGGTCGGGTCTCTGTCAGAAGACTGCCAAGGATCTCAAGTCCTTGGCGGCGGCCGGGGCAGTGCCCTGCTTAGGTCACCAAGACGATGATGAATAGAGAAGGGGTTGGGCGAAGGCCCCATGTCGGCCGAGGGAGGTAGCAGAGGGCTCGTGCGGTCGGTGACGATGGGAATGTGGTCGGCGTCTTCTGCGTCGGTACACGGTGGGGAGGGGAAGACGGAAGAGTCCGAAGGAGGGCCGCCGGCTTCGAAGTCGCGTGAGGGCGGCTTCAAAATCGCAAAAGAGAAGAGAGGAAACGACGGAGGCTAAGGGCAAAAGGAAAAAAAAAATCAAATTTTGTAAATCAACATTTCCTTTAAATAGATTACCCAACAGACTTTTTCCCATTCGTTAGTTATCTGAATTACTTATAAATTCATTAAACAAACCCCAAATAAATCTAGAAATTTTTTCTAAAATTTAATAAGTGGTTATATAAATTCATTTTCCAATTATTTATAGATTTATTATTTTATTTTATTTTATTTTTTCCTAAATTCATTGAATTGCTATAGATATAACATTTAAGAGAGAAAAATATCTCGTTATATAAATTTCACTTTATCTATGAAAATGAGATTCTATAAAGAAACTATTGTTCATGAAAATGGACAAATAACTATGTTGGATTATTTTTTAAAAAAAAATAATTTTCAAAGACAACACAATCTTAAACTCCAAAACACGCACATAGGACAACAATTTAATAAAACCGTTGTTTATTAACATGTAACCAATGCTAATAGACAACAGTTGATTAAAACTATTGTCGTATGCTAAAAAAAAAATCTCATAGACAACAGTTTTAAAAAATCGTTGTCTTTGACATACAAAAGAAAATGATTTTTTAAAAATCGTTGTCTATTTTCAGAAAAACATGGCCAACAACAACAGTTTTCAATAAAATTATTGTAAAATGAAAAAAAGACAACAGTTTTTTGAAAAACCATTGTCTATTAGGTGTGGTTGAATCTCAAATTTCTTGTAGTGTCGGTGGAACTTAGTATCACCTTTCCCCCTGGTCATCTTCATCTTGCCTCCCTCCGCCGCTACTACTCTGAAACCCTAGAAAACAAGACAAACTCGTCACCTCTCCTTTCTCGAAATGCGAAGAAGGGCTCCTCTTCTTACCCAAAGGGAGGAGGTGGAGGAGATGTGTCGTGAGTCAATCCTGATCGGGAGAGGAACAGGCGAGGAGGAAAGTGGTGGTGGCGTCGCGACGGTATACGATCGATGGTGGACGGCGCGATATAGGTTTAGGTTTGGAGGAAAGAGTGAAGTGTTGCAAATTTTGGCTAAGTATTGGTGGAAAAATTAAATTATTTTTTTTTTGGTTCATTAACACCGGGTTTTAAAAATCGCTGTTATAACTGGTGTCTATTAACGAAAAAAAGGCACTGATAGACATCGGCTAAAAAACCGATATCTATGAGCGAAAATCTGCACTCATATACACCGATTTTTGGAAAAATCGGTGTAAAATACTCAAAGACATCGGTTTTTGCTTAAAACTGTTGTTGTTCCACCGATGTCTATGAGAGTTTTTCTTGTAGTGCTTGGCTATAACCCATGACAGCTCGTATATAGCTCCATCTCTGATGCAAAGGGTTGAATATATGCTAGAACCCATTGATTATTCATTAAGCACTTAGGTTGATGGTGTCCTTTTTACCCGCTCGAGCTCATCTTCTCCCTCTTCATTCAGAGCTACAGTAGCATGGGTCCTCTAATGTATTTGCTGCCTAGTCTTGCAAATTAAAGCGCATTAGTCGGGGGCTTGTGTTACCGACGTCATCCTTCGATGGTCAAATCAGCTATGGGTTGAAGTGGGAGTCTCATGTGTATGTGCAAGAGAGCAAAAGAACACGGAGAAAACAAAGAGAGTTGTACTTTACGCGAGATAAGAAAATTATATCTTCACTTATCTTCACAGAATCTTATATAGCCGTGGAGGTGGAAGGTACACGTAAGCTGCCAAGTGAGCCCTGAGCAGGTTATGTGGACGACCACAAGAGTGAGGCGGTGTTCACTGGCCAATCACACAAGCGGGCCGCTGCGCTAGGGGCGATAGTTATTGGTCCGTACTACTAGTGATGTTTGGTCGTTAGCCTAACGTCGCTCTCTAGGTGGGCAACCTAGCTAGGGTTGGTGTTGCATCAAGGACTATCAGAGGTTGAGGTTGTTGAATATAGTGATATTTGTTTAGTCCCACATTGGAAAGAATGAAGATGTTTGATAGATTTATTAAAGGATGTGCATAAAATATATTGTATTTGATTGGTGACTTTGGTGACCAAAGTGGAACATATTTATATATATCAAAGATGAGTATTTGGGCACGTGGGCACAGAGATAAAATTAATTAAAATTCAGAATTAAGGCTTCTTAATTTTGAATTTTACATTATTTTTTTCTTGGTGAACAGATGTGACAGTTAACGCGCCCATTCACGAATAGGTGTCTTCACAACCTTTCCCAAAGGTTGTATTGCTCACTATATATACATCTTTAACATCTTCTCCAGTGATTAATTGCTTTATTTCTCTAAATTATCTTGGGAGAATCTATAGGTTTGCTGTCTATAGATTCTATTTCGTTTTGAGTATCTTGGAGGGAATTTATCACTAAACCCAGCAACAACATAGTGGGGGCAAAATTTCCTTAAGGAAAGTGATTCATGCTCAAAACGAAGTCCTATCCTTGTTATGTTCTCTAACAATCTTAAGGAAATTTTCGATCAATGGAAGCCATTGGTTCAAAGTCTGTCTTCGATGCATTCAAGTTGGACCATTTCGATGGGACGAACTTCACCTGTTGGAAGGACAAATTGTTCTTCCTCCTCATTGAATTGGGCGTCGCAGATCTACTACTGCATGATCTACCTACGATTCCTGCACCAACTGATAAAGATACTGATGGGATCAAAGCAACTCGAAAGAAACAGGAAGAGGATGAAGTTCGGTGTAGAGGATACATCCTGAATGCCTTAACTGATAGATTATATGATCTCTTCCGTTCAATCAAATCTCCACAAGAAATCTGGAATGCCTTGGAGAAAAAATACACATCTGAAAAACAAGGTACGGACAGATTTCTAAGCATGAAGTTTTTCAAATTTCGTATGATTGATAATAAGTCTATCATGGATCAAGTCGATGAACTACTTGTCCTAGTTTCTAGACTCAAGGATCTAAAAATAGAAGTGTCTGATCCATTACAAGTGGCTACTGTAATTGCAAAATTGCCAGACACTTGAAATGGCTACAGAAAGAAATTGTTACACACTTCTGAGGATTTCACCATAGACCAACTCATAAAGCATATTCGAATTGAGGAAAAAACTCAAATTCGTGAGAATAAATTTACTTATGAGTCTGGTTCTAAGGTGAATAACATTGAGTCTAAGAAAATAAGATATTCTGGAAAGAAAAGAAAGTTTGCTGAAACTTCGTCTGAAACTTTTGCTAACAAAAAGAAAACCAAGACATGTTACTCCTGTGGAAAGAAAGGCCACTACAAAAATGAATGCAGGTTTTTTAAGAAACTACAGGTGGAGGGAAATGTTGGACAAAAAACTATGAATGTTTTTGAACGTCCACCAAGTCCTGATATTGTTGCCATGATTGTTGATTTTAAAATCAGCATGGTAACTGAGTGCAACATGGAAACAAATGAAAAATCTGTTGATTGGTGGTATGACTCCAGGGCTTCAGTTCATGTTTGTAATGAAAGAAATTTATTCAAAAACTATGAACTTGTTGCAAAGGAGGAAAAAGTCTTGATGGGAAATCATGATACACCCATAGTGCTTGGAAAAGGAACCGTTGAGATGCAATTTACTTCTGGAAAGAAGATGATCTTGATGAATGTACTGCATGTTCCTGATGTAAGGAAGAATCTGATTTCTGCAAGTTTGTTATGTAAGAGGGGATTGAAGGCTGTTATAGAAGCAGAGAAACTTATAATTTCTAAGAATGGTGTATTTGTAGGACAACGATATTCTTGTGATGGAATGTTTAAATTAAGTATCAATAAAGATAATAATTCAACTTATATGCTTATGTCTCAATTTAATTTATGACATGCTCGCTTATCTCATGTTAATTTTAATTCAATTAAATTTATGTCAAAGCATGGTTTAATTTCATGTCTAAATGGAAAATCTGAAAAATGTGAGATTTGCATACAAGCGAAAATGACTAGAAAACCTTTTCCTAAAAATGAAAGGACAACCGAATTGCTTGAACTAATACATTCTGATATATGTGAATTGAATGGTCACTTAACTAGAGGCGGAAAAAGATATTTTATTACTTTTATAGATGACTATTCTAGATACAGGCAAGTTTATTTAATGACAACAAAAGATCAAGCATTTGATATATTTAAAAACCATAAGGTTTTGGTTGAGAATCGATTGGAAAAGAAAATTAAGATCCTGCAAAGTGATCGAGGTGGTGAATATTTTCCAATTGAATTTTCAAATTTTTGTGAAGATAATTGCATAATCCACTAGACTAGTGCACCCTACACCCCACAACAGAATGGTTTAACTGAAAGAAAAAATAGAACACTGGTAGATATGATCAATGCTATGCTTATGCATGCTAAACTACCAACAAATCTATGGGGAGAGGCATTACTAACAACCTGTTATGTACACAATTGAATTCCATCAAAGAAAACTAAAACTTCTCCATATAAAATATGGAAAGGAAGGAAGCCAAATCTCAGTTATTTGAAAGTGTGGGGGTGTATAGCTTATTATAGAGTTCCTGATCCTAAAAGGACTAAGTTAGGACCTAGAGCTCTTAAAAGTGTTTTTGTGGGATATGCTGAAAATTCAAAAGCATACAGATTGTTGGATGCAGATTCTAATACTATTATAGAATCTAGGGATGTTGAATTTTTAGAAACAAGCTTTCTAATAGATTCAAAAGGTAATCCGCAATCAAATGAAGAAGTCTATAAAAATGCAACACAAAGCACTACTATGAATTCTGGTTCAACTATAAATGAAAATCAGTAGAACCTCCTAATGAACCAAGGAGGAGTCATAGAGCCAGAAAAGAAAAATATTTTGGTACTGATTTTATAAATTCACAATCATTAATGATTTTGGTCGAAGGAAGTAGAGATGAGGTGTTAAGTAAAATACCTATTGTTTTTCATTTAGAAGATGATCCAAAAACATATAATGAAGCAATGACTTTAAGAGATTCCAATTTATGGAAGGAAGCACTAAACGATGAAATGGATGTTAGAGTGTATACTAAAAGTCTAGCTTTTTGTATAAACATTTAAGAATTACATTTGTCAAATATCTACATTTATGTAAAGTGTAGTTGTCAATTTAATTTATATTGAAGATAACATGGTGTGAGGAGACACACAGAAGTTCATGTTATCAGTTCCTTATAAATTATAAACAGTTGTTCACAACCAAGATGGAATGGGACAAACCATTGGAGTGATTGTAGTGTAATTAGGTATTAGTTTATCTTGACTAATAAATTACACTAGTACACTATGAGTGTATTGAGCAGGACCATTTGAGGTAGTATCTTTTTATACTAACTATATAAAAGAACAATACCTTTGTTATTATGGAAGTACGTGCTCTTAATCATGATATAATAACAAGCACGTATACTTAATAGTTATTTCTTTGATTTATCAAAGAGTGTGATTTAGCTCGTTAAATCAATAGGCCCAATAAGTTGGGAAATAATATTATTTATATGGTGTGTTGTAGATTATAGAATAAAACTGTATCCTAGTAATCTAGGTTGATGATGTCCCCTTGAGGAGCTCATAAGGATTGTCATGCAAACCCTGTAGGTGGACCTAGTCCGGTATGATAATGAAGTTGAGTGGTACTACTCTTGGAGCTAGATATTAATTAAGTGAGTTGTCAGTAACTCATTTAATTAGTGGGCATTCTATATCTTAAACACAGGGAGATTAATACACTCATAATAAGAAGGAGCCCATAATGTAATTTGAGATTGGTGCGGTAGTTCAATAATAACTCTTTAGTGGTATGAGTTATTATTGATGAACTTGAGTTGGGTGTTCGGGGAGAACACAGGAAGCTCAAGCTTATCGAGAGACCAAAACCAATTTCTCCTCTCGGTCCCTGTAACCTCTATAAAACCTTGTATCCACAAAGTCCACTCAAAGTCCACTTCTTACCCAAGTAATGGGCCGACCACATCCTTGCTTGGTGCAAGGGGCCGGCCAAGCATGAGCTTGGAAGCCAAGAGGTGGCCGGCCATAGCTTGGTGCCCAAACTAAGGGTTGGCCACATGGAGAATAAAAGGAAAAATGAAGTTTTGTTTAAAACAAAATTTTGTTAAAATCTTTCCTTATTTGTAGTTATCTACAATGGTTAAAAGAGAGATTTTATTTTGTTAAAATCTTTTCTTTTTGTAGTTATCTACAATGGTTGAAGGAGAGATTTTATTTTGTTAAAATCTTTCCTTTTATGTAGTTATCTACAATGGTTAAAAGAGAAATTTTATTTTGTTAAAATCTTTCCTTTTTTTGTAGTTATCTACAATGGTTAAAAGAGAGATTTTATTTTGTTAAAATCTTTTCTTTTTGTAGTTATCTACAATGGTTAAAGGAGAGATTTTATTTTGTTAAAATCTTTCCTTGTTTGTAGTTATCTACAATGGTTAAAAGAGAGATTTTATTTTGTTAAAATCTTTCATTTTTTGTAGTTATCTACAATGATTAAAAGAAAGATTTTAATTTTCCTTTTATAGCCATCCTCGTGGTTTTAAAAGAAAGTTTTAAAATTTTAAAATCTTTCCTTTTATAGCTATCTACAAAAGATTAAAGAGAGATTTTAATTTTGTTAAAATCTTTCCTTATTTGTAGTTATCTATAATGTTTAAAAGAGAGATTTTAATTTTTGATAAAACTTTTCTTTTTTGTAACCATGTTTTAAAAAGAGAAGTTTTAAGTAATCTTTCCTTTTTTTTGTAGTTGTCTACATGTTTTAAAAGAGAGAGATTAATTTTAAAATTTTTCTTTATTGTCATGTACAATAGGAAAATTAAAAGAGAGATTTTAATTGTTATTAAAATTTCTTTTTTTGCCAAGACTAAGGATTATAAAAGAGAGGGAGAGGGTGCCTCATGAGATAACCCTTATTCTTTTTCCTCTCTTTCTTGGTGTGGCCGACCCCTTCATGCTCCTTTCTTCCTTGATGGCCGACCATTGCATCTCTTTATTCTCTTTGTTTTCTTCTTTTATGGACGGCGACACCATTACCTCTTGTCTCCTCTTTTGCTTTCTTAGGGTCGGCGACATCAAGGTCTCCTTAGTCCTTGTGGCCGGTTGCTTAGATAGGAAGAAGAAGAAGAGGAGATGCACTTGGTGGCCGGTTGCTTAGAGGAGAAGAAGAGGAAGGGAATTTCCTATTTTAGCACCCCTTGATAGCTCAAGAGTCTTGGAGAAGAAGAAGTGGTCCCAATGGAATTTATCTTGGTAGATCGTTACTCACACGACATCCAAGATGAGGTGAGGAATACAACAGAAGATCAAGAGGTCTTTAGCTACAAAGAAAGGTATAACTAGTTGTCGTATTCCGCATCATACTAGTTTTCTTTGTATGGATTTTGAAATACCAAACACAAGAGACTAACAATTCTAGGTTTCGAATTTATGATTCGATTTTGTGTTTCTTTTATTTTTTTTTATCTTGTGATTCGATTGTTCTTAGTGGTTAAACCTAGGGTTACTATAAGGAGATTAAATATTGAATTTCGTTGAAAGGCTTTGTCTAGGAAGAGGTGGATGATCCTATACCCAAGAAAGCCTAGTGTCTCGCCATATTTAACCTGGAAGTCGATCCTTGAAATAAATATTTAATCAACTTTGTAACATGGGTGGATTTGAATTAATAATGTTAAGCATCGTTTGCGATCCAAGTCTAATCCTCTAAAGAATAGATAAGTTGAATTTGGAATCAATAATGTTAAGTTCTGTTGCGATTCCAAATTTAATTTCTAAAGAACATAATAGGTTATTAGGAAATGTTCGGGACTTGTACAAAATTTTTGTACAGAGGAACCAGTACAATATTCCGAGTAGCAACCAACAATGGATTCTCTTCTAGCAAATGGAACATGGGTGTTAGTTGATCCACCTTCTAAATTAAAACCTACTGGTTGTAAATGGGTGTTCAAGAGAAAATACAACACTGATGGTTTTGTACAAACCTTCAAGGTAAGGCTTACAACCAAGGGCTTTAGGCAAAGGGAAGGTGTTGATTACTTTGACACATATGCTCTTGTAGCAAGAATTACTTCGATAAGAGTTTTGTTTGCTCTAGCATCAATCTACAATTTACATATTCATCAAATGGACGTAAAGACAGTATTTCTGAATGGTGAACTTGATGAAGAAATTTACATAGAACAACCAAAAAGTTTTGAGCTTCCTGGTCATGAAAACAAAGTCTGCAAATTGGTTAAATCCCTATATGGACTGAAGCAAGCCCCTAAACAGTGGCATGAAAAGTTTGACAATACGATTTTATCACATGGCTTTAGACATAATGGGCCAGACAAATGTATCTATTCTAAGTTCACAAAATTTGCTGGTGTAATTATATGTCTTTATGTTGATGATATGTTAATTATAGGAGCAAATATGCAAGGAGTAAATGAAATTAAATTCTATTTATCTTCTCAGTTTAAGATGAAAGATTTAGGAGAAGTTGATACTATTTTAGGAATAAAGGTGACGAAACATAGTGGGGGTTTTGCTCTGAGTCAATTTCATTATATAGATAAAGTTTTTTCTAAGTTCAGTCATCTAGGAATAAAAGAAGCCAATACCCCATTTGATGTTTCGAATAAATTGGTAGATAATTCAGGTAGATCAATTAGTCAATTAGACTATGCAAGTGTTATTGGTAGTTTAATGTATGCGATGCATTGTATAAGACCCGATATTGCCTTTTCTGTTTGCAAGCTTGCAAGGTATACACATAATCCTTGCACCGAACATTGGAGAGCAATTGGAAGAGTTCTTGGATATCTAAAGAAAACCAAGTCTCATTCCTTGTTCTATAATAAGTTCCCATCGGTGCTAGAAGGTTATACAGATGCTAGTTGGATAACTACTATCACTGATAATAAATCGACGTCTAGTTGGATTTTCACCTTGGGTGGAGGGGCTATTTCATGGGCTTCCAAGAAACAGACGTGCATTACTCATTCTACAATGGAATTAGAATTTAATTATTGCTCTGGCGGCCGCAGGCAAAGAAGCCGAATGACTGAGAAACATGTTGACAGACATAGAGTTGTGGCCACAACCAATGCCAACAATTTCTTTGCACTGTGATAGTCAAGCAACTATGTCTAGAACATTTAGCAAGATTTACAATGGTAAATCAAGACATATTGCCTTAAGGCATGAATACATTAGACAACTAATTTCTGATGGTATTATAACAGTTGTCTATGTCAGGTCTAGTAAGAACCTAGCCGACCCATTAACAAAAGGACTCTCGAGATATATGATAAAAAGCACTGCAAGTGCAATGAGTCTAAAATCATTCTGATTTGTCAGTAATAATGGGAATCTTACCTTTCTTTTTGCACAACAATTTTAAAGGTTTAACCGGTAACAACACATTATTAATGACATGTAGCAAGTACTAGAATCAATGCAGTACTTATGAAAAAAAGGTTGAACATAAAGTGTTCTTAATGAAGATTCATGTTGACCATAATCTTTCACCTATGCGAACACAAGAAGTGGTGCCGCTTCTATCAAAGGTTTGAGAATAAAAAAAAACTTTTGTAAGTGTCTGTGAATCCAGGGTAGCACAAGGCCATAATATGGTGCTAAAACTCACAGTGGACATATTAGAGAAATCAAAAGTTAAATGTGTATGATATTTCCAATCTTATCATATAGAAATTATGGTTTAAGTTCATTAACTGTTGGTCCCTTTGGAGGCCGGCAAGAGGGGAGGGGTGAATTGCCCTGAAAAAATAAACCAACCTTTCTCGGATTTTCAACTAATAATAAAACTTGTAATCAAAACAAAAAGAGATTAATTAAATGAAATCAGACACAGAGAATTTACTTTGTTTACAATCAGAGGATTGCTAATCCAAGGAAAATATGACGCACTCTCTGATGATCTCCTTTAGGAGGAGTAGCCTCTTACAGCGTTGGCAGCACAAAAGAAAAAATAGAAATGAAAGAACTGGATTACAAGTTGTTGTTTTAAACTGTGGGAATCAGTGCTCTATTTATAGCACTGTTCGAGGTGCCCCGAAGGATTCCAGGTGCCGGGGGGAGGATAAACTTTATCCCCTAACGTTCAGATCGAGTCAAAACTCAATTTGGTCAAAAAGTCGAGTCCGAGCGCCTGGAATGGTTCCGGGCGCTCGGACCAAGAAAGTCAATAAGGTTGACTTTTCTCGGTCCGGGACCTCTGTTCCGGTTTAGCTCGTCTCGATCTAGATCTTTCGCTCTGACTCCGCTAGCTTAGCTGATCTCGGCCATCTGGAATAGGGCTCACCCGAACTTAAGTTCCAGCCTTCTCCTCGAGCAGCCTTCCTCCCCGGTTCCTCGTCCCTCGAACGTCGCGTACGTTCTTCTCATCTACCGGTGTACTCTTCTATGGTCACATCATCCCTTAGACACACCGAGCCCATCGGCTCTCTCCCGTGCCGTCCTTCTCGCTAGCTGCGTCTTCCGCTCGACTTCCTGTGCTCCTAAGCTTCTATACACTTAGACACAAGGGTTAAACCAAACAGGACCTAACTTAACTTGTTTGATCACATCAAAATACTTTGGTGTTCCAACAATCTCCCCCTTTTTGATGTGAGCAACCCATGTTAAGCTACGGACAAACAAACATAAAGTAAAAACAATTAAATTTACAAATAAGTGCAAATATTATTTTTCAATGAAATTATATCTCCCCCTAGACTTAACATTCTTCTCCCCCTTTGATCACATAAAAAATTTGGGGTTCTTAACAAGTCTAAGGATAACTTTAAAAAAAATTCTAAGTTAAAAGAAAATTTAATTTTCAAAGTTAAAAATAAATTGTGTGCAACGGAATAAGTACCTTTCAAAAAAATTTCTAAGTTAGAAACATATTTTCAACAGAAGAAATTTTCATAAGTGTTGAAGCAAAAGAAAATTTCTAAGGGAAAATTCCAAGGGAAAAACATTTTAATAGAAACTATTGAATTTTTTTTTAAAATGAAATTGTTAAGCATTTGGAAGAGTTTCTAAAAAATTAAAAAAATACCTTTAAATTAATAATAAAATTTGTTGTGCAACTTAAAAATATTTTAAAATATTTTTCAAAATAGATTGAGTAACTCTTTAAAGGATTTTTTTTAATTTAATGTTTTTTAGTTAGTCAATTAAACTCTTATTTTGATACTTGACTTCCAAGCAGTGGCGAGGCACTAGACCTTCTTGGTTATTGGAGCAACAACCACTTTCTTAGACAAATCCACATAAAGAAATTAAATGTTTAATTTTCTTGCTGAAAATGCTAAGTCTAATTTTACTTTTTAAATTAAACTTGAAGTCTGACTCTCCCCCTGTTTCGCTGCATTCGTTGAAGTCGGTCCCCCTTTATTGATGCTGGGTTCCGATGTACTTTGCCCTTCATAGCTCGCCATCAATGCTAGTCCGACATATTCTTGTACTTCGGATTCAGATAATGAAGTGTCGTCCTAAGTGACTTTTAGAATCTTGTGCTTCTTGGGTATCTTGACTTTGCCCTTCTTTAATTCTGGGCAATCTTCTTTTAAGTGCCCTTCCTTTTGACAATGGTAGGAACGAACCCTTCTTCTATTTTTTGGATTTTTCTTGTTCTGCATTTCTTTAAATTTATTAGATCGAAAGAATTTTTTAAAATTCCTTACCATATATGCTTCTTGGTCCTCTTCTGAGTCTGACTCGGGTTCATCTTTCTTGGTTGCGTTCAGCGCCATAATCTGGCTTGAGTCTTTTGTTGTCCTTGCACATCTGGTTTCATGTAATTCAAGAGTAGAAAATAATTCATCTAAGATACTTACCTCCAGATCCTTTGAAATATAGTAGGTGTCGATGACTAAGGTCCATTCTGGAGTTCTAGGAAACGCGTTGAGTGCGTAGCGTATAGTGTCCCGGTTGGTTATCGTTTCACCGAGGTTCTCGAGACCGGTAATTAATTCCTTTATCTTCGCATGTAGATCGGCTACCGTCTCACCTTTTTTCCAGATGGATGTTTGCTAGTTTGTTCCGAAGGATGTCTCTTCTAGAGAGCTTGGCTTCGGATGTGCCTTCGTGGAGTTCTAGGAACTTTTCCCAGAGTTCTTTGGCCAATGAGTAGCTTCTGATGCGGTTGACTTCTTGAGGCGGCAGCACGCTCAGCAAGTGATACTCCGCTCGGTTGTTTGCTACGGAATCATTCTGCTCCTTTTTCGTCCAAAGACTTTCTTCTTTTTCTTCTCCATTCTGATTCGTAGGAGCTACAAAACCATATTTTATTATTAAATGAATTTTGAAATCGATTTTCAGAAACACCTCCATACGACGCTTCCAATGTGCGAAGTCCCCCTCGAATTTTGGTGGAACGATGCTTGGTCCGACTATCTCGTTGCTTCGATCAGCGGTTAGTCCTCCTGAAGCGCCTTTGCTCTGATACCACTTGTTGGTCCCTTTGGAGGCCGGCAAGAGGGGAGGGGTGAATTGCCCTAAAAAAATAAACCAACCTTTCTCGGATTTTCAACTAATAATAAAACTTGTAATCAAAACAAAAAGAGATGAATTAAATGAAATGAGACACAGAGGATTTATTTGGTTTTGCAATCAGAGGATTGCTAATCCAAGGAAAATATGACACACTATCTGATGATCTCCTTTGGGTGGAGTAGCCTCTTACAATGTTGGCAGCACAAAAGAAAAAATAGAAATGAAATAACTGGATTACAAGTTGTTGTTCTGAACTGTGGAAATCAGTGCTCTATTTATAGCACTATTCGGGGCGCCCCGAAGGGTTCTAGGTGCCCGGAGGGAAAAACTTTATCCCCTATCGTTCAGATCGAGTCAAAACTCGATCTAGTCAAAAAGTCAGGTCCGGGCGCTCGGAAGCATTTCGGGCGCCCGGACCAGGAAAGTCAACAGGGTTGACTTTTCTCGGTCCGGGACCTCTGCTCCGGTTCAGCTCGTCTCGGGCTGAGTCTTTCGCTCCGGCTCCATTAGCTTGGGTGATCTCGGCCATCCGGAATAGGGCTCACCCGAACCCAAGTTCCGACCTTCTTCTCGAGCAGTCTTCCTCCTTGGTTTCTCGTCCCTCGAACGTTGCGTTCATTCTTCTCGTCCACCGGTGTACTCTTCCGCGGTCACCTCGTCTCTCAGACGCACCGAGCCCGTCGGCTCTCTCCCGTGCCGTCCTTCTCGCTAGTTGCGTCTTCCGCTCGACTTTCTGTGCTCCTAACCTTCTGCACACTTAGACACAAGGGTTAAACCAAACAGGACCTAACTTAACTTGTTTGATCACAACAAAATACCTTGGGGTTCCAACATTAACTACCATATATTTCGATGTGATTTTGAAATATTTATACTAATAGTAGGTTTAAGTTGAAAGACACTTGCTAGATACATATAACTTTGCATTTGATTACAAATATCACTAAGTGGGGGATTGTTGAATATAGTGATATTTGTTTAGTCCCACATTAGAAAGAATGAAGATGTTTGATAGGCTTATTAAAGGATGTGCATCAAATATGTTATATTTGATTGGTGACCTTGGTGACTAAAGTGGAGTCTCCACAGCCTTTCCCAAAGGTTGTATTGCTCACTATATATACATCTTTAACATCTTCTCCAGTGATTAGTTGCTTTATTTCTCTAAATTATCTTGGGAGAATCTATAGGTTTGTTGTATATAGATTCTATTTCCTTTTGAGTATCATGGAGGGAATTTGTCACTAAACCCAACAGCAACATAGTGGGGGCAAAATTTCCTTAAGGAAAGTGATTCACGCTCAAAACGAAGTCCTATCCTTATTCTGTTCTCTAACAGAGGTCAGAGAGAGCTCGCTCGATCAAGATTCCTTGTCATCCTGGAACAACTATGGTTGTATGAGTAGGGGAGGTCGGGGCTTGATGGGACCTTGTTATTATGGAGGGTATCGACCGTGTGTACAAGGCTCTAGTATGGTGACGATTCAATCAAGTTCCCTCGAGCTGCATCACATGTCCCCTCACCGAGTCATACTAAGGAGTGAAGTTGAATGACTCTGATAAGTCTATGTTGTAGGAGGTTGTTAGTGAGAGAAGAGGGGGGGGGGGGGGGGGGAACCTTCCCGCTTGAGGATTACATAAGGTCTGAAGCCTCCATCACACCATAAATTGGAGAGAGACGGATCTCTAACTGGCCCAAGGGAGGAGCTCAATCCAGTGATTGTGAGATATTAGTATGAGAAACTAGAATACTAATAGAATACCAAAAGTTTCATCCCGTCTCTTCTAGAGAGAGGAACTTGATCTCTCGACCGAGATCATAATAATAAGAATGCCAAAAAATTTCAAAAGTCCAATCCTGTCCCGATCAAGAAGAGGAACTCGATGTCACACCCCATAGGAGTCTCTGTCAAACAAAAATCCGACAGCATCTCCCCTGTAACGGTGACAATCTGAAGCAATAAATACATACACAAACAACATATCAACATATTCATCAGCCCACACGGCTGGAACATACATAATATAGAAACAACATAACCATGTAATTTAATATACTCAGCCTACCCGGTTGGATAATAATGAAATAAACACAACCATGCAGTTAAATAACCCACACGACTAAAAGTAAACACATAACCACGTAATATATAATAATAGCCCACACGGCTGAAAGTAAATGCAGCGGGAAAAAAATTATAAAATAATACGAATGTAAGACCAACAAAGTCGCTAACTAAAATACCTGCAACCACCAGACTAGACTCCAAAATTCACATCAACTTATTGGAAAACAAATAGGCAAAATCAACATACCACTCAAACAGTAACAAAACCAAAAAGAAGACCATCCTCGAGCGTGACGTGGGACTGGCAGCCGGGACTCTTCAAGCATCCATGCTCATCTATCTGTTACCTGGCGAAAGAAAATCAATTTGTGAGGTGGTGAGTACAGGGACTCAGCGGATAAGGAAAGATAGTGCATGAACATAACTTACAACTAGAAAGTGAGCCAAGGGTATACAGTCTCATAAAGGGAATAACAGATACTAAAATGAAACCATAATAAATACTCATACCTGAAATCATATCCTAGGCTAGGTAATAGAAGGTCAGAAATGGTACTAATATGCTACAGTACTGCTCATAACTACAGAGGTAATATATGTAAAGGGTATAAACATTTCTAACAAATAAACCAAAGTTTGAACACCTACAATGAGTGTATATCTCAATATAAATAAGCATAACAGCATAAGTGAATAACATCAGTACGCGATGGCAGTATAAATATACCACAGCAGCATAAGTAAGCAATAACAACATATGTAAACAGCAGCAGCCAAAGCAAGTATAACAACAGCGTATGCACGGATGGTCACTCCCGCCCACCTCTCTGCACCATGACCCTTGTATGGTCGAGAGGCCAGGTCAGTGACAGACTGTACACCACTCCAGCTACCACTCTCTCGAGTGACCGAGGGGACAATTGCATAGTAGCTAACTAGCTACATCTGTGACGGGGGTCCCTGCTGCTCGCAACTCCAGCTATTACTACCTATGAGTGACCGAGTGAAAGCACGACAGGACAAGCGGCATCAACTTCAGCTACCACTCTCTCGAGTGGCCGAGGATGCGGCCCTGGTCAACGACTCTCTCGACCGCAAGGGAGAATTGGTCGTTGACATGCATGCCATGATATGATGTGCCAAATGCAACAGTCATCATACAAATATAAGCAGAAATTAGGTATGCTACATGAAGCCAGCATGCTCAATACGGTACATAAACAATCAACAGTCATCATACCAATATAAGTAAAAATTAGGTATGCTACATGAAGCCAACATGCTCAATATAGTACATAAATAAACAACAGTCAAAACATCTATCTAGTATCTGCTACTTATCATGGACAACAACAAGAGACTGTATAGATATGGAAACGAATATCTCAAAGATCATGTGGAAGTATCAAGCGCAGGAAAAATAAGAGTGGAGTCAAGGTAAAAACAGTTTCTTATCCAAAATAGTTTATGCACTAAGTTCAAAGAACTACAGAATCAAAGTAAGAAGTACTCGCCTTTATTGCGAAGATCGTGTCAAACCAACCTAACGTCAAATCACCCGTATCGAATCAAAATCCTGCAAACACATGATGCATATTATAGCTATGTCAAACATGAACCAGTTAACTAAATCCATCATGAATTAGGTGGCTAACCCATAACCGAATCTGATTAGGAAAAACCCTAATTTACTAAAAAAACAGAATCGCAGATCAAACTAAATTCCCCTATGCGGAACCATTACAACCTCGAAATCAATTTGTCAACAATCGAATCCACTACTAGAAGCCCGGAACCATCATGAAAATAAAGCAAGCACAGAGACAAATCCCCAATCCACTCAAATCTGTTACCCCATCCTCCATTACAACAAGAAGAAACAAGTATCAGATCACGATAAGGAAATCATTAACCCCAAACCCTAATCTTCCTAAATCTATCCAAGTTAATCACACCAATGGGAGAAGTAAAGAGAAACATGACCACTTCATATTCAAGCTAAAAGAACTTTATCCACTTCAGAGGCATTTAAAGAACAAAACCTTAACGTTTATACCTCCTACTGCAAATCCAAACAATACTGCAAGAATCGAGTCCAGAACTCAACAATTTGAAAGGAAACCGGTCAACACTCGATTCTAGCTCACACGCCCTAATCCATTGTAGAGAACTGGCAACCTAAAAACCACGCATTTCGATTACGAGCATCCAAATCCGTTGTAGAAAATTGATAGAAATCATATAACAAAGCAAGAGCACCGTAATAAAACATCGCACAACCAAATCAACTCACCAGACACCCTAGATATCATCCTGGATTGTATTGTAACCTACGGAAAGTAACATTCATTTCATACTTACAAAGGGAATCTACTTGCTCGATAGCTCTTGTTGCGGCCGGAGGTGGAAGTGATCCGGCTGTCGGCGCTAGGGCAGGGAGAAGTCGGCCGCGCTAGGGCACAAGAACGGCGACGTTGTGGTGCTCACACGTGGGAAAGGGCCGGCGGTTTTGGTGAGGAAAAATCACGAGAGGGGAACTCGCGTGAGGAAGAAATTTTTGTCTGGTGCTCGCGTGAGGGAGAGGATCGTCGGTGGTTGCTCGCGTGAGGGAGAAGAGGTTCAACGAGGGCAGAGGCGAGGGTGGCGTTGCGTGAGGGCTCGGGGAAGAGGGAGGCTCGGCGCCGTGTGGGGAGCTAGGGCATGGGCAAACTTTAATTTATAACTTAGGGATTTTAATTAAACCCTAGATCAATTCCTCAATCAACTCCCACCTCCGGGTATTTCAAACATACTTTTCTCGAGCTCATAAGTGCATCCTCTCTAAATACGTCGTACGAGCTCCGATTAATTCCAGAAAAATTTCTAAAAATTCTAATAAAATTATTTTCTCAATAATCCTATTATTTAACGTTTATTTGGATACCGTATTTTACACTCGATCCCTCAAATAGGAGAATAATACCAAAAATGTCAAAATTTCCCAAGGGAGTCACGGTAAGAAAACTCAGAATGTCATAATGTCCCTTTAGCTCAGATCTAGGAGAGTCAACCCTACTATTTTTTTCTACTCTGTAAAAACTTTCTAAAGGCAAAAAAAAAAAAAAAAAAAAAAAACAACTTTTAAAAAAAATTTCATAAACAATATGAAATGAGTGCAGATAAAGAGTTTATAAAAATATGGATATTAAGTGTAAAGACCTTGAGGTCAAAATAAAAGCATGATAAAAATAATAAAATAAATACAAACTTTGAAGTTGAAGAATAAGAGAAAGAACACTTTATCACATTTGCATTCTTGTCATTTGGGATATCTCATCTCACCTTTTATAGCCCTCCAAATGGATAGAAATATGTTTCATCATTTGCTCTTTGTTAATATCAGTTGATTTTTTTAAGTTATCAATTGACTGGAGCTTGATGTGTAGAACTAGTCGCACTAGATGTTGCCTTTAATCGACTCAAAATTATTCTAGTTGATTGTTGTCAACACCAATCAACTCCAACACTTGTCTACACTTCAAGTTAGTGCGCATTGGATAAACATAACATAATTAAAGAAGCAAAACAAGCAATTCAAACATTTGGATTTCACGTGATACTCTTAGGGGCTACTTGTTTGGAGGGTTTGAAATGAGAATGGAATGAAACTTGGTGCTTGATTTGGGGAAATGATAGTGGGCCCCACGGATTCATTCCTTAAAATATGAGAATGAGCCATTGATGAGTAATATGGGGAGTATGGGAATCATTCCCATTTCATTATTATATACAATCATTCCTATTACCTATCTCATTCCTTTATCTGAAACAAACAGCCCCTTAGTTTTTACTCCATGGTCTATAACTCATTAGTGAGTCCTTCCTTGAAATCCACTATTTTTTTTTTTACATTTTAAAAACTTTTCCGAGATAAAGAAACTTCTTCCACACTCTTCTTATAAGATGAAAATTAAGCATAAAGAAGAGTTGAAAACAATTAGGTTTTTTATTGCTCTTTTACCTCATATTTATATACCAATCAGACTTTGCTTCAACCCTCATTCTACTTTTTAACGCTCGATCAATCAATTCATTCATGTCTCTAGTTGATTGTTAATTTGATTACATCAGACTCCGCTGCAACAATAACCTCAGTCGTCACTTGGCGATCGACTATAAATTGACTATGTGATTTACCTCCTTTCACATAATTTGGAGACGGATTATGAAAGGCGTTTGGGATGAGCATAATCATCTTTTACTACAACAATAACCTCAATCGACTAAAGTATATTATCTCACCCGTAATTTATTATACAGATGTATTCATCTCTTAATCTTCACCAAAAGTTACTTGTCTACCCAGAGGATCCACATTCAGGACTTCATGTGCCAAGGATTTCATAGGCCAAGAAACCTCACTTTTGGATTTTCCATGCAAAGAGGTCTTGCCTTCCAACTTCCTCATCTTATTAAACATTTAGTCCTTCTTGACCTATTGAGATATAATCCCTCGAGTATTTAGTCTTTGACATATCTTAACTTTCACTTGTCAAGTATATACTTTTTGACCTACTTGGACTTTCATTTGCTAAGTATCTCATTCATAACCTATATAGACTTCCACTTGCTAAGAATCCAATCCTCGATCTACTTTTAGGCTTTTACTTGCCAATTATCATGTTTTCGAACTACTTGATTCTCTACTTACCAAATATCTTATCTTCAATCTATTTGGACTTCTACTTGCATTTGCAATATCAAAGTCACATGCACAGTTGAGATTCCATATAAGTAATCACATTATAATCATAAGTTAAACCTTTACTCAAATATTAAAATCACGTGCTTAAAGACACAATTGCTCTGACAGTCTTCCCCTCTTAATATTTGACAGTCTATTTAAGTTAGGTCATAGAAAAACAACTTTCATATCTTACAATTCACTTCTCCCCTTTTCGATAAATCGTAAGTGAAAGTGCCTTGCGAATAACACAGTGATGATTGGTTAACATACGTTTGGCAAATCACTTCTCCCCCAAAGTGAAGGCTCTTAACTTGAACCCATCACTTCTCCCTTTTTTATATGCATAAAAAATCTCCCTTCAATGTAACATGTCAAAAGTAGCTCAAATTTTATATGACCACTTCAAGAAAAAGCAAAAGATTTCAATACTCATATAGTGGGTTCACTTGATAATAGTTGTAGTTAATCAAGGTGTTCATTGAGATATAAGCCACTTGTAAAATCACATTTACAAGTGGGCCGCTTATTGAGAGAACTTGTACTAGATCAAAGTCTCATAAGATCAAAATTTCAACCTTGAATGGTGATAAACTTTTCAAACAAATGCTTGTTGTGAGATCCCCATGAAAAATCTACCACATAAGAAAATAAAATTTTGTGTGCGCGTATGGCGTCTTTTGAGATTAATTAAATAAAGATTAAAGTTGAAGAGGTTCAAACTATCCACCAATAGATGTGCTAGTTAAGGAATGAGTTAAAAAAACACATCCACAAGATGTTGCGACAATGCTTACCTAAGACGAAGGGAGCTAGTAGGTTAGTAGAGTTTGCAAGGAGCAGGAGAAATTTCTCCACATGGTGATGTACTCCTTTTAGTTAATCCTTAATCGAAATTCCATGCTTAATATTGGAACAAGTCCAATAGACAAACGATATATTCGATCGCAAAAAATATTTGCTTCAAACTCCAAATATTAAGAAAGAAAACAGACGTTCGAATTCAAAACTTAGCCATATGCTGTGAAGCAAATGGGAAGCACAGCATCAATGAGAACAGAAAAAGTTTATCCTCTAAATTGAGTTTAGTTTTCCATGAACAAGAACAAAGAGAAGATAAGCTAATCACGCAGTCTTAGGCTTGATTTTCTTCACCCTTGAGTACAGGAAAACTCCAGCAAGGGCGATCCCAGTACCTGAAATAGACAAGTTTTTTGATGAAGGAATCAGGAAGAAGACAAGGCGGGGTTTTCACAACCATTTTGGCTAGGTAGATGGGCAATGTAAGTCTTACCAAGTGAATTGATGGGTGAAACCGGAGTCCTGAAGAAAAGGACGGAAGTGACGATGACAACAACACGCTTCACACAGTTGCCAACAGAGTGGGTAACAGGTGTTACTCTTGCGAGTATCATATATGAAACCTAAGAAACCAGGTTCAGTACATGAGTTAGACCTCACATAAACATATTTTTCAACACAGCAATTTCATACTTAATATTTTCTGCTAGTGTGGATATGTCGTTGTCACATGTTGATTACTCTTTTGTTTACAGTTTTCATAGATGATAACCTTTCGAACGCTTAGATAAGACTTTGCTCTAATATGTATGCAGGAATATAAAATATCATACCTGCTGATAAGCATGGAAGCACATTGCAGCAATAAGTGATCTCAGATATAATTGATTAAGATCCAAACCCTGAAATATTGAACCAAACAAGAATAACAACACTAGATATTTGGGAAAAGTCATTCAATTGTTGATTGACTTGTAAGGCAGCAGAATGTAACTTCACATTATCTTAATGCTAAATCTATAAAAGGATAAATCTTCGAGACACTTACAGCAGACAACAAATATGTGGGGGTAACCTTGATGCCCTCCACAAACAAAGTTGCAGGAGCAAGAAGGAAAAATGACATGACAGTTATTATGGAGAAGAGATTTATGTTATCCAATGATTCCTGCAGAGCACAAACAAATTGCATGAAAATCTGTTTCCAGAATATTATCATTAATGTTAAATTCCTCAAGAATTTTTTTTTACCTCTTTCTTAACCATGACTTTCTTGCTGAGCACATTGCGAGATTGGAAGGTTACATTAGAAGCCATTGCGCTCCAGAATCCAGCCCTAATTAGAGTCAAAGAGATTATGTACAAAGAAAAACAATGGATGTATGCATATTTTCGAAGAAAAGAGAAGACAAAAAAGGACAGGGAAAGCTGCAACTGATTCATGCAAACATTAGAAGGTTCTATATTTGTAAAAATCATAATCCCTACCAGTTAAAAGAAGCTTCAGTAAGAGAGGCCAAAGCAACACCACCAACAATGGGCATAAGAGATAATACAACCCATATAGTAGGCATCTGCACAGACATCAATTAAGAAACAAAAAACAAAATAAAATATATTAAAGCTACAGGCTCCAAATTTGAGAGAAATTAGAAAAGTTTGCTGCTAGCTTCAATAAGCGACCATGAAGAAATTGAATCATAAGTAAATCTAATTGTTTTATCCTATCTCAAATACATGAGATTCTGATTCAAGAGAAGTAAAGGAATCACCTCTCCTAGAAATAAGGCAGATAAAAGGACTGAGAAAAAGGGCTCCATAGCTTTGATTGTATGTGTGAATGAAACAGCAACCTTGCCAAGGCTCATATTTGTAAACAGGTTGCCCATTGTGTGGACCGCAGCCAATGGTAAGATGGCAGCAAGCTGATGAGAATATATAGTAAGATAAACGGTTGTCATCGATCTAGATTTTGCATCTCACAAAATAGTACCTGGGAAGCAGAAATCTTAGGACGCTTGTATAAATTAGTGGCCCACATGAACAAGACCAGAGCAGCTCCAACAGCAAATTGAACTGTCGTGACAGTAAGTGGGAATGGAAAGACCTTCAGAACCTGTGACATACACAGGTGAGTAGCATGACATTTATGGAAGATGAGATAACAGTAAACATAAAATCACCATATAGACATGCATAAGAGGAATTTCTTTCTATCTTTCTTTTTTAAAAAAGCATCATAAACATAACCTTATAGATATGCATTAGAAAACAACTTTCTTTCTTAATTTATTTATTTAAAGAAAAATCATCATTTAGAGCACAAGTGGTGTCTCAACTATGTTCACAACAAACTAGATATTTAGAAGACTCTAATTTATCAAAATTTGAAATAATGCAATCAACAATTGTTGTTTTATTCAATCATCGAATAACTAATAGTTACAACCCAAGAGTGAAGCAAAATATAAGATAGTTTCCACACTTTTTAACTGAAGTTGACTCACCGTTTGAAAAGTTTAATATTATCACGTCAAATCCATGCTATGTATAAATTGCATCAAAAATTTCATGCATTTGGTAGCAAATCAAAGACATAGTAATCCTAGTCTTAACATAACCCAATGAAGTGGACTTGCATAATATTTTTCATCTGGTTCAGATTTATATGCTGCTATAAAATGATCAGATACTTTCGACATGTAATGTTAGGCTTAGCAGATTGCATCCAAAATTATCCGCCGAAAGCAGTTCTCTACTGTTAGTTTTCTCTAATTTAAACTTTAGACTAGAGAGGCAGTGCTAGTCCAAAGCCATATCAAGTTCTAAATTCCCATATATTCACCACAAATATCCCATATGATCATGCACTAAAAAAAATATTAAGGACATTCCAAAAATAATCCCACGAGGCCCAAAGATATGAGTCAAAGTAATGTAACACAAAGAATGAACAAGGACACGAACCTCACCTAGAGGAGCATCTCTTACACAGTAACATAACTGAAAATTGTAATAACTTAAAGATGAAAAAATTATAGGACTTTGTACTTCTTTTATAAATTCGACTTAACAACAAATGTGTAAACACATATTCTTATAATTATTCCCTGTATATTACCAAAACAGAAAAAGCTCCCAAATTAGCAAACAGCATAAATCTTATTTAAAAGTTGTTGTGGACATGCCAATCTCAAACATTTTCTAGTTTATTTTATTTTATTGCAAATGCATCAATCTTAAATTAATCTCCAATTTAATTTTTGCATTTATTTCCTTTGCAACACCAATTAATTTCCTTCTTGCAATATTCCTCCTCACCAAGAAGAACTCAACTCTATTGAGTGGGGAGATGGAACTAAGAAATCAAGTTTGGCATTGGTGCAACACAAAGGTGCGAGGTAGAGGTGCCTCTCTAGCTAGATCAATTGAATCGTACTTTATTTATTCAAGAAGCTTGGCTCGGGGGCAAGACGACAAAGCTCATCCTTGGCGATCCAAATGTCTTTAATCTCTAGAAGCCCTTTCCAACTACTACCTATGAGTGCTTCCCAAATTTGAAAAAAATAAAAACATGCATAAATCACATGATTCACCTTTTATAAATTCAAATGTGTTATGTTAATTCTGAATATTTATTTGATTATTTCTTTTAGATTTCAAATTCTATTTTCTACAAAATGGAGAAAATTTTCAAAGAATTTTCTAGTCAACAAGAGCCTTAGGTTGCTCCAAATTGTACTACTTTGCATGAGATCATTATGTTGATCACAATCCAACTTGGCCATTTTAAATATTCTCACAAGATCTCAGTCCTCAAAGGTTCTAACTGTGTATGGATAAAGTGAAGGAACATGATGGAAGAGTTTGTCAGAACAATCTTGCAGAATTTGAACAGTGAGTTGGAAGATGTTTAGTAGTCAAAAGCAAAAGTCTAAAATCTAAATTGCCTCAGTCAGAAGAGATTGTCAATCACGTCATAATCTCAATGGTTGTAAGTTGTATCCCTAACCCATACCCAAGTCTCATAGTAGTAGTAAAGGCAACAAAAGATGCTTATGAGGTTGGGACCAAGATTAATCGAGTGTCATATAAGACCAAGCAATTAAGCATCAATTAATTCCCATTAAACTCTAGCGGACTCAAAAATTCAGACAACACCGATCATGAGGTTTCATAGCTAACCTTAGTCCATGAACCAAACTTAAATGGTTGCAGTTCACAAAGGATTCTTGCCATTAAGTCTCTTTATGGTGACCATTATGGATCCAAAAAGACTTGGAGAATTGGTGAGGCAAATGAAAAGTAGTTAATGAGTTTGGCATTATAAATCAAAGGGAGCTTTGGAGGGTTCACCAAATAGGAATGATGCTTGAAGGCAAAAGAAAGGGCAATTATTTATGTTCCAAAACAATGCAGTTCTTGCTAGTTAGAGTTGGACTACAAAAGAGAGATCCAGCAGATTCCTTGTTGACAAGGAATGGGAGAATGCGAGTGACTTGATAGAGTATTTTCTCTGGTTTCTTTCCAACATGAGCAAAAACAGATGGGTCTGACTTCATGTGGTGCTAAGGGGACTGATGTCACACATATCATGGGGAAAGTGGTGTTTCACAGTGGATTCTCACACATAGACTAGATGTAGCGGGCATCATTGAAGCTGCTCGGTGCTATGGGTGTTCAAAGTGAACAGCACAAGCAACCAGAGGTTGACAGTTGCATGGTGCAAGAGAGTGTGAATGTTGTGGCCACTAGACGACTGACAATGTGTCAAGAAGTGTAAGCAAGCTTTTGCAATTGTGACCAGTGTAAGGCTCCTTGCAGTTCTTCCTATGTTGTCCAAGAGAACCCACTATAAGTCGATTGGATGAGTTGGGACAATATCATGATGACTACCATGATATAATCCTACCATCTAGAATTCAATGGTGAAATTATTTGGCCTTCTCATTCTAGGAAGTCCCCTACTTGTATCTACATTCGTTATTATATCTTTAAACTTAACACCCTATGCCATGTAAATATTAGGCCCCTAGGTGCATAATAATAAAAGAGTAACACCAACACAAGTTCCTACCTTGTTGAGGATAGGTATTCCAGTATGGAAGGAACATGTTGATTTAACCATGGTATGAAGGTTGGCATTTTCACCCATGATAGATCGATCAATGCCAACAACGATGAGAAAAATCAGATGTCGATTGATCATATGAAATTAATGCTTACCTAAATCTACCAAAGAAAAGTAGTAAAAACAAAATTAAACAAAAAATAAATAAATAAATAAATAAATAAAGCCAAAACTTTTATCTTGTGCTTGCCAGATTCACTTGAGCATCTTTTGGAATGTAAAAAAGACTTGAAAGAAAAGGATCAGCACTACAACAGTTGCTGCTCATAAAAGAATATGGCCAAAAGCTGAAGGGATCAGAAAAAAGGAAATTAGCACGTACAAAACTACCGATCCGAGATCTAAAAAGCGAACATTTTTGTGTATAATAAATAAAACATAAGGATTCTGGGATCATTTAAAATGTAGCTCTTGGCAAACGGATCTGACGATCACAGAAAAGGTTCTACACAGGCTTTATTATAGCACAATCATCGGCAGAGGCAGCATCACATGAAGCAAGCACAGGAAAACAGGAAGAAATAAGAAAGGGGGAGTGCACCTGCTTGTTGTAGATGTTGAAATAGATGTTGAAGAGATACCAGAGGCCGAACAGAGCGCCAAGTTGCAGCGTCTGCAGAATCCCACCGGATTTGGAAGAAGCGTCACCATCGCCGGGCGAGGCGCTCTCGGGGACGGCGGTGGCTCGGCACGCGAGGGCGTCCTTGCGCCTCCGATCTGAAAGGGAAGGAAGGGAGACCAAAGAGCGGAGCGGCGGGAGGTCATGGAAGGAGGATGCGGCGGAAGCGGTGGCGAAGGAGGATGAGGCAGCGGAGAGGGGACGGAGGCGGAGAAGGGTTTGTTTCCGGGTGCGGGGATCGTGGGGTTTGGGGCGGAGGAGCGGAGTGAAGGAGGGGGAGAGAACGGCGCTCTGCATCGCTGGTTCTGGTGGCCCGGTAACTATAGAAGGGTGGCGAACTGGAAGAAGGTCGTCGGCGGCGGAGGAGCAGGAGGAAGAGGGAGAAGGGAGAAGCAAGCTCGCGGTTGTTGGGAGTGGGCACTTGAATACACAAACTAGGGACGGAGTTTTCAAGGAAATGACCAAAAATTTGATATTTCCGCCACTTTATTTTATTTATTTTGGCATTTGTTATAAAAAGTCACTTTTAGAAAAAAAAAAATTTCAATGCAGATCTCTAATTTTTTAAGATACTTTTAGACCTTTTAAAAGTTTTAAAAAATAATCCAAAAAAAACTCATATATCATTTTTTTAAAAAAATAATTAAATATTAAAATATTTTTTAAGAAATAGAGAAAATGATGATTTTTTTAATTAGAACTGATATAATTTAAAAAATTGTGTCCAACTAATTATTAACCAGACTAAAAATTCCTTTGAAGCGTTGTTTAATTGTCAAATTCAATCTTATTTTAATATTAGCTTCATATTATTTACTGATGCTCAGAATCCGAGTTTTAAATGAACTTATACAAAAATAAATTAAATAAATAAATTTAAATAAATCGTTAAACTAAATAAATAAAGGTGTTCAACTCTAATATTCATAAATAAAAATTATGAATTATTCATAAATAATATTTATGTATAAATAAATTTATAAATTATATTTATCAATAAAATCAAATTTAAAAATTTCAAATGATAGCGAGATAATTTCTAAATAAACTAATCTCAGTCTCTTAAAAAAATTTAAATAAAACTTGAATAATTATTTGATTTAGCTCAGTTAGTTTATCAAATAAACTATTTAGAACCTTACTTGGCATGTAATATTACAAGTGTATTTAGTATTTCTAATTCTATTACGATAGTTTTTATTTTAGCATTTAATGAATTTTTTTTATCAAAATTTAGTTGATTCTCAATAAGTATTACAATAATTTTTTAAAAACATATTAGGCATTTTAAATAATAATAGGATACAGCACCTTTAAAAAAATTCTAATATTAAAATTTTAAAGACTCATCACTTGTTTAGAATTTTTTTCTTTTGGGTTTTCACCAACTTAATTTTTTATATTTATTTATCGGTATTTTAAAAAAAACTCAATAGAACATTAATGAAAAAGGATTACAATAAATTAATCATGGTAGAAACTGACGTCAAAGGAAAAAACTCGTAGTCTTAATTTAATGACTCCAAAAAGTACTCTTTATTAGAGTACAAGTTTATAGTAAAAATCTAAATCCTAAATTAAAAAGATAAAAATTTAAATTATCCTAAAAATTATAAATTAATAATTCTAATAAAATTATATAATTTAGCATCCCCTCAAACTCACAATGCTACAGCCAGAAACACTAAGAGCTGGTCAGACAAAAACTAGAAGCGCGAAGTGAATGAACCTTGGTAAATATATCAGCTATATGTAGTGAGGAAGGAACAAACGGTAGCGTGATAGAGTCAAGTTGTAGATGATGATGAGTGAAATAACAATTTATCTCAATATGTTTCGTTCTCTCATGAAAAATTATAGTGCGCGGGATCTGAATAACACTCTGATTATCACAATGAAGAGTAGTAGGTTTTTGAAGAAAAATTTTCATATCTACAAACAATCAATGTAGTCAAACAATCTCATAAGTGGTGGTAGCCATGACACGGTACTCTGTTTCAGTGGAGGATCTGGAAACGACATTTTGCTTCTTACTCTTCTAAGAGATAAGAGAATCTCTAAGAAAAATACAAAAGTCGGTAGTCAACTTATGATCCATAAGGTCACCCTCCCCATCAGTATTAGAGTATGCATAGAGCTCTAATGAGGAAGTAGAAGAGACTAAGAGGCTTTGAAACTGAGTTCCCCGAAGATAATGAAGAATGTGAAGAACAACAACCCAATGAATTGTGGACGGTGTAGTGACAAACTAACTAACTAACCACATGTATAGCATACGTAATATTAGAATAAGTCACAGTGAGATAAACCAAGCTTTCCATAACTGTACGGTAGAGGTTAAGATCTGGCAAAGGAGAACTATCTGATGGAGAGTATCTAGCATTAGTCTCAAGAGGAGTATCAACTATCTTGTTGTCAGTGAGATGTGCATGCTCAAATAGATCAACTATGTACTTTGACTAAGACAAGAGATAACCTTAGGTGAAGAGGCGATCTTGATCCCTAGAAAATAGCTAGTAAACCCAAGTCTTTCATAGTGAAACAACGAGCTAATTCAAACTTCAAATACTCAATTCCATCAAAATTATCACTAGTAATTATCATGTCATCTACATATAAAGACAAAAGTATACGACCTACATACGTACACTTGACAAATAAAACTGAATAATAATTACTAGGACAAAAGTCAAGCGAGGTAATCACCATGGAGAACTTTGCAAACCAAGCACGTGGTGCTTGTTTGAGACTATAGAGAGCTTTGAGAAGTCTGCAAACTTCACCAAATCGGTGAGCAACTCCAGGAGAAGGCATCATATACATTTCTTCTTGAAGATCACCACTCAAGAAAGTATTCTTGACATCCATCTGAGATATTTTTCATTGATGAATAGAGATAATGACAATTAACATACGAACAGTGATCATTTTAGCAATAAGGGCAAAAGTTTTCTCATAATCCATGTCGTATTCCTGAGAGTAACCTTTAGCAATAAGATGAGTTTTGTACCGTTTGACAGAACCATCAAATTTAGTTTTGATCTTATAAACCTAACGAGAACCAATGGAGCATTTCCTTGGTGGTAGAGGTACCAAATCTCAAGTATGAGCATGATGTAGAACAGTTAATTTTTCATCCATAGTATTTTGTCAAAGAGGATTACCAACAGCCTCTCTATAGGACAAAGACTCAGAAAAATGATGAACAGAGGCAACAAAAGAAGCAAAGGAAGTTGAATAACAAGAATAAACAAAATCATGTAGTTTAGTAGACTTACGTGTAGACCGACGAATACGATTGTCCGTAATTTCTAGAGGTGATCGAACAATCACAGGAAGGGGGGGGGGGGGGGGGGGGGTGGAGGAGATGTCTCGAGAATATCAGATTCAGTGAAATCGTCATGTGAAATTTTTCATGAAATGAACTCATTATTATATACATCTCATCAAATGAACTAATCATTAAGTGAACAAATCATGAAATGAACTCATTATTTAAATGAATTAATCATTCTTTTAAGACTGTGAACACATAACATTCCATTTTCTAGTTTGTTAATATATAACATAACTTTTCATAAAGTAGTATTGTTCGTACATAACAACAATTTCTACTACATAATTTTATTAAATTTAATGGGCTAATACTGTTCATACATAACGAAAGTCACAGCAACAACACTTTAATAAGCTAGATAAGCTAACACTACTGTCGCTACAACAACACTAGTATAGCGGTAAACACTATCCATTTCATCTTGGACTCAATTAGGGTAATCTCAGGTAGATCAGTTTTATAATTTTCTATTGGATCCACATTCAGATCCTCTTGTGGATCCTCCTCAAATTCTTTGGGATTCTCTTGATCCACATGGTGAAGTAATTCTACACACAACTGTGCATATGAGATTCATCCTTCAAAGATCCCTCATAAATGATGTGTTACTTCATTAAGATGTATCGATAGAGATTGGACCAAAACCCAAATCCTATAATTATCCAAGATTGGAAACTCTTCTTGCTCGAGCTTCCAGAACAACTGATCGAACCATCCAATATGCCCTCTGAGTCCGTAAATCGGGCCATACTCAATCTCCTCTCTCAGCTCATTACATCGCATGTCATGACGAGTCATCGTGTATATCATCCTCGACATCTAGAATTGAAAATAACAATGTAGTATAAAACAGACAGACCAGCAACAAATCAATTCATTTCAATTCACACATATGTATATAACCAATACACAGAATAACTACGTAAATAAGAAAAATAAATTTTATTTATTTAAGTAGCTCCAGTTGACTAATACATTAGACCAGTCGATTGGGTAACTAGATCCTAAGTCCCCTGCCCTCATTAGAATTAATCTAATTAGGATGTTTAGTTGTTATTGTTTAACCTAAGTCCATTTAAGTCTAAACCAGACTTATTGATCAAATCAATGTTTATTTGATCAATCCTAGTCCATTGGATAATTTGACACAATTTTGATCAAATTTGGTCTATTAGAACAAATCTAGTCCACTTGATCAAATCTGGAAAGGTCCAGTCTAATTAGATTCAATACACTTTGATTGAATCAAACTGATCTGGTTAAACTAACCAATGGTTTGGACCAGACTAGGGTCTAAAAGGACTAACCTAATATAGTTAAAACAACCAATGATTAAACTAGACTTTTGTCTAACTGGACCAAATTGATCCAGTTAAATCAACCAATAGTTTGAACCAGATCGGGATCTCAATGACCTAATTATTCAAGTCCATGCCCAATTAATTGAAATATTAAAAAAACAAAATTTAATTTATAATTTAATTGAGCTGTGAATTAATTAAATCATTTTCTAATTAATTGTAACATGCATTAATTAAAAAGTTACATTAATGCTGTCAGCGTTGGCATTAATTTCAATATGCATGAGTTTCGAAAGTTTTTTTTATGCATTAATAAATCATAGTTTAATGCATTAATAATAAACTTAATGGTTGCCCCAAAAAATTTTACCGAAACATATGCACGAAATTTAATGCTTGGTAAGAAACCTAATGCTTCGATTTTTGTTCACTATTACCCATGCCGCTTTTCTTTCTCCATCGCTAGCACCCATGCTGCCATCACCTCTGGCTCCCTTCGCTCGTCGGTCATAATCGGAGCACTAACCTCTTAATCGTCCACCGGCCAAAAACAGAGACAAACTCTGTGGTTATCATCTGCTGTGCTCGAGGTTTGGCGATAGTCACAGATTGCGATTATGCCTAGCGACGACGGAATCTAATAGAGCAAACTTCGTCGATGATTCCTCCGACGATGAACAGGTGCATACCATTTGAACGGATCTACTCATATATCTTGTGCAGATCCTTTTATAGTAACATGATCTACAATCATAAGAGATCTTATGCTTTCACAGCAACATTGATCATGTCCGGAATCTGAGTCAAACGGACCGTCGGGTGAGGTGGATAGAATGTTGACTGAATCGCGATGTCTCGGAGGAGGGGGGTATGCTGAGATGACTTTTGTGTTGACCAAGTCGTCGGAAGTCCTCTAGTCAAGGCTACCTGTAGCCTGCGATCGGGTCACCACGGTCCCTGGTACCCCAATTCTCAAGGCAAATCCAACGAATATATGAGTAATAGACTAATAATATAATAATGAAATAAATGAGGGGCAAGTACAAAAAACGTACCCTGACCCAGGGGGCGCCCTCGGATGGGACGCTGCTTGAGTTGTCGTGACCCGGAAGAGTAGATGCATGAGTCGGATGAGCCGAATGTGGAGCTGGGTCTGGCGGCGCGGAGTTGAATGCAACCTGGGTCTAAAAGATGACCCACAGGCCGGGACCTAGCAGAAATACGTAGACTGGGATATGACATCGACACGCGGGGTTGGGATATAATATCAGCATGTAGACATGAGTATAATAATGACACGAAGTGTGGGTAGTAATAATGGCACGCGGGCCGGGATAAGACATCGGCACACAGACTGGGATAAGATATCGACACGCAGGCCGGGATAAAATATCGACACACAGGCCGGGATATAAAACGTTACACAAGTCAGGTCAAAATATAATGACAATGAGGGCTCGAAGGCACGATCGACATCGGAATCATACGACAGTAGCGGGTCAGATATCGGACCGACACTAGAAGTGTACGATAGGGTGTATCGGATGTTGGATCGACTTTGGATGCGTACGACAGGGTGGATTAGAAGCTAACCGCCACAATGAGGGTCGATCGCAAGCAACAGTAAGCATAGGACGTCGGAGACAACACTGAATGGAGGAGGTGTCGTCCATCTCGGTAGGAGAGGGCGACATGCTTTGTAGGGCGAGGAAGGCGGCAACAGGAGAGATGGAAAGTGGAGGCAGCGCTTTACCCAGAGACCCGCGACACAGAGGCAGCGGTACAAAAATGGAGGGAGAGAGGAGGCATGAGGCGGTCGTGCCCGCTCATGGTCAGCAGCGCTAGCAGGAGGAAGAAACAGTGCTAGCGGTAGCGTGGAGAGGAGAAAGGGGGAGGAGTCGGCAGCACCCCGCGTGGAGGAAGAAGAAGAGGCTGCTCGCGATGGCGTCGATCCCTCACGGTGACGGCGTGCTCCCATGTGGCGACAGTGACATGCGCCGTGCGGCGACGACAACACATGAGGTGGTGTCGGTGTGGAGAAGAAAGCGACGATGGTCATGGCGTCAAGGGGAGAAGGAAGAGGAGAGGTAGTGGCTGGTGTCCTTGCGAAGGTGGCCTGAAGGGGAGTGACCGTCGGCATTGGCTGATGGCGGAGCTCGCATTCCCCCTCCGTCCTTCGTCATGGTGGCGGAAAAATCCTCCCAAACATGAACCCTTCCTCCCACCCTTAATGCCCTAATAGTAAAAAGACACAAATACCTCTCTCTTTCTCTCTAATTCCCTCCTCTGCCCCTCAACCATATCCACATCAAACATGATCATAAAGTAAACAGAAAGATAGTGATCTATCATGGATTCAACATTTTTTTTGATATCATTGTTGGTTTAAATATATGAAATACAAAAATATGAAATCTGTAAAACTCATAATGATCTCCTATAGTAAATTTTGATCTTTGTTTGATTCTATGGACCTAATTGATCAACTTGACAAATCGACTCAACTCGATCAAACGATTCAACTCAATCAATTAATTACTTATTTGACTTCACTCCAAATAGAAATATTTTATTTACAAGTAGACCATCTTAAGTCAACTTCCTAATCGACTGAGCACATTACTCAATTAGAATCAACCTCCAATTGATTGGGTTATTTGACTATGACAAAACTAATGACTGAGTCATTATCTAAGTCGAGTACGTAACTACTCGCATTCTAAAATATAATTCACTCACTCTCACAAACTCACTTTAAGAGTTTACCTATTGTAGCTTTAATTATTTTGCCCATGAGGCCATCTCCAATTAGTCCTCGGATGTACCAAACCTTCCAAACATTTCATGTGTCATGCTCCACTCATTCACCTACACAATCCACCTCGATTGTTTTTCATCACAGTTGCCACCTTGATGCTCTTTGCCCTATAGTCTTTTGAATGTCTTATACCCTCCTTCATCGATCTCCAATGGACCTTTAAGCCATCAAGTAACACCAACTTTGCTGCACCAAGTCAAACTCCATTAGCTTTGAGTACACTCCACCAAATCGCTACACGACTTCATGCATGCATTTTGAATAATTCTAACTTAAATTATTAACTCATCGTATCAAAATTAAATATCGATCTAGGTCGAGCACACCACTTAGGGCACGATTATACAAATAGTTACATTGATCATCATCCATGTCCGCTATAACTCTAGCTATTGCTCAACCCTTAAAGCTACACTCAGTGCAAAGGTCGGGCTCCTACTTTTAGATGCATGAGGTTATGCTCGCTATCATTGTTGTCACCTGTTGTTACTGTGCTCATTAGTCTCTACTTGTTACAACTCTTAGAGTATAATATTAATTTCTCTATAATATTTCTAAAATTTAAAATAAAATATTTATTTTATTAAATTTAAATAATCATTTTTCATTACACACTAAATCAATTATCCTAAAAATCCTATTATCTTTAGTTTTTAATTATTTTCTTCTATCACTTCTATTTTTTAATTATTTTTTTCTCTGTTACTTATATAATATCTATTTTTCATTACTTAATTCATTTCTTTTATTTTTTTTCTCTTAAATTAAATGATATTTTAATATTTAAAAAATAGATTTCATTTTCTAAATTTAGTGAGATACTATTTATGAAATTTAAATTTATAAAAAAATTTAAGGAATGAATAGAGTAGTTAATGTAAATTTTTTATATAAAATGTAAAATTTAAGATAATTTCTATATTTAAAGAAATTGACATGGATGTTTATAACAATTTTGTTGGTGCAATCATACTTTAACTTGGTGTTGTTAGATAAGGTTTTGTATTTTTTTTTTTTTGGATAATATGCTGGAGCAATCTTGATTGGGTCAACTTATGCCCCTAGGGCGCAGCACAGAAAGTGGGGGCACGACATTTCTAACATAATAATTAGGGGTCGATTCTCAGGAATTGACGATCTGAGGTTTATCTTACTATACGTCTAGCACCTATATATTTATATGTACCTTCTTTCATATCCATGAGGTCGGCATTAAAAAGACCGCTAATATAACGGATATATATATATATATATATATATATATATATATATATATATATATATATATATATATATATATATATATATTTTTATTGGGCCAACTTATAATTAAGTTAATATGTTAAGAAGGACCAAATTGATTAGATACCAATGAAACTTCAAAAGGTATCAGTAGGTGGAAAGTAGAATAGGTGCCGCCGTGTCGGTAAGCGGAAACTACGTGATTTGGTAATACCCAAGGTCCAATAAAATTAATATTAGATAAAGTTGATTGTATATTTAATAAATAAAAAAAATTCTATCTTGACCTACCACTACCAATTAAGAATAATTAGATATTTAGTACGTTAATAAAAGATACACCTAAGGTTATGTGGAAGACGTGATTGATAAAATCTCGAAAAAATAATATGTAAAGGGAAAAAATATTAAGAAAAAGTTTAGGAATAAAAATCATATGCTATTAATTTATATATCTATTTTTAAATATTTTGCTGAGCGTTTTTTTCAAAGAGTAATTTATGATTACTCAAAATCTCTTTGTAGTTAACAGTGTTGAGTGGAACGAGGGTGACTAGCACTAAGCTTAGAGGTAGGAATGTAAACAAGTTGAATCGAGTCGAATAATATTAGGTTCGAGCTCGACTCATTTAAGTTAAATTCGGACTCGAGCTTGGCTCAAGCTTGAATCGAACTTTTAGGCTCGAGTTCGGCTCGTTTTAGAATTTCAAGTTTACGAACAGTTCGAGCTCGGCTCGTTATTAGTTTGATTATCAAAGTTAACTAGCCTAACTCGTTAAGCGAGTTCGGGCTCGTTTAGAGCTCGTTTTTGGTTCATTTTAGAGCTTATTTTTTGGCTCATTTTAAAATTCATTTTAAGGCTCGTTTTAGAACTCGTTTTTTTTAGCTCGTTTTAGAACTTGTTTTTTGGCTCGGTTTAAGATTCGTTTTAAGGTTCGTTTTTTTAGCTCACAAGCCTATAAATGAACATGTTCACGAGTTCATGAGCCGAATATCTTTAAGCTCGATCTCGGCTCGATAAAATTGTCGAGCTCGAAATCGAACTTGAGTTCGGCTCGATAAGACAAACGAACGAATTCGAACAAGCTTTTTACAGAATCGAGCTCTGAATAGCTCGCGAACCGTTTGGTTCATTTACATCCCTACCCTGAAATAATTTAGTAAAAATGATTTCGGTGGGCAGACTACTAAAATAACAAATAACGGTAAATTAGAGAAAAATCTCCAATCACAATGTTAACTTTGCATGCAATCCCCATGTCCAAAAAACTTTGTTTCCACTCCCTGCATGCAAAGTATTAATTGTTTTAACTCCCTCATGCAAATATTGATACCTAAATTGCCCTCAGATTTTTTTAGGTACAAAAATTCTAAAATTGAGTACAAAAAGTTCAAAAATGAGTATAATTCTTCTTAAAGTAAGTACTTTATATTAAAAATCGAGTATATTTTCTATCAAAATTGTCTCTCTTATTTTTTAGGTATAAAAAGTCTAAAAATAAGTATAATTCATGTTAAATTCAGCACTTTACACTATAATCTAGTACTCTATACTAGGATCGAGTATATTTTCTATCGAAATTAACCCTCATATTTTTCGGTACAAATAGTCTAAAAATGAGTATAATTCCTATTAAATTCAGTACATTAAACTAAAATCGAGTATATTTTGAGGTAAAAAAAGAATCGTACTCAATTTGATAGAAAATATACTAAATTCTAAGTTAATATACTTAATTTAAGAGGATTTATACTGATTTTTAGACTTTTTGTATCTAAAAATATCATGGGCAATTAGGTAAAGATGTTTGACTGGGGAGTAAAAATAAAGATTTTTATGAATGAGGATTACATGTAAAAATTTATTTGTCAATAGGGACTACATACAAAATTACCCTAATTCCTACTTCAGCATGGGGACCAGATAAATGAATTTGACCCGACCCGAGTCGAAGGAACGAAATCCGCATGGTGGCGCCGGTGGCGCCGGTGGAGCCGGACGTCCACAACCGCTGCATGTTCCTTCTCCGTCGCTGCTCCTCCGAGCGCCACCTCCGTGCCGCCCACGCCCTCTTCCTGGTTGGCAGACTCCACCTCCACCCCTTCGTCCTCAGCCGCCTCATCCTCGCCGCTTGCTCCCTCCGCCCGCCCGCCCTCCCCTACGCCTCTCTCCTCTTCCATCACTCCCCTTATCCCCCCAGCACCTTCGCCCACAACGCCCTCATCCGCGCCCACGCCCGCAGCCCTCATCCTCGTGCCGCCCTCCCTCTATTCCGCCGCCTTCTCGCCTCCGCCGCAGCTGACCACCACTCCTTCCCCTTCGTTCTCGCCGCCTGTGCCGCAAACGGATCCCTCGTCGATGGTGCCCAGGTCCACGCCCTCGTCGTCAAGAACGGCCTCTCCTCTGCCGATCCCTACGTCCAGACCGCCCTTCTGCGGCTCTACTCTCACGCCATCGACGACGCCCCGAAGCTGTTCGACGAAATCCCCAACCCCGACGCCGTCCACTACGACGTCCTGATGAACGTGTTCATCCGGCGCGGCGTTCCCTCCGAGGCGCTTCGTCTTTTCGACCGCTTGCTGCTCTCCAACTTAGAGCCTGATAACTTCGCCGTCACCACCGCCCTCACTGCCTGCGCCCACGCAGGCGCTCTCGAGCAGGGCGTCCGAATCCACAAATATCTTGCCTCCAAGGACGCATCCTATGCGAAGGACACTTTCCTGGGCTCGGCCCTCGTGAGCATGTACGCCAAGTGCGGCTGCATAAAAGATGCCGTGGAGGTTTTCGACGCGGTGCCTAACAGAAACAACCACATGTGGGCGACCATGATCGGGGCCTATGCGATGCACGGCTTCCCGGAGAAGGCGATCGCCTGCGTGCGGCGGATGCAGGAGGTGGACCAGTTGCGCCCGGACGGGGTCGTGCTGCTTGGGGCGCTGGCCGCCTGTGCGCATGCCGGCCGCGTGGAGGATGGCTTGCTTCTGTTGGGTGACATGGAGGCTAAGTACGCAGTGGCGCCGGAGCACGAGCACTACAGCTGCGCCGTGGATATGCTGTGCCGGGTGGGGAGATTGGAGGAAGCTCTGCTGCTCATACGCAGAATGCCGATGAGGCCGCTGGCCTCGGTGTGGGGCTCGTTGCTGACAGGATGCAGGATACAGGGAAATGTGGAACTGGCGGAGACAGCTGTGGCGGAGCTCCAGCGCTTCACCGAGAGCGATGGAGACGACGAGGGGGTGTATGTGCAGTTGTCCAACATCTACCTGAATGCCAATAGGAAAGAGGAGGCTTGCAAGGTTAGGAAGCTGGTCGGGAGCAGAGGGAGCAAGAAGACGCCAGCGCGCAGTGCGATCCATGTGGAAGGGAAAGCGAGCTCCTTTGTGGCAGGGGATCAAGCGCACCCTCGGCGGACGGAGATATGGACGATGCTCGAACTGTTGACAGATCATATAAGCTCCTGCACTGAGGATGACAGACCTTCTTCATGGATCTGAAATGCATGCATGATGCTTCTCATTGAAGTGAAGAACATCATGGGTGATCACAGAGAAGAGAATTTTACAGAATTTAAATGATCAATCCTTCTTCTGGATCTTAGTTACAGAGACGAGCAGGGTCGACAGAAGATTTCACTAAAATAGTTTATATATCAACGCTCGTCTGATCGATCTCTGAGATACATCAACTTTCAGTGTATTTGGACTGATCGCATGGTTGTCATTGGGAGCCGAAGAATTGAAAATTCTTTGTTAAAGCATTCAACTACATTGTAGCAGTCTCTTATTTGATATTTAGTGGAGTGTGGTTATCAGTATCAAAGCGTAGATACCCTCTGAATCTATTTGGACCATTTGCCTGCCATGGGCAAGTTTGCAGACATTCTCATCAATAATACCATGAGACAAGATTCTCTTAGGTTCTTGACCAGTTTAAGCTACATAATCTCCTAGACACAATGAACAATTCTTCAAAAGTGGGAAATATGTAAAGGGTCTTAGAGTTTTAGGATTTTACTTTAGAATTCTTCAAGTGTGGCAGGTGAGTAAAGGTAAGTCACTGGAAGTGAGTAATTGTGAGGACGCGTTCCCGGGAAGGGAACATTAGGCGTCGATCCGGCTTAGAAATGTGGAAGGGAGTGATTGTGAGGATGTGTTCTCGGGAAGGGAACATTAGGCGTCGATCCGGCTTAGATCCATTTCGGATATCTAAGTCGAGATCGTGACTAGATTCCGGTCTCGGAAAGATAGAATTTAAGTCATACTCTTCATGTTGAACTTATAAACTGTGCTAACACGTTGTTTTACAGGTTACACATTATATATGTGCCTTGGACTAACCTTGTCTTGCAGGAGGACTTTTTGGAGAAAGGAGGTCCGAGCGCCCAGAAGGGATCCGGATGCCTAGAGGCAAATATTATCCAGGATGCGGCGTCGACACGTGGAGCTCGCTGGTTGGGTCTACCATGTCACACCAGGACGCTCGGAAGGGATCCGGGGCGCCCCAAGCCTCCTATATAAGGAGGGTCAAAGGCGGAGCTTAAAACAACAACTCTGAACTGAAAACCTGCTCTCCTGTGCTCTTGCAACACTGTGAAAGATCTCCGACAAAGCTCTGTCCGTTTCTTCTTATTTTCTATTGTCGGTATTTCTTGTTCTAGCTTTTCTGTACTTAAACTTTGTAATTGAATATTCGAATTGCTAGTGATTGTCTAACAAAAGTACTCAACGAGTACGGACCTTGGAGTAGGAGTTGACACAGGCTCCGAACCAAGTAAAAAAGTTCTGTGTTAGCATTGTTTTACTTTTCCGCTACGCTTACTCTCGACGAATTTTTGTAATCGATATTCATCCCCCCCTCTATTGAACGATCACAATCCAACAGTTCATTGCTCCTGAATCTACAATCCACAAAGGATACGAATCAACTAACAACACTGTATTTGCAACATATTGCTCGTGGAAAGAAGACAAAAATGGATCTACCTTTTTAGGCTTAGTACAATCCCGAGCAAAATGGCCCTTCTTGCCACAGTTGAAGCAAGTCAACCTGCTCTTAGGTTTTTGTCCATATTTCTTTCCTTTCTTCTTGATTTTGGTTTTTCGCAGCAACAACATTAGCCTCCTTTCCTTTCCTCTTTCCTTTCTTAAACCACTTGTCCTTATTCTTTGAACCAGAACCTTCAGCTATAAAAGCTTGACCTGAAATCCTTGCGGATTCAATCCTCTCCGCCTCAAGTTCCACATGGCGTGAGACATCAGTGAAGTCTTGATACTCTCACTATGGGTCAGGTTCTGTTTCATCGTTTCCCAAGAATCAGGAAGGGAATGGATAACTGCCTGAACTTGTTGTTCATCGGTCAACGCATAACCAGCAGTCTTAAGCTCTCGAATCATGTTACCCATCTCCCTGAGATGTTGGGCCATGGTAGCATTCGAGCGCTTTTTACAGCTATCAAACTTGATAGTTAGCTGACGAAGCTTACTCAGACTGACTCCACTGTACTTCTCTCTAAGGGCTACCCAGACATCATGAGCCGATGGTAATGGCTCATACTCAAATACCAGGTCATCCACTATTGAACTAATCAATATATCCTTAGCAATGGAGTCCTTCCTTTTCCATGCCTTATAGGCATCAAGGTCACGTCTGTGTTGTGCTGTAGAACCATCAATCGGTTCCTTCATGATTTGATTTACAGCCTCTAGAACTTCTTGTTCCTCAAGAACGTATTGTATTTTGAGGTGCCAGATTTTGTAGTTATCCCCATATAATTTTTCACCCTTATTGAGTTCAGCTATGATGTTTTTAGTTGCCATGATCTACATAAATAAATAAATTATTTATTATTTCAGTGTAATTCATATATATGCAATTAATTATTGACTCAGTGTAAATTAGAATTAGTTTACAAAATCAAGTGATAACATTGTTTTCACTCATCATTTGTATGTTCTAATCTAATCAACACTGATCAATCATATTACACACATCCCATCTAATGAACGAATCATTATTAAAATGAACTAATCATTTTTCATATGAACTAATCATTTTTCATATGAACTAATCATATGGATATATGAACTAATTATATCATGAAATGAACTAGTCATTTCCAAGTTAGTTAACATATAACATAACTTTTCATTATTTAATTCTGTTCGTACAAAACGACAGAAATTATTATATGACTCAAAAATCAGATGAGCTAACACTGTTCGTACATAACGATAGTAAACAGAACACTAGTAAACTAGATAAGCTAGCACTACTCCCACTAAGATAAATGCTAGAGCAGTGGGTAATTGCATCCCGTTCATCCCGGATTCTATGATGGGTGGATCAGCCTCAGATGTATCATATCCATTTCTAGATCTTCTACACATTTTTGAGGATCCTCCTTTGATTCTTCTCGATCCATCTCTAGATCCTCCTCAGGATCTATCTCTGGATCCTTTTCAAAATCTTTAGGATCCATTTCTGGATCTTCTTTAAATTCTTCGAGGTTCATTTCCGGATCGTCTTTAGATTCTTCAGAATTTGGATCCTCCTCTAAATCTTCAGAATCCAGTTATAGATCCTCCTCAGATTCTTCGAAGTTCATATCTTCGAGATCTGGATTCTCTTCAGATTCATTAGGACCCCATTCCAAATGAAGTAACTGTCTGCACATCTCTGAATATGAAATGTGCCCATCAGACTCATCCTAAAGTTGGAATGCTATCTGCCTTAGATGTTCCGATAATGAATAAACCAGATACCATCTTCTTTCTGTTTCCTGAACTGGATACCCTTCTTGCTCGAGATTCCAGAACAACCAATCGAGCCGACCAATAAGCCTACCGACTCCCGGATCCGGGTCATATCCCAGCTTCTTGATCTCCTCCCATAGCTCATGTTATCGTTCATAGCGACTAGTCATTGTGTATATCGTTCTTTGTATCTGAAATTGAAAATCATGATGCCAGTACAAAACTGACTGACCAGTAACAAAAACCGGTCAAATTCAATTCCCACATTTAGAACAAAATGTACAGAATACACAAACAATTAAGAAAAATAAATTTTCTTATTTTGGGGAGTCTCATATGACTGACGCATTGGATCGATTGATCAGGAATCCCGATCTTAAGCTTAGTCTATTGTCCTCATTAGAACTAATCTAATTGGACAGGGATTTCTGACCTATGTTCTGTTATTGTTTAAGCCCATTTGAGTCAATCTCAGACTTATTGATCAAACTCAGATCCGTTTGATTCATCCAATGCCCATTGGATTAAGTTTGACCCATTAGAACAAATCTAATTTTTATGATCAAATCTGACACAACAGAACTAATCCGGTCATATTTGACCAACCCAACTTCTGTAATCAAACGCACCCCAATTAATTCAATAATAAACGAACTGGTTAAACCAACAAATAATTTGAACCAGATCTAGATATCATTGAATCAATTTGGTCTGCTTAAATCAATTAATAATTTAAACCAGACCTGAGTTTGATTAGACAAGTTGGTCTGGTTCCATTTTTGGTAAATTGAACCATAAATTAATTAAATATTTATTTATTTATTAATAATACATTTCCTTATGTATTTAATTAATTAATAAATATATTTAATTAAATTTTAGGCACTGTTCATGAAGAAGAAAAAAAATTTAAAACATGCCTGCATGTTTTTTTTTATACGATTTTTTTTCTTCGTCACTGTGCTTCGTCAAAAATACTGTGCATTTCCTTTTTCAATCGATTCATGAATCGATCAGTGTGTTTTTTTTCTTTACTGTGCTTAAAAAAAAAACATCCGTACACTTTATTTTTTTTTCTTCTCAATCGATTCAGGAATCGATTCAGCACAGGCACTATGCCTTTTAATTGATTCATGCACAGTGTTGAATCGATTCAACACTGTGCTTCGTCAAAAGCGACACTATTCGTGATTTTGAATCGATCGAAACGAAATTTCAATCGATTCAATTCAATTGAATCGATTGGTTAATCGATTCAATTGATGAACAGTGTTACTGTTCATCTTCTTATTCGCGACAGAAGAAGAAAAACGCGAGCTTTTTGCATCGATTTCCATGCTTTCAAAACCATGCATGCTCTGATACCATTGTTGGTAATTTGAGAGCATGAAAAACTAAAGCGAAGCAAAACAAAATCACTCACAGTGAACTCCCGAATATATCGCAACTGAAGACGTCGTCGGTCGACGAAGAGGTTGTCGTTGTCGGAAGCACGATCACGAGGCAACCGGAAAGTACTTCAAGGTTCACGAGCCAAATCCCAGCCGCTAGATGTTCTCCTTTGCTCACACATGATTACCTCACTACTACACTCTCCGATCACCTTCGCAACACCAGTCGCTCGCACCCACTGCTCTCTTCTTTTGGATATGTGCTTGGACGCTGCTTGGACACCCCTTTGTCTCCTTGGCATTTACAGCAAAGGGAGTAACGAAGGGGAACCTTTCGTCTCCAGTAACACCTAACATTACCAAGCTCACCAAAGCTAATCGAGATCGAGGTAGCTAACGAAAAAGGTAAACCCACACCCCCCCTCAAATTAATTTATTTCTTCTTCCCTTTCTTTTCTTCTCTGTTTTTACAAAAATAACAGTCATCTTTTTAGTTTTTTCCAGCGAGCATTCCTTTACAAGTAGCTCTTTTTTTGCTTTGTTTAACCATAGCAAGAACAAGAGGAGTAAGTTATTCATTTCTTCTTTAATGTTTCATTAATCGAAAAATAATTGTAAAGTATAAATTTTATTTTATTAGGTCGCTAGTTAGGATGATTATTTGGATTGCAATGAAGGTCTCATATGTATGAATGCTAAATATTGTGACAAAGTAAGATCACAAATGATTGTTTGATTTTGATTCATCGATAAGCTACGAGGATCATTAGTTTTAACTAGACTTAATCAAGGGCTAAGGTTAAAATTTTTAAATTTAAGTTTATTTTTATCTTCTTAAATTTAAAATTTAAGGTTTTGGATTGTGAAAATTGACCTACGAAATTTTTAAAAATTTCAACTTATATTTTAAAAATATTTTAGAGTTTTTAAGAGTTGGATAATCTGATTTTATAGTGTATTATTTTTTTTATTTATTGAATTCGGTCCCGCCACTATTCATACGTATTGATCTATATAGGAGCATCATTGTCGATATTGGAGGTTGATCGATAGACATCTAGTACGTATCAGGCCAATCCATATTATTGGAGGGAGCTCCATTATTGGCAATGAAAACTTTAAAACAATTAAAACTTGCCTCCAGGGCATAGTGCAGACGGTAGACGCATAATATCTCTTGCATAATGGTTAGGGGTCGATTCTCAAGAACTGACGACCTGAGGTTTACCCCGTTATGCGTCTATGGACTGTGTACCTGTATGAACCTCCCTCCATATCCCGCTAAGATAATGGATCTACCTTTTTTAAAACAATTAAAATTTTTTATTTTTCCAAATACAATTAAAACAATATAGATTATAAAATAAAGAATTAAAGATATATTTTTGCCATTTTAAGCTTGATTTGGACCATTAATCGAATTGATGAGATGCCTAGCTGCCATTAATTTCCAAATCCTCTCAGATTTTTTAAATTAAATGTCATTTCAAATCTCACATCCTTCCAAATTTTATTCAATCAATATTATCATTAATTCTAATTAATTAAAATTCTTTATTCTCCCATTGAATATCTCTATAAATTCACACGCCAATTGAAAATTTATATATCTTCATTAATTATCGCAATGGCAGCCATCAGTACCTTCTTCCGCCTCTTCCTACTGATCTCCTTCGTGCCAGCCCTTGTCCCGCAGGATACTACTGTCTTTGATGTCGAGTTGGTCCACCGCGACTCCCCCAAGTCGCCACTATACAATAGCTCGATGACGCCCTTCGATTGCCTGCAGGCTGCTGCTGTCCGCTCGGTCAACAGAGCTAGCTACTTGGACACCTCCATCGACATAGATCTTGGATTGCTTAGTCATGACGGGGAATTCATGATGAGGTTCAGCATTGGCACGCCAAACCTGCAATATGTGTGGGGTCTTATCGACACCGGCAGCAGTCTAAGCTGGGTCGATTGCGTTGGCTGCCAATGCTTCAACAATACTGCCACCCTATTCAATCATAGTGCATCCCTCTCCTACAAGCAGTTATCTTGCATTTCTAATGAGTGCAGAAGCTTTAGCCAGGGTCGTTGCAATGATGATCAGATGTGCAAGTACAATATCGCCTACGGTGATGGCTCCAACATCAATGGAATTTTCTCCTCGGAAACCTTCAGTTTCACCTCATTAGATACCAAGCAATCTACATCCATTCCAAATGTGTTATTTGGTTGCAACTTCTGGTCCTTGATAACTAAAGTAAATGACCCCGGCAGCATCATTGGGTTGGGACCTAGGCCGCAGTCTTTGATCAACCAGCTTGCCCCTAAGTACATCAGCAAGTACTTCTCACACTGCTTGGACATGCTCGATACGGGAGTCAATAGCAGACTCTTCTTGGGACGCAGTAAAAATACGGTCATCGGAAAGACGACTGTCACGCCGCTCATGACGCAAAACGGCTTCTATGCCGTGCAGCTTAACGCCATCTCGATCCCGGATGAGTTCGACATCTTGATTACTAGGAAATCCAAGTTGAGTGCCGGGAACATCATCTTTGACTCCGGCACCTACATGACCATGCTAGACACTCAAGTGGTGGACCAGTTGGTAAGGGCATTGACGGATTATGTTAGCTTGCCGACTGTAGAGAATAGCCACTACAAATTGTGCTTCACTGTGCTCTCGACAGACCAAGAGGAGATGCTGCCGGGAATGTGGTTCTCATTTGAAGGGACATTGGGGAACTTCATGGTGAGCCCTCAAAACCTGTTTAGGTGGAATGGTCAGCATGTGAAATGCATGATGATAGTGGGAACGAATGGTTTACAAATCTTTGGGAATATTATGCAACGAGATGTTTTAGTTGGACTTGATCTAGATAACATGGAATTGACCATTATAGAGAAAAAGTGCACTGAGTTATACAAATCCTAATAAACAAGTATTATATATATATATGAAGTCCTAAGCTGAGCCTTCAAATTTATATTTATGCTAATAAATCAAGGAATTTCAATAAAAGGAAATGCGCATTTATTTTATTTTATTTTTACAATGATTTAATTAGATAATTTAATTGACTAGAAGTAGTTTGATTGAATATATTTTTCTTTCTGTATCTCTTTTAAATGATAATAATTAACATTACATGTTATTTCTAAATACTAGGAGGTGTTTGGAATTGTATATTAAGGCCATTTGAGTTTTATATCTAACTATCTAAAAAAATCATTAATCAGGTTGAGTAACAGTGATCCTAGGGTGATAGTCTATCCCTATGGAAGTTTCCCACTGGCCAGTACGGTAAATCATGAAGCACTTGCTATGGATGGCCCAGAAACCCAATATCCTTTAGTTGCAATTTCGATTTGGAGAAAAAATTTCTACAAATACGTTGTAGTTGGGAATCAAACCGTGGATGCCTAGGAGACAACTAAACACCCTTACTGCTGCACCATAGTCCCGGGGGCTCAATATCCAACTATTGAGAGTGTTAGAGAGGGTGAATAATGACTTGCTTTAATTTGGATCGTTGATAGTATACTCGTTTACAAGATTTTAATGTGAAGAAAAAAAATGACTGAATTTTACTTTCACTTGATCCAATATTTCCTCGTAATAAAAAATCTTTTCTATTTTATTGATCAAATATCAACAAATCGATATGCTAGTAACGTATAAGAAAATTTAGGTAGAGTGATATGAAAGCCTAGGCTATATATATATATTGCGCGTTTTTAAATTTTGAATTAAAAATATTAATTAAAATATTTTTAAGATTTTATTTCTACGATTCAGACTTATCAATGGTTATAATGTTCAAACTATTTTTTTTTTAAAGATTTTACTTCTAAGATTCAGGTTTTCAATTGGGTTATAATGTTTAGTTAAAAAAAATAAAAATGATATAAATTTAAGCATTTATGGAGTATTGTAATGTCTTTAGGAGATATATTAATATATTTGAGATTTATATGAGGAAATATTGATTTTTATTAATTCAAAATTTAAAAATAAAAATAAAAAATGACGTTGATGTCCTCGGCGCGCACAGTCCCACACTGTGCGACGTGCATGACATCAAAACTGTGTGTGTGTGTATATAGTACGCCCATCTACTATAGATTTGTCGCGAGCCCGTGCACACCCATTGATCCGGGCACCTAGATTCATTTTTTTTTTTAAATCAACATTTCCTTAAAAAAACACCATACCCCGTAAGCATCTAAAATTTTTAATCTTAAATACTATAACCCAAGAGAGAAGGCTGAACCTATAGGAAAAATGTTATTAGCTTAAACATATTATAACCCAACCCCTAATATATTCCTTGAGTATCTAAAATTTTTAATTTTAAGCACTATAACCTAAGAAGGAAGTCTGGACCCTAGAAGAAAAAATTTATTGACTCAAATCCATTATAACCCAGTTCCAAAATCCTAAAATTTAGAATTCTAAATACATATAATATACCAAAAAAAATAGACAAAAAATAAATAAATAAAAAAATTCTGATTGAATCTAGGATGCTTAGATTCAACCTTGGGTGCCTGGAAAAATAATTATTGAAAATTTTCTAAAGTTTATAAGAATTTTTAGATATTTTAATGGGATAAATCTAGGTTTCTCTCTGAGTTAATTGATTCAATTAACTTAAGTTTCGATTCCTAAACTTAAGTTTTACTTTTATCCCATCCGTATCTCTTCCTTAACCCCACGCATTTGCGGTGTCATTCCGTCGCATGTTGGTCGCTGCTTACGTACAACCGACGTTGGTGTCGTGCTCATGCTTCCTCTTCTCCCCTATCGCCACCACTGGCTGACACATCTGAGCAGCCACTTTCTTCTTTTGCTGGCTGCCGCCGGAAATCTCCACCAACCACCTCAAGCAGACCTGAAGTCCCGCCTATCCCGTGGCCACCTTCTTTTTGCCACCGTGCTTGCAACACCATGCTTTCATAGCTATTTTTGTAGCCACTGACGATCTTACAGCCGTCCTTCCTTCTCGATCATGAAACTGACCTCCATCATGGAGGCATCACCAGCGGGGTAAAAAACTAATAATTGATTTTCATTACTTAAATGTTTAATTAATTATAGTTTTGATTGACTAAGATAAATTACAGTATTAATTAAATTGACAATTGCTTATTTATTTTAGTATCCAAGCCTTTAGCTTATTTAATCTAGGTGACCAGCCCGAAGTTCTTCATCAGTCATCTGGGTAAATCAGATAAGTACACATGAAATATCTAGCATTCTCGGATCCGCTTCTAGAGAAGATAATTACTTAATTGTTTTGATGTAATCAGTGAATTGATTAATTAAAGTTGTGATGGTCTGTTTAATAGATTAATCAATTAATTAATAAGAATTTATTTAGGAGATTAATCAAGATGAATTTGGATTAATCGTTATTAATTTATTTAAGTAATTAATTAACTAATTTTTATTTGTTGATTAATTAAATGATTAATTAGTTTGACAATTAATGATTTATCATTTACTGGATATATGGTTAATTAGTAATTAAGTCAAATAAATTATTTCAACGAATGGTTGGGATTATATAATCAATTGAAATAAATGTATCTCATAAATTAATTAATTAAGCTTTGTTGATTTATTAAGTAGCTAATCTATAAATTAATTTAGATAACTTAAATAACAGATGGGTGATTGAGATTTGAAATATTTAACCAAGTAATTTGATATTTATCACAATTTAATTATTTAAGATTTATCCATGAGAATAAATTGTCTAGAAAATTAATAACTGAGAATTAACTATGTCAAAGGATTAAGTAATAGACTAATTAATTAATCAATAGAGTTTGAATATTGATTAATATATTCTTAGATTCTTTGTATTCTTTACTGGTAGGATTTAAGCTTGAGGTAGATTTTTGTGGAATCGACACATCAGCGGCCCCCTAGAGTTAGCCCCACAGATATGGAGGGAGATAAATGCAGGTACACAGGTGGAAAGTACATGGCGGAGACGTTAACCCCAGGCAGTGACACCCCGAGGATCGACCCCTAGACCTTTCGGCCACAGAACCATACACTCCCCATCTGTGCTATACCCTGGGGACTTAGGTAGACTTTTGATTTGAAGATGGTTAGGATAGTCTACAATTGTGGTGAATAGTTTCTTTTTTGACCTCTTTAGATCTTTAACCATAGTGCTTGAGATTTGATTACGTATTGGTTATATGTTTACCTTGACTCCACTCTATATTTTCTTTGAGATTGATAATTAGTTACTTTATTTTATTATTATTCTACTTGATATCAATGCAATCTCATTGTTATCCATGCATATTATTGATTGTTTATACTTGTGGTTTTATGTTAGCGATATCATAGTGTAGGATATTAAATATCGTACCAGACTCGTATTTGTTATTTAGACTCATGCCTATACGTATATGTTAGTAAGACATCTTATTTATTATTTAGGCTTGTGCCTACCCGACCATATCATAGTATAAAATATCAAGTATCCTATTAGACCCTTTCTCGTTATTTATGTCAGTGCTTATACGTTAGTGAGGTTATACTATGAGGTAGCTTGTAGAAACATTATTCTTGAATCGATTTTTACTGCTTATTTTGTTATTATATATGGCTGTGTATACATATATATCTTCACTGCAAAATAATCATTCGTGGTAAAATGTTTCTCTCGCTGCCTGTAGCTAGATAGCTACTTACACACCTATCTACCCATGGGACCCGTCCATGGTAGAGCGTTCCTCCCAAAGACAATGTCTACTAATATATCTAGAGTGCTCATGAGACCTTTTTGTAGTAGAGTATTTCTCCCATAGTCCTTATCTTGATAGCTACCATATATCCTGCCTGCCCAAGGCATCCATCCATGGTAGTGTTTCTCCTATAGATAGTGTCACGCCCTAAGGGTATCCTTTTCCTCCAAATCGGACAGTATCTGCTAGTGACAATATAGGAAATAATTGATATCAAACCAATTTAAATCCAATACATCAAGCTAAGAATGAAAATACGTATATGTATGCATGTACATGTGAACATACTTAAAACCAATACAGATAGAAAATTGTAAACACAAGCAGCGGGAAAAACAATAAACAAAGCAACTCAACAAAAATCTAAACTTGAGTGGGACCGACAGCCAAGACCTTGGAGCAATACAACACATCCTCGATCTGTTATCTTGAAACTCACAGGAAAAGAAAGGGGTAATGAGTACAACAACTTAGTGAGTATAAGAAGATAGTGCATGATAGTACTATATATAAGGAGACCAAAGAAAGCAATCTCAGGTAAAATACATACTACAAAAGTATGAGTGCAAATATAATCAACTTCTAACAAAAGCATTACTAACTACATAATCCTCCACTAACCTGCTCAATCAGGTATAACTAATAAATTGAGAATACTTATAGTACATCCAACCCTGCACAAACAAATACATTACCGACATATAGCAAGCATATAACAAACACTGACTATAGGAGAAACACCCTACCATGGATGATCCCGTGGGCAGTCAGGGTAAGTAAATGGTCACTGTATGCGGACGAACTTGCTACCACATATAATCTCATAGGCACACAGGGCCGGCCCCTTGCTTGGGCACCAAGCAAGGCTTGGTCGGCCTAGCTTGAGCTCCAAGCTTGGCTTGGCCAACCCCTTGCTTGGGTTCCAAGCAAGGATAGGGGTCGGCCTCTAGCATGAGCTAAGAGGCTAGGCTTTGGGTGGATATAAAACTATATATAAGAGGCTACAATAGGTACTTGCTTTACTATCATCATATGCTTTACTGTGTTTGCCTCCATTTCTTATCATTTCTCCATTTTATATTCTTTTTGAGGCTCCATGTTGACTTCGGCATTGTAGAGTTCTCATCGGGATAACTCTCAGTGAGCTCTATGATGCATGTTATTTTCCGTAGGAATTGAACAGAGTCATCTACGTCATGAGAAGAAAGCAAGGAGAAGACTTCAACGTCAACGCTCTTTAATGCAGGGTAGATTTCTACTATCGTGTCATCATGATGAGATTTCTAATCCAGAACATGGACATATAAATTTAAGTTCGTCAATACTTACAATATTAGAACTAACATTATTAAATAAAAACATAAAGATACCTTATTATTTAATTTACTAAATTCTTATTTTTTTTTATTTGTCTCATTAATTTATAAATTATATGAATGAGTGTGGTTCAAAGAATATGTTTAAACTGAATTAAGTAATTCTTAAAAAACATCCTTAAATATGCATTTATACTCCAAACTAAAAGAAAGATATTTGACCAAACTAAATCTAGTTAAGTATTCTCTTAATTTAATATCAAATATTTAAATAAACTAGAATTGATATGATCTATTCTAAACTCAATCAAATATTTTATTTTAACATGTCACTTCCATGACCCATAAATGTCATCTTATTAAAATTTATAAGAGACATTTTAATATTTACATTTTGAACATATTTTTAAATAAAAGAGTATTTTTTTAAAAATTATTTAATAAAATAGATGATTTTAAAGATGAAGTATCTTGAATTTAAAAGTTTCAATACTTTTTTTTTATGTGTCAGCTTCCAAAAATAGCTCTAGTTCATCATCTAGTAAATTCAATATTATCAAGATTTAAATTCGAATTGTTATTTCCTTGCCCGAGACTGAGAAGAACTTTCTACCACTTGAATTGAAGAATTGGAGTAAAATCAATTGAAATTTGAGAATTAGGAGACGACTAGAGAAGTTGATATAAAAATAATGATATAAGTAATCTATTTATAGAGTTTGAGAATAACAGCAAGTTAATAATAGCCCTTTATCAATTAAAATAATCAAATATTCTTGACCATTAAAAATAATGTAATAGTTAGAACCATCAGTTCAATGGTAACAAATCCAAAAAACTACTTGAATCAGTGGTTGAAACTGTCAATTTATGGTTAGTATCGGGCCAAAATTGAAGATGGCTGATAATGATTCCGGTCTGTTTAACCGAGTCAATGGATTATTGGTCTGTTGACCTTGTTAAGGGTCTGGGTCAGATAGATTGATTCATACCTGATCTGTGGTTGAGTCTATATATCGTAACTCCATTTAATGAAATAAAAATTTGATTGTTATTGTTGTATATACGTTCAAAGGGTATGCTGTATGCTTCTTTCACCTATTTAATTCAAGGGCTAATTCCACTTTATTTCTCACAAATATACATAATAATTTTAGACCCTCATAAAATTACATTCTAAAAAAAATTAAAATTCATAGAATTTTCTCGGCATTTTTCAAATGACCCACTATCAGTTTCTAATTTTTCAAAGGGTGCGTACTTTAAATTTTTTTTTATCAAAGGACGCACCTAATTTTTAGAATACCATTCTCGCCTATTTTAGTCCTAAATTAAAATAAAAGTTAGTTTTTTTTTTAAATTTAAATCAAACCAAATTGAATAGGATCAGGGGAAAAAAAATAAAAAACTTAATAATTTCATATAAAAAGCCATTGATGACCCTAAGACCTTATTATTGTTTTTTTAAAAAAATATGTAATTAAACTCATGATCTCTTAAATTTATAATTTATAAACTTAATTTTGGATCTTTAATAAAGTTTTTTTCAAAATACAAAATAAGGTTAATAAAAAATTAAAAAATCTTTTAAAATAACATTTTACTTTATTTTTATATTATTTAATATCTAATTACAAGAAAATAAGGAAAAGTCAAATAAAATAAATAAAAATTAAAATAAAATAGATTTTTAATTATTTTATCAAGGACTTTGGTTGATGACCCGACAAATCTAAAATTTATGTCAAATTAATATTATTTACTTTGAATAACCTCCTTAATTTATTTGTATGATTTTTAAATTTTTTTAAAGTTAGTAAATCCGTCAGTAGTTTTGACGACTCATTATGAGCCATTATATTCACGGTGGTCTTTTAAATTTATCCATATTTTTTTAAAAATAATTTGGAATCTTAATTAAAAAAATAAAAGATTATAAAATTAAAAAAGAACATTTAAAATTTTTATTTTTATTTTTTTATTTTCTATTTTTTTAATAGCTAATTACAAGAGAGAGAAAAGTGAAACAAAACTGTTAAAAAAAAGGAAAAAGTAAAAAAAAACACTACTTTGGTGTCACTTTGGTTAAAGTATATGTAGAATATAGGTGCATGGATCTTCGGTCTAGATATAACACTTAAACTCGGTTAATTATCTCAATGATGAGTTAATGATTATAATCAGTGGAGCTCGATATGACGATGTGAATCTTGTCTCATTTATACTTTTGACATCCCTTTTCGGTTATCGAACTACCCCTTCGAGTAAGAGACGTACCTTTCTTAGTATCGTCTCTATCGACCTAATCTTGTCGGTCGTCAAATCATCCCTTCAGATATCGACACAACCCCTTTGAGTAAACTCATCCCTAAGGATTAGAGTATTAAGGTCGAGGTGAAGGCTAGACCTTCTTTCCTTAAGACGATATTGTCCTGCCTAGGTGCTTGCTGTTTATTGGCAATCGTCTCCCAAAATAAACGAATTGCGTCTCGAAATATGAGCACTCTGAATTTTGAGGCCTGTCGAACTTTCGAAGCCTTGAAACTCTTAAAAGAGGCGAGAGAGAATAGAACTCAAGAGGATAATTCACAACTTGAGAATTGAGTGGAAGGAATGATGTTTGTTTTATAGAGATGAAGGATTACTCTCAAGAGGTGAAAGATTTTTTTCAAGAGGTGAAAGGATATGAGATGTGTCTTTTCCCTTAAACATTTTCACTTCAACCTTTTCATTATGATTAATTTAATTGATTAATATGATTAACTATTTACTTAATCTATTGTAAATATTAATTAATCAATTAATTAATATCACAATGATTAATCTTTTAATCAATCAATAAATTAATCAATTATTTCATACCCCTCAATAGTTCCACATTCTCAAGTTAGCATTCATCCATGAATCCAACTTGTATGCGAATCAAATTTTCGTCCGATTATACCGAAGCAACCCTTCATTAACCATTAATTTCTCATTCACTTGAGAAGTTGATTTACGACGGTCTACTCGTGAAATAGCCGTCTTATCCCTAATGGTCACTAAATCAATTTTTCAACAATCCCCCAAATGAATGAAAATTATGGATAAGTTTCAAATCTCAAACAAGAGTTTCATCGGAAGACTATTGCATAAAGAAAGGTAGCTTATGGCTTTGAACCTTCCGTAATGGAATACGATCGGATTTACTTGGTTGCCCAATGAACTATGTTTTGAATTATTCAGTTGTTGGTGTAAATCAAGATAATCATATTCACACAATGACCCCCTAGGCTTTTACTAGTTTTCTATTGTGTCCGTTTTGGCCATGGACAAAGCTTGAGATTCATAAGTGTTTCATTGAAGCGGCCCGTCTTCACACTTATATAGGCGACCTCCTATTAAGAGTATCATGCAATACCCTATTATACTCTTTACGGTATGATATAGGAATCATTAAGACCTCTTGTTTATCCTTTACTCATTTCATTGGTTGCACCTTTTGTCTCTAGGAATGAGTTGGAGTAATTACTCCTAGGTGTCCTGAATCTTGTAGCTTAGTTGTCTCTTTTGAACCATGATCTTGGGATCTCCAGTCAACATGATTGAGTTACCAATACTCAATTTAAATATTGAGTTTTAGACACATTCCCCTAGACATGTAGTATAATTGATCTCTTGGTAGGCCTAGTGGATCTGCATAATTCTCTATATTTAATGGAGATTTTACCACTAGAGATCTACTGCTTTAATGGTATTAAGTCATTTCAAAACTTACCATTTTACACTAGTGCCCTTTTCATAATTTCTTAGATACCATAATGTACCATATATATTGGCACAATGGTTAACCCCCACATTAGAAGGTCTGTGACCTTTCAATGTCTTATAGAGATTTTTCATTTCTATCTTACTGAAGCTTATGGTTTACCGAGAAGATAATTTCCCCCATAATTTTTAGGATAAACCAAAACTTATCAACATAGCTTTTATCATCTCCTCAATGTTTAAGCTACTATTGTTAAATTGAGGTGAATGTGACATAGTCAATTATTGAAATGTTGTTCTTCCTTGAGCAATATCCTACATTCTCTCCCTCAATCACCATGGATGATCTTGCTTAGTTGATTTTTCCAACCATATTTCTAGTATTTATAAAACACTTCAAGGGTCTCAATATTGCTTAAAAGCAAGTCTTCATGACTCTAATTTTCTGATTTCACCGAGTTAAAACTACGGTTGTCTAATCAGGATGATGATCACGATTACACTTGTTGTCAAAAAGTGCTCAATCTAGAAAGTATGCATCACTTTATCTTCCAACTCAGCTAGAGCTATGATCATCTAATTGGAGTGTTGACCAGGATTGTACTATTCTTCTAGAGATACTCGACTCAAGAAATATACATCCCTTGGTCTTCCAATCTCATCGAACCAAAGTGTGGTCGTCTGATTGGAGTGCTGACCAGGACTGTACTACTCTTCGAGAGATACTCGACTCAAGAAGTATACATCCCTTATTCTTCCAATCTCATCGAGCCAAACTATGGCCGTCTGGTTGGATTGTTGACTAAGATTATATTACTCTTTGAGAGATACTCGACTCAAGAAGTATACATCCTTTGGTCTTCTAATCTCATTGAGCCAAACTGTGGTCGTCTGATTGGAGTACTGACCAGGATTGTATTACTATTCGAGAGATACTTGACTCAAGAAGTATACATCTCTTGGTCTTCCAATCTCATCGAGCCAAACTACGGTCATCTGGTTGGAGTGCTGACCAAGATTGTATTACTCTTTGAGAGATACTCGATTCAAGAAGTATACATCCTTTGGTCTTCCATTCTCATTGAGCTAAACTGTGGTTGTCTGATTGGAGTGTTGACTAGGATTGTACTACTCTTCGAGAGATACTCGACTCAAGAAGTATACACCCCTTGGTCTTCCAATCTTATCGAGCCATAGCTGTAGTCGTTTGATTGGAGTGATGACCATGATTGCATTTATTCTTCGTGAGACACTTGACTCAGTTCTTAGTTATTTGCAACACATATAATGCAATACTTCTAACTCATCTATTTTGACCTCAACTTAGGTCTTACTGAGTTAGACTCAAGTCTAGCTTTTTTCTAAGTGGGCTTGATCTTCTATCTAAAGACTCATTAGCCCTCTTTTTGGATAGTTAAAACTCAATATCCTCAACTTTGTGACTCTAGTCAAATGTCCCCCACAAAGACTTGCCCATCACTGTTATATTATACCCATGGTATAATTTTATTGTCCATCCTTTTAAGGCATGGTTCCCACATAAGAAAATTCTATTCTTCCTTGCGAGTAATTCTCCCATCACTTGAGGTTCACTTTTAGATGTGCCAGAACATCTTTTGATAGTAACCTTAAAAGATACATTTTCTCCAAGTAATACAGTGTCTTTTACTATCATTGCCTGAAGACAATTACAGAGAATTTCTCTAATTTTTTTTTCGGTAGGAGTGGGACCCACGATCACCATAATCGCCAATATCGTCTTAAGATTGTAGGATATTTTTCTCTAAGGGAAAATATAGGTACATGGATCTTCAGTCTTGAGATCTAACAGTTAAACTCGGTTAGTTATCTCAACGATGAGTTAATGACTATAACCGGTGGAGCTCGGTATCGAAATGTGAACCTTATCCCATTTATACTCTTGACATCCCCTTTCGGTTATCGAAGTACCCCTTCGGGTAAGAGACATACCTTTCTTGGTATCGTTGCTACCGACCTAATCTTGTTGGTCATCGAATCATCACTTCGGATATCGACACAACCCCTTTGGGTAAACTCATCCCTAAGGATAAGAGTATTAAGGTCGAAGTGAAGGCTAGGCCTTCTTTCCTTAAGATGATATTGCTCCCAAGATACAACGACTTGCATCTCAAAATAGGAGCACTCCAAATTTTGAGCGCTGTCGAATTTTCAAAGCATTGAAACTCTTAAGAGAGGAGAGAGAGAATATAACTCAAGAGGAGAATTCACAACTTGATCAGAATTGAGTTAGAATTGAGTGATTTGAGTGGAAGGAATGATGTTTATTTTATAGGGATGAAGGGTTACTCTCAAGAGGTGAAAGGTTTCTTCCAAGAGGTAAAAGGATATGAGATGTGTCTTTTCCCTTAAACCTTTTCACTTAAACCTTTTCATTAAACCTTTTCATTATGATTAATTTAATTGATTAATATGATTAACTATTTATTTAATCTATTGTAAATATTAATTAATCAATTAATTAATATCACAATGATTAATCTTTTAATCAATCAATAAATTAATCAATAATTTCATACCCCTCAATAGTTCCACATACTTGAGTTAGCACTCATCTATGAATCTAACTTGTATACGAATCAAATTTTTGTCCGATCATACTGGAGGAACCCTTCATTAACCATTAATTTCTCATTCACTCAAGAAATTAGTTTACGACAGTCTAGTCGCGAAATAACCGTCTTATCCCTAATGGTTACCAAACCAATTTTCCAACAATATTATCAACTTGGTGCTATTTTGGTCAAATCATGATCACCTGTTGATTTTGTCAAAACATTTCAATCTTGGTGTTGTTTTCATCAAAACATCATCACTTAGTGCTATTTTTGTTAAAACACCACCACATTAGTGCTTTAAAAATGAAATATCAAGAGATTTGTTACAATATGTTCCTTTCACTTTTTTAGTCTCACAATGCTAAAAAGAACTATTGATTCAAGACCTCTATGATTAAAGAAATTGTTTAAAAATTTATCTTTTTTTTTACTTTTAACATGGTTCCATATTTGAATCTATATATTTTTGGTACCTCGAGGTAATTTTGATATGATCAACCGAGTTAAGTTAGGTCATGTATTTGTTTAATGTCTTGTATCTAAGTGTGCAGGAACTTAGGAGCACAGGAAGTCAAACGAAAGACACAGCTATCGAGAAGGACGGTATGGGAGAGAGTCGACGGGTTTGGTACGTCCGAGGGATGAGGCTCTGCGGAAGAGTACTCTGGTGGGTGAGAAGGAGGCGCACGACATTTCAGAGGGATGAGAAGCCAAAGTAGAAGACTGCTCGAGAAGGCCGGAAAATGAGTTCTGGTAAGCCCTATTCTGGATGGTCGAAATCACCTAAGCGAGGGAAGCCGGAGCAGAAGACCCAGATGAAAAATCAACTTGAAGTTGACTGTGGTCCGAGCACCCGGATTGGTCTGGTCCAGCGGGGGCGCCTTGGCGAGACACCCTTGTGCAAAGGTGGTCCGAGCACCCAAAACCCTTCCAGCGCCCAAACAAGAGATTTTATCTAGACTTATTCCATCGTGATCCGTTGTGATGCGGATAATATTTTATCCACGCCTAGACACTCGGAACCCTTCTAGGAGCTCGGATCAGGGATATAAATACATCCCTGATCCCAGTAATTCAATATCACTTGTACATAAGTTTCTTTACTGTTCTACTACTTTGATTGTGTGCTTCCAATGCTTGTAAGAGTCTTTTCCGCCTACGAAGAAAGGAGAATTTGATTAGTGCTTCAAAGTCTTGGATTAACAACCTTCCCGGTTGTAACCAAGTAAAATCAGTAGCATCTTTTTTTTAATCAGTTTATCAATTCTTTTTATACAAGTGCTTTAATATTTCAAAAGATTGAGAAAGGTTTCATTTTCTTTTTGAAGGTCAATTCACCCCCCACCGATCCCCTACAAGTGGTATCAGAGTAAGGATGCCCTTCAATGGACTAATCGCCAAGAAGAGCACTTCATCAAAATGGCTGGCTCAAGCATCCATCCACCCAAATTCGAAGGAGATTTTTCTTGGTGGAAGAAAAGAATGGAGGTATTTTTCGATACCGATTTTGATATAATGCTAATCATGAGAAGTGATTTTGAAACACCTAAGGATGAACGCAATGAGATAATCGACATAACAAGATGGACCAAGAAGCAAAAGGAAGAGCATTTAGCAAACTCAAAAGCAATGCATCACCTACTAAATGTTCTTCCCCAACAAGAAGTGACTAGGATTGGAAACTACACAAGCGCCAAGGACTTGTGGGAGAAACTAGTGGAGTTTCATGAAGGGACTTCGGAAGCAAAATTGGTAAAGAGAGACCTTCTCTGATCTCAACTCAACAACATCAAGCTTGAGAAAGGAGAAAATGTATCAATTTTACATTCTAGAATTAAGAAAATTATTAATAGACTAACAAGTGTAGGTGAGATACTTTCAAACCGAGACATGATGATGAAAGCCCTCAATGTTTCCCAAGGACCACAACTTGGAGCTCAATTGTAGATTCATTCTACATCTCAAGGGATTTAGAGAAATCTTCTCTAGATGGATTCTTCTCAACAATGGAGTTTCATGAAACAAGAGTTGAACGATTAGATGGAGAAGTTCATAGATCAAGAGGAGTAGCCCTTGTGACAAACAAGGGAAAGGGGAAGAAGAAGAAATCTCCATCTCCATCATCTTCCGATTCCTAGGAGTTAAGTGCCTCAATGGATAGCAATCAAGAGGAATATATGGTAAGGAAGATGAGAAAAGTATTTAAAACTTTTTCTACTAACAAATCTCATGATAGGAAAAGCTCAAGAAGTAAAAGTAGAGTAAGGAGGGTCATTTGCTATAATTGCTAAGGAGAAGGACACATGAGAGATGAATGCCCTCTCTTGAAGAAGAAAGAAGAAAGGAAGAAGGAAGAGAAGAAGAAGTCAAAAGAAAAAGGGAAGAAGGTCAAAAACCTTAAGGCAACATGGGATGATCCATCATCATCGGAGGAAGAAGAGCACCATGTATCCCATTTTTCTCTAATGGGAATTGATGATGTAGCCTCCACCTCATCCGAACAAGAAGAAGGAAGGAGGTCAAATTAAGATGAAGAAGGGAGCTCAAGTGAAGGGGGAGGTCAAACTTCGGATTCGGACTTCTCGGTAAGTGAGGTACATAATCTTTCTCTCCATGTTTTAATCAAAATTATTTCAAGCACAAATGACAACTTGTTCAAGGCAAAAGGGAAAAATAAATCCTTGAAACATGATTGTTGGTGCAACATCCCTCAGGTCAAGGTTGACCTGGTTGACCAAGCTGAGTCTTGGTTTGAGTTTAGATGTTTGACAATAAGAATTTGATTGAGGAAGAGTCAAGTAGGTCAAGGTTGACCGGATACTTGACTGGGAAGTCCTGACTGGGATGTTAGGTAGAATGGAAGTCCTGGTGAGTGAAGCCAGGCAGAAGGAAAGTTCTAGTGAGTGAAGCTAGGCAGATTGAAAGCCCTAGTGAGTGAAGCTAGGCAGATGGAAAACCCTAGTGAGTGAAGCTAGGTGAAAGTCCTGGTGAGTGAAGCCAGGCAAGGGAAAATCCAGATGGATCAAGGATGATCGGACATCTGGTGTTGGGAAGTCCAAGTAGGTCAAAGAAGTGACCAGATACTTGGCATGAATAGAAAAGTCCAGGTGGGTCAAAGGGATTGACCGGACATTGGGAAGTCCAAGTAGGTCAAAGAAGTGACCAGATACTTGGCATGAATAGAAAAGTCCAGGTGGGTCAAAGGGATTGACCAGACACTTGGTGGGAAGTCCTAGCAGGTCAAAGGAGTGACCAAATGCTAGGCATGGTGTACCAACAGGTCAAGGTTGACCGGGTGTTGGTTTGGTAGGCTTGGGACTTGGTTTTGGGCAAAAACCAAGTACTGGATCGATCAGTGGATCGATCCAGGAGCTAGATCGATCAGTGGATCGATCCAAGCCTTTCCTAGCGAACAGAGAGCCTCTGGATCGATCCGTGGATCGATCCAGATGTCCCAATCGATCAGTGGATCGATTGGGACGCGGCTGCTTCGCGCGATAAGCGCTGGATCGATCCATGGATCGATCCAGGCGTTTTTCCCAGAGCACAGAGGCGCTCTGGATCGATCCGTGGATCGATCCAAAGCCTCCCCGATCGATTGGGAACATTCGAATCGATCGGGATCCGACCGTTGGCGTCGATAAAGGCCGCAGGCGCACGATTCCTTCGGCATCTCTTCTCCGATTCACTCCAGATCTCTCGCCAGCTCCTCCACAGCACTCACAAAGCTCAGATCGCCAGTTCTTGAAGGATCTTGGAAGTTCTCCAAGTCAAGAGGCGGATCAAAGCCAAGAAGAGAAGCTAGGGTTAGAGTTTATACTTATTGTAAGCTTGTAAGCTTGTATTTCTTGTATCCTTTCCCTCTCTTCTTGTATTGAGTCTTGTAGGGCTTCTCCGCCCTTGGTAGTTACCATAAAGGAGAGTTTTATTTAGTGGAGGGTGTGTGTGTTGGTGTGGATCCTTGGATTAGTCACCTCTTGTGAGGTGGATACCAAGTAAACCAACCGTGTTAGCGTTGTGTGATTGTTTCTTTGTATTTCCGCTGCACATCTTTGAAGAAACAAGCAACGCCGAGCAACAAGCGAACGCGATGAGCTATTCACCCCCCCCCCCCCCCTAGCTACTTTTGGTCCTAACAAGTGGTATCAAAGCGAGGCCGCTCTTCACCGGAATCATCGCCGGAAGGGTCAAGCATAACAAGAAAAGCTAGAGGGTGAAGAAGTTGAAGCAAATTCATCAAAAGTCAAAGATTTCAAGGAGCTCAACTTCAAGATGCAACTCCAAGATGGACTTGGATTTGACACAAGGGTGGCTCCACCGTACACTTCCACAAGCTTCGATTCTTGGAAATCAAGAATCGAAAATTTTCTTATGATGGAGATAGAGCAATGGTTTGCTCTAATGGAAGGCTTCAAGGCTCCAAGAAATTCAAAGGGCAAAGTTCTCAAGAGGAGCAAGTGGAGCCAAGAGCAAGTCCAAAGGTGCGAGGCCAATGACAAAGTGACCAAGCTTTTGGTCAATTTATTGCCAAGCACCATCCTTTGCAAAATTGGAGAATTTGAAGATGCAAAGGAATTATGGAGCAAATTGGCCAAGCTTCATGAAGAGATCCCCTCCACTGTACAAGAGCAAGAAGTATCCATAGAGGGTGACTTTTTGGAGCAAGACCAAGAGGAGGACTCCGAGGTTGAGAGATGCTCAACCTCCGAAGAAGAGGAAATCCAAGAAGCTTCATCCTCAAGGGAATGCAACGAAGGGAATAAGGAGGGAGCATACTCCTTGTTTCATATTCAAGAAGATGAAGCCTCCACCTCTAGGATTGAGGGGGAGCAATCCTTGGTGACGCCGGATCAAGAAGAAGGAGAAGCTTCTACATCCGGGTCAAGAGACGAAGAGGAGGAAGAAGATTCTACCTCCACAAGTCAAGAAAAATCAATTGGAGGAGAATCAAGGTCCGATCAAGAGGAAGCTTCTACCTCCGGATCCAAAGGAAAAGATGCCACCCCTACAAGCAAAGGTATAAATATTTCAATTAATAATAAAAATCATATTATATGCTTTGAGTGTAGGGAACACGGGCACTACAAGAGCAAGTGCCCTAAATTGGCCAAGAAGAAGGGCCAAGTGGCATAAAAAGGCAAGGTGAAGCCCAAGGAGATCATCCCCAACACAAAGAAGAGAAAGGAGCATATTATATGTTTCTCTTGCAATAAAAAGGGGCATTACCGAAGTCAATGCCCCAAGGGGAAGAAGGTGGTCAAGGCTCAAGGAGGCACTAGTCAAGGGGGAGCCTCCAAGGTAAAGAAGAAGGTATCTTTTATTGAGCATAACCCTTTACATTATGGTAAAAAGCATGATAGTTCTAATTTTTATCATTTTAATGCAATTTACCATAAGAATAGGAAGCATGAGGGCTTTAAGGAAAAGCATGTGGCCCTACATGCCAAGACTACTACACCTAAGGTTAGGAATGTAGGTAAAAATCTAGGCAATAATTCTAAGGATTTTAGAAACAAGCCTAGAAACAAAAATGCTCATGGATCAAGACCTAAGGACTTAATGATAGAAAATCAAGTCTTGAGGTCAAGACTTGATAAAATGTAAAAGACCCTAAAAAGGATGGAAAATATCCTAAAAGGGCAAAATGAGCAATACCTAAGGCTAGGAGCACAAAGGTCATCCAATGGCCATAGAGGTTTGGGATACAAACCCAAAGCTAAAAAGGATGTGTCTAGTTATCATAGGGTTCCATATAGTTATGGAACAGACCCTAAGTCTAGAGGTCAAGTCAAAGATACAAGGGAAGATATCCCTAGAAGTGTCTTTGCAACCAAAGTGACTAAGACTTCTAAGAAGTCTAAGAAAGTCACTAACAAGGTCACAAGGGAGGCTATCCCTAGAGTTGACCTAGAAAATGTGACCAAGGCTTCTAAGAAGCCCAACAAGGTCACTAGGAAGGTATCTAGGGAAGTTATCCCTAGTGAGTACCTAGAGCATCCAAGGAGCACCAATAGGTGTTGGGTTCCTAGGAGCATTTTCTCTACCCCATAAATGGGTTAGAGAGTGTCAACTTCGATTAGTAGGGTAGTTAACCCAACTTTGAGGAAATTGACACTCAAGGAGTATTTTCAAGGTTTTGTTAACCTTTGAAAATGAATTGGAATTATTATCTACTCCTTGAACGAGTAAAATGTGCCTAATGGTGGAAGAATTGATTTTAATCTTAAATGGCACATATTGGGAAATTCATAAGAACTACCAAGTTGGGATTTTGGCATGTTCTTAGGAAATTTAAGGCAATCCGGGCCTTAATTTAAAGGTGCTACTCTTGTGAAAAAATGAAATATGCCAACATTTGAGGATATGCTTATTTTCATTTGGCATACATTAATCAAGGGAATTAGAAATGCCAATTTAGGCTTTGGCACTTTCTTGAAGCACTTTAGGGCAATCTAGGTTTAAGTTGTAAGTTTAGCTAAGATTTTAAGGATACTTAGATAGTTAATCTAGGTATATTTTATTTAGGCTAAATCTTGCCATGATTGTTTGCCTATCATATGCCATGACATCATGTCTATTTTTGCATTCATGTTTTATTATGCAAAATCCAAAAATACCATGTCATGACATTCATACATCATGTAGTTATAGGAATCTTTCTTTTGAAAGTTATTTTATTTTGATGTATGCCATAACATTATCATGCATTAGTTTAATTCCTTGTAATTAAGGACAAATGACATTTAACAACACTTATTAACGAGTGACATCCTAGGTGGATGTCTAATATCTCTAAAATGCCTAGATAGATATGCATGATCCCTAGTTTAGGGCAAAACCAAAATCTACATCTCGCAAAGACTATAAGGTGACTTGTATGTGTTTTAGTGCACATTAGATACAAGTGAGATGTTAGGATGATGAACAAAGCTCAAGATGTTGATTCAGTGCATTCTTTTGAGTTTTTAGGTTCATCAAAACACATAGTTATGTGTTTTCCCATCATTGGGAAAGCTAATGTACAAGTCATGTGCATTATGCCCAAAGAACATGATGGGATATTGGTTTTGAAAATGTTTTCAAAATGATTTTGGAAAACCTTGGTGAAGGCTATCTTTTGATAGTAATCACCATTAAATAGTTAGACACAAACTTGAAGAAAACGCTAAAGTTTTAGCAAGTTTTCAAGCTTGTGTCAATCTTTGAAAATATGATGTATTTTCATAGAAAACTATTTTTCCATGATTAAGTATGCCCTAAATAATGTCTACACGAAATTTCACGATTTTTGGATTTTTGTAGAATTTTCTAGGGGTTTCTGAAGTTGATTGAAATGGAATTTCAGCAACTATCAGAGCTCCGATCGATCCATGGATCGATTGGAGTGCCTGAATCGATCCGTAGATCGATTCGGAAGGCAAGTCTCCCGCGAGCAGAAGCTCACTGGATCGATCAGCCGATCGATCCAGGGAGTCTGAATCGATCAGTGGATCGATTCAGAAAGGTTCAATCGATTGGAACCCAACTCCAATCGATCCAAGTTGCTGATTTTTGGCTGGGAAGGCCTGATTTCAGCATCTTTGAACCTCTTTGAGTCTAGGTAACCATTCCAAACCCCCAAAAATACATTTGTATACATACAAAGGGTGTTTTCATGTGAAAACAAGGATGGATTGGTTAAGGAAGACTTCATTGAAGTTTTAGGTTGAGGTTTGTTTCAAATTTTGAGTATTTGAACCTCAAAACTTCTAAATTTGGGTTTCCTAAAGGTTTAGGGATTCCAAGTCATTGTTGGTGCAATGACAGAAGTTACCACCATGTCTTTAGGGGGAGGGACTCTTTAAAGACATGAAAAATTATTTTTCATGAACCTTGGAAGGTGGTTAACCTTCTTTAAAGAAAATGCTCATGTATGAGTTTTTGAACGTGTAATGGGGAGTGGATATCCTCATTATTTCAAGTGGGAACTCAAGTGGTTAGCAAATGCTCAAGGTTGGGTATTTGTCTACATTGAGGGAGAAGTTAAGGATAAATGAAGGGTATGAGACCTTCATTATCGTGTTGATCACAACGAGTGATGTTGTGAACAACGATGAGCAACTCTTCAGGGGGAGAGTCGTCAACAAATGGATTTGTTGATGTGTACCCAAAATTGGGGCATGGGTTGATGTGTGCCCAAAGATTGGTTGATGTGTGTCAATAGGGGGAGAATGAAAGGACCTGTGAATGGGTGTAAGTTAGGCTTTCATTACCTAGAGGGAGTGTGCCCTCTTAGGGGGAGAATGAAGAGCTTAATTTATGTGTTCATTATCTAGTGGCATGAAGATTGAGGCTATAGGATTAGCCGAACTTACATGTGGTATTTGTAAGTGTTATTGTGGTATTGTCAAACATCAAAAAGGGGGAGATTGTTGGTGCAACATCCCTCAGGTCAAGGTTGACCTGGTTGACCAAGCTGAGTCTTGGTTTGAGTTTAGATGTTTGACAATAAGAATTTGATTGAGGAAGAGTCAAGTAGGTCAAGGTTGACCGGATACTTGACTGGGAAGTCCTGACTGGGATGTTAGGTAGAATGGAAGTCCTGGTGAGTGAAGCCAGGCAGAAGGAAAGTCCTAGTGAGTGAAGCTAGGCAGATTGAAAGCCCTAGTGAGTGAAGCTAGGCAGATGGAAAACCCTAGTGAGTGAAGCTAGGTGAAAGTCCTGGTGAGTGAAGCCAGGCAAGGGAAAATCCAGATGGATCAAGGATGATCGGACATCTGGTGTTGGGGAGTCCAAGTAGGTCAAAGGATTGACTGGATACTTGGCACGAGGAAATACAGATAGGTCAAAGGGATTGACCAGACATCTGATGGAAGTCCAAGTAGGTCAAAGGGAGTGACCAGATACTTGGCATGAATAGAAAAGTCCAGGTGGGTCAAAGGGATTGACCAGACACTTGGTGGGAAGTCCTAGCAGGTCAAAGGAGTGACCAGATGCTAGGCATGGTGTACCAACAGGTCAAGGTTGACCGGGTGTTGGTTTGGTAGGCTTGGGACTTGGTTTTGGGTAAAAACCAAGTACCGGATCGATCAGTGGATCGATCCAGGAGTTGGATCGATCAGTGGATCGATTCAAGCCTTTCCTAGCGAACAGAGAGCCTCTGGATCGATCCGTGGATCGATCCAGATGTCCCAATCGATCAGTGGATCGATTGGGACGCGGCTGCTTCGCGCGATAAGCGCTGGATCGATCCATGGATCGATCCAGGCATTTTTCCCAGAGCACAGAGGCGCTCTGGATCGATCCAAAGCCTCCCCGATCGATTGGGAACATTCGAATCGATCGGGATCCGACCGTTGGCGTCGATAAAGGCCGCAGGCGCACGATTCCTTCGGCATCTCTTCTCCGATTCACTCCAGATCTCTCGCCAGCTCCTCCACAGCACTCACAAAGCTCAGATCGCCAGTTCTTGAAGGATCTTGGAAGTTCTCCAAGTCAAGAGGCGGATCAAAGCCAAGAAGAGAAGCTAGGGTTAGGGTTTATACTTATTGTAAGCTTGTATTTCTTGTATCCTTTCCCTCTCTTCTTGTATTGAGTCTTGTAGGGCTTCTCCGCCCTTGGTAGTTACCATAAAGGAGAGTTTTATTTAGTGGAGGGTGTGTGTGTTGGTGTGGATCCTTGGATTAGTCACCTCTTGTGAGGTGGATACCAAGTAAACCAACCGTGTTAGCGTTGTGTGATTGTTTCTTTGTATTTCCGCTGCCCTTGGTAGTTCAAATGATTCATGTTTAGAAGAGGAAAATAGAGCTTTAAGGGAAAAGGTAGAATACCTTATCAATGCTCTTAGAAAATTTGAAATTGGATCCAAAACCCTAAACATGATTATTGGGAGTCAAAGGGAAAGTTTTAAGAAAAATGGGTTAGGATACAATGAACCCAACAATGAAAAGATCTATCATTGTCTCTTGCTAGGGCAATCAAAAATTAAGACCATAGATAGAAAATGGATCCCCAAGGAATATTTGGTTAACCCAATTAGAAAGAATTTCTATTGGGTGCCAAAGTCAATCCTCAAGGATTAGAGGATTTTGGGATAGTCACCTATTGATATCATAATTCAAATATTTGAAAAATGATTGACTTGAGACCTTAAGGGGGAGCACTTAGCCTTGATAGGAATTCATGATAAAGAGGACCTTTATTTCATCTCACAATAACTTGCATTATTTTCTAAACATAGATGTGAGATGATAGGATGATATAAATAATTCACTTATGCTTATGACATTTTGATGAGTTATGAAATGTATCAATTTTTAAGTTACCATAGGCCAACTATGGGGAAAGTAAATGTTTAATTAATGGACATTTTGCCCATAGATCATAGTTGGCCATTTTAAATGTTTTGAAAATAATTCTATGTTTTATTTACTGTGGTATAGCTATTTTTGAAACATATGAATTCAAAATAAGTTTTTAAATTGATACAAACTTAATTGATTTTCAAGGTGTTTGAGTTTTTATCAAAACTCCAAAAATATGATGAATTTTCATGAAAACATATTTTTTCTTGTTAAAGAACATTATAAGAAATATGTGTTCAAAATTTCATGATTTTTTTAATTTTTTGAAATTTTTTATGTATTTTTGAAATTGGCTTTAGAATGTTGATAATTGGATTGGTTTGTGCCAGTCGACTGCAACAGTTATCAGTCGACTGGTAGTTGTTTTCCAACACTCTCAAAAGTTGGTTTTGGGTATTTTTTAAGCCCACATTGATACCTTGGTATCTATACTTGTTTGGTACAATTTTTGATGATGTCAAAAGGGGAGAAATGGGAAGGTTCCAGTTAGAAACCTAATTGTGTGTAAAACTTTGAAAATTAAGGTTGAGAGCATATGTTAAGGGGGAGCTTGGTTTTATGCTTCATGTTTACATATTGCTTGTAAGTTATTATTTGTGCCTAACTTAAACATATTTCCATACATCAAAAAGGGGGGCATTGTTGGTGCAATCGACCCAAGTTTGATCGGTACGATCATGGTTTTGATGTGTGTGTCAAAGAGTTTAAGTTAGGTTTTCATATTATTTTGATATGTGTTTGAGTCATGTAGGACTGGGTGAAACACACATAAGGAGATTTGTGCGGCTAAGCTTGGGAAGCTCATCCTATGGCTTGGGTCCATGAGATCGGTGAAGGATGGTGCATCCGAGGGACCGCAGACAAGGAGCAACGAAGTGAAGCCGAAGGAAGCGGACTTCAAGGCAATGTGAAGGATGACACGGAGAGGAGCCGCGGGCTCAGGTGCATCTGAGGGATGAAGGCCGAGGAAGAGGGCTTCAAGGGCGACTTCGGAGAGGATGAGTGTGAGTGTGTAACCGGGACCAGTCGACTGCTGGAAGTTGCAGTCGACTGGGAGCAAACAGAAGTATTCTGTTCGCTCAGCCAACAGTGACCAGTCGACTGGTACTTTTACCAATCGACTGGTAAGTAGTCGTTGGCAAACCGTTGGCACTGAGAAGTAGCCGTTGGCTACCTCCAATAGTAGCACCAGTCGACTGAGTGAAACACACATAAGGAGATTTGTGCGACTAAGCTTGGGAAGCTCATCCTATGGCTTGGGTCCATGAGATCGGTGAAGGATGGTGCATCCGAGGGACCGCAGACGAGGAGCAACGAAGTGAAGCCGAAGGAAGCGGACTTCAAGGCAATGTGAAGGATGGCACGGAGAGGAGCCGCGGGCTCGGGTGCATCTGAGGGACGAAGGCCGAGGAAGAGGGCTTCAAGGGTAACTCCGGAGAGGATGAGTGTGAGTGTGTAACCGGGACCAGTCGACTGCTGGAAGTTGCAGTCGACTGGGAGCAAACAGAAGTATTCTGTTCGCTCAGCCAACAGTGACCAGTCGACTGGTACTTTTACCAATCGACTGGTAAGTAGTCGTTGGCAAACCGTTGGCACTGAGAAGTAGCCGTTGGCTTCCTCCAATAGTAGCAAATTTGTTGATCAACTCTCTCCTCTTATTTATAGGAAACTTTGGGGCATGAAGGAGGTTACTCATGCTGTTTGAATAACTCCTAAGCCATTGTCAAAAGCTTCCAAGTCCACTCTTCCTCTCCAAACCTAAGTTCCATCTTGTAAGAGGAAGAGAGCTTTGTGAGAGGTTGTATTCCACCGAGAAGGAGTAAAATCTAGCCGGAGATTGTCGAGGATTGATTCACCGAAGGATCAAGGGTTCGTCCACCTTAAGGGCACGCCGTGGAGTAGGAGTAAGCAATCTCCGAACCACGTAAAGGATTTGTGTTGGCGTTTGTGTTCCTTCTTGTTTGTTTTCTTTGTTTTAGTATATTCCGCTTGCGCACTAACGTCTTGTAGAGAAGCGATTGAAGTTGGGGGTGACCTAGTTATCCAACCTCCCTTCTAGCCGACCACCGATCCCCTACATAGTACACATGGATGAAGAAGGAGCAAGCCGACTTGGTGACTAATGGAAAAGCAGAGTTCCATCTGGTTAGTGTTCTTCCTCCCAGGAGGTCAGCTGGATCGGAAGCTACGACTCCGTCAAAGATCTCTGGGAGAAATTCTTGGAGCTCCACGAAGGTACTTCAGAAGCCAAACTAGCAAAGCGAGACATCCACCCAAGCCAATTGATGAACATTCGGATGAACAAGGGAGAGAAGGTAGCCCAATTTTATGCAAGCATAAAAGACTTGATCACCCAACTCAATAACCTCGGAGAAAAGTAACAAATCATGACTCCTTAAGGTACGCACTTAACTCTTTTCTGAGAACTCAAGAGTGGTCAGCCTTAGTAGATACTTACTGCATCTCTAAGGATCTCGAGGTATGTACTCTTGAAAACTTATTTTCAACTTTTAAACTTCACGAGTCTCATTGTATAGATTCTCAGGAAGCAAAAAAATCAAACAATATTGCTCTAAAAGACAAGAAGGACGAATCAGACGCCGACACCTCCTTCGAGATGATGAAACAACATATATGGTAAGAAAATTTAAGAAATTTTTTTAGAACTAATAAGTTTAATTAAGTACAGGCAAAGAAAAGAAGAGTAAGGAAGATAAGATGCTATAACTTTAATGAAGAAGGACACATCAAGGAGGATTGTCAAAAGATGAAGAAGAAGGACGATAAGAAAGGATCAAGTACAACAACAAATCACAAAAACCTGAAGACGACTTGAGACGAGTCATCATCAGAATCTGATTTGGAGGAGTACACTAGACTTGCACCGATGACAAGTCACCAGGAGGAGAGCATAAAGAAGAAATGTAAAAAAAAGAATAGAACTAAAAAAAAAAAGTAAAAATATGTAAAAAGGGGAAAAAAAGAAAAACATGACAAAAGAAAAAGTAAAAAAAGGAAAACGTAAATAAAAATAAAACAAAAAATAGAAAAAAAAACATAAAGTTCAAAATAATAATAATAATAATAATATTATGTATGGTTGACTTTGTAACTGAACGTAATACAGTAAAATATTAAACTAGGTTATTTATTAAAACCTTTAAACAAGTAAATTTTTGTTGCATTACCTAAGTTGACCAAATAATATTAGGTTATGTTTTATTCCTCATAACCTTAGTTATGTGATTATCTGATAATCACATAATCAAGATTATACATAATAACTTTAACCAAATGCACCCTAGAAACTATTTCAAAATTTTCCCGACTTTATTTTTGCTATGACCAAGGGGGAGAATGAGAGATGAGTGGTTAAGTTTAGGGGGAGGTTATTTTGTAAATTGTAAAATTCTAGTTTTAATTGTTTCTTTTATCTCTATGTTTTCCCCTAACTCTAACTCAGGTTGATGCACATCAAAAAGAGAGAAATTGTTGGTACCCCGAGATAGTTTTGATGTGGTTAATTGAGTTAAGTTAAGTCATGTGTTTATTTGATGCATTGTGTATAAGTGTGCAGGAACTTACGAGCACAGGAAATCAAGCGAAAGACGCGGCTGGCGAGAATGACGACACGGGAGAGAGTTGACGGGCTCGATGCGTTCGAGAGACGAGACGCTATGGAAGAGTACGCTAGCGAACGAGAAGGAGACGCATGACGTTTTCGAGGGACGAGAAGCTGGAGCGGAAGACTGCTCGAGAATGTTGGATAATGGGTTCGAGTGAGCCCTATTCTGGATGTCCGAAATCACCCAAGTGAGCGGAGTCGGAGCGAAAGACCCGGACAAAAGTCAACTTGAAATTGACTGTGGTCCTTTCTCTCGGATTGGTCTGGTCCAGTCGAGGCGCCTTTGCGAGATGCCCCTATGCGAAGGAGATCCGAGCACCCAAACCCTTCCAGGCACCCAGACCAGAGATTTTATCCAAACCTGTTCCATCACGATCCGTTGCGACGCGGATAAAATTTTATCCACACCAGGCGATTGGAACCCTTCCAGACATCCGAATCAGAGCTATAAATATAGTTTTGATTCCAGTAGTTTAGTATTACTTGTACACGAGTTTCTTTACTGTTGCACGAATTCTAACAGATTTCTCTAATTTACTATAGAATAACATCGATATGTTCTTTATACTCTCCTAATTTTATCCATGCTACAGTTACAAAATTTTAAAAGCATTTAAGCCATCAATGAATTTTGACCTAAATCAATGAACCCAGACAAGTCAGTACAAACTTTATCTAATATGTTCCTTTTAATCAGTGTAGTCACACATACTCAAAAACTCTTGATTTATAGCCTTTATTAATTTATAAAAATTATCTAAAAAATTCAGCCTTCTTTACTTTTAACACAGTTTCCTATCTGAACATAGACACCTCTTATGTACTCTACAACAACACCAATGACAAACCTAGATAAATCAATTTGAGTCCAACCTTTATCCATCTTTTACTCTCTTATCAGTATGCCCAAAAACTCTTAATTCATGAACCTTATATATTAGTTTAAAGAAATTGTTTAAAAAGTTCAATCTTTTTTACTTTTGGCACAGTATGATATCAGAATTTATAGACCTTTGATTGACTTAGAATATTACTTTTGCCACTCTTTTAATCTTGTTTGAAGCATAAACGAAACTCATTGATTAACCTAAATAAATTAGTTTTAATCCAAATTTTATTTAATTAATAGGTTCCTTATCTAGTAAAACTCAGGCGCGTGAAATAAACCTATTAGATAAAATTTGGACTGATACTGATTTATTATTTAATATTAAATTATAAGAAACCTATTGAATTATTATTATTATTATTATTATTTTATTTTATTTTATTTATTTTAGTTTTCGTTTACTTTTTCTCTCTTGTAATTAGCTATTAAAAAACATAGAAAATTCTAAAACTAAAAATAGTATTTTTTTTGTTTTCCTTTTACAAATATTCTTTTGTAATTTTATAAATTCTTTTATTTATTAAAATTTCAAAATTAAAAATAAAAATATAGATAAATTTAGAGGACCACTGTGAATGAAAGTTAGAATCAAATTGAGCTCTTTAGAGTCATTTATGATTTTTATCAAGACTCATTGTTGACTTTAAAAACTCAATTTTTTAAAAAGCTATATTAATAAATAAATAAATAATGTTAATTTGATATAAATTTTAGATTTGTAAGGTCCTTTTATATACTATGTTTTCTATTTAATTTAATTTAATTTTTTATTATTTTTATTTCACTTTTTCTTGATTTCTTATAATTAGATATTAAATAATAAAAAAGATTTTTTATTAACCTTTTTAATATATATATATATATATATATATATATAATAAAATTTAAATTAAACTTCTAAAGCTAAAAATAAAAAAATAAATTTAGGCAATCATGAAAAGTTTAATAACATACTTTTTTAAAAAAAATAAATAATTAAGCTCATTAGGGAGGATCATCAATGTTTTCTATGAAATACTTGATGAAATAATTATTTTTTTTCATAATTTGGTGATCCATTTGATTGAATTTAAATAAGGGAAATTATTTTTTTTAATTTAAATTTACGGCTAAAATAGACAGGAAAGATATTTTAGAAATTTAATTTGTCCTTGGATAAATTAAAAAAACTAGGTGTCCCGTTATTTTCCATTTATTACATGACTTAACAGCACCTCAAAGGCATAAAGTGTCCTTGCGACACTTGCCATATTCCTCCCATATATCCAAAGATGTCAGGTTGTCTAAGTTTGGCTTGTATTGTTACCATCCCCTTTTAACACTAAAACCAAATTAAATAGACATGAACTGCAATGGGAGATATATGGCAAATCTTTCCTTGATCCTCTCATGAGTTCTTCTTCTCTTCTCCCTCTGTCCAACAAAATGGATTGGAGTGGCTTGGTTTGTGGTGCAGTTTTTGGCATTGCAGTGGTGTATCTGTGCTCCTGTTGGTGGGGAGTGAAGAAGAAGAGTAGTCACTCCAAGATTCCAAATGGACGGCGAGGATGGCCTTTGATCGGAGAGACCATCCAGTTTATTAAATCCGATCATGTCAGATTCATGCAAATGCGTCGATCATTGTAAGCATATTAATTTTTTTCTTTCTTTCAGTTTCAGATCTTCTCATTGACCATCGAGAATATTTTTAAATGCCCTCTATGCCATTTAAAAATGGCCTGTTCTCATTCACTATAATATTCTGTTTGATTCTTTCAATTCAATCTTTTGTTCTGAAATTTAAACGGATGATTAGTGGTTCAAGAGTTTTTGTTTCATCTTGTTTACTTAGAGAGAAGGAGCAAGTAAAGAGTTTGAATAAAAGAAGCCTCCGCTAGTGCGGAGACTTAAGAAGGTATATATATATATATATATATATATATATATATATATATATATATATATATATATATATATATATATATATATATATATATATATATATTAATTAGATCTATTACGCATAATTTTATAAGAAGTTATTTTTGAGACTTGAATTTTAATATATCTTTTGAATGAAAAAAATATCTCAGGAAAGAAATGCATAAATGTAAGAATATGATATGAAATATTCAGAAACCAATGTCCCCTTTAGAAGAATATGAAATATATATATGAAAGTGTGTGTATATAAAATTGAAATTCACTTTGAATTTTATACATGAATTGTTTGCAAAGTATGTATATGTTCAATCTACCTTTCGTTTGATGAAGACAGAATTAGAAGAATATATAAAAAATATATAATTATTATTTAATTATAAGTGTCTGCATCTGTCATTGTCTAATAAATTAACTAGTCATAGTCTGATATCATGATACAACGTCTTTCTAAAGACAACAATATCAATATACATCATAATATTTGTGATGAATTAACTTGTTATTTTCAGCGGCGAAAATTGATGAGTGCAATTAAATTGAATTTGAATTTCTAAAATTGTAAGAAAATTAGAGTATATCAAATTGTAAGAAAATTGATGAGTGCCCTGCACACCCAGTTGAGCATGGGAGTCAGGCATAGGAGTCGGACAAGTATATATAAAGATTTTTTTGTGTACATCAGTGATCACCATGGGCACCTCCTCACAATGAAAATAATCGAGGCGCCTGGAAGAAACTCGGGTGCCCTGTCTTATGAGGGTCGCTCATAGTGGTCGCCCACCATGGATGTGCAGGCTAACTGGCCTACACACACAAACAAACATGTTACACTAGGTGTATGTGCTATGTGCACCTGTGCGTGTCTAGCATAATTTATTATTTTTTAAAATTTATGGTTATGCCAATCAAATTTTAGTATTAGAGTTTAAGGGTTGAATTATAATATTAAGTAAAAATTTTAAGATAGATTTTTTTTTTTTTGTTGAGGTATATACCAAGTAGGGTTATAAAAAAAACAAGAGTAAATTAGAGAAAAATTCCCAATCACAACTTGAATTTTGCATGCAATCCTCACTCATAAAAAACTTTGTTTCCACTCCCTGCATCTAAAGTTTTATTTGCTTCAACTCCCTCGTGCAAATATTGTGACCTAATTGCCCCTCAGATTTTTTAGGTACAAAAGGTCCAAAAATGAGTATAATTTAAAGAAGATCTAGTATATTTTCTATCCAATTGAGTATCATTTAAAGAAAATCTAGTATATTTGAGTATATTTTTAATTAAAATTGTCCTTCATATATTTTAGGTATAAATAATCTAAAAATGAGTATAATTCCTATTAAATTCAGCATTTTAGACTAGAATCGAGTATATTTTCTATTAAATTGAGTACGACTTTTTTCCTATTTAATATAATTCCTCCTAAATTCAGTACCATTTGTAAAAAATCTAGTATATTTTTCATTCAATTGAGTATCATTTAAAAAAAATCTAGTATATTTTACATCTAATTGAGTACCATTTAAAGAAAATCTAGCATATTTTCTATCCAATTGAGGTGGAAAAAGAATCGTACTCAATTTGATAGAAAACATACTAGATTCTAGTTTAATGTACTGAATTTAAGAGGATTTATACTCATTTTTAGACTTTTTATACTTAAAATATCGGGGACAATTATGTAAGTATATTAAACTAGGGAGTGAAAAAAAAAAATTTTCCATTGGGGAATGCATGTAAAGTTATGTTTGCCAATGGGGACTGCATGCATGCATACATCATCAACTGTAATGTACTTCTCCAGGTACGGCAAGGTGTTCAAGACTCACCTCTTAGGAAGGCCATTGATTATGTCCACAGACCCTGAAATCAACAGTGCAGTGATGCAGAATGGGAAAGCGTTTGCTCCCTTCTACCCCAAGTCCATTATCGAGCTGTCGGGCAAGTATTCCATCCTCAAAATGGATGCCAACCTCCACAAGCGATTCCATGGCCTCATCTCCAAGTTCCTCAAGTCCGAAGAGTCACTGCAATTCATCACTAGAAACGTCGCCAGCTCTGTCAACCTCGCCGTCCATGCATGGGAAGAGAAGCACAGAATCTACGTCCAAGATGAAACATATCAGGTCACAACAAATTAATTAAATTAGATGCATGCTTACTCTCTTGTTAGCTAATTAAATCTTCATGTACATTAATCAAGTCTTTTGATGCTCTCTTAGATAGCATTTCCAATGCTGGTTTGGAGCTTACTGGGAATCGTATCAGACAGAGAGATGGATCTTTTGAAGGAGGAGTTCACCGAAGTACTCAAAGGCATCATATGTATCCCTATTAAGTTCCCTGGAACAAGGCTGTACAAGTCACTGAAGGCATGCATGCACACCATCTTTAATCTTGGTTCCTTTTTCATTAATTTCCAGTTTTTGGAGTACGTCGTGTTATACTGATTGGTTTGAGTAATTACCTAATGATGAGGCATGCAGGCCAAGGAGAGAATGATGATTCTGGTGAAAGAGATCATAAAAGAGAAGGCTGAGAGGAATGACGACCGAGCAAGGACATGCGTGGCTGATGTTTTGATCAGTGAATTCCATGAGTCCAGTGACGAAACAACTGTTGAGATGATAAGCAACGTAATCATAGAGATGATGATTCCAGGGCACCACTCCGTGCCCATACTCATGACTCTCGCACTCAAGTATATTAGTGATTCACCTGCTGTTCGCAAGAAATTACTGGTATTAATTGCACTAGTGATCTTTAATTATTGTTCATCATGGATTAATTAATCAGTTAATTATTTCTTAATGCTTCTCAATTAGGAAGAGAATCTGGAGCTAAAGAAGAAGAAAAGCCGAATCGGTGATGGTTACCAATGGTCGGACTACCTGTCGCTGCCTTTCACTCAAAATGTGAGTTGCTCTGAACACTTGAACCATTCCCCATGCGAAAGAAATGACTTTGGTGTGTGTTTAATTAGGTAATTTACGAGACTCTTAGGATGGCAAACATTGTCAATTCTATTTGGAGAAAGTCCCTCGCGGATACCGAGATTAAAGGTGCATGTGCTTTCAGATGCCTCTGCCAATAAAATGACTATAGTACACAACTCAACATTGGCAATGTGTTTTCCAGGGTACTTATTTCCTAAGGGATGGTGCGTGGCTACGTCCTTCGCCACCGTCCACTTTGATGAAAGCATTTATGAAAATCCGTTTGAGTTCAATCCGTGGAGATGGGAGGTGCTCCTAAAATTACTTCTCCCAGCAGCACATGCAGTACTATGACTTAAGAGATAATTAATTGGCCTCCAATTAGTGATGGTTTGTTGATGATGAACAGGGCAAAGGAGGACTAAACCAAACCACGTTTACTCCGTTCGGAGGTGGACAGAGGCTGTCCGGGATACATCATTACCAGATTGGAAGTATCGATTTTTCTCCACCATTTCGTTACCAGTTTCAGGTGTTTGATTTCTGTCAGAACAAGTTTTTTTCTTCTCTCTCTCTCTAATGACTGTTGCTAACTTCATGAGTGTATGTTTGTTTTTCTCATAGCTGGGTTGCCGAGGATGACAAAATCATCACTTTTCCCACGGTGAAGATGAAGAACAGACTTCCAGTAATACTCTCACCGATTTCTGATCCTCTTGGTGATTAATCTGCAATTGTTTATGGCTCTATATTTAGAGTTCGGAGTTACTTTTGTTAATTAATAAATGGTACGTATACCAGCTGTTTAATAAAGGGCCTGTACATGTAAGCATAATGATGTCCCCGTTGGCGTAGAGACAGATTGGTACGGGCTGAGGGGGAACGAATTATCTTTTGTCATACAAAGATGTAATTTATATTTAATTTTTTCACTCTCTCTCACCATTTTGAGATAAAATATGATTTTCTCTATAGTCCTTGATCTGCTGAGTAGGAAAGAATCTTTTTACAGGATCCAAAGGTTAACAAATCAGTCTAGATGTCGGTCAAAGTCCAAGATAGATGAAAGAGTCAAGTAGCTAGCCTAGCGGGATCTCTCTTGATCGGCTACCACCAATCAAACAGTCTTTCAAAGAGTCCCACTCCCCGATTTTACAGGACACTCACGAGGATCTACTCTCCATTCTCCTCTATCTCTCGATCGATTACCATTGATCGGACAATCCCTCAAAAGGACCCACTCCTCGGCTCTGTCAGATTCTCACAGGGATCTGCTCCCCGTTCTCCTCTCTCTCTCGATCGACTATCACCGATCGAATAGTCCCTTAAAGGGACCCACTCCTCGGCTTTGTCGGACACTTACAGAGATCCGACCCCCGTTCTCCTCTCTCTCCTGATCTGCTATCACCATTCGGACTGGGGGCCAAAGGGCTAACACTGGAGTTTGTTAGACCGCTTATAGAACTCCACTCCCTCTTAAGATGTTATCACAACCCATTTAAGGCGTATGAGAAAGTGAGCTCCCTGCGTAAGACCCATTTACCAATTAGCAACCCAATAGACCTCCTAGCTTGTAAGTCCATTGTGCCATTAATGCAACACATGGGTTTGTCAGAGATGTTGGTGCAACCTTAGGTCAAGGTTTACCTGGTTGACCCGACTCGAGGTGACTTGACTCGAGTTGTATTTTGATGTTTGACTTGGGAAGATTGTCGGTGCAACCTTAGGTCAAGGTTGACCTAGTTGAGTTGCATGTTGATGTTTGACACTCGTGAGAGAGTTCTATTCTTGATGTGAGACAAGAATAGATGGTTGGGAGATTATTGGTGCAACCCTAGGTCAAGGATTGACCTGGTTGACCTGAAAAGTCCAAGTATGGAGACTTGGCACGGGAAAAGTCCAAGCAGGGAGCTTGGCAAGTAGGAAAGTCCTAACTGGGATGTTAGGCAGTGTGGAAAGTCCTGGTGAGTGAAGCCAGGCAGTGGGAAAGTCCTGACTGGGATGTTAGGCAGTGTGGAAAGTCCTGGTTGTTGGGACCTTAGAGGGCTAGAGAGGGGTGAATAGCCTCTTTGAAGAACACTAAACACAAATTTCTTCAAGAACTTTGTTAGCACAGCGGAATTAGAAAACTAAAACAAGAAAGCACAGCACACTAACTCAGAGATTTACGAGGTTCGGGGATAACTTGCCCCTACTCCTCGGCGTGTCCGTAAGGTGGACGAATCCTCTTGATCTTTCGGTAGATCACACCCCGGAAGCTATCCGGCTAAAGGATTCTCCTTCTCGGTGGAGTAACCTCTCCACAAAGTCTTTAACAGCAGTAAGAAATTAAGCACAAGACTTACAGTAGTGGCTCAAGTGAAATGATCAAAGGAAGCGCACAGCCACAATCAGTGAAGAACAAGCACAAGCACTTCCAGAGAGTTCTTCTCCCCAGTGTTTTTCACAGCAAGAGCACAAAAAGCATTATCACGAGAGCCTCTCCTCTCCACCTTCATATGCCTCTCTGCTCTGTAACGGATCTCTGCCAAACCTGCAGCAAGTCCCTGCAAATCCCTGCAACCGTCCACGACGTCGCCAATCACGCTTCTTCCTTGTCTGATTGTCTCAGCTCCCACCAATGGCATCCTCGTTTCCACTAGTACCTCTGAGCTTGAACCTATCAGCACAAGTCAAGCTGATTTCGACCAAACGGCTGCCAGCAGACCGCAAACGAGACGTTGCTACCAAAACTGGTTTGTCCGCAGCGAGACACAGCAAAAGCTTTTTCGTCGCCTTCTACTAATGATCCTTAATTTGAATTCACCCAACATCAAGTAATCTGTAACCTTGAGAAAGCTTACGGCAGATGGTTAGAAACGAAATAGGTAAAAGTAATTGCGAATCGAAACAATAAGAGAAAGCGCATGCAAAACAAGCCATCTTGTGGATCGGTCGTGACCGATCCACGCTTATTATCGTCAGCGATCGGTGCGGTGACCGATCGGTGCTTGTCGATCGGTCCCAAGACCGATCCACCCCTTCACGCGAATCGGCGGTGGACGATCGGTCCGTGGACCGATCAGGACTCACCGGATCGGTCCGTAAGACCGATCGGTATCCACTCGCGCTCGAGGATCATCGATCGGTCCCGGACCGATCGGTATCCTCGATGTGCTGAGTGTTATCGATCGGTCCCGGACCGATCGATACACTCGATGTGCTCTTGAGTTTTCTGATCGGTCCCGGACGATCGATACACTCGATGTGCTCTTGAGTGTTGCTGATCGGTCCCGGACCGATCAAGATACACTCGATGTGCTCGAGTGTTGCACGATCGACTGCGCAGATCGATCAAGCAAGCGGATCGGTCTGACCGATCGGCCGTCATGCCGGATCGGTGCAGACCGATCCAAAGCTGTGAGTCTCGAGTCAAGCTTCCAAGCTTGCTGCCCTCACCCCTGACGGTCCGTGCTACCGAACCCTCTCCGACCATACATGCCAAGCTTCCACACTTGGACTTCCCAATTGCCTGGTTTCACTCACCAGGACTTTCCAATTGCCTGGCTTCACTCACCAGGACTTTCCAACTGCCTAACATCCCAGTTAGGACTTTCCCACTGCCTGGCTTCACTCACCAGGACTTTCCAACTGCCTAACATCCCAGTTAGGACTTTCCCACTGCCTGGCTTCACTCACCAGGACTTTCCCGTGCCAAGCTCCTCGCTTGGACTTTTCCCAATCAGGTCAATCAGGTTAACCAAGTCAACCTTGATTAGTAATTAATCTGAGTTAATTTAATATCTGATTCAAACTTAAATCAGTGTCAACATCAAAACAACATCCAGGTCAGACTGTATCAACAATCTCCCCCTTTTTGTTGTTTGACAACACAATTTAAGTTTAGATCAGAAAAACTCTCATATCCATAATTTCAGGGAAATTAAGATCTCCCCCTAAGATGGATATAACTCAGTTACCTTCTCCTCTTTTTTTTTTTATATTGATTCAAAGAGGTCAAATCGTCTCTAAACTTAATTATTCTCTCCCCCTTTGTCAAACACCGAAAAGGTGTAAAATAATGAATAAGACTGACAAGCACCTCCCCCTTTTAACCAATAACGCCTCAATCTTAATCCACATAAAAAAAATACGGTATATGAAAAACACTGGCATATGAAACATCATAAGTGTATCATGAATAGTGAAGCATCATAAATAGCATGAATATAAGAAACACAGCTAACATCCAGTTCAGATAAATGTATCAAAGACATAGTATCAACAAAACAATCAAAACATAGAGAATGTCAGCCAACATCCTCATCAAGAGGATCATCCGCAGCATCAGCTGGAAGAGTGGAATCCTGAAGAGGCATGCTGCTGCCTGAGGGTAGCTCGCCCGCGGAGTGCTGAGGAGGTGGATGGCCGGCCATCCATCCTAGAAATGCCTGATGTGTCGCCAACTGCTGTCTCTGTAGAGTATCGAAGCGCTGATCAATCTGGAGGCGCAAGCCATCGAACTCTGCAGCCACCATCTCCTCGTGGCGGTCAAACCGGCTCTCCAGCTCAGCGATCTGCCAGCGCAGATCTGGATCCTCCTCGCCATATGCAGCAGCAGCAGGAGGACGAGCAACCTGTCGTGGAAGTGGTAGCTCACCCAGTGCCCTCCCATCCTTCCACCTAACCGTCCCATCCTGACTTAGGATTCCGGACTTGGAAAACGCACGTTTCCCAAGTCAACAATCCTGCCTGACCATCTTCACTATCCTCCCCCTAGAGACGTCAATACCCATGGACTCGAGCCAATCAGTAATTATATGCCCAAAAGGCATATAGATGTTGTCACCGCTCGGTTCGCTATGGGATATGATAGACATATAGACACTCGACATAATATCAAAATCTAGACGTCGATGTAACCCATAAAGCATCAGACAGTGATATGGTCGAATTTCTGCCAACGGTTTAGAGGTGATAGGTAGAAGACATTGTGTGACAACTTTGAAAAGGATGTAGTCAGGAGCAGAGAGTCTAAGGGCTGCAAATGTAGGAAAGTCGTCATCTAACTCATCTAAACCATCCAGTCTCGGATGACCAAAGAAGTACTCATAGATTGAGTCAGAAGAGACATTAAGAGGATGAGGTACGGGTTCAGGCAAAACAGGATAGATGGAGAACACCGTCCCCGAACACAAACGACAACCTAAATACTCAAAGAAGGCAATTATGTTGAGATCAACGTTTTGCTTAGCCACTCTTGTTCTATAACTACCATCAGGAGTTTGATGAAGGTTGTTATAGAATTCAGATACTAGATCAAAGTTGATGTCTCTTTCTAGAAAAACCAAAGAATCGAGCTTGTAGTAGGCAATGGTTTCTAAAATAGAGGGACAAGATTCCTGCATGAACTTCTTATCAACAGATCGACAAGGGAGTAATTTGAAAGTCCTCTCCTTAAATGATTTTTCAAATTGTTGGTTGGGGAATCTCCCCGAACTAGCCGGTTGAGGTCGGGAGGTAGTAGGAGCTTTGGACTTGGATTTGGATTTCTCGGTTGGTTCCTTAGAGGTACCCTCACCACTAGTGGGTTTCTTCCTAACCATTTGGACAATGGGAAACAAAGAGAGAGCACCGGCCATGGGCAAACCACCAAACACAAACCACAGTCACCGTAAGAAACATGATAACATGAACTGCCAAAGACAATAACAGTAGAGATTAGAGATCGAGAGATTACCTCGGTGCCATTTTGACCTTCGGCTTTTAGAAGACGATGGGTCGAGAATACGGGAGGAAGAAAGGGGCGTCGGGGCGTCGGTCGGCTAGGGTTGTGAGAAAGAAGAAGATCGGGAAGAGAGGAGGTCAGGAGGATTTAATGAGGGGGTAGCGCACAGTGTAATCTGATCGGACGGCTGTCCGATCAGGATCGATTTTAACGCACACAAAAAGGGTCTGATCGGTCCCCTTGACCGATCAGGAAACCCTCTGATCGGTGCTCGGATCGATCAGGGGCCTTCCTGCGAACCATAGAGAGCTGATCGGTCCTTGGACCGATCAGAGATCGAACAGAGAGGTTGAAGATGTTGGGATCTCTTCGTACTCGGCTAGAGAGGGGGGTGTGAATAGCCGCCCCAAATCGCTCGTTTCTTCCTACAATTCGTTAGCGCAGCGGAAAAATAAACTAGAAACGAAAAGAAGACTACAAACCTCAAACAAACCGATGTAACGAGGTTCGGAGATTAGGGCTCCTACTCCTCGGCGTGTCCGTAAGGTGGACGACTCCAGTCAATCCGTCGGTGGATGAGTCCCCGGAGAACCGGCTAATACAAACTCCTTATGGGTGGAGAAACCTCACCACAACACACTCTTGCAACAGCAAGTAAGGAGAGTACAGAAATACAAAGAAAGACAGCAAGAAATACAACAGTAAGAAAACTCTTGCTTGCCTTCTCTTCGACTGGAAGAAGCAGCAGCTCCAAGCGCCTACAACAGCAGGTGACCCAGCCAAAAGGAAGCTCACGCAAAGCTTCAACGCTTCAAGAACTCAGCAGAGCTCAGCAGCAGAAAGAAGAGGAAAAAGGAGAGCGACGCACAGCAGATGCCCTCGATCCTTTATACCTGCGAAGAAGAAACAGTGAAGAAACTAGCTGTTGCGTCGCAACGGCTAGGACCCTGATCGGTCCACAGACCGATCAGGGAAGAGGTGGATCGGTCCACAGACCGATCCCCTTCCTTTCCTTCTCGCGATGCTCGTCTCTGATCGGTCTGTGGACCGATCAGGCTGCCTTTCTTTTCGCCTCTGTTTTCTTACTGATCGGTCACCAGACCGATTAGTAACCGAACAGAGAGCTTCTGTTCAGTATCTGATCGGTCACCAGACCGATCAGAGAAAACAAGGTATCACTGGATCGGTCTGGTGACCGATCCAGAGCTTGGTTTTTGCCCAAAACAAGTCCCAAGACTTCTAAACCAATATCCGGTCAACCTTGACCTATTGGTACTTCATCCCTAGCATCTGGTCACTCTCTTGACCTGCTAGAACTCCCTGCCAAGTGTCCGGTCAATCCCTTTGACCTACTTGGACTTTCCTCAACACCAGATGTCCGATCATCCCTGATCCATCTGGATTTTCCCTGCCGGATTCACTCACCAGGACTTTCCACACCGCCTAACATCCCAGTTAGGACTTTCTCATTGCCTAACATCCCGTTAGGACTTTTCCAGTCGACTTCACTCACCAGGACTTTCCAACCGCCTAACATCCCAGCTAGGACTTTCCCCCTGCCCGGCTTTACTCACCAGGACTTTCCTTGCCTAACATCCCGTTAGGACTTTCCCAGTCAACCCTCACTGGGACTTTTCCGTGCCAAGTCTCCATACTTGGACTTTTCGCGTGCCAAGCTCCCTGCTTGGACTTTTCCAGTGCCAAGTCTCCATACTTGGACTTTTCCAATGCCAAGCTCCCTGCTTGGACTTTTCGCGTGCCAAGCTCCCTGCTTGGACTTTTCCCGAATCAGGTCAACCAGGTCAACCTTGACCTAAGGTTGCACCTACAATCTCCCGAACACCTATTCTTGTCAAACATCAAGAATACAATCTCTTCTCGTCAAACATCGTCAAACATCAAAACACAACTCGAGTCAGGTCAACTCGAGTCAGGTCAACCAAGTCAACCTTGACCTAAGGTTGCACCAACAATCTCCCCCTTTTTGATGTTTGACAAAATCCAAAATCAAGTTAGGTTAACCCGATAACCTAACTTAGGTTTTCCAACCATCTTCCAATGTCCAATGTTCTTTTCTTGAACATTCTCCGGACATTCTCCCCTTAGGTTAACCCGATAACCTAACTTGGGTTCTCCAATAATTCTCCCCCTTTTTGACACACGTCAAAAAGTATTCCAATGTTCTTCCTCGAACATTCCTTGACATTCTTCCCCTAGCTTAGGTTAACCCGATAACCTAACTTGGGTTCTCCAATAATTCTCCAATGAACGCTCTCCCCTTTTTGACACACATCAAAAAGAAAAGGAGAGTATCAAGGTCAAGAGTTTCTTCCTAATGAAAGTCCCATACCTTTCATTGAAACTCTTAATTTCCCCTTGATACTAAACTCAACAACCAACTTAGTGATAATCCCATATCACTAATTCTCAAGGAGTAAAAACTCCCCCTAAAAGTCAACTTCCCCTCGACCATTGCACCAACAATGTCTTGGAGAGTTTCAAACCTTTAGAAATCCACAAAACCCAACTTCCAGCTGAAATTTCAGACCAACAGCTGAAAAATCAGAAATTCGGCACGCCCTGATCGGTCCCCAGACCGATCAGAAGCCCCCTGGATCGGTCCCCAGACCGATCCACGCTTCACCGATCGCACTGGATCGTCACTGATCGGTCACCAGACCGATCAGGCCTTCCCTGGATCGGTCCGGTGACCGATCCAGCCTCTGAAATCAGAGATTTCTGATTTTCTCCCGGAAGAAGTTCAGAAACTCATAGAAAATTACAGAAAATTCCAAAAATTACGAAACTTTGAGGATACATTCCTCATGTCATACACTATCAAGGAAAAATAGTTTTCTATGAAAATAGTTTCCATTTTTCAATCTTGATACAAAGTTCAAAAACTTTGAAATAGTTCAAGTTTAAGTCATCTTTGTATCATCTTGCTCAATGAAGAATGCTATCACTAGGAAAGCTTCATCAAGGTTTTTCAAATCAATTTTAAAATGTTTTTAAAACCATTTGAATTTAGGACCATAATCTTAGGGCTAGATGTACATGACTTGTACACAAGCTTTCCCTATGATCCTTAATTTCTTGAATTAGGGTCATCTAGGTACAATGACTATGCACCTTGATCCTAACTCATGATCCTAATATCTCACACACATCTAAGGTGCATCAAACCACATTCAAGTCAATTTGATGTGAGATATGGGTTAAGGTCAACTTAGGCTAAGGTCTCATGCATTTTCTAAACACAAATTTGATCTCAATATCAAGATGTGTTCTTCATCCTTAAATCAATTCAATTGATTATTAATGCAAGAGATGATGACATGGCATAAATGATATCATAAATGGAAAACATGTGCCAATGTCATGATGTCATGGCATAAAGTATGAAAACTTAAATAGAGCATGACATATAAACTAGCCTAAGCACTATCATGACATTTCAAATGATGATAAAACTAAACATGATGTCATGACATGTCATATGGCAAACAACCATGGTAAGTTAACACAAATAAAATACCTAGATTACCTATCTAAGTATCCTTAATCACTTAGTTAACTTAAATTCTAATCCTAGATTGCCCAAAGTGCTCCAAGAAAATGTCAAAACCCAAATTGGCATTTCTTGATCTCTTGTTTGATTTATACCATTTTAAAAATTTTACAAGAGTAGCACTTCTAAATTAAGGCCCGGATTGCCTTGATTACCTAAGAGAATATCAAAAATCCCAATTTGATATTTCTCTAGGTTTTTCACATTGTGTCAATTTAAAGTAAGATTAATATATTCTCACTTTGGCACACTTTACTCTTCCAAGGAGTGAATGATAAAGATTATTCCATTTCATTTTCAAAGGTTCTCAAAACCTTGAAAATGCTCCTTGAGTGTCAATTTCCTCAAAGTTGGGTTAACTACCCTTCTTATTGGAGTTGACACTCTCTAACCCATCTATGGGGTAGAGAAAATGCTCCTAGGAACCCAATACCTACTTGAGCTCATTGGGTTCACTAAAAATTCACTAGGGATGACTTCCCTAGCAACCCTCCTAATGACCCTCTTAGGCTTTAAAGCCTTGGTCATTTGGGTCTCATCAAGGTCAACTATAGGGGTGACTCCCCTTGTGACCTTGGTAATGGTCTTCCTAGCCTTAGGTTTTGTTCCATAATCGAATGGAACATTATGATAGGTGGGCTTGACCATTTGGGACTTAGGTTTGTGACCCAAACCCTTTTTGTCCTTGGACATTGGTTTTTGACCCTTAAACCCTAGAGATGACTTCTCCAAGTTTTTAAGAGCCTTTTCCAAAGTATCAAGTCTTGACCTCAAGACTTGATTCTCCTTCTCTAATACCTCAATTTTTGATTTGTCATTCTTCTTTGAGACATTCCTAGGCATGTGTCTAGTTGATTTGGGGTTTCTACTTAGGTTTTCCTTAACCTTAGAAGTGTTAATCCTAGGGTTAGCATTCCTAGTAGTATCCCTATCTAGGTTGACATGTTTAGCACCTAAGCACATGTATTGATTTCTAGTGTTAACATGCTTATCATTATTGACTAATGCAATAAAATTACTAGCATGTATCCTACTAGACTTGCACGAATGAGCCTTAAAAGATACCTTAGGGTTTGCCTTAGCTCCCCCTATCGATGTGCCCGGTCTCTTGCCCTTGTGAGGTTGCCTCCCCCTCGGACAATGGCTCCTATAGTGTCCCCGTTGCTTGCATTGAAAGCACACCACGTGCTTCTTGCCTTTGCATGTTGGGACTCCGGCTACCTTGACCTTTGGCGCCGGTGGAGTCTTCCTAACTCTCTTTGGACATTTGCTCTTGTAATGTCCATACTCCCTACACTCAAAGCATAATATATGTAATTTATTTGAAACTAAAATGCTTGAGTTACCTAGGGTTTGGGATGGATGACTCTCTCCTTCATCCCTTCCGGAGGTAGAATCTTCTTCTTGCTCCGATCTTGAACAAGAGGAACTCTCCTCCTCTTCTTCCTTGGATGTTGAGTAGCCCTCAACTCCCAATTCGCTCCCTCCATGATGTGAGCTACTTGGCTCACTAGGCTCCTCTTCATGGCTTGAAGTGGAGCTCTCCTCATGGTACTTGGCCAAGTTATCCCATAATTCCTTGGCATTGTTGTAACCTATCTTACACAAGATGTTAGTAGGCAATGAAAATTCAATTATTCTCGTTACCTCTTCGTTGATTTCGGATTTGTGAATTTGTTCTCTTGTCCACTCCTCCTTCTCAAGTGGTTTTCCTTCCTTATCCACCGGAGGAGTAAAACCTTCTTGTACACAAAACCAATTCATTATGTTAGTCATAAGAAAGTACTTCATCCTTACCTTCCAATACGCGAAGTCGCCGCATTCGTAGAAGGGTGGAATGGTGATGTCTTCTCCATAGAGATCCATCTCTAGCCCGTGCTCCCCCGGGTGTTGATCCGTCGAAGAGCGGCCTCGCTCTGATACCACTTGTTGGGATCTCTTCGTACTCGGCTAGAGAGGGGGGTGTGAATAGCCGCCCCAAATCGCTCGTTTCTTCCTACAATTCGTTAGCGCAGCGGAAAAATAAACTAGAAACGAAAAGAAGAAACCTCAAACAAACCGATGTAACGAGGTTCGGAGATTAGGGCTCCTACTCCTCGGCGTGTCCGTAAGGTGGACGACTCCAGTCAATCCGTCGGTGGATGAGTCCCCGGAGAACCGGCTAATACAAACTCCTTATGGGTGGAGAAACCTCGCCACAACACACTCTTGCAACAACAAGTAAGGAGAGTACTGAAATACAAAGAAAGACAGCAAGAAATACAATAGCTTCTCTTCGATTGGAAGAAGCAGCAGCTCAGCGCCTACAACAGCAGGTGACCAGCCAAAAGGAAGCTCACGCAAAGCTTCAACGCTTCAAGAACTCAGCAGAGCTCAGCAGCAGAAAGAAGAGGAAAAAGGAGAGCGACGCACGGCAGATGCCCTCGATCCTTTATACCTGAGAAGAACGGTCTAGGGACCGATCAGCCTAGGACCTGATCGGTCCACGACCGATCAGAAGATGGATCGGTCCACGCACCGATCCCTTCCTTCCTTCTCGCGATGCTGCGTCTCGATCGGCGTGGACCGATCAGTCCTTTCTTTTCGCCTCTTTTCCGATCGGTCACTGCATCGATTAGTAACCGAACAGAGTTCAGATGTCGATCGGTCACCAGACCGATCAGAGAAAACAAGGTATCACTGGATCGGTCTGGTGACCGATCCAGAGCTTGGTTTTTGCCCAAAACAAGTCCCAAGACTTCTAAACCAATATCCGGTCAACCTTGACCTATTGGTACTTCATCCCTAGCATCTGGTCACTCTCTTGACCTGCTAGAACTCCCTGCCAAGTGTCCGGTCAATCCCTTTGACCTACTTGGACTTTCCTCAACACCAGATGTCCGATCATCCCTGATCCATCTGGATTTTCCCTTGCCTGGATTCACTCACCAGGACTTTCCACACTGCCTAACATCCCAGTTAGGACTTTCTCATTGCCTAACATCCCAGTTAGGACTTTTCCACTGCCTGACTTCACTCACCAGGACTTTCCAACTGCCTAACATCCCAGTTAGGACTTTCCCACTGCCTGGCTTTACTCACCAGGACTTTCCAACTGCCTAACATCCCAGTTAGGACTTTCTCACTGCCCGGCTTCACTCACCAGGACTTTTCCCGTGCCAAGTCTCCATACTTGGACTTTTCGCGTGCCAAGCTCCCTGCTTGGACTTTTCCAGTGCCAAGTCTCCATACTTGGACTTTTCCAATGCCAAGCTCCCTGCTTGGACTTTTCGCGTGCCAAGCTCCCTGCTTGGACTTTTCCCGAATCAGGTCAACCAGGTCAACCTTGACCTAAGGTTGCACCTACAATCTCCCGAACACCTATTCTTGTCAAACATCAAGAATACAACTCTCTTCTCGTCAAACATCGTCAAACATCAAAACACAACTCGAGTCAGGTCAACTCGAGTCAGGTCAACCAAGTCAACCTTGACCTAAGGTTGCACCAACAGTTGAGACTCTCCTGATCGGTCCCCGGACCGATCAGATGTGAATCATCGCGTGAGATCCTCCTGATCGGTCCCTGGACCAATCATTTGTGATTGTCGCGTGCCAGAACCTCCTGATCGGTCCCTGGACCGATCAGTGAGCCAACAGAAAGCACGAAGATATCTGGAGGACCCCTGATCGGACTGTGGACCGATCAGAGAGTCTCCTGATCGGTCGTGAGACCGATCAGTGTCTGATAATTCAGATTTCTGATATCTGAATTCGAGCAACTGATTTCGCAGTCGTTTCTCTCGAGAATTCTGAAAATTCAGAACTTCTCAAATTTAGAACACAGAACTTAAACATCTACGAACAAGAACATTTCCTAATTGCAAGCTCTGAAAGTCCTAACATTCTAGGTTTTTTTATTAAGTTACAAGTTAGTTTCAGACATTTCAGAGTTTCAAAACCTGAAATATCCAACCCTGTCATGTTTAGTTTCAAATTTGTCAAAATATATCCTAAATTACTATTCTTACATTATCAACTCATCTTATCATTAAAGATACCAATCCAAAGTATCAATCAACACATCAATCATGATTAGATAATTTCTAGACAAAAGTCCAACCAAGATTCCTTGGTTGGAATATATGAGTAAGATCTAGGAGTCAAATACACATGAATTATGTAATGACCTTCCCCATACTCAATTTATGTCTCTTCAACCTACTTATTCAAGGGATGCATAATACATTTTGAATAAATTGGTTGTTCCTAGCATCTCACCCCATTTCTAGCAAACAAAAACAATTTGTTAAACCTTATCGTTTGTGTGAGATGTCCCCAAATTGCCCAAATCAGTTTCCCAATTACTCTTGTCATTTTAATAGTCCTTATTGATCATGGTGAAGTTCTAATGACCTAAGGAGCCAAACACATTCCCAACTCCCTCCTTAAATGACTAAATTCATTCTCCGGAAGGGGTTTTGTGAAGATATCGGCTAGGTTTGACTTTGACTCAACATATGTGAGCACAATGTCTCCCCTAGCTACGTGATCTCTTATGAAGTGATGACGCACTTCAATGTGTTTGGTCCTCGAATGATGGATTGGATTTTTAGTTAGGTTGATTGTGCTAATGTTGTCGCATAGCACTTGTACACCCTTATAAGAGAGTCCATAATCCTCTAGGGTGTGTATCATCCACAACAACTGTGATACACTCTCTCCCATGGCAATATATTCAGCCTCGGTCGTGGAGAGAGCAACACAATGTTGCTTCCGACTTGACCAACTAACTAAACATGAACCTAAAAATTGGCAACCCCCACTCGTACTTTTCCGATCCAATTTGCACCCAGCATAATCGGAGTCGGTATAACCTATCAAGTCAAATGATTCAGTACGAAGGTACCAAAGACCTACTCTAATTGTGCCTTTAAGGTATCTCAGAATTCTCTTAACTGCAATTAAGTGAGATTCCTTGGCACAGACTTGATACCTAGCGCACATGCCCACAGCAAAGAGTATGTCCGGTCGACTAGCTGTGAGATATAGAAGACTACCGATCATGCTTCTATATTGCGTTAGATCAACTGATTTTCCACTCTCATCATTGTCAAGGCGAGTGCTCACGCCATAGGAGTGGATACTTCCTTAGAATCACTCATTTTGAATTTCTTAAGCATCTCTTGAGTGTATTTTGCTTGATGGACATAAATGCCATCTCTAGTTTGTTTGATTTCTAGTCCAAGGAAGAATGTCAATTCTCCCACAAGACTCATTTCAAACTCACTTTCCATGTGAGTGATAAATTCATTTAAATAGCCCTTGTTATTTGAGCCACAAATTATGTCATCGACATATACTTGGGCTACAAAAATATTTTCACCATCTCGACGAAGAAATAGTGTTGGGTCTATTTGACCCCTTACAAAACCCTTTTCTAATAGATAAGTCGACAACCTTTCGTACCAAGCTCGAGGTGCTTGTTTTAGCCCATAAAGAGCTTTCTTGAGCTTGAACACGTGGTTTGGAGCTTCGGTATTCACAAACCCCGGTGGTTGTTCAACGTAGACTTCTTCTTTAATGAAACCATTTAAGAAGGCCGATTTAACGTCCATTTGATAGAGCTTGAAACCTCTATGTGCAGCAAAAGCTAGCATTGAACGAATGGACTCCAATCGTGCCACAGGAGCATAGGTCTTATCATAATCGAGGCCTTCAACTTGACTATAGCCCTTGGCTACTAGTCTTGCCTTGTTTCTTACTACCTCTCCATTTTGGTTTAACTTATTTTTGAAGACCCATTTAGTTCCAATAATGGTGGTCTTCTTAGGTCTAGGAACCAAGTCCCACACTTGGCTTCTTTCAAATTGACCTAACTCATCTTGCATAGCTATGACCCAATCAGGATCATGCAATGCCTCATCAACTAGTTTAGGTTCGATTTCTGAGATCAAAGCAACCTCATTCGACTCATTTATGAAGAATGATCTAGTCCTAACCCCTTGTTGGATGTCTCCCACAATCTGGTCTTGTGGATAACTAGAGACTATCCTAGATTGCCTTGGAGTTGGCGGTGCCTCATGAGTAGTCTCACTCGGCACAGGCAAGAGATCAGATTGAGCCCTTTCTTGCCTTTGCTCATCATCTTCAGAGTCAACTTCGACTCTTCCAATGTTTTGATCATTCAAACTTAGATTTCTAAGTTCGAATTGAATTTCTCCTACATCCCTTGATTGATCATTTGATTTAGGGATTTCTTCAAATGCTACGTCTGAGGACTCTTCAATCAATTTAGTCCTCTCATTGTAGACTCGATAGGCTTTGCTGGTAAGAGAGTACCCGACCAGTATCCCTTGATCAGCCTTAGCCGTGAACTTCCCAAGATGGTCCTTGGTGTTTAAGATAAACACTTTACAACCAAACACCCTAAGATGTTTAATTGTAGGCGGTTTCCCAAACCAAAGTTCATGGGGAGTCTTTCCTAAAAACCTATGTATTAAAACTCGATTTTGCACATAGCAAGCTGTATTCACAGCTTCAGCCCATAAGTAACTCATGAAGCATGCTTCGTGCAGCCTCTTGTAGGACTCGGTTCTTTTCTCCACAACCCCATTTTTTTGTGGGGTCCTTGGAGTAGAGAACTCATGCCTATATCCCTTTTCTTGACAAAACTCTAAAACCTATGATTTTGAAATTCCCCACCATGATCACTTCTAATGGTTTTAATTGTTGTCGATTTTCATTTTCAGTTCTTCTACAAAAGGAAATAAAAATATCTATAGTTTGGTCCTTATGTTTCAAGAAGAAAGTCCATGTGTATCTAGTAAAATCATCAACGATTACCAAACAATATCTACTTCCATTCAATGATATTACACTACTGCAATCAAATAGGTCCATGTGCAATAAATCTAAAGCAGTAGATGTACTTACATTGCTTTTACCTTTATGGACAGCTTTTGTTTGCTTACCCTTTTGACATGCATCACATAGTTTGGTCTTGTGGAACTTGATGCTTGGTAAGCCTCGCACTAATCCTTGGTTGGCCAACTTGCAGATGTTCTTCATGTTTACATGTGCCAATCTTCTATGCCATAACCAAGACTCTTCTTCTTTCGACATGAAACACTTAATCAAAGCATTAGTAGCACTTTTAAATGATACTTGATAAATATTGTCAACCCTTGTGCCTACTAGTACCGTGTCAAGTGTGTCAATGTTGTTGGGGTTGCAAGGTTGCAAACATAGTCCCATATTGAAAACACATGGAAAAGATCATGGGTTTATAAAAGAAAGATATCTCCATTGGCATGAGGCCTTTTGGGTAGAGCCCAAGAGCAAAACCATGAGGGCTTAGGCCCAAAGTGGACAATATCATGTCATTGTGGAGATATCTAAATTCTTTTCGATCCTACAATTGGTATCAGAGCCCGGACTGCCAGAAGGTTTAACCGCCGACTGTGCACAAGAGCTATGGTCTGATTAAACCATGTGAGTACAATATTGACCTCGAACAAAGAAAGTGGGGGCTCCTATATTCGGATTAAGAGGACCAGACACCAGGCAGGAAGTCCTAGTAGGTCGGGTGGACCGAGGGGCAGGAAGTCCTAGTTGCGGCTAGGCAAGGAAGTCCTAGTAGGTCGGGTAGACCGAGGGGCAGGAAGTCCTAGTAGGTCGGGTAGACCGAGGGGCAGGAAGACCTGGTGGGTCGAGGATCGGACGTGGGAAGCCCATGGTCCTTTGTTTGAGGGGGGGATTGTTGGGGTTGCAAGGTTGCAAACATAGTCCCATATTGAAAACACATGGAAAAGATCATGGGTTTATAAAAGAAAGATATCTCCATTGGCATGAGGCCTTTTGGGTAGAGCCCAAGAGCAAAACCATGAGGGCTTAGGCCCAAAGTGGACAATATCATGTCATTGTGGAGATATCTAAATTCTTTTCGATCCTACAAATGTGTTTAACCAAACATTGACTTGAATGAAATTCAATTGTGTAACCCGTATCACACAATTGACTGACACTTAGGAGATTAAAAGTCATCCCCTTGACTAGAAGGACATTCTTGATATGAAGACATTCGGATATATGAATGTCTCCAATTCCTACAACCTTAAGGCTACCATTATTACCAAAAGACACATTACCTCTACTTTTGTTTTGAATGGTAGTAAACAGTGATTTGTTCCCAGTCATGTACTTGGAGCATCCACTATTAACAAACCAAGTTGATAGATGCTCCCCCTCGACCAATGCCTACAATACACGAAAAATAGAGGTTTTAGGTACCCAAATCTTGGGACCTAATGCTTCTACAACGAAAGACCTAGGAACTCATGCCTTGGTCATACCTTTCCTAGTTCCATGAACTCTAGAAACATGTGATCTACTATTTTGAGTTCTAGACATTAGAGAAATGAAACTCGACTCCTTGGGTTGATACCCTAACCCGGCTTTGTTGTAAACTGCCCTTTGGGCATTTAGAATCATGTCTAGAGTCTTAGAGCTAGTTGAGAATTTCTCAAGCATTTTCTTGAGTTTCTCAACCTCACCCTTTAAGGCCTTGTTCTCATCCTCAAGGACTTCTAGATGTAGGTCATCGACCTCATCTTCCCTAAGGGTCCTTAAGGTTTTTACTTCTTCTTTCAACAATTTATTTTCTGTTTTTGACTTTTTAAGCAATGTAGATAAGTGAGTGATAGTTTTATAACACTTTTCTATATGAGAAGAGGTTACCTCTTCATCATCCGAAGATGATGAAGCCGTGGTTGAAGCGCTTGAGTCATCACTCTCGGATTCTGACTCTTCCCTTGCCATGAGTGCCAATTGCCGAGTGCTCTTTTCCATCTTCTCTTCTTCCTCCGATGAGCTTGATGAGGACTCATCCCAAGTGGCCTTGAGAGCCTTCTTCTTCTTGGCTCTTTCCTCCTTCCTTTTGGCTCGTTCCTCCTTCCTCTTTAGTTTCGGACACTCGCTCCGAATGTGTCCTTTCTTGCTACACTCATAACATGTAACATTAGATTTATCAAAATTTTGATCATTAGTTTTACCTTTTCCTTTGTATCTTCGGCCTCTTCTCATAATCCTCCTTACGAAGTTCGCCATCTCGCTTGATGATGATCCACTTTCATCATCGGATTCGGAAGAAGAGGTGGATGAGGAAATCTCCTTTTCTTTCTTCTTTTCCTTCTTCCTTCTTCCATCCTTGCTCTTTGGTCCTGCAAATAAAGCAATACCCTTCTCTTTTTGACCTTTGTTAGCAAGCTCATGAAGTTCCATCTCACAGAAAAATTCATCTAGTTTAACAATGGAAAGATCCTTGGATACCTTGTAGGCATCTACCATGGATGACCACAAGGCATTCCTAGGAAAAGATTTAAGAGCGTACCTTACTAGGTCACGGTTTTCTACCCGTTCATCCACGGAGTGGAGACCATTGATGATCTCCTTGAATCTCCCATGAAGTTCACTCACCGTTTCATTGTCCTTCATGGTTAGATTTTGGAGCTGATTCAAGAATAGGTCCCTCTTGGCAATCCGAGAATCTCGAGTTCCCTCTTGGAGCTCGATGAGTTTGTTCCATAGGTCTCTTGCACTTGAGAATGGACCTACCTTGACGAGTTGGTCCTTGGCGATTCCACATTGCAAGGTGACCATAGCCTTGGCATCGGCTTGTGCTTTGCGGAGTTGTTCGGTAGACCACTTTGACGACTCGAGTTCCTTACCTTCTTCATCCTTTGATGGTGTGAAACCTTCCTTGACTGAGAACCACATGGCTATGTCGGTTTTGAGGTAGTACTCCATGCGGCCCTTCCAATATTGAAAATCTGCTCCTTCGAAGTAAGGTGGACGGTTGGTGCTAAATCCCTCCTTCATGGCCATTGTTTTGCTCTTCGGGTTGTTAAGCCGAAATGAAGAGCACCAGGCTCTGATACCACTTGTTGGGACCTTAGAGGGCTAGAGGTTGGTGAATAGCCTCTTTGAAGAACACTAAACACAAATTTCTTCAAGAACTTTGTTAGCACAGCGGAATTAGAAAACTAAAACAAGAAAGCACAGCACACTAACTCAGAGATTTATGAGGTTCGGGGATAACTTGCCCCTACTCCTCGGCGTGTCCGTAAGGTGGACGAATCCTCTTGATCTTTCGGTAGATCACACCCCGGAAGCTATCCGGCTAAAGGATTCTCCTTCTCGGTGGAGTAACCTCTCCACAAAGTCTTTAACAGCAGTAAGAAATTAAGCACAAGACTTACAGTAGTGGCTCAAGTGAAATGATCAAAGGAAGCTTACAGCCACAATCAGCGAAGAACAAGCACACTGCTTCAATCTTCCAGAGAGTTTTTCTCCACAGTGTTTTTCACAACAAGAGCACAAAAAGCATTATCACGAGAGCCTCTCCTCTCCACCTTCATATGCCTCTCTGCTCTGTAACGGATCTCTGCCAAACCTGCAGCAAATCCCTGCAAATCCCTGCAACCGTCCACGACGTCGCCAATCACGCTTCTTCCTTGTCTGATTGTCTCAGCTCCCACCAATGGCATCCTCGTTTCCACTGGTACCTCTGAGCTTGAACCTATCAGCACAAGTCAAGCTGATTTCGACCAAACGGCTGCCAGCAGATCGCAAACGAGACGTTGCTACCAAAACTGGTTTGTCCGCAGCGAGACACAACAAAAGCTTTTTCGTCGCCTTCTACTAATGATCCTTAATTTGAATTCACCCAACATCAAGTAATCTGTAACCTGTAACTTCGAGAAAGCTTGCAGCAGATGGTTAGAAACGAAATAGGTAAAAGCAATTGCGAATCAGAAACAATAAGAGAAAGCGCATGCAAAACAAGCCATACTGTGGATCGGTCAGCAGACCGATCCACGCTTCTATTTATCGTCACTGATCGGTCTGGTGACCGATCAGGTGCTTGTCTGATCGGTCCCAAGACCGATCCACCCCTTCACGCGAATCTGGCACCGAAGCCTGATCGGTCTGTGGACCGATCAGGACTCAGCTGGATCGGTCCGTAAGACCGATCAGTATCCACTCAGCGCTACTGAGGATCATCTGATCGGTCCCCGGACCGATCAGTATCCACTCAGTGTGCTACTGAGTGTTATCTGATCGGTCCCCGGACCGATCAAGATACCAGCGCTACTGAGGATCATCTGATCGGTCCCCGGACCGATCAGTATACACTCAGTGTGCTACTGAGTGTTGCCTGATCGGTCCCCGGACCGATCAGTATACACTCAGTGTGCTACTGAGTGTTGCCTGATCGGTCTGCAGATCGATCAGGCAACTGGATCGGTCTACAGACCGATCAGCCGTGCCACTGGATCGGTCTGCAGACCGATCCAAAGCTGTGAGTCTCGAGTCAAGCTTCCAAGCTTGCTGCCCTCACCCCTGACGGTCCAGAGAGCGTGCTACCGAACCCTCTCCGACCATACATGCCAAGCTTCCACACTTGGACTTCCCAATTGCCTGGTTTCACTCACTAGGACTTTCCAATTGCCTGGCTTCACTCACCAGGACTTTCCAACTGCCTAACATCCCAGTTAGGACTTTCCCACTGCCTGGCTTCACTCACCAGGACTTTCCCGTGCCAAGCTCCTCGCTTGGACTTTTCCCAATCAGGTCAATCAGGTTAACCAAGTCAACCTTGATTAGTAATTAATCTGAGTTAATTTAATATCTGATTCAAACTTAAATCAGTGTCAACATCAAAACAACATCCAGGTTAGACTGTATCAACACTGGTGAGTGAAGCCAGGCAGTGGGAAAGTCCTAACTGGGATGTTAGGCAGGTGGAAAGTCCTGGTGAGTGAAGCCAGGCAGTGAGAAAGTCCTAACTGGAAAGTCCTGGTGAGTGAAGCCAGGCAGTGAGAAAGTCCTAACTGGGATGTTAGGCAGTGTGAAAATCCTAGTGAGTGAAGCTAGGTGAAAGTCCTGGTAAGTGAAGCCGGGCAAGGGAAAATCCAGATGGATCAAGGGTGATCGGACATCTGGTGATGGGAAGTCCAAGTAGGTCATAGGAGTGACCGGATACTTGGCACGAAGAGGAAAGTCCAAGTGGGTCAAAGGGATTGACCGGACACTTGGTGGGGAGTCTTAGCAGGTCAAGGGAGTGACCGGATGCTAAGCATGATGTACCAATAGGTCAAGGTTGACCGGATATTGGTTTGGAAGGTTTGGGACTTGGTTTGGGCAAAGAAGCTCGATCGATCTGCAGACCGATCCGATGACGTTGTGTATCCGATCGATCCGGTGACCGATCGATGACAAAAGGTGATCATGGTTCAGGTTTACTGACGGTCCGGGACCGATCGTTGAGCCCGATCGGCCCCGGATCGATCAGATGCTACCACTGAGGTGGGATCGGTCCGGACCGATCATTCCACGCAGAGTTGGGCAACTCTCGTGAAAGCTTCGATCGGTGCGGGGACGATCGGCCTCGATCGTCCCCACGATCGATCAGGAGTTCTGATCGGTCCATGGACCGATCGGGGAACCTCTTGATCGGGTCTGTGGACCGATCAGGCTCTGCGACGCAACGGCCAGTTTCTTCGCTGTCTTCTTCGCAGTATAAAGGGGTCGAGCTGCGTCACGCATGCACTTCTTCTTTCTCGCTAGAACTTCTTCTGTCAAGCTTCCGCTCAACCGAGCTTTGATTGAGCTCGCCTCAAGCTTCGCGTGAGCTTCGTGTGAGCTTCCAGTTGGGTTGTGAAGTTGCTGCTTCACCTCCAGTCGACAAGAAAGCAAGCAATTGGTAGAGTGCTATTGTATTCATATTGTATTGCTTTTCTTACTGTTCTTGTACTCTTTGTTTACTGTTGCAAACGTTTGTGGCGAGGTTTCTCCACCCACAAGGAGTATATTGTATTAGCCGGTTCTCCGGGGACTCATCCACCGACGGATTGACTGGACTCGTCCACCTTACGGACACGCCGAGGAGTAGGAGCCCTAATCTCCGAACCTCGTTACATCCTTGTGTTAAGGTTTGGTTTTCTTCTCTTTCGTTTCTTTGTATTTTCCGCTGCGCTAACACGTTTTGTAGAAAGAAACGACGATTTGGGGTCGGCTATTCACACCCCCCCTCTCTAGCCGAGTACGAACGATCCTAACAAGAGAGTCAGAATATTGTATATGTGTATACGCAATACACCCTCCCCATACCCATGATATGACTACCAGATACAATGTAAGCATGGCGACGGAACAAGTTGTTTGACAACAAGATAATGCCTTATTAAATGCAGGGATTGTGAGAGACATTATAAAAGGGAATCCTTCTCCGTTGGTACAGGTATGCGCACACACCACTTCTCATACTTCCTTCGTTTGCGCCACCACTTTGTTTTTCTCCATCCCTAACTTGATCTTTGGAATAGCTATGCCAGGGACTCTCCTGGCCTTCTTACGGACGATTTCTTTTTCCCTTTGTTGATATTCGCAAGTGATTCCTGGAGTTCTTCAGCGAAGGTCTTGTTCTTAGTCAACTTCCAAGCCAGCTCACTAGCGCTCCATGATTAACCGCTTCCAGACGAGATTAAATTTGACGTCGTCTGTGGGAACCTCTGCGCTTGATCTAGAATGTGGAGATGGATGACACTCATAAATTTTCAACTGTTACATTGTCACAAGAAGATTTGGATCTGCTGGTTGCTTTGAAGCAAATGCAATAAGCGACGAACTTGTCCCTCTCAAAGGCACGGGCCGTTGGTGCAGTTAGCACTAACGGTTTAACTCAGGTTTTGATGAATGACAAAGTAGGTTAAGTTATGTTTGTTATGATCTAACACTTTGATTGAGTGTGCAAGAGAAGTCAAGATAGGTCGACGAGCTGACCGGATATTTGGCACGAAGCCCAGCTAGGTCGATGGGCTGACCGGATAGCTGGCACGAAGCCCAGCTAGGTCGACGGGCTGACCAGATAGCTAGCACGAAGTCCAGACAGGTCGACGGGCTGACCGGATGTCTGGAAGGTAAGTTAAGGTAAGTCACTAGAGGGGAGTGACTTAGTGAGGACTTATTCCCCGTTCGAGGGAATAGTAGGCATCGATCTAACTTAGAACCATTTTGGGAATATAAGTTGAGATCGTGACTAGATTCTGGTCTCGGGGAAACAGAGTCTAATTACTCCACTTTTTAATATAATTGTAATAACACTTTATGTTGCAGGGTAGTATAACTTTTATTTTACCTCGGTCTAACATTTTCTTGCAGGAAAATGGATTTCTGGAAAATGGTGGCCCTTCTAGGCGCCCGAAAGGGATTCAGGCCCCCAGAGTTGTTCCGAGCACCCGAAACTAGTCCGGGCGCCCAAAAGGCAAAAGTCTATCTCGTCACAAACGTGGAACGCGCTGATTGGCCGGGCCGACGTCACGGTCCAGGCGCCCGGAGCACTCCTATAAAAGGAGCCTTCCTCCAGAGCTACGAACAACAACTTCTTTTCATGATTGCTTTATTACACTCTGCTCTTGCGACGTTGCGAAACTTCTCTGACAACTTGCAGCTCAAGTTTTTTTTATTGTTGTCGGTATTTCTTTTAAGAGTTCTTGTACTTATCTTTGTAATCATTTTTACGAACTTCTAGTGAATTACCCAACGAAAGCACTCGACGAGACCAACGACTACTGCTATAAGATCCATAATTATTGATCGCTTTTGAATAGACAATCTACTATAGCTCTTCTCTCCAAAAACTTTTGGAGAAAAAGCAAACTCGTACAAATACGAAGGTGGATAGTAACAAACTACTATCACCTTAAATGAGTGCAATAAATAAAAGTATACCAACAACGTGGAGAGTTTAAATCAAGCGTAGGTTGCCAGTGTGGTCACAGTGTCGTAGTAGACGATCTTGCATGAACAACAATAGTAGGAACGAGATGGAGCATGGAGAGAATGGATTGATGAACTTCGGACCACGAGGCTTCTTTTATAAGCTTCTATCAGTCAACTAGAAATTATTCAATTGACTAAACATGATCAGTCGACTGAACCTCTATCAAGCGACTGGTCATTCCTCCTTTCCTTATTTGCTCGGATCCGAATTAAGTGATCCCGCCAAATCCAAATTTTTAGTCAACTAAACCCTGATCAGTTGACTGGTTCCCACGGGTTTCCTTCCCTGTGATGATCCGATTATATCTGATATATATTTCCATATATAGGGTTTGGTCAATTAATCTTCCTGATTAGTTGACTGAACCAACCTTCCCTTCTCGGATCTACTTGTGCTTATGCACCTGGATCAATCGATTGAAGCTCCCTATTCAGTCGACTGAACCTCTTAGTCAAAGAAAACTTTACTTTTCTACAAAACAAAATTAACATAGAGATAATAGAAATAACGATCTTGTAAACTAGAATTAGATAATAGATAATAATAGTATGCATGAGTAATATAGACAGCTAGAACTTTCTTAATCTTGATTTAGAAACTTTTATTGGTTTCTTTAGTCAGATTATCACCTAAGGTTTGTTTTGATTGGGACACAACATCACTATTCTTCTTCTTAGAAGAACCACTCCACTCAAGGAGCTTACCTAGACTTATCCGCCAAATATCTAGTCCTCCAGACATATTTAGACTTTCTCTGCTTATTGTATGATCCCTTGATCCACTAAGACTTTTCATTTAATAATAAATTAGCATAGTAGCAATAATATTAATGCAAAATAGTGTTAACAATGTATATTTAGGTTTACCAAAATCTATTGGTTCAGCCGACCACTTCTCGATTGAAAACTATCCAACTAGTCATACTTGTTTGGATTTCACTCCTCCAAGACTTCTCATTATCTAGGTTTCATTCCCCTAGGATATTTCCTTTGCTTGGAGTTTACTCCTCCAAGACTTCTCACTACCTAGGGTTCACTCCCATAGGTTTTCTCTTTGCTCGAAGTTTATTCGTCCAAAACTTCTTATTAACTAGGGTTTTCCTTTTGCTCAGAGTTCACTCATCCAAGACTTCTCATTATCTAGGGTTCACTTCCAAGCATCTGATCACCCTTGATGTGCTTGGAATTCTAGTCACTCAGTAGACTACTTACATTTACTAGACATCTAGTCACCTTGACCTGCTTGCACTTGTAAATCATTCGGTAGATTTCTTATCCTTGCTAGACATCTAATCATCTTGACCTACCTAGACTTGTCAATCAGTCGGTATATTTCTAATCCTTATTAGTCATCCGATAATCTTGATCTAACCAAACTTCATTAAATATATCGTTAAATAAATATTAAAATTTTGGAGATCGATTATATTAATAGGATGGACTAATGTTGATCAGCATTGACTTGGGATTGACTAATATTGGCTGGTGTTGACTAATGTATATAAATGATTGATAAATGTTGATTGGATGTTGACTGTATTGACCAAGTATTGACGGGTTTACCTATTTGCGATGTAGCGCCCACAGTTGTTGTTTAACTTTTTCTAATGTTTAATATTTGAAAATAAATTAAATTAAATTAAAATCTATATCCCTAAAGTGACCTATATTGTACAAATTCATTTATATTTAAAATATATGAATATTATTAGAGAAACCAAGTGTTTGTATTTATCCAAAAGAAGATTATTTTGACTATATTGCAAACACAAGGTAATAAATACATCGCTATGTAGTCAATCGTACTCCGCCAATCCTCCACTAGTGTCACTAGTGCGTTTTCCAAGTTAAGTGATGCCCCAATATGTCTACGCAAATAAAACTTATCCTCCAAGGTGTTGTCATCTCTGCGCTCATCAGGTTAGCAGGAGTTGTCTAGTAGAGTATTGTTTCATCCGTCTGTCCTCTGCTGAATGCCTTCTCTCCTCCATGTAATCACTCCTATCTATATGTAGAAATTAAGAAAAAAAAATTTAATCATATTATTGAATCTAAAATTGATGATTAAAAATATAGAGTATAAGATCTTTATATAATTTTGTTAAGAAATTCTAAATTCTAAATATAAAAGAAAAAAAGATTAAATTGTCCTAAAAACTATAAACAAATAAATATATAATCTAATATTCCTCTCAAACTCACGATGCTACATCTAGAAGTATTGAGAGTTGTCAGATAAGAAATGAAAGCGTGAAGTAAAATGTGACTTGGTAAATATATCAGTAATCTGTAACTTTGAAGGTGTTGGTTAGTCCTAGGAAAATCGTACCGGCTCCACTGTATAAAAATTTTGTACAAGTGTCGAACATTTCCTTAAATAACCTATTGTGTTCTTTAGAAGTTAAATTAGGAATCGCAGACGGAACTTAACATCATTGATTCCAAATTTAACTTATCTGTTCTTAATGGTTTAGATTTGAATCACAAGCGGAACTTAACACTATTGATTCAAATCTACCTAAGTTATTAATTCCATAAATATTAATTTCTAAAATTGGCTTCCAGGACTGCATGGCGAGGCACATGACCTTCTTAGATATGGGAGCAACCACCACCGCCTAGGCAAAACCTTTTAAGGAAAGCTAATATTTATTTCCTTAAATAACTCTAGGTTAACCAAAAAGAACAATCGAATCACAAATTCGAAAAAGAAGAAAACACAAACTCGAAAAAAAAAACTATTTCGAAAACTCTAGATTCATATGCCTCTTGTGTTTGGTATTTCCATAAATAACTATACAAAGAAAACTAGTATGATGCGGAAAACAATCACTAGTTATACCTTTCTTTGTAAGCAAAATAACCTCTTGATCTTCTACCGTATTCCTCTTCTTATCTCGGACGTTGTGTGGGCAACGATCTTCCGAGACGAGAACCACCAAGCTCCTTCTTCTCTAAGCTAGATTCGGCCACCAAGAATTCTCCATGAGAAGTAGAGGTTCGACCACCACCACCAAGCTCCAAGGGATGCAAGAAACAAAACCTCCTTTCTCTCCTTCTTCTCCTAGCTTGAACCGGCCACCATCAAGAGCTCCAAGAGGGGATAAAACTGGCCACTAGAGAAGAAGAGAAGAGGAGAGGGAGAACCTCTAAGGGCCGACCACACCAAGGAGAAAAAGAGAGGAAGAAAAGAATAGAGTTGTTCACCATGAAGGCACCTCTACCCCCTCTTTTATAATCCTTGGTCTTGGCAAATAAGGAAATTTTAATAAAAACTTCCTTAATTCTTTTGCCATGAAAAGGAAAATTTATTTAATTAAAAATAATTTTCTCTTCTCCAAATTATTTGGTCGGCCACACTTCTCCCCAAAACAAGGAAAGTTTTAATTAAAACAAAAATTAAAACTTCCTAATTTGTTTCCGGAAAAATAAAAATTTCTCCAATAATTTTAATCCCTTCATGATTGGTTAGTAAAAAGGAAATTTTATAAATTAAAATCTTTCTTTTAAACATGTGGATAATTTCCAAAAAGGAAAGTTATCTCTAAAAATTAAAATCTCTTTTCAATCTACAAATAAGGAAAGATATCAAATCTTTTCTTAATCTTTTGTAGAAACTAATAAAAGAGAATATTTAATTTTTAAACTCTCTTTTAAATTATGAACATGGTTAAAAAAGGAAAGTTTTCTCAAAATTAAAATCTCCTTTCAATCTACAAATAAGGAAAGATTTCAAATCTTTTCTTAATCTTTTGTAGAAAGGTATAAAAGGAAAGATTTAAATTTTAAACTCTCTTTTAAAACCATAATATCCACATAAGAAATAATTTTAATAAAAATTCCTTTTAATTTTCTAGTGGTCGGCCACCTAAGCTTGGGACCCAAGCTTTGACCGACCACCAACTTGGCTCATCCACTTGGTCTTGGCTGGCCCTAGCTTGGGTTCCAAGCTAGCTTGGCCGGCCCCATTAGGATGGGTAAGAAGGTGGGTATACATCTCTATATACAAGATGCTACGATAGGGACCGAGAGGAGGAATTGGTTTTGGTCTCCCGATGAAATTAAGCATCCTGTGTTTGCCCCGAACACATAACTTAATTTCATCAATAATAATTCATTCCACTAAAGAACTATTATTGAACTACCGCACCAATCCCAAATTACATTTTTGGGCTCCTTCTTATTATGAGTGTGTTAGTCTCCCTGTGTTTAAGATGTCGGATGTCCATTAATTAAGTGAGTTACTGACAACTCATTTAATTAATATCATAGTCCAAGAGTAGTACCACTCAACCTTATCGTCATGTCGGACTAAGTCCACCTGCAGGGTTTAACATGACAATCCTTATGAGCTCCTCTTGGGCACATTATCAACCTAGATCACTAGGACACAGTTTCCTTCTATAATCAACAACACACATTATAAGTGATATCATTTCCCAACTTATCGGGCTTATTGATTTATCGAACTAAATCTCACCCATTGATAAATTAAAGAAATAAATATCAAATATATGTGCTTGTTATTATATTAGGATTAAGAGTACACACTTCCATAATAACTGAGGTCTTTGTTCCTTTATAAAGTCAGTATAAAAAGAAACGACCTCTATATGGTCCTACTCAATACACTCTAAGTGTACTAGTGTAATTATATAGTTAAGATAAACTAATACCTAATTACACTACGACCTTCCAATGGTTTGTTCCTTTCCATCTTGGTCGTGAGCTACTGTTTATAATTTATAAAGAACCGATAACACGATCTTCTTTGTGTGACACCACACACTATGTTATCTACAATATAAATTAATTGAACATCTACATTTGGTATATATAAATGTAGATACTTGACCAATGTGGTTCTTATAAATGTTTATACAAAAGCTAGGCTTTTAGTATACACTCCAACAATCTCCCACTTATACTAAAAAACTATGCTGCCATACATCTGATTCTCATCCCTTCAACATGCCCATCAAAAGCTCTTGCCTTAAGGACCTTAGTGAAAGGATCTATAGGTCATCACCTGATGTAGTCTAGGCGGCAACAACTTTTCCTCGTTTATATGATTTCTCGTATTGGATGGTACTTGCGCTCTATTATGTTTACTTGCCTTATAGACTTATGGTTTCTTCGAGTTTGCAACTGCACCATTATTATTACAATAAATTGTAATAATCTTTGGACAAACCAGAAATCATATCTAAGTCTATCTTGAAGTATCTGAGCCATACAACTTCTATGACTGCCTCAGAGGCTGCCACTTACTCAGCTTCTTATGGTAGAGTCCGAAAAAGCACCTTTGCTTATCGCTCTTCCATAGTTATGACTTCACCTCCTAAAGTAAACACAAAACCCCGAGGTCAACTTACTATTGTCCCTATCCGATTGGAAGTCAAAATTCGTGCAACCCACAGGGACCAAATTAACTGCCTTATAAACTAGCATATAATCTCAAGTGCCTCTAAGGTACTTCAATATATGCTTTACTGCAGTCCAATGTCCTTGTCCATGGTTACTTTGATATCTTCTTAACTATGCACTAGGCAAAACAGATATCCGATCTCGTGCATAGCATACATTAGGTTGTCCAACTGCCGAAGCATAAAGAACTGCCTACATGTCCTCAATCTCCTTTAATGTCATCGGAGACATCTCTTTAGATAAAGACACTCCATGCTTAAAAGGTAGAAAAACCTTTCTTGGAATTTTGCATGCTAAAATGAGCTCGTTATATAAAGCTTGGGATATGAACAATATTCTTTTCTTGCGAACCTTGTTCCCAAAAATATGTGCTCATTTTCCTAAGTCCTTTATAACGAATTACTTGGACAACCATACCCTTACTTCCGATAACACCTTGATATTGTTTCCAACTATAAAAAATGTAATCTACGTATGATACAAGAAATACCACCACGTTTCCATCACATTTCTTGTATACACAACTCATTTGGTTATAAAATAAATCCATAGGTCTGGATTACTTTATTAAACCGAATGTACCAAGACCTTGAAGCTTTACTTCAGTCCAATAGACTGTTTGAGCTTACACACAAGATGCTCTTTGCTCTTTGCAATGAATCCTTCTGGTTGCTTTATATGGATGTTTTCTTCAAGACTTTCATTAAGGAAAGCTGTCTTGACATCCACTTGCTAAATCTCATAGATAAAAGAATCCGGGTAGACTTAAGCATGGCTACCGGTAAAAAAATTTCCTTTTTCAACAAGCCTTGCTTTGAAATTTTCTACCTTCCTGTCTATCCCTCTTTTCCTATTGTAGACTTATTTTTACCCAATGACTTTTACACCATTTGGTGATTTTATAAGCTTCCAGACTCTATTAGAATACATATATTCTAATTCTGTATTCTTTGCAAAGATGTTGCATCTTTATCTTGGAGTGCTTCATCATATATCCGGAGATCATGTTCATGTCCTCTAGGGATCGAGTCCAAAGACTCTCCTAAAACATGAATCTTTTAGGTTGCTTGACAACCCTCCCACTACGATGAGGCACTGTCTGTAATTGTGTATCATTTATAATACGTGTTGTAGTTTCTTGTGATATTTCATCTTGTACAATTGGTACTAGATTAGACATGTCCTTTATTATTTCCTTAAGAACAAATTTACTTATGGGCACGTGGTTTATTACATAGTCCTTTTCTAAAAATCGGTCATTGATGTTAACAATGACCTTCTGATTTTTAAGACTATAAACCTACTTTCATTTATCTAGGATAACCCACAAACAAGTGAATTCCTGTCCAACTTATCATTGTCTCTCTTCAGCATATGTGCTGGACTACCTGAATCTGAATATGCTTCAAAATAGGCTTACGCCTATTCAGCAATTCTATATGAGTAGAGAGTTCTGACTTTGGAAGGTACTATGTTCACTTCCGTTTCCAGAGTATATCCTTAAAATGAATTTGGTAATTTTCTAAATAACTCATCATCAATCTACTTTATTTCCATAAGAGTCCTATACCTTCCTTTTTCTACACCATTTTGTTGGGATGTACCAGGTGCAGTTAGTTGGGATTGAGTCCCGTCTTCTGATAAGTGACTCCTAAACTATCCTAAGAGGTTCTCGCCACTATGATCTAACCGTAGTGTCTTGATATTTTTACCTTGACATTACTCCACATCAGCCTAGTATTCTTTGAACTAATCAAAGCACTTAGTCTTACGGTACATCAAGTAAATGTATTTGTATCTTGAATAGTTGTTTATAAAATAGACGAAATATTCGATACTACCTCTTGTCTAGATAGTCATAGGATCACACAAATCAGAATGAACCAATTCCAACATATCTTTGGCTCCATACCCCTTAGATTTAAAAGCTTCTTGGTTATTTTTCCTTCCAAGTAAGACTCGCAGGTTGGAAAGATTTCCACTACCAATGAGCCCAAGAGTTCATTGGTTATTATTCTTTGAATCCTACTCAAATTAATATAACCTAGCATTAGATGCCAAAAATATGATTGGTTCATTACCGAAGGTTGCTTTCTCTTAAAGTTAGAAGATGTGTCATTAATTTCCATTTATTACATTGTGAGAGTTATTGGATTTATAAATTGTCATCCAACGTACCAGAATAGATATCTTTCCTATTTTCTCGATAACAACTTTGTTATCAAAATAGACACAATATTTATTCTTTAAATAGTTTAGAAACTGAAATAAATTTCTTTCTAAACTTGGTACTTAAAAGCAATTTCTTAAAATCCATGTTTTATTCCTATCAAAGGATAAACATCTCCCACTGCAACAGCTGCTACTTTTACAGCAATGCCCATGTGGACGGTGATTTATATAGTTGTCAGATTTTCTGGAACCCCTACAATGAATTGCAGACATAATCAGTGGTTCCTGTATCTACACACCAGGTACCGGTAGATAACACCAGTAAATATGTTTCAACAACTAATAAAATACACTGTTATTGTTCTCAGTTTTGTGAGGATAGTCTACCTTAATGTCTAAGTTTTCCAATCATTACAATTGGGACTACTAAGTCTATTATATTGTATAACAACTAGGGGATTGACTAACCTTTGAAATCCTAAGAATCACAAAAATATTTGGTCAAGACCAACATCTCAAAATCCCCGTGAATTTTGTATGCCATGTTAGTGTGGACGTATATAAATTCTAAAAAGAGATTTCATCCATTAATTTTATTATCTTGTCAACCTATGACAAATAAAATTAATAGTTGGTCTATCTTTGATCAAATATATGGTCAAGACTCTAAATTTAAAATAATATTGATTCCTCAAACAATACTATTTAAATTTACCAACACCTTAAAACACCGTGAGTTTTGCATGCCACGTTAGTGTGGACGTATACAAAATCAACATTTGTAAGAGGAGGGTTTTACCCATTGACTATCTTGTCAATATAACTTTTTTGACAAATAAAATTACCTCAAACACCATGAATCTTGTATGCCACATTAGTGTGGACGTATACAAATTCAAACATTTGTAAGAGGGGTTTATTAATTTTATTATCTTGCCAATCTAGTTTTATGACAAATCAATAGTTGGTTTCCCTTTGGTCACACAAGTGATAGTAGTGACTCCGTTGGGGAGGATACTATTAAATGTGTCTAAGTGTATACCATTACTTGATACTAAGTCCATTAAATAGAATTGTGCCCCTTCAGTTGGAGAAGATCACACACATCCTAAATAACTTCCTATAACCATCCATTAAGGAAGTTTGATCTAGTGATCCGCAAACAAACTCATCCGTTGTGGAGGGAGACACTCAGAGCCAACACACAAGCTTATTGCATCACTTACAAACCAGTAATGGAGACCGTGGGATTAACATACTAATCCCTCTCCCACTTAGTTATTTAAGGTGAGGAATTTTAACCTAATCTAGCATTCATCACATGCACACACACATCACAGTAAATAAAGCAATAAATATGGAAATTAATTTTCCAACTATTATGGCTTCTTCCCTCACTGTCCTCCGTGTGCTTCAACCCTAGCTGCTGCCATCTTTAGCCACCGCCATCAGGTCGAGTCGTCGCATCAATCTTGCTTCTTATTCCGCTGCGCCTCTGGTGCTCCAAAAGTACCACGCCTCGCAAGCATCCGATCCGCGACAAATATAGAATTTTACATACATCGATCCTATATTCCATAAAGGAATGTACATATATTCTAGATTGAACAAAAATGTAAAAACCTAATAACTAATACAGCTCCTGCTGTATTTAATTACATACAATCATGCACACACAATTAAATGCCCTTGACATGTCCAAGGGTCCAATCACACACAATAAAAATATGTCATAATAGTTGGAGCCTGCAACCACAAAGTTAGCACATCCTACTATTATCCTGCCTAAATTATGTATGACATGTGCACAACCTAATTTGAAAACCAAACACATAGAGGCAAACCCTAGCTCTGATACCAATTGTTGGTTAGTCCTAGGAAAATCGTACCGGCTCCACTGTACAAAAATTTTGTACAAGTGTCGAACCTTTCCTTAAATAACCTATTGTGTTCTTTAGAAGTTAAATTAGGAATCGCAGACGGAACTTAATATCATTGATTCCAAATTTAATTTATCTGTTCTTAATGGTTTAGATTTGAATCGCAAGCGGAACTTAACACTATTGATTCAAATCCACCTAAGTTATTAATTCCATAAATATTAATTTCCAAAATTGGCTTCCAGGACTGCATGGCAAGACACATGACCTTCTTGGATATGGGAGCAAACACCACCGCCTAGGCAAAGCCTTTTAAGGAAAGCTAATATTTATTTCCTTAAATAACTCTAGGTTAACCAAAAAGAACAATCGAATCACAAATTCGAAAAAGAAGAAAACACAAATTCGAAAAAAAAACTATTTCGAAAACTCTAGAATCATATGCCTCTTATGTTAGGTATTTCCATAAATAACTATACAAAGAAAACTAGTATGATGCAGAAAATAATTACTAGTTATACCTTTCTTTGTAAGCAAAATAACCTCTTGATCTTCTACCGTATTCCTCTTCTTATCTCGGACGTTGTGTGGGCAACGATCTTCCGAGATGAGAACGACCAAGCTCCTTCTTCTCCAAGCTAGATTCGGCCACCAAGATTTTTCTATGAGAAGTAGAGGTCCGGCCACCACCACCAAGCTCCAAGGGATGCAAGAAACAAAACCTCCTTTCTCTCCTTCTTCTCCTAGCTTGAACCGGCCACCATCAAGAGCTCCAAGAGGGGATAAAACTGGCCACTAGAGAAGAAGAGAAGAGGAGAGGGAGAACCTCTAAGGGCCGGCCACACCAAGGAGAAAAAGAGAGGAAGAAAAGAATAGGGTTGTTCACCATGAAGGCACCTCTACCCCCTCTTTTATAATCCTTGGTCTTGGCAAATAAGGAAATTTTAATAAAAACTTCCTTAATTCTTTTGCCATGAAAAGGAAAATTTATTTAATTAAAAATAATTTTCTCTTCTCCAAATTATTTGGCCGGCCACACTTCTCTCCAAAACAAGGAAAGTTTTAATTAAAACAAAAATTAAAACTTCCTAATTTGTTTCTGGAAAAATAAAAATTTCTCCAATAATTTTAATCCCGTCATGATTGGTTAGTAAAAAGGAAATTTTATAAATTAAAATCTTTCTTTTAAACATGTGGATAATTTCCAAAAAGGAAAGTTATCTCTAAAAATTGAAATTTCTTTTCAATCTACAAATAAGGAAAGATATCAAATCTTTTCTTAATCTTTTGTAGAAACTAATAAAAGAGAATATTTAATTTTTAAACTCTCTTTTAAATTATGAACATGGTTAAAAAGGAAAGTTTTCTCAAAATTAAAATCTCCTTTCAATCTACAAATAAGGAAAATTTTCAAATCTTTTCTTAATCTTTTGTAGAAAGCTATAAAAAGAAAGATTTAAATTTTAAACTCTCTTTTAAAACCATAATATCCACATAAGAAATAATTTTAATAAAAATTTCTTTTAATTTTCTAGTGGCCGGCCACCTAAGCTTGGGACCCAAGCATTGGCCGGCCACCAACTTGGCTCATCCACTTGGTCTTGACCGGCCCTAGCTTAGGTTCCAAGCTAGCTTGGCAAGCCTCATTAGGATGGGTAAGAAGGTGGGTATGTGGTGGGTATAAATCTCTATATACAAGAGGCTATGATAGGGACCGAGAGGAGGAATTGGTTTTGGTCTCCCGATGAAATTAAGCATCCTGTGTTCGCCCCGAACACATAACTTAATTTCATCAATAATAATTCATTCCACTAAAGAACTATTATTAAACTACCGCACCAATCCCAAATTACATTTTTGGGCTCCTTCTTATTATGTGTGTTAGTCTCCCTGTGTTTAAGATGTCGGATGTCCACTAATTAAGTAAGTTACTGACAACTCATTTAATTAATATCTTAGTCCAAGAGTAGTACCACTCAACCTTATCGTCATGTCGGACTAAGTCCACCTAGAGGGTTTAACATGACAATCCTTATGAGCTCCTCTTGGGCACATTATCAACCTAGATCACTAGGACACATTTTCCTTCTATAATCAACAATACACACTATAAGTGATATCATTTCCCAACTTATCAGGCTTATTGATTTATCGAACTAAATCTCACCCATTGATAAATTAAAGAAATAAATATCAAATATATTTGCTTGTTATTATATTAGGATTAAGAGTACACACTTCCATAATAACTGAGGTTTTTGTTCCTTTATAAAGTCAGTATAAAAAGAAACGACCTCTATATGGTCCTACTCAATACACTCTAAGTGTACTAGTATAATTATATAGTTAAGATAAACTAATACCTAATTACACTACGACCTTCCAATGGTTTGTTCCTTTCCATCTTGGTCGTGAGCTACTGTTTATAATTTATAAAGAATCGATATCACGATCTTCTTTGTGTGACACCACACACTATGTTATCTACAATATAAATTAATTGAACATCTACATTTGGTATATATAAATGTAGACACTTGACCAATGTGATTCTTATAAATGTTTATACAAAAGCTAGGCTTTTAGTATACACTTCAACAGAAGGAACAAAAGACAATGTGATGGTGACAATCTAAAGATGGTGACGAGTAATGTGACAATTAATTTTAATATATTTCATCCGCTCATGAAAAACTGAATTACTTATAATTTGAATAACACTCTGATTATCACAATATAACAGAGTAGGTTGATGAAGAGAAATACCCATATCTGCAAGCAACCAATGCAACCAAACTATCTCATAAGTAGTTGAGGTCATAACACGATACTCAATTTTTGTGGAAGATCTAGAAATAACATCTTACTTCTTACTCTTCCAAGAAATGAGAGAAACACCAAGAAAAACGCAGAAGCCAGTGGTAGATTTACAATCCATAGGATCACCAACCCGATCTGCATCAGAGTATGCACGTAGTTCAAGAGATGAAGTAGAAGGAAATAAAATGCTTTGAAATTGAGTGTCTCGAAGATACCTGAGAATACGAAGAATGGCATCCCAATGAACTATAGTTGGTGTAGCGACAAATTGACTAATCACATGAACAACATACGCAATATCTGGATGAGACACAGTAAGATAAACCAAGTTTCCAACAATAGTTCTGTACAAGCTAGGATCCGACAAATGTGAGCCATCAGATGGAGAATATCGAACATTAGTCTCAATAGGAGTATCAACGACTCTATTATCAGAGAGACGAGCATGCTCAAACAGATCAGATATATACTTTGACTGGGATAAAAGATAACCTTTCGGAGAATAAGAAACCTCAATATCCAGAAAGTAGCGTAGTATACCCAAGTCTTTCATAACAAAATGACCAGCTACCTCAAACTTCAGGGAAGCACTTCCATCAGAATCATCATGAGTAATAATCATGTCATCAACATATAATGATAAAAGAATACGACCTGCACTCGTACATCTAACAAATAATGCTGAATCATGATTACTAGGATGAAAATCAAGCGAAGTAATCATTGTAGAGAACTTCTCAAACCAAGCATGAAGTGCTTGTTTGAGACCATAAAATGCTTTACGAAGCCTGCAAACTTCACCAGGTTGGTGTGAAATACCAGGAGGAGGTGTCATATAAACTTCTTCATGAAGATCACTATTTAGAAATACATTCTTGACATCCATCTGAGATATTCTTCATCGACGAACAGAAGCAACAACAATCATAGTACGAATAGTCGTTATTTTTACAACAGGAGTAAATGTTTCCTCATAATCCATGTCATACTCCGGAGAATAACTTTTAGCAACAAGACGAATTTTGTATCGCTCGATATATCCATCAGATTTAGTTTTGATCTTATACACCCAACGAGAACCAATAGTGTGTTTTCCTGGTGGGAAAAGAAAATCCCATGTACGAGTCTGATGCAAAGCAGTTAGTTCCTCAGCCATAGTACTCTGTTAAAGTGGGTTACAAATAGCTTCTCTATAGGATACACACTCAAAAAGACAATGAAAAGATGCAGCAAATAAAGCAAAAGAATGAGAATCACAAGAGTAAGAAAAATCTAATAATTTAGTAGATTTACAAACACTAGTGGATTGACAACGGTGAAGAGAAGAATCATCTGCAACCTCAGCAAATGATTGGGTAATGGCAGAAGGAGGAGCATGTGGAGCGGATATCTCAGGAACCAAAGTACCAGATTCAGTTGAGCTACCAGTAGGAGTTGTGGGTGAAACTTCCTCAGTGTCGGTATTGAAATGATCAATACAAAGTAGATCTGACTTTGTCATATTATGCGAACTAGCTGGAATAGAAAATAATAGAATATGCTCAAGAAACACAACATAATGAGAGATATATAATTTTTGACTAACGGGATCAAAACAACAATATCCTTTTTGAGTAACACCATAACTCAAAAAAACACAAAGAGCAGACCGAGAGGCTAATTTATTATGCTCGACTTGTGGACGAAGGACAAACCAAGTACAACTAAAAACATGCAAAGAGGAATAGAGAGGAGCATGCCCATACAATTTTTCAAAAGGTGACAAGCCTAAATTGTGTGAGGTTGAAATTCTATTAATCACATCAGAAGTGGTAAGGATTGCTTCCCCCCAAAAGGTACTAGGAACACTAGCAGACAATAAAAATGAACATGTTATTTCAACAAGATGCCTATGTTTTCATTCAGCTACACCATTCTGTTCAGGAGTATCTGTATAAGAGATTTGATGAATAGTACCATCAGAAGTAAGTAATTATGAAAAATGATTTAAAGTGTATTCACCCCCCAAATCACAACGAAAATACTTTATGACACTAGAATGTTGAATTTTCACAAGAGCTCTGAAATTGTTGAAAATGGTAAGATAATTATATCTGTGTTTCATAAGATAGACTCAAGTGTAACGAGTGCAATCATCAATAAATGAAATATAATACCTTGACCCCCCCTTTTGTAGGAATAGGAGAGGGTCCTCACACATCAGAATGGATAAGATCAAATGGAGCAGAAGAAAAAGAAAGACTTTTAGAAAATGGTAAGATAGAAAATTTGGCCAGTTTACAACCACTACAATCAGAAATATCAGAACTTTTTAAAGGTCCTAATACTCCTATAGAAACTAAAAACTATAAACGAGATGCTGAAACATGACCTAAATGAGAGTGTCACAAATAAAATCAAAAGATGAACGATTCAGATAAAAAGATGATAAATTCACACTCAAAGCTACAACTTTTGGTACTTTGAATTGATCTAAAACATAGAGTCCTCCTTATCTACGACCTGCCCCAATCAACCTCTGAGATTGCAGGTCTGAACATAACAATTGGATGAAGAAAGAGAGACTAGGTATCCAGACTCACATAATTGACTAACAGAAACAAGATTTAAAGTAAGTCTCGGAATATAATAAACATCAGTAAGAGATAAACAATATATAACAATTGAATCGACACCTACTAATGACATAGGAGTACCATCAGTAGTCACAATAGATATAGATAAATGGGGAGAAAAAGAAATAAAAGATGATAAATTAGATGACATATGATGGGAGACACCAGAGTCCAAAATCCATAAGGATGGAGATATACCTGAAATACCAGACGATAACAAACCTATATGAGAGAAAGCTGGCATGACAAATGGCTGTAAAGTAAGAAACTGTTGAAACTGCTCCAACATATATGAATCAGATTTCCATAAAGCATTTGCATGACCAGACATGATGACAGAACGAATAATGCTCAGAATAACCAAACTGTAAGGATACACATCTGTACGATCCGTAAAAATTAGTGTCAGGACGATCTGTGGTCTCACAGAGAATTTGAGGTAGAAAAGGATGTCAAATGTAGAAATCGACAGCATAGGGCGTCGGTGTCGAAATCAGTAGAAAAAGACATCAATACAAAAATCGGTAACACAAGATGTCGACACCGAAATCAACTGAAAAGAGCGTCGGCACCGAAATCAGCAGCATAGGATGTTAGCGCCGAAATCGACAGAAAAGAGCATCGATGGTGAAATCGGTAGGGCAGGTCGTCGGCACCAAAATCGACAGCAGGAGGAGGAGACGACAGTGGCAATAGTAAGCAATAACAAGGGGTGGCAAAAAAAATTAGGCCAGAGAAAGATAACCTTACTCTGATACCATGTAAATATTAAGAAAAAAAACTAGCCATATTATTGAATCCAAAATTGATGAATGGAAATACAGAGTATAAGGTCTTTACATAATTTAGTTAAAAATCCTAAAATCCAAATATAAAAGAGAAAAAGATTTAATTATCTTAAAAACTATAAATAAATAAATAAATAAATATAATCTAATACTACCCATGTCCACTAAACACCCCTCCTTCCTGCTCTATGTAGTCGCCTCCTATGTTATGCATCAAGCCATCTGATCTCAAGACTAGTCGAGCCAATATGGTGTAAACATCTCTGTATCCGTCCTCCACTCTCCATTAAATCTGCTGTGGCTGCCCTCCTCCAAAATGCATAGATCACTGTGTCCGTGTGCCATGGCCTGACGCTCCATCTGGGTGGCAAACATCCTGCATCCTATCCTCCATCCTCGTCCTCGCAAATGGTTGTACATGTGAGTTATCCACCTTTAAGGATGTAAATGAATCAAACCGTTAGTAAACTATTTAGGTCTCAGTTCAAAAAAAAAAAAAATCATTCGAGTTCGTTCGATTAAGTTAACGAGCTGAACTCGAACCTGATTTCGAGTTTGAAAATATTATCAAGTCGAGCTTGAGTTTAACAGTATTTGGTTCGTAAGCTCACGAACATGTTTGTTTAGAGACTCGCGAGCGTATTCATTAAGAGGCTCGCGAATATATTCATTAAGAGTCTCATTTATCTTATTATATATATATAACATAAATAATAAATATAATAATATATTATTAATTATTATAGCTAGTTATTTTAGACGAAATCAAACTACACTCGTTTAATTTTTAAACAAGCTTTTTTCGAGCCAAATTCGAGTTATATAATTTTATTACAAGCCGAACTCGAACTTAAGAACAAAAACACGAATCGAACTAAAGCTGAGCACAAATTTAGAGATAACGAATCAAGCCTGAGCTCGAGTCTCTTACTGTTCGACTCAACTCGGCTCGTTTACGAATCATTGCAAAAATTAAAAGTTTTAAATACTAAAATTATACAAAGTAATTCAGTTACCTTTATAATATTTAACATGTCTTTCTTTTTGTCCATTGCCATTTTATGCCAATCTTCTACATCAATTGGACAATACTTACCATTCCTTGCTAAAGAACCCAAGAAATTAGTAAATTTTTTTTTTTTTGTTCCTATAGGATGTTCTATATCATCACATAGAATTTTAATACGTGGTAGTTGTTGGTTGCTACTCGGAAAGCCTAGAGGTTCCACTGTACAAAAATTTTGTACAAAGATCTGAACCTTTTCCTAGCTACCATGTGTTCTTTTAAATTAAATTTTGGATCGCCTGCGGAACTTAACACGTTTGATCCAAAACTTAATCTATTTGTTCTTTTAGGTTTTGACTTGGATCTCCTGCGGAACTTAACACGTTCGACCCAAATCACCTTAAGTTATTAATTCCATTAAATATTAATTTCCATAATTGGTTCCCAGTACTGACGTGGCGAGGCACACGACCTTCTTGGATATGGGAGCAACCACCACCGACTAGACAAAACCTTTTATAGAAATCTAATATTTAATTTCCTAAAATAACTTTAGGTTAACCGAAAAGAACAATCAAATCACAAGGAAAAGAAAAAGCAAAAGAACACAACATCGAAAAATATATTCAAAATTCTAGAACGTAAGCCTCTTGTATTTGGTATTATTTCCATAAATAACTAGTATGATGCGGAAAGAAAAATTACTAGTTATACCTCGTAGAAAAACCTCTTGATCTTCTACCGTATTCCTCTTCTAACCTCGGACGTTGTGTGGGCAACGATCTTCCAAGATGAGAAACCACCAACCACCTTCTTCTCCTCCTAGCTAGGTTCGGCCACAAAAAGCTTAACCAAGGATGAAGAACAAAACACCAACCAAGCTCCAAGAGATGCTAGCTTTCTCTCCTTCTTCTTCTTCTTCTTCTCCAAGTAGTATCCGGCCGCCACAAGAGCTCCAAGCCTTTGAGAGATTCGGCCACCACAAAGAGGGAGAGAGGAAGAGGATGGCCGGCCACTCCAAGGAATAAAAGAGGGAGAGAAATAATAGAGGTTGTATCTCATGAAGGCACCCTCACCCCTTCTTTTATATTCCTTGGCCTAGGTAAATTAGGAAATTTAATTACAATAAAAATTCCTTAATTTCCTTGACATGATTTAATTGAGAAAAATAAAATAAAATTTCCCCAATTAAACTATATTGGCCGGCCACATCAAAAGGAAATAAATTAGACAAGTTTTAATCAACAAATTAAAACTTCCTAATTTGTTTCCGGAAATTTTAAAATTAAAATTTCTCTTCAAAAATCTCTTCATGGTTGATAAAAGAAATTTTCATAATTTTAATTTTACAACATGTGAATAATTTTTAAAGAGAAAATAAAATATCTCACCAATCTACAAATAAGGAAAGAGATCTTATCTCTTTCTTTAATCTTTTGTAGATCTTTTACAAAAGAGATATTTTAATTTTAATTCTCTTTAATAAATTATATCTTCCACATAATAAAAATTAAAATTAAAATCCTTTTTAATTTTAATATGGTCGGCCCCTCTAGCTTGGGTTCAAGCTAGGGTCGGCCACACCAATTTATGCTTAGGCCGGCCCTAGCTTGGTTCCCAAGCTAGCTTGGCCGGCCCCCTTTAGGTGGGTATAGAAAGTGGGTATAGGTGGGTATAGTACTCTATAAATAAGAGGCTACGATAGGGACCGAGAGGAGGAATTGATTTTGGTCTCCCGATAAAATTAAGCATCCCGTGTTCACCCCGAACACACAACTTAATTTTATCAATAATAACTCATTCCACTAGAGAACTATTATTGAACTACCGCACCAATCCCAAATTACATTTTTGGGCTCCTTCTTATTATGAGTGTGTTAGTCTCCCTGTGTTTAAGATATCGAATGTCCACTAATTAAGTGAGTTACTGACAACTCATTTAATTAATATCTTAGTCCAAGAGTAGTACCACTCAACCTTATCGTCATATCGGACTAAGTCCACCTGCAGGGTTTAACATGACAATCCTTATGAGCTCCTCTTGGGGACATTATCAACCTAGTATCTCTAGGTCACAGTTTCCTTCTATAATCAACAACACACACTATAAGTGATATCATTTCCCAACTTATCGGGCTTATTGATTCATCGAACTAAATCTCACCCATTGATAAATTAAAGAAATAAATATCAAATATATGTTCTTGTTATTATATTAGGATTAAGAGCACACACTTCCATAATAACCGAGGTCTTTGTTCCTTTATAAAGTCAGTATAAAAGAAACGACCTCAAATGGTCCTACTCAATACACTCTGAGTGTACTAGTGTAATTATATAGTCAAGATAAACTAATACCTAATTACACTACGATCTTCTAATGGTTTGTCCTTTCCATTTTGGTCGTGAGCTACTGTTTATAATTTATAAGGTACTGATAACATCATCTTCTGCATGTGACACCACATACTATGTTATCTACAATATAAATTAAATGAACAACTACAAACAAATGTAGACAATTTGACCAAATGTGATTCTTTATTCATAATGAATATTTACAAAGCTTAGGTTTTCAGTATACACTCCAACAATCTCCCACTTATACTAATGACTAAGCTGCCATATCTTCTACCATACATCTGATTTCCATTCCCTCCACATGCCGATCGAAAGCTTTCGCCGGAAGGGCCTTAGTGAAAGGATCTGCCAGGTTATCTGCTGATGCAATCTTGGCGATGACAACTTCTTCTCGCTTCACGATATCTCGTATCAGGTGGTACTTGCGCTCTATATGTTTACTTGCCTTATAAGCTCGTGGTTCCTTCGAGTTTGCAACTGCACCGCTATTATCACAATAAATTGTGATGATTTTGGGCAAACCAGGAATCACATCTAAGTCCATTAGAAAGTTCCTGAGCCATACCGCTTCTTTAGCTGCCTCAGAGGCTGTTACATACTCAGCTTCCATGGTTGAGTCTGAAACGCATTTCTGCTTAACACTCCTCCATGAAATGGCTCCACCTCCTAAAGTAAACATATAGTCTGATGTAGACTTACTGTTGTCCCTATCTGATTGGAAATCTGAATCCGTGTAACCCACAGGGAGCAGATCGTCTGCTTGGTAAACTAGCATATAATCTCTAGTCCTTCTCAGGTACTTTAATATATGCTTTACCGCAGTCCAATGTCCTTGTCCAGGGTTACTCTGATATCTGCTGACCATGCCCACGGCAAAACAGATATCAGGTCTCGTACATAACATTGCATACATTAGGCTTCCTACAGCCGAAGCATAAGGAACTGCTTTCATGTCCTCTATCTCTTTCGACGTCTTCGGAGACATCTCTTTAGATAGAGCTACTCCATGCCTAAAAGGTAAGAAACTTTCTTGGAATCCTGCATGCTAAAACGAGCAAGGATTGTATCTATATATGAAGCTTGGGACAGACACAACATTCTTTTCTTACGATCCCTTATAACTTTGATCCCAAGAATGTGTGCACAATCTTCTAAGTCCTTCATATCAAATTGTTTGGACAACCATACCCTTACGTCTGATAATACCTTGACATTGTTGCCAATTAATAAAATATCATCTACGTATAGTACAAGAAATACGACCACGTTTCCGTTACACTTCTTGTATACACAAGACTCATCCGGACACTGAATAAATCCATATGACTGGATTACTTCATTAAACCGGATGTTCCAAGACCTTGAAGCTTGCTTCAGTCCATAAATGGACCGATTGAGCTTGCACACTAGATACTCTTTGCCTTTTTCAATGAACCCTTCTGGTTGCTTCATATGGATGTTCTCTTCAAGACTTCCATTAAGGAAAGCTGTCTTGACATCCATTTGCCAAATCTCATAATCCATATGAGCAGTAATGGATAAGAGTATCCGGATAGACTTAAGCATGGCTACCGGTGAAAAGGTTTCCTCATAATCGATTCCCTCTTTCTGAGTGTACCCTTTCGCAACAAGCCTAGCTTTGAAGGTTTCTACCTTCCCGTCTGTCCCTCTTTTCCTTTTGTAGATCCACTTGCATCCAACAGCTTTTACACCATCAGGTGGTTCTACAAGCTCCCAGACCTTATTAGAGTACATAGACTCTATTTCAGAATTCATCGCCTTTTGCCAAGATGCTGCATCTATATCTTGGAGTGCTTCGTCATATGTTCGTGGATCAAGTTCATGTTTACCCGGGATCAAGTCCGAAGACTCTTCCAAAAACATGAATCTTTCAGGCTGCCTTACAACCCTCCCACTACGACGAGGCACTGTCTGTGGTTGTGTATCATGTGTGACACATGTTGCAGTCTCTTGTGGTACTTCATCTTGTATTGTTGGTACTGAAGTAGACGTGTCCTCTCTAAGTTCTTCTAAAATAACTTTACTACTGGGCTTGTGATCCATTATATAGTCTTCTTCTAAAAACTGGGCATTGGTGCTAACAATGACCTTCTGGTCTTTAGGACTATAAAATAAACCTCCTTTCATTCTTTTAGGATATCCCACAAACACGCGAACTTCTGTACGAGATACTAACTTATCAGCATCTGGTTTTAGCACATGTGCTGGACTACCCCAAATCCAAATATGTCTTAGACTGGGTTTTCGCCCATTCCACAATTCTGTGGGAGTAGAAGAAACTGATTTAGAAGGTACTAAGTTCAGAATGTATACTGCTGTTTCCAGAGCATATCCCCAAAACGAATTTGGTAATTCTGAATAACTCATCATCGATCTAACCATCTCCATAAGAGTCCTATTCCTTCGTTCTGCCACACCATTCTGTTGGGGTGTTCCAGGTGCAGACAATTGGGATTGAATCCCAGCCTCTGATAAGTAATTCCTAAACTCTCCTAAGAGGTATTCGCCACCACGATCAGATCGTAGTGTCTTGATACTTTTACCTAATCGTTTCTCCACATCAGCCTTGTATTCTTTGAACTTATCAAAGCACTCAGACTTGCGGCGCATTAGGTAAATGTATCCATATCTTGAATAATCATCTATAAAAGAGATGAAATATTCAAAACCACCTCTTGCTTGGACAGACATAGGACCACACAAATCAGAATGAACCAATTCTAACACTTCTTTGACTCTATACCCCTTGGCCTTGAACGGTCTCTTGGTCATTTTACCTTCTAAGCAAGATTCACAAGTTGGAAAATTTTCCAACTCTAATGAACTCAAAAGTCCATCGGCTATAAGCCTCTGAATCCTACTTAAGTTAATATGCCCAAGCCTTAGATGCCAAAGATATGCTTGGTTCATTTCCGAAGGTTCTTTTCTCTTATTGGAATTAGAAGATGAGTTATAAATTTCCATGTTTTGCTTTGTGGAAGAAATTGGATTTAAAGTATACAAATTGCCAACTAATGCACCAGAACAGATAATCACTTTATTTCTTTTAATAACTACATCGTTACCAAAGGAAACTGAATATCCATCTAAAAATAGTTTAGAAATTGAAATTAAATTCTTTCTAAAACTGGGTACATAAAGACAATTTCTTAAAATCAAATTTCTATTTCTACTAAAAGATAAGTAGACGTCTCCCACTGCAACAGCTGCCACCTTAGTAGGATTGCCCATGTAGACGGTAATCTCTCCTTCAGATAGTCGTCGGGTTTCCTGGAACCCCTGCAGAGAATTGCAGACATGATCAGTGGCTCCCGTATCTACACACCAGGTGCTGGTAGATAACACCGCTAAACATGTTTCAACAATTAGGTCATGAGATATACCTTTGTTTTGATTCCTACGAGGACAGTCCGCCTTCCAATGTCCTGCCTGCTTGCAGATGAAGCATTTTCCCTTTGGCTTCTTCACTCCAGCTTTAAATCCCGTACTCTGAGATTTATTCACTTTCTTTGCTGAACCAGCTTGTTTCTTCTTCTTCTTTCCTCTCGGTTTAGAAGTAGAACCATTTTCAGCATAGTGAATTTGAGCATTGTGACGAAATAATCCTTCTGCTGCTTTCATCAGTAGTTCCGCTAATGAATAAATCCTCTTATTCATATTATAGTTCAGTGGAACTGCTCAAAACTTCTAGGTAGCGCTTGGAGAATCATATCGATCCGGGTTTCCATCAATTTCTCCTCCAAGGATCAGTATCTCGTCGTTCGGATAAGCCATCATCTTTAGGATATGATCCTTACGGAGTACCCTCTTGCATGGTGGTCGTCATTATCTTTCTCATGGCTTCTTGCCTAGAAGCCCTATCCCGATGACCAAAGAGTTCCTTGAGATTGTTCATAATATCATAGGTTGTTGGTAAATCTTGATGTCGATGTTGCAATACATTTGACATTGAAGCCAAAATGTAACACCGCGCCATCTCATCTCGCTTTTACCCATTTCCTATGATATTCAATCTCCTCTTGGGTAGATTCACCAAGAGGTGCTTGAGCACCCGTCAACAAGACAAATTTATAACTTTCAGAATAAGAACAATGTCTAGGTTTCTTTTCAATCTATGTAATTAGGTTCAGTAAGTCTATTATGTTGAAGTATGATGGACAATGGGTTGAAAGTCATCCTAAGAATCACAAATAACTTTTGGTCGAACTCTAAATTTAGAATAATATTGATTCCTCAAACAATACTATTTTAAATTAACCAACACCTCATAACACCGTGAATTTTGTATGCCACGTTAGTGTGGACGATACAAATTCAACATTTGTAAAGGAGGGTTTTAACCCATTAATTTTATTATCTTGTCAACCTAACTTTTTGACAAATAAAATTAATAGTTGGTATCATTGTCACACAAATAATAGCAGTGACTCGATGGGGAGGATACTATTAGATGTGTCTAAGTGTATACCATTACTTGACACTAAGTCCATTAATAAGATTATGCCCTTCCGTTGGGAAGAACACACGCCTTAATTAACTTCCTATAGTCATCCAAAATGGAAGTCTTCTAGTGATCCACAAACAAGCTCATCCGTTATGGAGGAAGGCACTCGAGCCAACGCAAGCTTGTTTGCATCACTTACAAACCAAGAATGGAGACCATGGGATTTACTTAAAATCCCTCTCCACTCGATTATTTATAAATGAGGAATTTTAACTATGCTAGCCTACTAAACTTGTAAACTAACATGCACACACAATATAAAAGCAATAAATGGAAAATCTAATTTTCAACTATTATGGCTTTTATCTCTAGTTGTCCTCCGTGTGTTGTCATCCCAAGCTGCTGCCATATTTGGCCACCGCCACCGGGTCTAACTGTCGCATCCATCTTGCTCCTTGTTCCGCTGCGCCTCTGGTCCTTAGAAGGTTCCACGCTTTGCAAGATTTGATCCGCGACATAAATATAATTTTACATTTTGATCCTATATTCCATAAAAGGAATGTACATGTATCTAGATCAAAAATAAAATCCTAATAAAACTAAATACAGCTCCTGCTGTATTTTAATACAATCATGCACACACATATAAATGCCCTTGACATGTCCAAGGGTCCAATCACACACATAATAACTAAAAGCCATAATAGTTGGATCCTGCATCCACAAAGTTAGCACATCCTACTATTAACCTGCCTAAATTATGTATGACATGTGCATAATTAACATAATACCAAATACACAGAGGCAAAACCCTAGCTCTGATACCAATTGTTGGTTGCTACTCGGAAAGCCTAGAGGTTCCACTGTACAAAAATTTTGTACAAAGATCTGAACCTTTTCCTAGCTACCATGTGTTCTTTTAAATTAAATTTTGGATTGCCTGCGGAACTTAACACGTTTGATCCAAAACTTAATCTATTTGTTCTTTTAGGTTTTGACTTGGATCTCCTGCGGAACTTAACATGTTTGACCCAAATCACCTTAAGTTATTAATTCCATTAAATATTAATTTCCATAATTGGTTCCCAGTACTGACGTGGCGAGGCACACGACCTTCTTGGATATGGGAGCAACCACCACCGACTAGACAAAACCTTTTATAGAAATCTAATATTTAATTTCCTAAAATAACTTTAGGTTAACCGAAAAGAACAATCAATCACATGGAAAAGAAAAAGCAAAAGAACACAACATCGAAAAACATATTCGAAATTCTAGAACGTAAGCCTCTTGTATTTGGTATTATTTCCATAAATAACTAGTATGATGCGGAAAGAAAAATTACTAGTTATACCTTGTAGAAAAACCTCTTGATCTTCTACCGTATTCCTCTTCTAACCTCGGACGTTGTGTGGGCAACGATCTTCCAAGATGAGAAACCACCAACCACCTTCTTCTCCTCCTAGCTAGGTTCGGCCACAAAAATCTTAACCAAGGATGAAGAACAAAACACCAACCAAGCTCCAAGAGATGCTAGCTTTCTCTCCTTCTTCTTCTTCTTCTTCTCCAAGTAGTATCCGGCCGCCACAAGAGCTCCAAGCCTTTGAGAGATTCGGCCACCACAAAGAGGGAGAGAGGAAGAGGATGGCCGGCCACTCCAAGGAATAAAAGAGGGAGAGAAATAATAGAGGTTGTATCTCATGAAGGCACCCTCACCCCTTCTTTTATATTCCTTGGCCTAGGTAAATTAGGAAATTTAATTACAATAAAATTTTCTTAATTTCCTTGACATGATTTAATTGAGAAAAATAAAATAAAATTTCCCCAATTAAACTATATTGGCCGGCCACATCAAAAGGAAATAAATTAGACAAGTTTTAATCAACAAATTAAAACTTCCTAATTTGTTTCCGGAAATTTTAAAATTAAAATTTCTCTTCAAAAATCTCTTCATGGTTGATAAAAGAAATTTTCATAATTTTAATTTTACAACATGTGAATAATTTTTAAAGAGAAAATAAAATATCTCACCAATCTACAAATAAGGAAAGAGATCTTATCTCTTTCTTTAATCTTTTGTAGATCTTTTACAAAAGAGATATTTTAATTTTAATTCTCTTTAATAAATTATATCTTCCACATAATAAAAATTAAAATTAAAATCCTTTTTAATTTTAATATGGCCGGCCCCTCTAGCTTGGGTTCAAGCTAGGGTCGGCCACACCAATTTATGCTTAGGCCGGCCCTAGCTTGGTTCCCAAGCTAGCTTGGCCGGCCCCCTTTAGGTGGGTATAGAAAGTGGGTATAGGTGGGTATAGTACTCTATAAATAAGAGGCTACGATAGGGATCGAGAGGAGGAATTGGTTTTGGTCTCCCGATAAAATTAAGCATCCCGTGTTCGCCCCGAACACACAACTTAGTTTTATCAATAATAACTCATTCCACTAGAGAACTATTATTGAACTACCGCACCAATCCCAAATTACATTTTTGGGCTCCTTCTTATTATGAGTGTGTTAGTCTCCCTGTGTTTAAGATATCGAATGTCCACTAATTAAGTGAGTTACTGACAACTCATTTAATTAATATCTTAGTCCAAGAGTAGTACCACTCAACCTTATCGTCATGTCGGACTAAGTCCACCTGCAGGGTTTAACATGACAATCCTTATGAGCTCCTCTTGGGGACATTATCAACCTAATATCTCTAGGTCACAGTTTCCTTCTATAATCAACAACACACACTATAAGTGATATCATTTCCCAACTTATCGGGCTTATTGATTCATCGAACTAAATCTCACCCATTGATAAATTAAAGAAATAAATATCAAATATATGTGCTTGTTATTATATTAGGATTAAGAGCACACACTTCCATAATAACCGAGGTCTTTGTTCCTTTATAAAGTCAGTATAAAAGAAACGACCTCAAATGGTCCTACTCAATACACTCTGAGTGTACTAGTGTAATTATATAGTCAAGATAAACTAATACCTAATTACACTACGACCTTCTAATGGTTTGTTCCTTTCCATTTTGGTCGTGAGCTACTGTTTATAATTTATAAGGTACTGATAACATCATCTTCTGCATGTGACACCACATACTATGTTATCTACAATATAAATTAAATGAACAACTACAAACAAATGTAGACAATTTGACCAAATGTGATTCTTTATTTATAATGAATATTTACAAAGCTTAGGCTTTCAGTATACACTCCAACAATGTAGTGTGCTAAACCAAGCCTTATGTTCCTAGGATCCTTTGCAAATTCTGAGTGTTTATGATCAAATGTTTGCCAAGTTGGAGAGTCAGCTGAATGTCACATGTAACCATCCTTTGTGCGAGATTCAGAATGTCATCTCATATGAGATGCCGTTTTAGATGACATGAACAAACGTTGTAACCTAGGCTTTATTAGAAAAAATACCATAAAATCTTACGTGAAAATTTTCTCTTTTCACCGGTAGAATCATTTTTGGATGTTTCCCATCTGGGCTCACTACATGTTTCACATTGAATTCTTTCTTTGTCCAACCTCCAGTACAAAGTGCAATCATTAGGGCAAGCATCAATCTTTTCATAACCAAGTCATATTTGCTTCATCAATTTTTCTGCTTCATAGTATGACTTAGGCAAATCATCCATTGCATTAGGAAATGCTTCTCTCAACAAATCTAAAAGCATATCAAAAATCTTATTATTAATTTTGCCTAGACACTTTAAGTGAACAAGCGAATCATGAATGCAAGTTTTGAGAATTTCTTGCATCCTGGATATAATTCTTTTTGTGAATTATCAATTAATTTATAGAATTTCTCAGCCTTTCCCGTTGGAATCTCGTTGTCATTTTCAAATTTTGATGTACTAATTATATTATCATTGTCTGAGATCCCAAATACCTCATAAACTAAACCTTGTATATCATCTGCATAATTTTTAGATGGAACAGAAGTAGAGTTTGTAGATGTACTATATGATATCACTCCATGAGCTACCCAATGAGTATAACCTTTGATAAATCCATCAATTGTCAAATGATCAAAGGCAAATTCTCTTGAAACAAATATACCAATCTTACACCGTATACAAGGACATAAAATCATTCCATTTCTATTTGCATTAGAAAATGCAAAATGTAAGAAACTTTGAACATCATTTCTATACTCAGTTTGTCTTGGTAAAAACATCCAACTCTTATCCATAATGATTCTAAAAAACACTTATTAAAATAAATTTAACATTATGATATATTGTTAAATTTTAAAATGCATGTATGCTAAATTTAACACTCATAAATGAAGAATTGTATCACAAATGAAATTCAAGTATAATAAGAACTATAGGCCACAAATACAGTTTAAATGAAATTTAAAGAAACGTAGGAAAAGTCTGAGCTAAGATCTCAACTCATATTAACAAGATTTTCAATTGACATAAAATTTCACAAGGTTGAGAACTCAAGATAAAGTGAAATCTTTATAACACAAGGACTCAAGAGGATACAACAATCTATGTGGTATATTATAATGTATCTCATCTAAGAAAAATCAACAGTACAAAAAAAAACAACTCTATATGATATCTTGTTTTTATCATGTCCTAGATGCAAATTGCTAGATATGTGATGTGGAATAAAATTATTTATTTTTCTTAGCTCTTAAACACATGCATCCATGCTTGGCTGTACATAGTTTGTGAAATACATAATTATTTGAAGGAGACAGATTTTGATTCTCTTCCAAGCATATAAGGAATTCATTTGTATTGATCATCACTTAGCTTTTATATAATTGAGATTCTTTAAATTGTATTTCCGTAGAGGACAAAAAATGAAGGAGAAGAGATGAGACGAGATGAGAAGATAAGAGAGAATTAAAGAAAAGGATGAAAGTCCTTAGTGTTGGTTGGTTCCTTAAAAGGAAGAAAGGAAAATAAATAAATAAAGATTACTAAAGCAAGCTGACTTTCAACTTCTTGATCTTTCTTTATTATAAACTTTGTGTGCCAAAAACAAGTTCTATATTGTAGGCAAGCTTACTAATTACGGCAAGATCTATTGATTTCATTGAACATAGGCAATGATGGTGATCCCGTCCGGAAGCTGAATCGGATGAAGGTAGGTTTTGTTGTGCTAAAAGTTGACGGAAAGTCGTTGAGATGCTGAACCAGCGAGGTATCTCCTGGACAGGTTCACACGGGCGGTTCTATGGAGAGAAATGATCAGGATGATGACGCTATTGATCTGCACACACTCAGCTGAGTCCACCGGTCGTTAGGATCCCGTCCGGAAGCTGAGTCAGATGAAGGCGGGCCTTGTTGTGCTAAAAGTTGATGGAGAGTCGTTGAGACGTTGAACCAGCAAGGTACCCCCTGGACAGGTTCACACGGGCGGTTCTACGGAGAGAAATGATCAGGATGATGACGCTATTGATCTGCACACACTCAGACGAGTCCATCGATCGTTAGAGACCAGAAACTAGGGAAAAAGTCCCCGGGTCAGGCCCTCCGACGCTCAAGTCAGGTACTTTTTCCCCAGAGATCACAAAGAAAGCACGAAAAGTAGAAGACTGGTAGGAAATGACGACTGAGCGTACCTGCGTAAGGGACAAAGCATCCCTTTTTATACTGCTACTAAGGCTTCTGGAACCTGGCGAATGTCAGGGAATGTCGGATGTCAGACTCTGTCTGGCGGTGGTCGACACGTGGCTTTCTCTTATAGGCTGGCGGAGGAACCAAGAGGAGTATGAGCCTCCCACCGTTAGAATATTCCCTGACATGTGATGATTATTCTCTGACAGGTGATTACGATTCCTTGCAGGCCTATTTGTCATGTAGTGTCTGGCCTCCTGACCCACCTTTGTCTGCGTCATTCGAAGCATGTATATCCCGACGATCTGCTGATTCCCGACCCGCATTTGCTTATTGCTATCCAAGGCATGTATGTTCCGACCTGCACGCTGGGTCTAATTCCCGACCCGCATCTGCTTATTGCTATCCAAGGCATGTATGTTCAGACCTGCACGCTGGGTTTAATTCATGACCCGCATCTGCTTGTTGCTATCCAAGGCATGTATGTTCCGACCTGCACGCTGGGTCTAATTCCCGACCTGCATCTGCTTATTGCTATCCAAGGCATGTATGTTCCGACCTGCACGCGGGGTCTAATTCCCGACCCGCATCTGCTTATTACTATCCAAGGCATGTATGTTCCAACCTGCACGCTAGGTCTAATTCCCGACCCGCATCTGCTTATTGTTATCCAAGGCATGTATGTTCCGACCTGCACGCGGAGTCTAATTCCCGACCTGCATCTGCTTATTACTATCCAAGGCATGTATGTTCCGACCTGCACGCTAGGTCTAATTCCCGACCCGCATCTGCTTATTGCTATCCAAGGCATGTATGTTTCGACCTGCACGCTAGGTCTAATTCTCGACCCGCATCTGCTTATTGCTATCCAAGGCATGTATGTTCCGACCTGCACACTGGGCCTAATTCCCGACCTACATCTATCCGTTGTTATCCATGGTATGAACGTCCCGACCTGCACGCTGGGTCGGCTCCCTGACCTGCATCTGTCCGCTGTTATCTATGGTATGAACGTCCCGACCTGCACGCTGGATCGACTCCTTGACCTGCATCTGTCCGCTGTTATCCATGGTATGAACGTCCCGACCTGCACGCTGGATTGGCTCCCCGACCTGTATTGCTTCATCGGAAGTCTTATTCGGTATATCCATCCACTCAATAAGCTGGCCCCCTAGTCGCACCCAATCCCTGGTTATACCTGCCCCATGGGTCTGATCCTCAATTGAATTTGGCCCTGTAGGTCGGGTCTATTTTCGATTCCCTTTGAGATCAGATCCGGCTCAACTCGTAAATACTATTCTTTGACCAGTTCGTCAACTGAAGCTTTGACTTTAGCCACGTGGGCCGGAATCTTGACCTCCTTGTAATTCTGATTCCTGACCTCCACGATGGCGTGGCCACGGTGGCTAGACTTTTGACCTCCAGGCTGGTGTAACTTTTGACTAGCCACGGGGGCTAGACTTCTGACCTCCAGGCTGGTGTAACTTTTGACTAGCCACGGGGGCTAGACTTTTGACCTCCATGCTGGCATAACTTTTGACTAGCCACGGGGGTTAGACTTCTGACCTCCATGCTGGCGTGACTTTTGACCCTTCTGTGGCTTTTACTCCGTGCCATATTATCTCTCAGACCCCACATTCATGCACCGTATCACAAGCCTCCCCCTCAAGTCTAGTCGAAGGAGACTCTAGTCCAATTGACTAGACCCCAGTGTTTTGAATACCAGATCTGGTTCTTGACTCCTTTGCCGACCTACTTGGCGTTCAACAGACCTGTGCGACAGCCGGGCGCCCCTCATGCTAACACTGACTCTTCGACTTCTGAGTCTGGTCCGTCTTTACTGCTACACTGGTTTCCAAGCGTCTTCTCCGGTTCCGAGAGAGTCCTTTCACCTTCCTCTTCTGTATAAAAGATTTGGGACACTTCACCCTTCTTATCCATATTTTCTCTTTATACCTGCTCCTTAACTTGTTCATGGAATCCCCCGAGTTGTCTGCTCTGCGTCGCCGGTTGGCTTTTACCGAGAAGGCTCTATATGATATGACCTTGAGTCGGGATCTACAGACCTCTCTTTGCAGGGAACTGGAAGAGCTATGGCGAGCGGCCAAATACAGGACCCGGGCATAAATGACCCTGAAGATGAAAGCGCAAGCAGACTTTCACGCTCAACTTCATCATATCCTCTATCTGAAGCTGAAGCACGAGGATGAGGTGACGTCTTTGAAGGAGGAGAATCGACTACAAAATGTCACCATTGATCAACTGCGGGCCACCCTTGATCGTGTCCAGATAGAGCTGGCTCAAGTGAGAACTCGCTTAGAGGAAGGACCTCAAGTGTCCGGGTCCAATAGCAATTGAGAGCACTATTAAATGTTCCTTTTTATGAATCCCTCTTTATGAAATGAAGCCTATTTTCTGCTCTATAACTGTATTCCTTCATTCTAGTGTCTGTGTTTGTATTGCTATAAAACATCTGCATTCTTTTAACCTTTCTAGAAAACATAACAAAAGCACTTTGCGTACCTAGCTTTCTTCTTACCCCTTGCCAACATAGTAGTAAGCAGTAGTCTATATCGCTATAAAACCCCTGCATTCTTTTAACCTTTCTAGAAAACATAACAAAAGCACTTTGTGTACCTCGCTTTCTTCTTACCCCTTGCCAACATAGTAGTAAGCAGCAATACCTGTAAGGCGTGTTGTATTTCGCTTCATATGTATGTAAAAGATACTAACCAAGAAAGTGGTTGAGCCAATCGGGAAGGTTGTTGGGCGTGAGAGCAATGCTCACTTATAACTCGCACTGAGGCGAGAGTCTGGAAAAGCCGACCGAGCAGCTCGGTCGTTAGGCGTGAGAGCAGAGCTCACTTATAACTCGCGCTGGGGCGAGAGTCTGGAACATCTGACCGAGTAGCTCGGTCGTTGGGCGTGAGAGCAGAGCTCACTTATAACTCGCACTGGGGCGAGAGTCTGGAACAGCCGACCGAGCAGCTCGGTCGTTGGGCGTGAGAGCAGAGCTCACTTATAACTTGCATTGGGGCAAGAGTTTGGAACATCCGACCGAGCAGCTCGGTCGTTGGGCGTGAGAGCAGAGCTCACTTATAACTTGCACTAGGGCGAGAGTCTGGAACAGCCGACCGAGCAGCTCGGTCGTTGGGCGTGAGAGCAGAGCTCACTTATAACTTGCACTGGGGCAAGAGTCTGGAACATCTGACCTGGGGGGTTGACCTCCCGCTCAGTATATACGTTGTCGGCCCGGGGGTCGAACCACCGACCGAGAACTACACGAAGAGCTTCGACTTCGTCTGTCAAGAAATATATTATTAGTGGTGCTGTGAAGATAACCATATTAACGCTTTACTTAGCCTTGGCCTTGCTGTATTTGAATTTCTTTCCCGCTACTTTTCTTCCACGGTTCTCCAAAAAAGCGTGTGGTAAGCGTTTCCGTACGCTTGCTTCATATCATGATTTCCTTATCACGTCCATCATTAATACGACTCCTAGGAGGTCGACACCTGTCCTCTGCCTTTATTGCTTATGCAGAATGACGCCGCTCACGCCACTCCTTTTTGTACACACTTCCCCATAAGGGTATGCTCTTCGACGATCGGACGGTTTTAAGCGCTTCACGCAAAAAGATACTCTTCTTTTCGATATTCCCAAAGAGAACTCCCTTTATAAACCCTAAAGGCTGTCCGCAGTCATTGCCTTGTGCGTTTTGACTGCTTGCTTCCTGTCGCTTCGACTTCTCCGACGTCCACACCTTTCCTCTTCTAAGCTCCTCCGTCTAGCGCTCTTCTCCTCCACGACTAATCTCTTCCTCAACCCTCTTTACCCTGATAATGGCTGATGGTAAGACCACTCTTTGGTATTCCTACTTCATTTCAGATATAGATGACCACGACCTATCCGTGATTCGCTCGGACCTGCACCTTAGTGACGCTTATGAACTCCGAGTTCCCACACCGCAAGAGCATCCTGCTAACCCTCCGGAAGGTTTCATGACCATTTTTAGAGACCAGATTTTAGGAGGTCTTCGTTTCCCCATCCATCCATTCATCTCTTCCCTGAGTGAATACTTTGGCATTTGCATTTCTCAGTTTGCTCCTAACTTCTTTAGGGCAGTTTGTGGCACCGTGATTCTTTGTCGCGTATACCAACTTCCCTTGACTGTTCATCTTTTTCACCACTTCTACTCCTTCAAACGCTCGGAGCCCGGAGTGTTTATGGTACAAGCTAGGCCCGACTACAAGTTCTTTTCGGACATGCCTTCTTCGAACAAAGGGTGGAAATCCCATTTTTTCTTTGTCAGACTACCCAAGCCGCTGGTCGGGCCCATACAATGGCGCCCCGACCTCCCTGCCGACCTCCCTACACATCAACACCAGCCTTCTTGTGTCCCCACCTCCGAAGCACTTCAAGGCGTACTTGTTAACTTTTCTGTGTTGTTGTTGGAAGACTTTCTATATTTGTTTGGGCTTATCCCTGTTCAGAAGGACATCGGGGCTCCATTTGGTAAGACACCGTTTTTCTTTCATCTATTATTCGCTAACTGAGGTATCTTTCTTCCTTATCGCAGAGGCTGTCATGTACCGAGCCTACACCTCTGATGTTAAGCGTCGGTCTGCCTCTTATTTGAAAAATCTAGCTGAGGAGCTTAGACGGGGTGTAGCAGCTTCCTCCTGATCTGCTCCTTCTGCTTCGCAATCCGCTCCTTCTGTTCCACCACCCATTCCGCCAGCGATGACCCAGGAAGGAACTTTCACAGCGCTTCCCCTGGATGTGGTTCCCGCGGAAGGCCCGGTTGCTATAGAACAGGCTGATTTATCCACGGCCGAGAAGATTGAGGAAGCCTCTGAAGAACAGGCCGGGGAGGCCGCTGGAGAGCAGGTTGAGGAGAGGCAAGTGGTATTCCCCCGACCGGCTAAACGCCTGAAACTCCAACGCAAGAGGAAAAGAGTGACTCCAGCTATTCAAGCGTCACCCCCACCTATCCTTTCCAGCCGTCGCTCTTTTGCCGCTCATCGTCCTTTGGAAATCCCGGCTGCATCTCCTACCCGGGAGAGCACTATGGGGCCTGAGGTTCCTGTCGTGTCACCCCGCATATCAGTCCTGGCTCCCGGTCGAGATATAACTCCTGAGCAGGCTTCTTTGCAAGCGCCAGCTTCTTCTCCCGGTTAGCCACATTTATCCTTAGCGGACCAGCCCAGGAGCTCTGACACTCCATCTGCCTCCCTTCCCTTAGATGCTCCCGCGTCTACTTCTAGATCCCGGAGGAAAACTTGCAAGAAATATTCCTTTACTGATTTTTGGCGAGTGCCTTCCTCCACAGGCTCAGGGGTCGCCGCTGAAACTACTGATGGGGCTCCTCCCCTTACTTCTTTGATCGAGTTAGAGGGCGATTTAGCAGCCTCCTGGCACTTTGGCAATGGCAAATTTTGGAAGAATGCTCCGTTTGGGGGGGGGGGGGGGGGGCTAGATCAAGCAGCTTGTTAGATGGCTGTTGTAAGTCTTTCTACCTTTATGTTCCTCTGCTGTAATCTTTTTTAACTTTTCTTCTTATATCTGACACAGGCTTGCTCCGCCAATCTAAGTGCCGTTAAGTACGCCTGCAGCTTGCAGAGAGAAAATGAAGTGCTGAAGGCTCGGCTGGAGGAAATAGAACTGCCCTTGACTTCCCGCGATCCGCTCAACCCAACTCCTGGAGATCTGGCACACTATCTTCGCTTAATTGGAGAGTCTGCCGAATCGGCCCGCGATCTTTCGCACGTAGCTTTTGACAAGATAAGGGTCTTGGAAGCAGCTTTGCAGACAAGTGAGTCAGAGTTGGCCTCCGAGGCAGAAAAGCGCCAAGATCTAGCGGCTGAGCTAGAGAAGAAGGATGCTCAATTGGCTAGCTTGCAAGAAACCCGGGAGAGTCTTCAAAAGACCCTGGCAGAAGTCCAAGGTCAACTGGCTTCTAGCTCCGACTGGGAGAAAACTCTTCAGAGCCAGTGCGAGGCCGACCAAGCAACTCTTAGATCTGTACAGGCCGACCTTCTGAAAATTCAAGAGGATGTCTCCCAAAGTCAAGAAGCTCTAACTCAAGTCCGTGCTGACAAGGAGAAAGCAGAGACCAAGCTGGCCGATTATTTGGTAGGCGAAGTGGGTCGGCTGAGGGCCTACAGACAAGCATATGTTACCTCCCCCTTCTTCATGAAGAAAATGGGAGATATAATGAATTTCATGGTATGCTGCGGCGTGGGCGGAGGAGCTTGTCAAATGCTTGAACAGAATATGATTCTAGTTGTCCCTTCGGAAGATTTCCTGGACATAGGTCGCATCATGGACGAGCTTCCTGAGGGATCTTTCCCTTCTTTTAAAGATGATGACGACCTCTTCCTTCTTCCCGAGCCTCCAGTCGACTCTTCATCTGGCCCTACTGAGCATCTAGCTGGCCCCACCGAAGATAATCCTCCTCCTGCTGACAAAAAGCCTTAAGCTGGTTATATGTATTACACTCTTAGACACTTTTTTGATGTACAGATCAACTTTTTTGCAACTTATTCACTGATTTTTCTTTATTTCAACGTGCTTATCTTCCTTGTGATATCGCTTGCCCGCAGATTTTCATTGGTTCCCTAGCTTTGTTTGTAATGTGGCTCTATTGTTGATAATCTTGCATACTTCCCTTCTGAACCGACCTCAAGGCTCTGCTTATAATTTGGCCGCCTATTTTAGGTCCCATTCATCCTAGACCGGGGATCTTTCTAGTTCCTCAATCTGCATCCTGTCCTTGGCCAATCTTCGGCCTCGGTCTTACTCCCGACTTGCATCTCATCCCAGGCCTGAATAACCAAGGACCAGCCTCAGTCTTACTCCGACCTGCGTCTCATTCCAGGTCTGGATAATCGAGGGTCAGGAACTTAGGAGTTACGCATAGACCGGGGTGCCTCGTGATCCAGGTCTGAATAAACGAAGACCGAGAAATCTAAGAATTATCCCCAGTTCGGGAAAGTATGAGCACTTTAATAACTGCTGATATCTTTTCCCGAGATCCTCCTCGTATATCGCGCTGGTGCTCTTCCGAATATGCCCTTGGGCGTTACTTCCGAAGCGGATCCTACGGTTCTCATTGTTCCCGCCATTATTTTGCGCCGATAGATGATGGTCTGACGAAATTACCCCTTTGCTAGGCATCTATAAATATTCTCCTCACTCTTGACTGGCAACGCTTGATATCCTTTTCTTCTTCCTTTTACTTGCATCCCTCCTGCCCCCGCTGCTTCCGCCTCGATCGACTTTCGCTTGATCTTTCCTCTTTTCGTCTCCACTTCTTATGGCGTCTCCTTCTTTTCTCTCTTCTTTGGCGTCGATACTTTATCCCGGCTCTTCCTCTTTCGATGAATGTGCTCGAGATGACTACGTTACACTTATAGGGTCGAAGATGACGTGCAAGTGATCATCCCAACTGGAATACATCAATTCTTCAATCCCCCTGTTAGCTCCAGCACCTTCTTTAGAGAACAATTCGTGGCCGGCCTTCGTCTTCCTATCCATCCTTTCTTTACCGACATAGGCCGCTATTTCCAGATTCCTCTGGGACAACTGACACCCAATTCTATAAGAATACTTTGTGGCTTTGTAATTCTGTGTGAAGTGTGCGAAATATCCTGGTCCGCCTACTTATTCCATTGCTTCTTCACCCTACGACGCCAAGAAGAAGGCAAATTTCATTTTCAGCCCTGTCCCCGAACTAATTTTTTCTCATCCCTACCGCCTTCTGACCCGAGCTGGAGGGAACAATTTTTCTTCATTGCCTTTCCCTGTGACGTGGAGTGGCCCCTGCGATGGCAACAGTTACTTCCTTCCTCTCTTGAACTGGGAGAATTTCATCTCGACGCTTCTTATTTGGAAGTCTCGTCTCGTCTGGCCAGCTGGCACATAAACTTAATGCGTCTACTATCTGAGGAATTGTTGTCCTACTTTCGCCTGAGCAATCTGACCCATGAGACGCCTCGCTCCCTGGATAAGCTTCTTTGTCTGTTCTGTCATCATTTCATGGGCATTTTTTTCTTCTATGGCAAGTAATTTCACACTTTACCCGGTGCAGCTGAAGTCTTAACCCATGCTTCGGAGGTTCATCCCCTTCCTCTGAGTGACATGGAGATAATGAGGCGAGGCCGAGTTATCCTGCAGAGAAGAGCACTCCCCCACTCGTCTTCGACTTCAATCGGTGGGGCTTCATCGACCAATCCTCCGATCAGACCTGTTCAGCGAGGGTCTCCTGCTGCCCGACCTTCTCTATTGGCCCGTCTTACTCGCTCTCGGACTGCTCGTGCCCCTCGACCAGCCACTCCCACTCGCCCCCGGGCTGCCCGTCCACCTCGGTCGGCTACTCTCGCTCGCCCCTGGGCCCCACGTACGACCCGGCCTACTCCCCCAACACCACTACCCTCGGTTAGTCCTCCTCGAGCCACTTACATCCCCAGTCAGGGCCTTGGTGAAAGGCCTATGGGCCTTGGCGGAAGAACAGACAATGTCTCCCTTGCCAGTCCTGCTTTCAGAGAGGCTTCTCAGGCGGCTCGCAGGGCTCGTGCCACAAATGAACGCCTGAGTCAAAACGCCCCAACTCCCTCTAGATGCAGGGCTCGGTCGTCCTCCGATGATTCTGACTCTGACGATCAGCCGCTATCTCAAAGATGTCGGCACCGAGCACCGAGCCCCTCGCCTGATGTCCGACTCTGACCCATCATCTATCCCTTCTCCTCCTCCAAATGCAGCTGCCTCTCCTACATCCCCTCAGGTGACTCCACCTCCAATCCCGAGCCATGTAGCTGATCCCCCTACTTTATCCAACTATCAGGCCGAGCCCCCATTGGCTCATCCTTCCACCTCACAGCACGCTCAGGACAATGAAGCTGGCCCCTCAGAACGACCTTCCACTATCCCGCCTGCCATACCTCATCAGGGGCCTTCTTCAGCTCCTTCTGGTATAACCGTCGAGCCTTCAGCTCCTCCAGGCTCAACCGCGGGTCCCTCATGACCCCCTCCGCTTATTTATCAGAATTATTGCACTACTCTTCCTTCTGAGGAGTAGTTATGGTCTCAGACAGATGTTCCCACCAGCTCCCTAAAGATAAAAGGTCGTCTGGCCACTCTATGGGAAGAAAGCCTGCAGCATATGAATTCCTTATCTTCCCCAGCTCAAATGGACCAATTCGCATAATTATATATCAAGGTAACCTTTAAAGATTTCCCAACTATTGCTTTTCCCGCTCTTATCAGATACTTTCTGTATGTTCCAGGCCTGTGCAGAATCTCTGATAGTGAACCATTCCTTCCATGCTACTCATTATCAAAATAAGATGCTGCGCGACCAGGTTGCTGAACTGGAATTGCAACTGAATGATCCTGCCCAGGCTAGCCATGCTCTGAGGGCCGAAATAAAAGATTTAACCAAAAAGAAGAATAGTCTGGAAGTATCCCTGGCCCGAACCAACCATAAACTTAGAGATCTCCAAGAAAAATAAAGTCAGACTGATAGTGTACACCAACAGAGTATGAATCAGCAGGCTTCAGAGCATCAAAGAGCTATGGACCAGTTAGCTCAAAAGTTGCGTGCTGCCGAAGCTCTGGTGCAGGATCAAGACTAAAAGTTGAAATCGCAGGAGGCCCTTTTGAAATCTCAAGAGACCCAGCTAACTTCCCAAGAAACAGAATTATCTACTACCAGAAGTGAATTGGCTCAGGCTAGGACCACCACAGAGGGCGTGTCAACAGCTCTGGCGATCTACAGAGAAGGGGAGAACAATCGCTGCTTGCAAAACCGTGCTATGTATCTGCGTTCTCTAGAATTTTGTGCACAGGTGGGACATCGTTTTTCCACATCTGCTATCTATGGGGCGGGCGGGGCTCTGCGACAACTTCACGAGCAAGACTATTTAAAGTCCCTTCCACCTCCTGAATTCTTAGACCATGATCGGATCCTCAAAGAGATACCGGATGAGATATTTGCTCCTTTCGAATGATATTTTTTGGCTTCTTGTACATAATGACTTGAGAATTGCTTGTAAAGTATTTTACTGTTTCTCCGTTTGCCTTCCAAGGCTTGCTTTATTAACATTGCTTAGCTTCGTTATAGAAAGTATTAGGACATACAGTTTCTGCTTTCACATCTTTCGCTTTCTCCGATCTGCCTTTCCCCCGATCTGCTAACCCCATCTGTGACATGTCACAGCTTGGCTTGTCACTCGGTCTTCACTTCTCAGCCTGTCTCTTCAAACTCGATAAAGTCGCAAGGAATTAGCGCTCCAGGGTCGATCCAGCCTCTTGCCCCCTTCATCTTGTAAATAATAGGCTCCGAATGCCAACTTTTTAATGACTTTATAATGTCCATCCCATTGTGGTGCTAGCTTAGTCACGTCCCCCACTGGCTTGATTTACTTCCAGACCAGATCTCCTTCTCCAAAGAATCGAGGAACTACTCTTCTATTGTAATTCTGTCTCATTCTTTGTCGATAAGCCTCCAGCCGAGCCACCGTTTGGTCGCAGGTCTTGCTAATAAGATCCAGTTCAACTAATCGCCGCTCCATGTTTCCTTCATCGTATAGTGTCCTTCTGACCGACGGTACTCTAATTTCTATAGGTGCTACGGCCTCATTTCCATAAACCAGGTGAAATGGTGTCAGACCTGTGCTTTCCCGAGGTGTTGTACGATAGGCCCACAGAATGCTTGACAGCTCTTCCACCCAATTGCCTCTGACATGATCCAGCTTGACCTTCAAACCTCGCACTATCTCTCTGTTGATTACCTCGGTCTGACCATTGCTTTGAGGATAAGCTACTGAAGTGAAGACTTGCGTTATGTCAAATCCCTTGCACCAGACCTGGATTCTTTGTCCTTGAAATTGCCTTCCATTGTCAGACACCAGCTTGTGAGGAATACCAAACCTACAAAGGATGTTCTTCCACAAGAATTGAATGACAACCTCTTTTGTGATCCAGGCCAGGGCTTCTGTTTCTACCCACTTAGAAAAATAGTCCACAACCACCAATAAGAAGCGCCTCTGACCTGGTGCCATCGAAAATAGTCCCACGACATCCATGCTCCATTGATCAAAAGGACAAGACACTATAGACGTTCTCAACAGGGCCGTAGGTCAATGTGTCGGGTTTTGATGTTTCTGGTAGGACAAGCATGTGTTCACCAACTTGTGAGCATCCCTTTGTAAAGTAGGCCAGAAATACCCGGCCAGGAGCACCTTGCGAGATAATGTCCGACCGTCTACATGATTGCCACAGCATCTCAGATGTATTTCTCTCAAGGCCTGGTCGGCTTCCTCCATACTCAAGCATTTAAGTAAGGGTCGAGAGAAGGACCTCTTGTAGAGCTGGTCCCCAATCATGACATTAGCATGAGCCTGCCTCCTTATCAATCAAGATTCTTCGGGATTTGTAGGTAAGATACCTTGCCTGAGATAACTGATCACAGGTGCACGCCAATCAATAGTTGCTTCTGCATTGTTTTGCAAATCTATCTGGGCTATCAGAAAGGTTTGTGCCGTTGACCGATCCAGCACCCAAGTAGTTAAGGAACTGGCTATCTTTGCTAATTTGTCTGCTCGCTCATTCTCCGACCTGGGTATCTTTGTTACAGTGACCTCTACAAATTTCGCCTTCATCTTCTCATAAGCTTCCCGATACATTTGTCATTTATCACAATTTATAACAAAGTTATCGGTAACCTGCTGAGTCACCAACTGAGAATCTAAATAGATGATTACCCGAGCTGCCCCGACATGTCGGGCTGCTTGCAGTCCAGCCAACAAAGCCTCATACTCTGCCTCATTGTTAGTGGCTCGGAAATTCAATCGAACCGCCAACTGAAGTATATCCCCTTGAGGAGATATTACCAAGACACCAACCCCACTTCCATGATGATTGGAAGACCCATCCACATAGATCTTCCACGTTTCTTCAGGGCTGGTTTGATGTATCTCTGTTAAGAAATCTGCCAAGGCTTGTGCCTTGATAGCGGTGCGAGGCTGATATTGTATGTCATATTCTCCCAACTCTATGACCCATTTAATAAGCCGACCCACAACTTCTACATTGGTCAGTGCTCTTCCCATGGTACTATTGGTTAAGACTGTGATTGGATGCGATAAAAAGTAAGGTCGTAACCGCCGAGCCATAAGGACCAATCTGTAAACCAACTTTTTGAGGACCGTGTATCGAGTCTCGGCTCCTTTCAATAAATGGCTAAAAAAATATACTGGCCGTTGTACATTGCCATGTTCTTTAACGAGTACTGCCCCTACAGCCTCAGGGGTGGCTGACAAGTAAACCCATAAGGGTTCTCCTACAACTGACTTAAAAAGAGAGGGAAGAGTCTCCAGATATTTCTTCAGCTCTTCAAAAGCCTTAGTGCATTCTTCATCCCACTGGAACTTGGAGGCCTTCCTTAGCACCTTGAAAAAAGGAGCAGCCCGGTCCGCAGATCTGGAAATGAATCTTGACAGGGATGTTATTCTGCCGACCAGCTTCTGGGTTTCTTTTAAATTCTGAGGAGGCTGCATATCTTGATCCTGTCCGAATCGCCGAACCAAAGGACGCTGGGCACGTGGCGCGCTCTTAGTTGATGGCGTGGGCCTCCGTCTGGCTGCACGAAGCTCCGACAAACCTGCACAGAAGTCGGGCCGGGAAGGGGTTCCCGGCGGCGACCCTCCGACGCTCAAGTCAGGTAAACAAGCGGAAAAAGTGGCTTCGAAGATCTTAGAACCCGTACCTCCGGCGAAGTATGCGGCTCTTTATATAGAGTAGTCAAAGAGTGCCTGCACGTCCACCGAGGCACATATATGCCGTAACCCATACTTCAGTATGTGCCTGTCAGAGAGCTTACCTGACGTCATACCGCTACAGTCCAATCATGTCTTCGACGGGACAACAGAACACCTCGTTGTCAGACTTGGAGTATGGCCTAGCCCTAAGATTTGACGGCTGTCAGAAGATGTTCCTGCCCTTCTTTACTCACCACCGGTCGGGACGTCCGTCCGACCAGCTGGACGAAGGGCGTCGTCCGGACAGCCCTCATCCCCTGTGCCGGCCGGGCGGCCGGGCGGCATGCCCATCACGTCCTGCCTGTCATTTGCCTCGATATGCTGGGACGACTTCTGGGCGTGTGCTACATAAGGACTGTTAGCAATATGTCACCTTCTCTTAGGCCTTCCGCTCGGCTCTTAGCTATTGTGTCAACAGAGCGTCGGAACCCCGACCCTGGTCAGGGCGCCTTTTACTATTAGATGTTAATTGGTCGGCCGATCGGCCTACCCTTTCCTCATAGGTCCGGTCGGCTCACCCTTCTCCGGTGGACACCCTGGCCCTTCATCCTCCACGTGGCATTGGCCCCTCGTAATGGGGTCCCCTGCCTTGACCACCGGATCACTTGCCTCCCCCTCAAGTCTAGTCGAAGGAGGCGAAGTCCGACTGACTGGACTGCCGATCTGATCAAGTGACGACCGATACCTTAGTCCGCTCGGACGGGCTAATGAATGCTCAGCCGTTCGGCGGTATCTTTCCCATGCCTTGTGTTCTCTTGGAATCCATGTCCGATGCTCTCCCCTAATACCCATCACGTGCGTTGCGCACGGTAAGGGGAGTTCATTAAATGCGGCCAATATCCTGCTGACACGTGGCGATCATGCATTTGTCAGCGTATGGCGGTGGCGTCACTTCCGATGGGACAACCACCGTTTGAAATGGACGGCTAGATGACACCCTCGATATCGGCGACCTGGATCGGACGGCGGAGGTTGCTCCCGGGCGGCGTTATAAAGCCCGTGACTTCGTTTCCGCCGCCTTGTTACTTCATCCTCCTCCGGCACCCCATCTGCTCATTTTCTTCTCCGGCGATCTTGCCCCCCGACCTCCGGCGAAGTATGCGGTTCTTTATATAGAGCAGTCAAAGAGTGCCTGCACGTCCACCGAGGCACATATATGCCGTAACCCATACTTCAGTATGTGCCTGTCAGAGAGCTTACCTGACGCCATACCGCTACAGTCCAATCATGTCTTCGACGGGACAACAGAACACCTCGTTGTCAGACTTGGAGTATGGCCTAGCCCTAAGATTTGACGGCTATCAGAAGATGTTCCTGCCCTTCTTTACCCACCACCGGTCTGGACGTCCGTCCGGCCAGCAGGACGAAGGGCGTCGTCTGGACAGCCCTCATCCCCTGTGCCGGCCGGGCGGCATGCCCATCACGTCCTGCTTGTCATTTGCCTCGATATGCTGGGACGGCTTCTGGGCATGTGCTACATAAGGACTGTTAGCAATATGTCACCTTCTCTTAGGCCTTCCGCTCGGCTCTTAGCTATTGTGTCAACAGAGCGTCGGAACCCCGACCCTGGTCAGGGCGCCTTTTACTATTAGATGTTAATTGGTCGGCCGATCGGCCTACCCTTTCCTCATAGGTCCGGTCGGCTCACCCTTCTCCGGTGGACACCCTGGCCCTTCATCCTCCACGTGGCATTGGCCCCTCGTAATGGGGTCCCCTGCCTTGACCACCGGATCACTTGCCTCCCCCTCAAGTCTAGTCGAAGGAGGCGAAGTCCGACTGACTGGACTGCCGATCTGATCAAGTGACGACCGATACCTTAGTCCGCTCGGACGGGCTAATGAATGCTCAGCCGTTCGGCGGTATCTTTCCCATGCCTTGTGTTCTCTTGGAATCCATGTCCGATGCTCTCCCCTAATACCCATCACGTGCGTTGCGCACGGTAAGGGGAGTTCATTAAATGCGGCCAATATCCTGCTGACACGTGGCGATCGTGCGTTTGTCAGCGTATGGCGGTGACGTCACTTCCGATGGGACAGCCGCCGTTTGAAATGGACGGCTAGATTACACCCTCGATATCGGCGACCTGGATCGGACGGCGGAGGTTGCTCCCGGGCGGCGTTATAAAGCCCGCGACTTCATTTCCGCCGCCTTGTTACTTCATCCTCCTCGGGCACCCCATCTGCTCATTTTCTTCTCCGGCGATCTTGCCCCCCGACTTTCCGGCAACCCCCAGGCCCCCGTCGATCATCTCCTTTGCTTGTAAGACCCTCTTTCTCGCTCCCAACGCTTTCTTTCTTCTGTTAATCGTTTCCTTAAGTCGGTTTTCTTCCATTCCTCGCTTGAACCTTCCCTTTTGGTCCCGCATTCTTGTCTTTCGACCATGACTAGTACCTCGCAGTCGACCGGCGGCGCTCTGGGTCTATGGTATACGACCATGGAGAGCCGTTTTGATTAGGAAGACGCATTGCGTCTCGCTCGGACTTACGATCTTCCTTCTGACCACCAACTAGTATTAGCCACACCGACCGATCGGCCTGATGAACCGCCGCTCGGCACAGTTCTTTTTTTCCGAGACTAATTTTTGGCCGGGCTACGCTTCCCACCCCACAAGTTCATCTTGCAAGTCTGCAATTACTTCCGCATCCCGCTCGGCCAGATAGTTCCCAATTCCATTAGGCTGCTGAGCGGGGTGGTAGTTCTCTTTAAACTGAACGGCATCCCCCTCGATCCTAAGATTTTCCACTACTTTTTTATCCCAAACAAGCCGAGTGGGGCACCTTTGTTTTTCAGTCTAGGATAGGATTCGTCCTTTTTGATAATATGCCGAGCTCCAACAAACATTGGAAGGAGCATTTTTTCTATATACATTTTCCCGAGCGGCCAAGTTTTCGTACCAAGTGGCAGACGGCAATGCCAGCGCAACCGGAGCTCGGTAAATTTAGAGGCGACGCGGCCTACCTTCATACAGCCGAACGGCTAGTTGGTCAGCGCTATCATATTGATAAGCTGCTCCTTCCGGGAGTAATGCACATATTCGGCTTGTCTTCTACCCCAGCCGATCTGCCCTGCAGCATGAGTAAGTTCCCTTATCCTCCCTTTTATTTTGTTCTAACTGATTTATTTCTTGCTTCTGCAGCTGAAGTCATGTGGCGTGCTAAGGCGACCGAGAAGCTCAAATTGAAAGCCGCTCAGATTGAGGCGGTGAAGAGCAAGGAGGTCGCCGAGCGGGGCCTTGCTCCAGCTGATCCGGCCGGCGAAGAAGGTGAGGGGACTCCAACTGTCCCTGAAGCCTTAGACGCCCCTGCCTCTCAAGACGAGGCCGCGGGCGACATAGAACCCTCGGCTCAAGCCGAGATAGAGGGCCGTTCGGCCGATGATGCTCCGCTACTTACACGAAAGCGGCGACGACCGGAATCCGCCTCTACCTCAACTCCTCCTAATGAGCCATAGCCCGAGCGGGGTGCGGATGCTCCGGTGCTGTCCGGGACGATTTCCTTAGAGAGTACACCGACCCCACATGACTCTCCGAGGGTCAGCTTTGAGGCGCCGCCGTCCAGCCCTTCCAGGACTCTGCGCCGTATCAGGCATTTGGGCGAGCTTCCCTCCTCGTCCACCGGTGGGCCGTCTGGTAAGGCCGACGCTTCTCTGAGCGAGCCGAGCGGCCAGAATTTAATTAAAACCGTTCTGCGCCTTCCTTCGGAGGCGTACATGGCTGCTGCTGATCGGCCAATGGTCCCTGAGCAGCAAATCACCTTGACGGGCCCTCTTGCCCAAGCTTGGGTGGACGCTCGACGTCGAATAGCCAAGATGACTCCCGGGCAGCTCGGCGACAGCAACCTACAACAGGCCACTGGGGTATGCTCTTTTTCTTTGTTTGCATATTTGAATTATGTTTTTAACCTGTTCACATTTGCTAGCAGAACTGGGTGGAGCAGATCGCCATTAGCGATCGATTGGCTGAACTGGAGGACGAGTTGAAAAAACAAAAAGCTGCGGGGGGCACCAGGCAGTCGACGGCCGCTCTGGAGAAGGCCAAAAAACTACTGGATGCCGAACGGAAATGGGCTTCCGATCTGGCGAGCAAGGTCGTTCGGCTTGAAACGATGGTCAAACAACGAGATAAGGAGATCAAGACGGCGACCACTCGGAAGCAACAGGCCATCAATGATATGGACCGAATGAAGGTGGAGATCAGGGGGCTGGAGCAACGCATCAAGGACCTGGATGCTCTGCTGGCCACCGAGAAGGAGAGCCGCTCGGCCGATCTCCAAAGGTTTGATGGAGACTTGAAGGATCTCCAAGCTGCCAGCGACGCTGCCCACGCCGCGCTCAAAGAATATCAAGAAGGGGAGTCGGCCCGTTCTGACGAAGTGAGGAAGGCGTATCTCCGCTCGGAAGACTTTGGAGAGAAGTTTACTGACAAGATATCCCTTACTTTTGAAGAAGCGATCAAAGCGGCTGTGGATTACCTGAAGGCCAAGGGCCACCTGCCTGCCGAGCTGGCCATCCCCCCCGAGGACCTCGCAACCGTGATGGGCGCCATTCCAGACACTCTTTTTGACTTTGACGCGTGATAAGCGTTTTTTCTTCTTATGAACTTTTTTGTATTCCAGCCGTTCGGCCTAACTTATTTTTGTAGTAACTTTTTTGGTTCACCCAGTGCGTAATAGATAATCTTTTCTGCTCCTTCAACTTCTGTTTTGGCAAGAAATTTTCTCTCGTCACGACTGAAGTGTGCTTTAAAACTCTTCCGCTCAGCACCACGCTCTGCCAGACAAGTCGCTTGTCTTAAATGTCTTTTATCATGCGACTGAGCAGCCGCTCGGCGTTCTAACGAAGTCGCTCGGCGTTTACACGCTAATATCTTTAACTTCCACTGACCAACTTTTGCTTTGGGCCTTACCCCCAAAGGGGTTTTCCGTACATTTTTGATAAGCGAGCCGCTCAGCCGTATGTTGGTCTTAACGACCAGGCTATCGCTGATCGTATCATGTGAATGGCTATCCGCTCGGACGTTTATAGACGTCGGCTCGTCTCTCGATATTTAACGTCGGAGCTCGACGGTCTTCCGCTCGGACGTTTATAGACGTCGGCTCGTCTCTCGATATTTAACGTCGGAGCTCGACGGTCTTCCACTCGGACGTTTATAGACGCCGGCTCGTCTCTCGATATTTAACGTCGGAGCTCGACGGTCTTCCGCTCGGACGTTTATAGACGCCGGCTCGTCTCTCGATATTTAACATCGGAGCTCGACGGTCTTCCGCTCGGACGTTTATAGACATCGGCTCGTCTCTCGATATTTAACGTCGGAGCTCGACGGTCTTCCGCTCGGACGTTTATAGATGCCGGCTCGTCTCTCGATATTTAACGTCGGAGCTCGACGGTCTTCCGCTCGGACGTTTATAGACGCCGGCTCGTCTTTCGATATTTAACGTCGGAGCTTGACGGTCTTCCGCTCGGACGTTTATAGACGCCGGCTCGTCTCTCGATATTTAACGTCGGAGCTCGACGGTCTTCCGCTCGGACACCAGACGCTGATGTTGCTTGCTGCTCCGGCCGCTCGGCTGTGGCTTTCTGTTTTTGCTCCACGAGCTTGGCGGCCCTTATCTCGATCAGAGCGTCGAGTTCCTCGTTCGAAAGCGTCACCATGTATTGTCGTCCAGCCTCGTCCATTGTTTCCGATCGGATGCAGGAGCGTTCCCACAGACGGCGCCAAATTGATCCTGTCCGAATCGCCGAACCAAAGGATGCTGGGCACGTGGCGCGCTCTTAGTCGATGGCGTGGGCCTCCGTCTGGCTGCACGAAGCTCCGACGAACCTGCACAGAAGTCGGGCTGGGAAGGGGTTCCCGGCGGCGACCCTCCGACGCTCAAGTCAGGTAAACAAGCGGAAAAAGTGGCTTCGAAGATCTTAGAACCCGTACCTCCGGCGAAGTATGCGGCTCTTTATATAGAGCAGTCAAAGAGTGCCTGCACGTCCACCGAGGCACATATATGCCGTAACCCATACTTCAGTATGTGCCTGTCAGAGAGATTACCTGACGTCATACCGCTACAGTCCAATCATGTCTTTGACGGGACAGCAGAACACCTCGTTGTCAGACTTGGAGTATGGCCTAGCCCTAAGATTTGACGGCTATCAGAAGATGTTCCTGCCCTTCTTTACCCACCACCGGTCGGGACATCCGTCCGACCAGCTGGACGAAGGGCGTCGTCCGGACAGCCCTCATCCCCTGTGCCGGCCGGGCGGCCGGGCGGCATGCCCATCACGTCCTGCCTGTCATTTGCCTCGATATGCTAGGACGGCTTCTGGGCGTGTGCTACATAAGGACTGTTAGCAATATGTCACCTTCTCTTAGGCCTTCCGCTCGGCTCTTAGCTATTGTGTCAACAGAGCGTCGGAACCCCGACCCTGGTCAGGGCGCCTTTTACTATTAGATGTTAATTGGTCGGCCGATCGGCCTACCCTTTCCTCATAGGTCCGGTCGGCTCACCCTTCTCCGGTGGATACCCTGGCCCTTTATCCTCCACGTGGCGTTGGCCCCTCGTAATGGGGTCCCCTGCCTTGACCACCGGATCACTTGAGCACTTGAACTTTTTCAGGATTGGCCTCTATCCCACGCTCAGTCACCAGGTAACCCAAGAATTTTCCTCCTTTATCCCCGAATAAGCACTTCAAGGGATTGAGTTTTAGCCCATACTGTCGGAGAGTCCTGCATGTTTCCTCCACATCTTTGATCATGTTTTCGGCCAGCGGGGATTTGATGAGTATGTCGTCTACATAGACCTCCACATTTCGCCCGATCTGCTCCCGGAAGATTTTATCCATCATTCGCTGGTATGTGGCTCCGACATTCCTTAGGCCAAAGGGCATGACAGTATAACAGAAAGTACCGTCAGCCGTAATAAAACTAACCTTCTCCTGATCTTCCCGGGCTAGAGGTATCTAATGATACCCCTGGTAGGCGTCCAACATACATATTCTTTCGCATCCGACTGTGGGATCTACCATTTGATCAATCCGGGGCAGAGGATAGCAGTCTTTAGGGCTGGCTCTGTTGAGATCCCGGAAGTCTATACATACTCTCCACTTATTGTTGGGCTTCTTCACTAAGACCACATTGGAGAGCCATGAGGGAAATTGCACTTCCCGAACATGTCCTGCATTCTTGAGCTGATCCACCTCGGCACTTATTATTTTATTTTGGTCAGCTGAGAAATTCCTTTTCTTTTGCTTCACAGGCCGGGAATCAGGTAATAGATGCAGCTTGTGCTCAACTACTTCTAGCTTGACCCCCGGCAATTCCTCAGTAGACCAGGCAAAGACATCCCGATTGCGGATTAAACACTAAATTAATTCTTCTTTGAGGGGAGAGGGAAGGTCGCTCGCCACCCGGGTCAGACTTTCAGGTCGCTCAGCGTGCAATTGTACTTCTTCCTAAGGGATGAACTCCTCAGCTATAGGAAGAGGCTCCTCTTGAACGACATGAACACCTCCATCCTGCATCCTTTGATTTTTCCGAGCTTCAACTCGGACTATGTCAATATAGCACCGTCGAGAAACCTTCTGTTCTCCTTTAACTTCCCCGACCTGCTCGCCCACAGGAAACTTGATTTTTTGGTGGAAGGTCGAGACAGCAGCCCTAAATTCATGCAGGGCGGGCCTTCCTAGGATAACGTTGTAAGAAGAAGGGGAGTCCAATACTATAAACGTGCTCCTCCTCGTGCGCACCAGTGGCTCGGTGCCCAAAGATATAGCCAGCTTAATCTGACCCATAGGCTTCACTTCATTGCCTGTGAATCCATATAAAGATGTAGCTACTGGCTGAAGTTCAGCAGCATCAATCTGCATCTCTTCAAATGTAGTCCTAAATAAAATGTTCACCGAGCTCCCAGTGTCCACAAAAACCCGAGACACTCGGCTATTGGCAATGATGACTTTGATTATGAGCGCGTCGTCATAAGGCAACTCCAGGCCCTCCAGGTCTGCTGACCCGAAGCTAATAACAGGGCCAGCAGCTTGCTCCTTACTGCATCCGACGGCATGAACCTCCAAGCGCCAAACATGAGACTTACGTGCCCTCCCTGAATCTCCGTCAGTCGGCCCTCCAGAGATCATGCCGATCTCTCTGACAGCTGCATTGCCTCTGTTCTCAACCTCCCGTGATCCTTCTGGCTCCTTTCCCCGGCCAGGCTGATGAGTGATAGGTCCTGCGAGGTCGGGGCGAGGTTGTCCGACCTATCCTGCCCCCCTTTGTTCCTCCATCATCTTGATCAACTGAGGAGCTAACTCGGGCGGAGGCAATCCCATCTCGGCAGCCCGCTTGGAGTCTCGAGCGAACTGAAAGCAACGGTTAGTATCATGCGTACGTGACCTATGATAGGTACAATACCGATTACTCCCTGGCCCTGGTCGGGGAATATGTACAGCAGCAACTCGAGGGGCAGGCCGAATCTCAGGCCCGTGATGAAAGGCAGGTCTGGCTTCCCGGACTCGCGGTAGAGGTTGAGGGGGTGTTTGAGGCGCTCTTCTTTCTTGCTTGTTGGTGGAAGGAAGTGGTCTTTCGGCCTTCCTTCGAGCTACTTGTGCTTCTTCCACCTTGATGTAGGAAGCAGCTTTTTCCATCATCTCATCAAAATTCTGAGCGGGATTTTTGATGAGATCTCTGAAGAATTCTCCCTCTCTCAATCCATGGGAAAAGGCGCTCATCAGAATCTCTGAAGTGGTAGTGGGGACATCTTGAGCCACTTGATTAAAGCGGTTGATATAACTTCTCAGGGGCTCAGTCGGCCCCTGCTTTATAGCAAAAAGACAATGATCTGTCTTCTGATATTTCTTACTGCTAGCAAATCGGCGCAGAAAAGCCGTTTAGAAGTCCAGAAAACAGGTGATGGACCCTTGAGGTAACCCATCGAACCATTTTAAGGCTGAACCAGATAAAGTATTCAGGAAAACTCTGCATTTAACAGCATCGCTATATTGGTGCAGCAGGGCTGCATTTTTGAATTTTCGCAAGTGCTCTTCCGGATCCTTGCTCCCGTCATATTCTCCGATCGACGGGGCTCTGTAACCTTTAGGCAGTCTTTCATTTAGAATCCTGGCAGAGAAAGGTACTTTCTCGTCCGGATCTTCGGAGAACACCTCAGGTATGACAAGGGTCTTTCCCTTCTTCGAATCCTGCAGCTGTGAACTTTCAGCCATAGATGCTTGAGGTTGCTCCTTCTTAAGGCTTTATGCTTGGGGCTCTGGCTGATAATATCCTAGACCAGGCTCACGATAAGGATGTTGAGGAAATACCTCAGGCTGCTTTCTTTTGGAACCCCGATCTGAAACAGGGAGGGGCTCCTTGGAAGCTTCAGCAAGGGCTTGTCGTGGTCGTGAGACAGTTGCCTGTCTCTCAGAGGCTGCTAACCTTTTGGCCTCCTTGAAGAGCTCATACTCTCCAGCGGTCATAGTGACGTGAATGCGGCCAGACTCCTCCATCGTCACGTTCAGGAACAGGTTGTTGTGTTCCCACAGACGACGCCAAATTTGATCCCGTCTGGAAGCTGAGTCGGATGAAGGCGGGCCTTGTTGTGCTAAAAGTTGACGGAGAGTCGTTGAAACGCTGAACCAGCGAGGTACCCCCTGGACAGGTTCACATGGGCGGTTCTACAGAGAGAAATGATTAGGATGATGACGCTATTGATCTGCACACACTTAGACGAGTCCACCGGTCGTTAGGATCCCGTCCGGAAGCTGAGTCGGATGAAGGCGGGCCTTGTTGTACTAAAAGTCGACGGAGAGTCGTTGAGACACTGAACCAGCGAGGTACCCCCTGGACAGGTTCACACGGGCGGTTCTACGGAGAGAAATGATCAGGATGATGACGCTATTGATCTGCGCACACTCAGACGAGTCCACCGGTCGTTAGAGACCAGAAATCAGGGAAAAAGTCCTCGGGTCAAGCCCTCCGACTCTCAAGTCAGGTACTTTTCCCCTAGAGATCACAGAGAAAGCACGAAAAGTAGAAGACTGGTAAGAAATGACGAGTGAGCGTACCTGCGTAAGGGACAAAGCATCCCTTTTTATACTGCAACTGAGGCTTCTGGAACCTGGTGAATGTCAGGGAATGTCGGATGTCAGGCTCTGTCTGGCGGTGGTCGACACGTGGCTTTCTCTTATAGGCTGGCGGAGGAACCAAGAGGAGTATGAGCCTCCCACCGTTAGAATATTCCCTGACATGTGATGATTGTTCTCTGACAGGTGGTTACGATTCCTTGCAGGCCTATTTGTCATGTAGTGTCTGGCCTCCTGACCCACCTTTGTCTGCGTCATTCGAAGCATGTATATCCCGACGATCTGCTGATTCCCGACCCGCATTTGCTTATTGCTATCCAAGGCATGTATGTTTCGACCTGCACGCTGGGTCTAATTCCCGACCCGCATCTGCTTATTGCTATCCAAGGCATGTATGTTCCGACCTGCACGCTGGGTCTAATTCCCGACCCGCATCTGCTTGTTGCTATCCAAGGCATGTATGTTCCGACCTGCACGCTGGGTCTAATTCCCGACCCGCATCTGCTTGTTGCTATCCAAGGCATGTATGTTTCGACCTGCACGCTGGGTCTAATTCTCGACCCGCATCTGCTTATTGCTATCCAAGGCATGTATGTTCCGACCTGCACGCGGGATCTAATTCCCGACCCGCATCTGCTTATTACTATCCAAGGCATGTATGTTCCGACCTGCACGCTAGGTCTAATTCCCGACCCGCATCTGCTTATTGCTATCCAAGGCATGTATGTTCCGACCTACATGCGGGGTCTAATTCCCGACCCGTATCTGCTTATTACTATCCAAGACATGTATGTTCCGACCTGCACGCTAAGTCTAATTCCCGACCCGCATCTGCTTATTGCTATCCAAGGCATGTATGTTCCGACCTGCATCTGTCCGTTGTTATCCATGGTATGAACGTCCCGACCTACACACTGGGTCGGTTCCCTAACCTGCATCTATCCGCTGTTATCCATGGTATGAACGTCCCGACCTACACGCTAGATCGGCTCCCTGACCTGCATCTGTCCGCTATTATCCATGGTATGAACGTCCCGACCTGCACGCTGGATCGGCTCCCCGACCTGTATTGCTTCATCGGAAGTCTTATTCGGTATATCCATCCACTCAATAAGCTGGCCCCCTAGTCGCACCCAATCCCTGGTTATACCTGCCCCATGGGTCCGATCCTCAATTGAATTTGGCCCTGTGGGTCGGTCCATTTTCGATTCCCTTTGAGATCAGATCTGGCCCAACTCGTAAATACTGTCCTTTGACCAGTCCATCAACTGAAGCTTTGACTTTAGCCACGTGGGTCGGAATCTTGACCTCCTTGTAATTCTGATTCCTGACCTCCACGTTGGCGTGGCCACGGCGGCTAGATTTTTGACCTCCAGGCTGGTGTAACTTTTGACTAGCTACAGGGGCTAGACTTCTGACCTCTAGGCTGGTGTAACTTTTGACTAGCTAGCCACGGGGGCTAGATTTCTGACCTCCATGCTGGCGTAACTTTTGACTAGCCACGGGGGCTAGATTTCTGACCTCCATGCTGGCGTGACTTTTGACTAGCCACGAGGGCTAGACTTCTGACCTCCAGACTGGTATAACTTTTGACTAGCCACGGGGGCTAGATTTCTGACCTCTATGCTGGCGTAACTTTTGACTAGTCACGGGGGCTAGATTTCTGACCTCCATGTTGGCGTGACTTTTGACCCTTCTGTGACTTTGACTCCGTGTCATATCATCTCACAAATCCCACATTCATGCACCGTATCATATGGTATTATTATCAATCATTATTGTTGAGAGCAAAATTAAGAATATCATGGACGAGGTATTTTTCCCATTTTAAGTTGCACACATCTATACCAATGGGATATATATAACTCTAAATTATAGTTATTTAATTATTTGAATTTAATCTTGCTCACAGCTTTACCAATGTGATTGTAATAATGGAGAATAAGGGCACAAATACAACATCAATTGATGGAAAATCTAAGTTCTACAAGTCATTCGACATGAACAAGGCTAGTTCATGACTCTGCATCATCTCAAGCTCCACTAAAAACTCAAGCTTTTGTATCCTAACCACTAGAGAGGTGACCAGGTCGATGCTATAGTTGTGGAGTTTTATGCACATGTCTAACAAGTGCACTCAAAATCAAATTGTCTACTTTCATGGTATGTAATTAGGGTAAAAGGAGAATTTGTTACAAAGAGAGTGACAAACTCCACCTCAATTGCAGTTATAATTAAGCCAACCACACTAATAATAAAAACAAGCTTACGACAAGTTTGTAAAAATCAACATTTACAAAAACCAAAGTAAGCAAAAATCAACATAGGAGCCACAGGAGTGGGCTGAAAATAACATCATGTTCCAGAAATCAACCACAAGAGAAGTAAATCCCATTCTTGTCCACCATCTCAATTAAAAGAGTAGCTTTGCGTGCGACTAACTGCAAACGAAGGGGCCGCTGCGCCGGGCAACGAGCAACCACACTAACCTATATGAAGTATACCTATCTCTGTACCAAAATGTATGTTCTCACCTCCATGTTTGACAAATGTGTCAAACGCATGCTAGTAAGGTATCAAAATTGTGTTTAAGTCTATTTAAAATAATTGGCTCAAAAGATGACTATTTTGACTAGATTATAAACACAAAGTAATAAATACATGATGAATATTGTATTTAAGTCTATATTAAAAAGTTGAACAAAGGAAGACTAGTTTGACCAAATAATAAACACAAGGCAATAATTTCATATTAAATATTGTTCTAAGATCTATGGAAAATAATCTGACTACTAAAGGAAGAGTATTTTTGGCAAGATAATTAGGTTCAATGTATGCAAGTAAATGTGTAATAGCCTTATCATATATATGTTATTCATGCATACAATATCTCGAGTTTGTCGACAGAAATTATTAATTAGCGTTTACTATCATTTGTGAGTACCACTTATAAATTGATATTTCTTGCCCAAAGACTAAATATCAACGTTGTGTTAGGTGTCTGATTATAAGCCTACTTGTATGTGTATATGTATTTATGACTTATTTATTATACACATCTTCCTTTCTGTCAATCTTAACAGCATTCTTATGCTCATTGACACAAACTCCAAAATATAGAAAGATTATGACAGTTGAAGTGTGTGATTCATGTAAATGTTTTTAGTATTATTTTGCATATATTTTGTCCCATTATATCATCATATTGTACATGTTTTCATCTCTTTTGGCTAGTCATTGTTCCAAAGGCTAGTAGTTGCCCGTGATTTACCTCTTCTGTGTTGACCATGGGACGAGTTGACGGGAGCGCTGGGGGCGAGCGTATTCGCCTTTTGCCATCATATTTTCATCTCTTCTGCATTAATTTCATGTAGTTTGGAGATCTTCTCTTTGAATGGTTTTGTTAACATAATATGAATTTCGAGTAAAAATGGAGACAAAGAAGCGGTCGTAGCACACATTCCAACATGATGCTTAGTCTAACCGTGTCCCCTAATACGACCATGGCCATTAAACGAAGCAAGAATAGGGTTTCCAATATCTTCCACAGGCAAACCATGCCAAGGGGCACGACCGTATCTTTTGCTGTTGCACAAGAAGAACACCAGAATAGGACACGGTTTAGCTGTGCTTTCTCGCATGACCATGTCTGACCCTTTCCTGTGGAACTGAGAGCCACATGGTAATTCTTATTATATACCCCTAGTTTTTTTTTTATTTTTTAACTATTTATTTTATTTTTTTCCTATTTTTTTTATAGGATCAAATGAGGAGAAATAAGTATAAGTTAAGGGGAGGTGAGATAATTGAAAATTTTATTCCTATACTTATTTACAAATAATGAGTGTCATTTCAATTTTCATTCACTTATTATATTGTATTTTATTTTAACCCTAACTTTAACTTGGGTTGATGTACACATAAACAAGGGAGAGATTGTAAGTACCCCGTGATAGTTTTGATATGGTCAACCAAGTTAAGTTAGATCCTGTAATGTTTGTTGTCTTGTATCTAAATATGCAAGAATTTAGGAGTACAAAAAGTTGAGAGAAAGACGCAGCGGACGAGAATGATGGTATGGAAAATGAGTTGACAAGCTCAATACATCCAAGGGACGAAAAGTTATGGAAGAGAACATCGGCTGATGAGAAGGATGTGCGCGATGCTTTCGAGGGACGAGAAGCCGGAGTGAAAGTCCGCTCGAGGAGAAGGTCGAAAGATGGGTTCAGGTGAGCCCAATTCAGGATGACCAAAATCACCCACACGAAGCTGCTGGAGTCTGCTAGTAGCTGCTGGAGGCACCTTCAAGGAGATGCAAGGCGCCTTTGAGCCCTCATGGAAGGCGCCTTCAAGCATGTTGAAGGCGCCTTTAATACCCATTAGCCGAAGATAAAGTTTATCTTCGGAAGATAAAACTTGTCTTATGGAAGATGTCTTGGATTTACTTAGAGGCACCTCCGAGCCATAAATAGGATTTTCCAGGGGCTATAAAAAAACCCTTGGAGCTAGGAAATCAACAACTGTTGTATTTATTTCCTAGTATCTTTCTGAGCTATCAAAGAGTGTAAGAGTCTTCTCTACCTTCAACGAAGGAGAATTTTAGTGAGATTTCATCTGCCTTAGATTAATAACCACCTAAGTTGTAACCAAGTAAAACACTGCAGCTTTCTTATTTCCTTTTATGTTGTTCTTCTTTAATATTATAATTCCTTAATTAATATTGCATCCTTGCTCTGTTCAAATAGTAAGAGATTCTTCTAACTTTGATTTTAGGCTATTCACCCCCTCTAACAGCATAACATGCACCAACAAGAAACACTCCGAAGGTGGAGAAACTTCGTATAAGCTCAAACACACAAGAATACAACAAGAACAAGGAAATGAAAACACACTACAATGAACACTTTGTTTGCTTGATCTTTTGTTGCTTGAAATGTCTCTTGATCGGTTGGAAATGTAATATCACTTCTTCCTCAATGTCATAAGAACCGACACTGAAGAGTCTTGTGAGTGTTGTCTTCAAGCCCTTGAGAAAAAGCCTCTTACACCATTGTTCCACATCAAATCCAATGTGGTTAGGGAAAAGCCCAATCGATTAGGGTTTCTCCTAATTGACACCTCTAATCGATTAGGCTTTTCCCTAATTAATTGTCACATTATCAGACCGTCCAACACCTACAGAATAAATTTTTTTTTTGAACTCTAATTGATTGGTGAGTCATCCCAATTGATTCAGAAAGCCTTAATCAATTACCCAATCGATTCTACAACTCTCTGTTCACTCACAAAAAGGCCTTAATCGATTAGTCCAGTCGATTAAGCCCTCTTAATCAATTTTCTTGATCGATTCTCTTTTTTCGTGACAAAACACTGCCTAATCGATTGACCCAATAGATTAGTAGTGGATGACTCGATTGAGGTCAGTCGATTCAGCCTTATTTTCGTGAATTCCTCTTCATGAATCTCCTAGCCCTAATCGATTGGTTCAATTGATTAGACTTGGCTCAATCAATTGACCAATAAATTCGGATCCTTTCTGTGTTTTTGCAAGAACCTCATAATCAATTACCTAATCGGCTAGCTTAGGTCTAATCAATTACCCCAATCGATTGCCTAACAATAACTTGCTTAATCCAAGTCTAGGGTTTCCTTGCCCAACATCTGATCAACTGTGACCTATTGGGACTTACCTACCAAGTGTCTAGTCAAACTTTGACCCACTTGGACTTTGCCAACTTTTTGTTAGACTTGTGATCACCAAGTGCGATCCTCCTTGATCCACTTAGATTTTCCTCATGCCTAACCGCAATTAGGGGTTTTATATTACCAACGTACAATCCTCCTTGACTCATTTGTACTTTCCTTTGCCTAACCATAATTAGGACTTGTTTTTAACAACGTGCGGTCCTTCTTGACCCATTTAAACTTTCCTTTGCCTAACTACAGTTAGGACTTATTTTTGCCAACGTGTAGTCCTCCTTGACCCGCTTGGACTTTTCTTTACCTAACTGTAGTTAGGACTTCCCTTTACTTATTACAGTCATCCTTGATCCACTTGGACTTTTCTTTACCTAACCACAATTAGGACTTGCCTTGTCTAACCTCCAGTTAGGATTTTCTCAATCAAGCATCTGGTCCTCCATGACCTACTTGATTTCTTCTCACCCATTGTCTCACATATTGCCCAAACATCGAAACTCAAACTCGAATTCACTCGAGCTTAGTCAAACTAGTCAACCTTGCCCCGAGGACGATTGCACCAACAATCTCTCCTTTTTTAATTTTTGATAATATGTTTAAGTTAGGCTAACCTGTATTAGCCCAACTCTATTCTTCATCCCATGCCAAAGCACGAATGTGGATTTCTAACTTAAACCACACATTTTCTCCCCCTTTAGTACACATCAAAAATTTTTCCCGAGACTCAATTTAGTTAAAGTAACTCAATGAAAGTCTCATACCTTTCATTGTATCCTATGCTCACCCTTGAGCATATATTGTATGCTCACCCTAGAACATTCATTCGTTTCAATGAAGATTTCCAATCTTCCATTAAAAAAAAATATAAATCATGCTTTTAAGGAGAAATTTGTCCTCAAAACATGTTCCAAACTTCTATCATTATACCAACAATGATTTAGAATTTCTAAACCTTTAGGAAACCCAAATTAAAGTTCTAAGGTTGAAAATTTAACTTTGAATCCAAACATCCTCATAAACTTCAAATTAGTCTCATTTGACCATTCATTTCTTATTGTCATCAAGAAAATTGCCCTTAAATACTTATCAAATCACTTTAGAGGGTTAGAAACAGTTAACTCGACTAAATGAGGCTTAATGGACTGAAATTAGACCACTTAAACCAAAATTATCCTTTCTAATCAATTGGTTTAAGCTACCAATATATTACAATCTCTCTTAATCGATTAAAGTTGGGATTCAATCAATTACCGCGTGTTAATCGATTGTTCTAATCTATTACTCAGTTTTAATTGATCACCTGATTGATTCTGCGAACCTATCACCTATGTGATCACGAAAATCCTTCACCAATCAATTACCTAATTGATTGTTGTATCTGATTTTCCGATTTCAATTTCAGCTCAAAATTTAGAAATCCATAAATAATTCTACAAAATTCTAAAAATCATGAAACTTTATGTAAACATTAATTATATCATATATTATCATGGGAAAATAGGTTTCTATGAAAATAACCCCATTTTCAAAGATTTATATAAAATTAAAAACCATTAAAAACTTCAATGTTTCACTCTACTTTGTGTCTAACTAATCAATGGTGATTTTTATCAAAAGATAGAGTTCACCAAAATTTTTCAAAGTAATTTAAAAATATTTTTTAAAATAAATTTTCAACCATGATTTTTGGGCTAAATGCATATGACTTGTACATTTATTTTTCCCATGATTGGACTTCACATAATCTTATGTTTTGATGATACTAAAACTCCAAAAAGATGTACTAAATCAACATCTTGAGGTTTGTTCATCTTCCTAATATCTCACTTATATATAATGTGTCTCAAAATCACATACAAGTAAAACCTATGGTCTTATAAGATGTAAAATAGATTTTCCCTTAAACTAAGGGATCATGTATATCTAACTAGGTAAATAACTTTGATAATCTAATCTAGGATGTCAATTGGTGTCATTTTTATTAATTTCAAGAAATTAAACCAATGCATGAAAATGATTATGACATATATCAAATGTATATTTCGAAAAGGAAATCTATCATATCTAAATGATGCATGCATGACAGGATATATTATATTTTTCATAAACATATGAATGCAAAAGTAATGATGTCATAGCATATGATAGGGCATTCAATCATGACAATTTTAGCATAAAGAAAATACCTAGATTTTCTATCTAAGTATCACTAGTTAATTGCTAAATTTAAATCCTAAGTTGCCCTTATCCCCTTAATAAATTGCTAAAATTTCAACTTGATATGACTTCTTTCCTAATTGTGTCAATTTAATTTAGTCAAAATCTTTAAATTTTTGCATATCTTACTCTTCCAAAGAGTAAACCTTAAACCTTCATTTTTTTAAGGTGTAGTAATACCTTGAAAATGCCCCCAAAGTACCAACTTTACTAAGGTTGAGTTAAGTACTCTTCTAATTAGAGTTGACGCTCTCTAAACTCATTTAGTGTGTAGATAACACACTTTTAGGAATCCAAAAACTATTGATGCTTCTTGGGTGTTCTAGGTATTCATTAGTGATAGCTTCCCTTAATACCTTCCTAATGACCTTCCAACGCTTCTTAGAAGCCTTGGTCTCATTAGTCTCCTCATAGTCAACTCTAGGAATAACTTCCCTTATGACCTTCTTAATGAGTTTCTTAGGCTTCTCAAAAGCCTTAGGCATATTTGTCTTTTTGAGATTACTTCTAGGGATAACTTCCCTTGTTACCTGAACTTGACTCCTATACCTAGGGTTAGTTCCATAATCATATGGAACTCTATGGTACGAGGGCACATTCTTTTTAGCTTTTGGTTTGTATCCTAAATCTCTCTTGTCATTGAATGACTCTTTCCTATCTATCCTTAGATTTTTTTTTTCTTTTGACCCTTTAAAGATATTTTCTATTATTTTAAGGGTCTTTTCCAATTTATCAAGTCTTGATCCCAACACTTGATTTGCTATCCTTAAATCCTTAATTTTAGATTTTTCTTGATTTCCTTAGATATTTTTATTTTTAGGCATATATCTAAATTTCTTAGAGTTCTTGCCTAAATTGTTAGCTACCTTCCTAGCCTTAGGTGAGATAGTCCTAGCATGAAATAATTTATAATTTATCCTAGGTTTTTCATGCTTTCTATTTTCATGATAAATAACATTAAAATGATAGAATTTATTTCTAGCATGTTTTTTTATCATTATTTAAAGAAATATCATTTACTAATTTTACCTCAGTGTTGTTCTTTGAAGCTCCCCCTTCAATTGAATTTCCTCTCTTGTTAAGTCTTCCTTTATGACATTGATTCCGATAATGCACCTTTTGATTGCAAGTGAAACACATAATGTGCTCCTTTCCTTTATGTATCACGGGTAAGACCTTCTTTGGTTTCTCCTTGCCCTTGGATGTCACTTGGGTCTTCTCCTTTCCCAATTTAGGACACTTGCTCTTGTAGTTTCTATTCTCCCTACACTCAAAGCATATGATATGACTTTTATCTTTTATAAATTAAAATTTTTATACCTTTTCTTGTAGGGATGACACATGATCCTTCTTCATTTGACCCAGAAGTAGAGACTTCTTCTTGTTCCGATGTCAACGAACTATGCTCCCTCTTAATACTAGAAGTGGATGCTTCTTTGATTTCATCCTCTGATGTTGAATGTTTCTCAACCTCTGAATCTTCATCCATATAAAATAAAGAGTTTCCCTTTTGGCCTTTGTCATTACTTTTCGTTGAGAATGGGTCTTCATGAAGCTTTACCAATTTGCTTCATAGCTCCTTGACATCTTGAAATTCTCCAATTTTACACAATCTAGCGCTTGGCAATAAGTTAACAAATAATTTGATTACCTTGTTGTTAGCCTCACACCTCTTGATTTTCTCCTTGTTTTATTTCTTCTTCTTGAGGAACTTTCCGTTTCCATCAATTGGAGTTTGAAATCCCTCCATTAGAGTAAACCATTGTTCTATCTCCATCATAATAAAATTTTCAACCTTTAATTTCCAAAGGTCAAAACTCCTAATTTCGTAGGGTAGAGGTGCTCAGATATCATATTCGAATCCATCTCGACAATTCATTTGAAGTTAAGCTCATTTATGATGAATCTTTGACCGTTGAAATTAGGGGCTTCACTTCAAAACTTCTTCTTCCTCTAGCTCATTGTTCTCTAGGCGATTAATCCAATAAAGAGCAACATCACTCAAACTTTGAGATCTAGAGGGGGGGGGGGGTGGGGTAAATAGCTTCGATTGCTTCGTCGATGATGATTTGCAGTGAATATCTTGAAGCGAAGACTCACCAATGCTAATACTTGGATTTCACTTGGTATCCACCTCCTTAAGGTGACTAATCTAAGGATTCACACAGTGCACATACTCAACTATGAAAAACTCTCTTTCTCGGAAACACTCTAAATGTGGAGAAATCTTGTACAAACTCAAACACACAAGAATACAATAAGAACAAGGAAATGAAAACACACTACAATGAACACCTTGTTTGCTTGATCTCTTGTTGCTTGAAATGCCTCTTGATCAGTTAAAAATGCAACAACACTTCTTCCACAATGTCCCAAGAGTCGGCACTAAAGAGTCGTGTGAGTGTTATCTTCAAGCCTTTGCAAAAAATCCTTTTCTAGGGTTCACTCAACGCCTTTAATCGATTAGGCTTTCCCCTAATCGATTGCCATGTCATCCGACCGTCCAACACCTGACTCAATGCCTTTAATCGATTAGGTTTTTCCCTAATCGATTGCCATGTCATCTGACCGTCCAACACCTGACTCGACGCCTTTAATCGATTAGGCTTTTCCTTAATTGATTGTTATGTCATCCGACAGTCTAACACCTACAGAACGACTCTTTTTTCAAACCCTAAGTGATTGGTTACTCATTCCAATTAATTCAGATAGCCTTAATCAATTACCCAATCAATTCCACAACTCTCTGTTCACTTGCGAAAATGTCTTAATGATTAACACAATCAATTCAACCTTCCTAATTGATTGTCTCAATCTATTCCCTCTTCTCGTGATAAAACACTACCTAATTGATTGAACTAATCGATTAGTAGTGGCTAAATTGATTGGGTCAATCGATTCAACCTTATTTTTGTGAATTCCTCTTCATGAATCTCCTAGCCTTAATTGATTGGTCTAATTGATTGGGTTCAGCTCAATCGATTGACCAATCAATGTGGGCCCTTTTTGTGTTCTCGCAAGAACCTACTAATCGATTAGCTTAGGGTCAATCGATTGCATCGGTCGATTGTCCAACCCTAACTTTCTTAATCAAAGTTTAGGATTCCCTTACCTAATATCTGGTTAATCGTGACTTGTTGGGACTTGCCCATCAAGTGTTTGGTCAACCTTTGACCTCGCTTAGACTTTGCTAACTTTTCGCTGGACTTTTGATCACTAAGTGAGGTCCTCCTTGACCCACTTGGATTTTTCTCATGCCTAATCATAGTTAAGGATTTCCTCTTGCGAACGTGTGATCCTCCTTGACCCGCTTGGACTTTTCTTTGTCTAACCGTAATTAAGACTTTTCTTTGCCAACTTGTAGTCCTATATGACCCACTTAGACTTTCCTTTGCCTAACCATAGTTAGAGTTTTCTTTTGTCAACATGCGATCCTCCATTAATCCACTTGGACTTTCCTTTGCCTAACCACAGTTAGGATTTTCTTTTACCAACGTGCTATCTTTCTTGATCCACATGGACTTTTATTTACCTAACAATAGTTAGGACTTCCTTTTATCAATATATAGTCCTCCTTAATCCACTTGGACTTTCTTTTGCCTACCCACAATTAGGACTTGTCTTGTCTAACCTTTAGTTAGAACTTTCCCAGTCAAATATCTTGTCCACTATGACCTACTTGACTTTTTCTTATATATTATCTCGCATATTATTTAAATATTGAAACTCAAACTCGAATCTACTCGAACTTAATCAAACTAGTCAATCTTGACCCAAGAATGATTATACCAATAATTTCTCAATAGATTTGACTCGAATATTCACCACTAGATTCATGAGGTTGTTCTTGTTATTATCGCCCCAGGGCAATGATGCAATCCATTGTATAACCAAGGATTTAAGATTCAAATCTTAGCTACGGTGCATTATAGGGAATTTTTCCTCCAGTGAAAAGCGGACCTAAGAATACTCACTGTCTAGATGAGCCTCCATAAGTGCTTTCTAATTTATCCTAGTGGTCAGTAGAAAATTTTTGTAAGACTAGTCTGATCATCTTTTGGATTAGTCAGTTTGAAGAACTGGACACTAAAATAAATAAATAAAATCTCACAAAAAAAATAATAGTATTAAAAGACTCTAAAGACTCTAAAAAACACCACAAACGATTCTTCTTTAAAATTTGGATTAATTTAGATCTATATAATATTTCTCATTAAAACTACTGATACGGTTGGTAATGGAGGGCCCCCAGAAGGAAATGGGAGAAAGGTCAAGGCCATATGGCGGTCAAAAGTCAAGAGGATGTGGCAGTCAATAGTCAAGGCGACTTGGCGGTCAAATAGTCAAGCTGATGGGGCAGTCAGAGTGGAGCATAGGGGATAGCCAGAGGTCAGACAGACTTGTTGATCGAAGGGGCAAAGCAGTAGGAGAACGAAGGGAGACGACAGGCGAGGTACAAGTCACGGGTCGAGATTGACAGAACTGTTTAGAGATGGTCCGATCTATAGGCCTGCGGTTGAGGGTCGGGAAAGGCCTGCGGTTGAGGGCCGGGAAATACAAAGGGCAGGATACAGGTCGAGATCAGCAGAGCTGTGTAGAGACGGCTCGGTCTGCGAGTCTGCGATTCGGAGGCCCGGGAGTGCAAACCACAGATCATAGATCGGGATCGACAGAGCCGTTCGAAGTTAGCCCGACTGGCAGGTGACACTTAGAGGCTAGAGCCGATCGGAAGATGCGAGGCAAGTGCAGGTCACAACGGAGCGGATGAACTAAGCAGTGCGGGGGTCGGAGAATCTCAATGGTCCGTCAGGGATAATCATTACATACTAATGATGCGTGCGAAGGTGGAGGTTCCTAAAACGAAGAGATGCCCTCATAACCAGTAGCAGCCTGTCATCTGTCCTCCATTACAAGACAAAACTCATGTGCAAAGGCGGAGGTTCCTAAACAAGAAGATGCTTTCACGACCAATAGCAGCACGACAGGTGTCAGGGACTACAGGACAAAGCCCAGCGTCTAACGTTTTCTGACAGGGTTGCAGTTTCTAGAAGGAGAAAACGCATAAAAAAAAAGGGGATCCCTTGTATGCAGGGACGCGCACACACTCCCTCGTCACTTTGGCCACAACTTTTCGCTTTCAGTCATTTTTTTCGGTCTCTCTCTACTTTTTCTGAGGAAAAAGGACCTGACTTGAGCGTCGGAGGGCCTGATCCGGGGACTTTTTCCCTGGGTTTTGGTCTCTAACGTGAAGGGGGGATTGTCTGAGTGTACGCAGGGTCCTGCAGCAACGTCAGCCACACGTGGGAGCCGAATCACCTACGACTTTCCGTTAACAACCAGGACACCGCGACCGGCCTCCGTCCGACTCAGCTTGATCACAACCCCGACCTCGGCTCGAGGCGGCAGGCGAAGGAGAAGCGGCGTGTGAGGCAGGGCTGGGAGCAGGCTGGGTCGCTGCCCCAAATGAGGCGGATCCAAGATGAGGGAGCGACCTCCTCTCCAAGATTGTCCGACCTCGTCGCAGTATTTCCAGGTCATCAGGGGCAGAGGCAGAACCTCTGAGGCGCGATGCAGAACCTCCGCTGTAGGCACCAATGCGAAAGGTCATTCTCACGAAGAAAATTGTCGAAAGCGGGGGAAGGGGGCTCAGCTTGAACTTACCTAAGGAGCGCGGTGTTTCAGAGGAAACGAGGCTCAGCCGGAAAAAGGAAAGTAGGTCCTCAGATAGCAGTCTGGTCAGATTCAAGCGACAATCCTCCATGCGGGTCGCAGCCACAGTATAAGGAAGGTCCATATGGAAGTCTTCCAACGCCGGAGTCAGAGGTAGCGCAAATTGCCATCGCAGAGGCCAATCCACTTCTTCGGGAAATCGGAGAAAAAAGAATTTTTTTTCCTCCAGTTAGCACTGGGAGGAGGAAGAGGAGAGAAGAAAGCAGTCTGACGGCGAGCTTGGAAGTCAAAAAGACCATCGGCGTGCCGAGCAAGAGCAAAGAAGCAGTGAAAGAGGGGAGCGGACCAGGAAACCTCGCAAACTTCGCAGAGTATTACAAAGCCACATAAAATCTTTATGGAGTTGGGAGTTAGCTGACCTAAGGGGATCTTAAAGTAGCGGCACACTCCAGACAGAAAAGGATGCGGGGGTAGACGAAGGCCAGATATAAATTGCTCAGTGAAGAAAGTACAAGAACCCGGCGGAGGATCGAAGTACAAGTTCACACCAGTAGGGATGATGGGGCGAAAGCTAGTAGGGATTTCGTAAGTGTACCGTAGGTCATCCCAATCCAACTCAGCGAAAGTTGAAGCGCCTGGGAAGTGCTTCGCCAACAAGGAAACCCAAGAAGGAGAGGTCATTGCAAGGGAGATTATCTCAGGAGGTAGAAGGAACAAACGAAAAGAGGAGGCTGGGAAAAAAGGAAGGGGCGCGACGCGATCTCGGAAAAAGTCAGTCGGCGGCGGCGGCATTTGAGTGCTCCGTGGTGATGGCGAAGCATAACAGAAGGGAGAGAGGAAGAAGATACTTATAGGTATGGTGGAGGAAGGATATTCTCGTACGTTAACAACGGATGGTGGATACAGGGGCGGAAATAGACAGGGAGCGCTCTGCAATGAGCCTCGAGAATATAACCAGAGGGTATTATAGGAAAGGCAAAGGCTCGAGGTACGAGGCGCCTCATGAGGTACGGAAAAAGAGGAAAGAGAAAAAGGGGGAAAAGGGGCACACTCAGTTCAGCCAACTTTTCGCCGAACAAGTGATTGCCTCGTAAGGACAAAGGTGAGCGGAAGCGGCCATCAGAAAGAAAGGTGGAGCAGATCAGCGAGCTTCATGGACATGCGTCAAAGACAAAAAGTAAAAGCTGGCCCTCACCAGACTCGGTATAAAAGCGACTATTGGGAGGAGAGCGACGTAGCAAAGGCAAAATAAGCAAGGGCAAGCTAAGTACAGCCATCCAAAGTTCAGTAAGATCACGCCAATAAGTACAATCATGGAAGGTTCAGCATCAACACATAAAAGGTGAACATTATAATATATCGCCAATCATACGACATCCAGGGAAGAGGGCGCAAAATCAACGGAGGCCAACGGAAGGAGTACGGGGTCGGCCAGCACTATGGGGAGAGACGCAGGATCCGCAAACGCTTCAGGAACAGCAGCAGGAATAGCCCGGGCAGAAACATCCATGGGAGCCTGATCGGCCGCAGGGGGAGGAGCCTCCAAGAGGAAAAGTCCCTCATCCGCTTCGAAGGAAGGGAAGGTTTCCTGTGGCAATTCCCTGGTTAGGCGAGCTGTGTCCAAGAAGGTGGCAGGAGGTGCCGAGCGTAGGAAACCTTGCTCAAAGGCCTGTCTGACCCCACTAGCGGCCCCATGACACAGCAACAAGACCATCCAACGCCCCAGCTTTTGGAGGAAAAAGGAGGAGCTGACATAGGCCAGCCTGTAGGCCTTCAGCCGCTCTGATTCGCCAGCTCGGTACACCTCCAAGCTGTTCTTGTTCTCCGTAGCCTCAGTGTGTGCCACAGACAAGTCGCTCTGGCCCTGAGTCGCTGCTTCCTGGGCCTCCAAGAGATCCGCTTGCAAGGATTGGAGAGTGGCTTGGCACGCTTCCCACTGAGTCTGCATGGTTGCCTCTCGGGCAGCGGTAGCACTAGCCAAGGCCTGGGCATCAGCCAACCTCATTTGCAGGAGCTCCTGACTTTGCCGTAGCCGTGTCAACTCCGCCGATCAGGAAACCAGCTCTGTCTCTTTGTCTTTCAGATCAGAAACTGCCGCTTGATGACGCTCCGCTTCAGAAGCCAAGGAGGACTCACTCGTCTTTAAGGCCGCCTCCAGCTTCTGTAGTTTATCGAAGGCGACGTGAGAGATGACTCGGGCAGAGACTGCAGATTCCCCGGCGGCACGCAGATAAACATCCAGGCTTCCAAGGGCGGGCTCAGGAAGAGTTGAGGAAGCCACAGGGGGCTCTAGTTCCTGGAGACGTGCCTTGAGCACTGCGTTCTTCCGCTGAAGCTCGGCCGCTCGCTGAACAGCACTCAGACTCGCGAAACAGGTCTGCAAGTGGCCATAGGAGGGAAAGGCGGTTAAATTAAGGTATGAATACCCAGAAGAAGAAAAATAAGGAGCTTACCGCCACCAAGGAACGAGCAATTTGATCAAAGCCCTCCAAAGGAGAACCGCTCTCCCAGAATTGGCGATTGGCTGACGGCCAGGAGGTAACCAAGTCCCCATAGAAATCAACCCTACCCAAGATGGAAGATAGGTCGGCAGCGGGTGCATAGGTCGGGTCGGTCTCTGAGGGAAGCCTCCAGGAAGCCTCAAAGGCTAGGTCCGCGGAAGGCAGTTCCAGATTTGGCGCGGCGGAGCTCGTGGGCACGAGAAGAGGGGAGGCTGAGGGAGCCAGTGAGTCCAGGGGCTGATCGCCAGAGGACGAAAGCGGGGCAGGTAATACACTCTGGATTGGTATCGGAGCTGTCAGGTCCAGCGGCGGGTCTGCCACTTCCAGATCACAGGCCTTCTCCTGGGCCAAGCTTGTCTCCTGGACCGAGCTCGTATCCGAGGACCTGGAGGGGGAAGAGATAACCGCCACACGTTGGCGGCGAGGAGGTGGAATAGAAGTCGCGGTGACCGGGGCCGTCCTTTTGCCCTTGCGTGTCAGGCGCAGCTTCATAGTTGGAGGGAGAGAAGGCACTTGTCCTGCGGGCGAGGGCTCAGTCGTAGGTTGATCAGAGATGCGGGGTAGGGCTGAGTCTGCAGGGTTGAGAGCAGGTAGCTCAATAAGCATCGGGGCGTCCTCCGCATCAGAAGTCCGGGGTTCCGAAAGCTGCGGACCGGCGGCGACGGCGGGATCAGAAGGTAGACCTTGCATCAGCTCTTCGTTCAGAGCTTGCAGAACGGCCACCGAGGGTGTCTCTTGAGAGGCGAAAGAACGGAGGAGGGCAGCCACTACAAATATAAGAGGAAAAAGCACCTCAGTTAGCAAAGAGCAGTATACAAAAAAAAATAACAACTTACCAAAAGGAGCTCCGATTTCCGTGGAAACAGGGCTAAGACCAAAAGCGTGCAGAATGCCTTCTAGCATCAGCACAGACAGGCGAACAACAACACCTTTCAGCTTGTCCACAGCTGCGGAGCAGGCAGGCTCATGGACATGCGAAGGGAAGTCCGAAGCGAGGAGAGAGTGCCATTGAGAAGGCCCGGTTAAGGGGGCAGGGGCTTAAGGAAGAAAAAACGAGATCTCCAGCCTTTATTGGAAGAAGGTAAGTCATCAAAAAACTTATGACCCGGCTTGGCCTGAACGTTGAATACCCCCGCTTCGGCCCGCCGGAAGGAATAGAAGTGATAGAATAGTCTAGCGGTCAAGGGAATTTGATAAATGCGACACAAGATGATGGTTTCGCAGACAGCTCGGAATACATTGGGGGCAAACTGAGAGATACCAATACCGCAATACTGACTCAACTCGGAGAAAAAAGGATGCAAAGGAAAGTGAAGACCACCTAAGATTTGATCCCTAAAAACAGTGATAAACCCTTCGGGAGGAGAAGAAGGATGTTCATCTGGTGAGGGAAGACGAAACTCATAAGCGGCGCCTAGCCCCAAGTTGGATTGCAGTGAAGACAGGTCGTGATGGTCTAAATCAGAGATGTAACGTGAATACCAGAAGAGTTCCTTACCATCCATGATTACGAGGAGTAAGCAGGTGAGGGGGATGAAGACAAGAGGGGTCACAGGTCGGGCGCAAGTAGGAGGACGAGAAGCTGCACTACCAGAGACGGTCACGAACGAGAGGAAGAGGATAGCGAAGCGTCAAAGTGAAGACGGCGGACTGCTCTTAGGATTTATAAAGCCCATTCATTCCTAGGACACATCGAGAGTCGAGCCAAGTATCTTTTTGGGTAACACACCCCAGCGTCGTCTGATAGGAAGTGAGCGCCGAAGGGTGCAAAAAGGGGTCAGAAGCTGGCGTCAGGAGGCGTGAGCAGTAAAGGCATCGGACAGGTGTCACCCCGAGAAGAAGCGCATTAAAAATTGACATGGCAAGGCAATCATGAAAGGGTGTGGCCTACAAAAGATGCATTTCTCCTCGAAAGGCCCGAGGCTAGGCGGGAAGTTTCATAAAGCTACAGAAGCCAAGCAATTCAAAAGGGTCGCGGATGAGGCAAGGCAGGTCAGCTGAAGTGAATGTCAGATCAGAGGAGTATCAAGCGGGCCTGTGGGAGTGTTGCTTGCTCGGACCATCCAGGCAAGTAGCTCTGCATAGACAGCCCCTGATCCGGTCAGCTAACCAAGCGCATCGCGAGAACCGCGGGGTCATCATAAGCTGCGAGGGCACTGTGACCCAAGGGTTGAGTAAGGTTTTTACGCTCCCTTCTCTATTCTTAATTCTATACCATGCATAATGCAATTGCAGGGAGAAACGCGACGCGAATGAGTAAGCCCAAAGCTAGCAATAACGACCAGATCAACCACAGCAATGAGGTCGGTATAGGTGAGACGGATAAAGGCGGAGAAGAGCAATGCGTCTATGCCTCCGCCATTTGGAGTATCATTACTGGTCTCAGACCAGCGCCATCGCCACCGGTCTCGGACCGGAGTATCCCAGACTCTCGCCTTAGTGCGAGTTATAAGTGAGCTCTGCTCTCACGACCAACGACCTTTCAGGTCGGCTCCCATGCGAGAATTATAAGTGAGCCCTGTGCTCACGCCCAACGACCTTTTTAGGTCGGTAGTCCCAGACTCTCGCCTCAGTGCAAGTTATAAGTGAGCTCTGCTCTCACGACCAATGACCTTTCAGGTCGGCTCCCATGCGAGAATTAAAAGTGATCCCTGTGCTCACGCCCAACGACCTTTTAGGTCGGTAGTCCCAGACTCTCGTCTCAGTGCGAGTTATAAGTGAGCTTTGCTCTCATGACCAACGACCTTTCAGGTCGGCTCCCATGCGAGAATTATAAGTGAGCCCTGTGCTCACGCCCAACGACCTTTTTAGGTCGGTAGTCCCAGACTCTCGCCTCAGTGCGAGTTATAAGTGAGCTCTGTTCTCACGCCCAACGACCTTTTAGGTCAGCTCCCATGCGAGAATTAAAAGTGAGCCCTGTGCTCACGCCCAACGACCTTTTTAGGTCGGTAGTCCCAAACTCTCGCCTCAGTGCGAGTTATAAGTGAGCTCTGCTCTCACGACCAACGACCTTTCAGGTCGGCTCTCATGCAAGAATTAAAAGTGAGCCCTGTGCTCACGCCCAACGACCTTTTAGGTCGGTAGTCCCAGACTCTCGCCTCAGTGCGAGTTATAAGTGAGTTCTGCTCTCACGACCAACGACCTTTCAGGTCGGCTCCCATGCGAGAATTATAAGTGAGCCCTGTGCTCACGCCCAACGACCTTTTTAGGTCGGTAGTCCCAGACTCTCGCCTCAGTGCGAGTTATAAGTGAGCTATGCTCTCACGACCAACGACCTTTCAGGTCGGCTCCTATGCGAGAATTAAAAGTAAGCCTTGTGCTCACGCCCAACGACCTTCTAGGTCGGCTCCCATGTGGGAACCAAAGATCATCTCCCCTGCGAGAATCATAAGCGAACCCGACATCCACGCCTAACGACCGTGCAGATAGATATGCCTCGCGACGAGCGGGACGTCTGCCGATAAGCAGGTTAACTACATCTGGCTTTATTTTAGCTCCTTTATGCAAATTGCAAATATACAGCAAACATGCGAGGCACGGAATGCGGGAGGCCATCCACCATGCCCATAAAGTACCAATATTAACTGCGAAATCAGGTTTTACACGTTCATTACAGTTTTTATTTTCAAACACTATGTTGATTTTATTATCCAAAATTCATACATAAAGATAAGCCATGATGCAACTCTTGTCTCTTACATACGGGTCAATTTCTAAGAATGCTTGCTAGATGTTCTAAGAATGCTTGCTAGATGAAGATTGAGCAAGACTATGCCGGAAAAGGACAGATAGACAAGTACAACGACGTAGTTCAATAAGTAGGTGATATAGCTAAGGCTACAAGTGGGAACGTCTTGCGGGAAAGGAGCCACTGAGACAGTTATCACCCAGACCAGCTTTAACTCGGGGAAGGGATTGGTCATGGAGAATGAGCACTGCCGCGTGAAGAGCTAACCGGAGACGCAGGGGCGTTCAAAGCCCGAGCCAGCTCCGCATGTAAGGAGTTAATGACTGCTTGTTGCCGGGTGATCGTGTCTTGCTTGTCGTCGAGATACGCACGGAGGAGAGATAGCTCCGTTTCATGCTCTTGTTTCAAGCATTCTTGAAGGCTAAGTTGGCGCTGCAGGCTAGCCTGGCATTCCTCTTTCCTCGCCTTCTCCGCATGCACGCAATACTTTGCGAGACGATACTGAGCTTCCATGGAATGCAGGGCAGCCACCTGGCGAGCTCGGTCCCTGGACAGGCGCTCCAGCTCGCGCTCCTTCTCGGCAAGTTGCGAAGTGAGCTGATCTATCCGCGTTTGGGCAGACGGTTGATCAACTTCGTTCGAGGAAGGAGAATGCATTGCGTGGGAAGGAGGCTGGTGGAACACGGGTTAGCAAAAGAAAGTAGGAAGGCGAGAAAGGGGAAGGATAGGATAAAGAAGTGACCGCTAGGCTCTTTATAAAGAAGGCGGGTGGCCAAGTCAAAGCAATTGCGTGAAAATGGCGCCCCAAGCGACTGGCGAAACAATTAAAGAGGCATGGTATCCCAGGCGACGCGACACAAAGATTGATGTGAGAGCCCAGGCGACGCGACACAAAGGTTGATGCGTGAGGCAGGAAGCAGAGCGCGCAGATATGCTGAGTTCACAGAGATGTTCGAAGGTCTAGTCGAAGGAGGACGACAGTCTGACTGACTTGTGGGGGAGGCTTGTGATACGGTTGGTAATGGAGGACCCCCAGAAGAAAAGGGGAGAAAGGTCAAGGCCATATGGTGGTCAAAAGTCAAGAGGATGTGGCAGTCAATAGTCAAGGCGACTTGGCGGTCAAATAGTCAAGCTGATGGGGCAGTCAGAGTGGAGCATAGGGGATAGCCAGAGGTCAGACAGACTTGTTGATCGAAGGGGCAAAGCAGTAGGAGAACGAAGGGAGACGACAGGCGAGGTACAAGTCACGGGTCGGGATCGACAGAACTGTTTAGAGATGGCCCGATCTACAGGCCTGCGGTTGAGGGTCGGGAAAGGCCTGCGGTTGAGGGCCGGGAAATACAAAGCGCAGGATACAGGTCGAGATCGGCAGAGCTGTGTAGAGACGGCTCGGTCTGCGGGTCTGCGATTCGGAGGCCCGGGAGTGCAAACCACAGATCATATATCGGGATCGACAGAGCCGTTCGAAGTTAGCCCGACTGGCAGGTGACACTTAGAGGCTAGAGCCGATCGGAAGATGCGAGGCAGGTGCAGGTCACAACGGAGCGAATGAACTAAGCAGTGCGGGGGTCGGAGAATCTCAATGGTCCGTCAGGGATAATCATTACATACTAATGATGCGTGCGAAGGCGGAGGTTCCTAAAACGAAGAGATGCCCTCATAACCAGTAGCAGCCTGTCATCTGTCCTCCATTACAAGACAAAACTCATGTGCAAAGGCGGAGGTTCCTAAACAAGAAGATGCTTTCACGACCAATAGCAGTACGACAGGTGTCAGGGACTACAGGACAAAGCCCAGCGTCTAACGTTTTCTGACAGAGTTGCAGGTTCTAGAAGGAGAAAACTCATAAAAAGAAGGGGATCCCTTGTATGCAGGGACGCGCACACCCTCCCTCGTCACTTTGGCCACAACTTTTCGCTTTCAGTCGTTTTTTTCGGTCTCTCTCTATTTTTTCTGGGGAAAAAGGACCTGACTTGAGCGTCGGAGGGCCTGATCCGGGGACTTTTTCCCTGGGTTTTGGTCTCTAACATGAAGGGGGGATTGTCTGAGTGTGCGCAGGGTCCTACAGCAGCGTCAGCCACCCGTGGGAGCCGAATCACCTACGACTTTCCGTTAACAACCAGGCCACCGCGACCAACCTTCATCTAACTCAGCTTTCAGACATGATCAACTACTATATGGCCACTGAAGACTCAAATAACATGTGTAAAAATTCTCACCAAGATGTCACATCTTTAAAATTTGGGATTCATATAACAGTTTTAATCAAAATTATTATATTTCTCATTTATCTAAAATTAAACGGATTCAGAATGTCTGATTAAATATCTGATCTTTTGATACAAAGATCGTTATGTTATGATAAATGGTCGTATGATTTATTCATTTCTAAAGAGTATAAAGTCATCCTAAGGGATCGTTAAAGATGATAATTTTATTTTTTCTCAAATAAAATTAAAAATGAATTTTGACACAATAATAAAATTATCGTTATATGACTTAAAAATCACGACTTCAAATTTTGAAAATAGTTTATTGTAATATAAGATATGACTATGAATAATATATTCTTATTCGAAACCCTATAGTGGCATGAGTTTGTGTGTATATTATATATATATATATACTTCTTATGTGTAAATTTTAAAATTAAGATTTGTTTTTTGTTTTTGTCAAACATTTAGTCAGTAGAGGCACAAACGTGCATATGGACTTAGCCGAATTCTCCGGCCATAATTTTCTGTTACTTGGAAAAGAAGTAATGTTGCGGTCAATTTCAATGCGGCATGAGGCTCGCCTCCATCGGTCTCCTACGGAAGTCAAATCAAAGTAATTAAACGCAAAACACAAATTTCAACTGCCCATTCATTACATTAAACATTAAATTCAAAGATTTGAACAATGACTTGAGTGTAATTTTGAAATGTGTTATGAGAGCATAAACAGTGCAAGTTGAGCATAATTAAACGTTTTAAACTGAACAATTTTTTGATAATTTGATATTAATTAAGAGTGTTTAATTAGTACTTTAAAAAAACACTAAATCCAAAAAGAATATTCTTGGTTGCTGTTGAAAAATAAAATATAAAATAATGTCTATTTAAGTCTTAGAGACTTCAAATAATGGTGGTAAAAAGGTGAATAGTTCGTCCCAGCGCCCTCGTCAATTTATTCCAGGATCAACACGAAGGAGGTAAATCACGGGTGACTAATAGTCTTTGGAATAGTTACTAGCACATAAAAGAGACATTTATCTCGATTTTGCCGAGATTCGAACCCCAGATCTCATGATGACAACACCTCATGCACTAGCTACTAGACCCATCCGAAGGGACTTAGACTTCGAATAATGAACAATAGGTTCCTATCTTCGGACTTAGACTTCGAATAATGAACAATAGGTTCCTATTGTTGTATGCAATCAGGCTTGATAAGCTAAATAAATCCCTCTATAGCTCCGGAATCTAGAGGGATTTATTTAGCTTATGCCTCATAAAGGATGATCTATTTTATAGGCGCGATATAGTATTCTCAATGTAGGAAAAAGTTACTTAGATTGATTATAGAGAGAAAAGATTAGAGTACGAATTGGAATCGCTAGTATGATATTATTAGCAATGGCATCCAATGAAGATAGAAAGAGGAGGCTAGACTTTGCCATCTCACAATAAAATTCATAATTTATATATTTTTTTTATCTTACTTGGGCTTCTTATTTTTACTAAATGAAATTTAATCTTAATCACATCTAATTAATTAGTCAAATAATAATTCTTAATTAATTAAATTTAATTAGATCATCTATTAATTTTTAATTTATTTTAATTTTAAAATATTAAAAAAAATTGTGCCTATCTTATTAGACATATGTAAATGTTTATTTAATGTAAGTATGGCTCACTAGAAGAAATAATAATTAATATGTGTGTTTCATGCATATATTTTTGATACTATTTAGCATGCATTTATTTCATATTTTGTATATTTTCATAGTTTTTGCATCCTTTTTTTCTTTTTAGTACAGAAAATCGCTCTTCGCTCGTCGTGTGTTTTATTGACAAGACGTAAAATTTGAGCTCAATTTTAGACAAAATTTGGAAGCATGCATTTCAATACGATGCACGTTCTAGCTATGTCCCCTAACACAGTCGTGCATCACTTTTAGAGCCGAATGAGTCTCAGAGTCTGGAACTTCCAGCATAGAACACAGTCTTATTGTGTCTCCTGACATGACCATATTCTGTATTGATGCCTGTTGCAGAGAATTCCAGCACCAAACACGGTCTGACCATGTCCTCTGACACGATAATGTTCAATTGATTACTGATGTACAGAGTGTCACATGACTAGGCCGTGCTTCCCAACACGGTCGTGGTACTTGACAACACTCGTATTTTTTTTAAGAAAGTCGTACTAGAATTAGAAGGTTTTGGAGGTTATAAAAGGACCAAGGGGAATATTTGTTTAGGGGATCAAGAGGTTTTCCATGACAAGGAACCCTAGGAGAGAGTCGTCTTCCATGGAGCCGCAACGATTTCGTTCATCGAGGAGGCTAGGAGATCTTTCGAATACTACTTTGACACCTACGATTGGGCCTTTTTACTCTTCTCTCTTTCATTTGAGTCGTAGTATGCTTAATTCTATGTCTTCGGCTTGTATCTCTATTTCTATGGAGTAGTTTCCTTAATTCTAGGATTAGGGAGTAACCCAACATTAATTTAATATTTCGATGTTAATATTTATCTCTTTTATCGCATGATGCATTGATCTTTGATTTAATTGTTAGCATACTTAACGTGTTAATAGATCTTAATGGACTTAGCATAGATTTTGGGGTGAGGAGGAAGAACTAAAATGAGATCTCTAATCTTGGACCTATAAAACTAGACTTTAGGGATTGTTCAAGAAAATAGTCTAAACCCTTTCGAGGATATCATTGGTATTACAAAGCGTAAGGAGCCTACCTCGATTCGACATCATGAATAACAATAGCGGAATAGGGGACTAGCGGTCTAGAGGATCATGATTCTCATGTCAGGTACCCCCAAAAGAAAGCAATCATCATAGTATGGTTACCGCGAAAGTCTGCAGGATGGCATTTGGGGTAGATACACTCATGTAAGCTCAAAAGGTAGTATTGATTACCTTAGGATATATCACGTTCAAGTTTGATCAATATTAAGGAAAAAGAGAGACCACAACCACAATATCAAGGGTAGTCACGGTGAAATCAAAGTCGTAAAATTTCTCTTTAAAATCGATTATCTAACAACTTCACTCTTGCTTTCTTAATTCGATTTATTTCACAACCAATTCTCTCAATTTCGATTCATTTAGATAGCCTACTTTGCATCTGGACCGGTACTTGACTTCACGGTCCCAATGGATGCTCTTTTATTACTTAACGATAAATGTACACTTACAGAAATCGTAGATCAAATACCAACTTGAGAATCAATCTCAATTGAATTATACCATGCATAAATTTAATTAAAATAATCATCAATCAACTTGATTACGTGGAATAATCTCGCTTTTATAAGCCATGACAAGTATATATGGTGTTGATTACCACTCTCTAACCGCTTAGCGGTCAGCTATAAGTCGACTATGTGATTTACTCCCTTTAATATAAATTAAGGACAGACTATGAGAAACGTTTGGTGTAAGAATAATCATCTTTTGCTATAATGATTACAACCCTTCAAGAGACTAAACAAGTCAAAATCATGCATGGTGCACCATGTCTACAAATGTGAGATTGCACGCTAATATCCTATAACAAAAACATAGCATCATTAGTTGTCCCATTAAGTGAACATCTATATTTCCAAGATCCATTATAATCAAAGATAATTTTCAACAATAGTAACTAGTTACATAAACCTAACATCCACCACTCGATATGCAACACAACTATTTACTTTTACAATTTGACCATTTCTAAGAAATTATCACTGACATTCACCACTAAAATAAATTCAATAACTCCTTCCCGGTGATAACCAAATCGATATATGACTCCAGCCAAGAAAATCCAAGTTCATGCTTATTATGATCTAATCAATACAAAATAATAAAATCAAACAAGAAGGAAGAAAAAGTTTAGGTTTAGAGATATTACATTTTAAAGCTTTTATTTTTTTATTTTTAGAATTTGTGATTTAAAAGGGGGTTAGAAAAAATTTTGAGCACTTTATATGGTTGGATAATTTGTATATGTATTTAAGGTTAACAAAATTAAAATTGTTTTTTTATCTATAACTATTTTATAATATTTGTTTTTAGGGCCCTAGTTGCTTGGCTTTAGCTTGAGGCCGGCGGAGGTCTTTTGGACCTCCCCTTAGGTCCGACCGTGAGTTCAACCCTAGATTTACATAAAAAAGGACTTCAGCAACTCCGAACATGCAACGGTTGAATAATTTTTGACGAACCCTAATTCCAACCCAACCGATTGAGTCAAATACTAATGTTACAGCCGACCAAGTCTACATGCTCAGTCAAATCAAACGACGTGACGCACGCAGAAGAGACGTCGCGATAACACGTCCATTAATTCCGTTACATGTCTAGCTCTTCCGATCTCTCTCCTGAACGCTATATATACACGCACCTCTTTCTCTCTCTCTCCCCGACCACCAACTTCGTCGAATCAGTTCCCGACACACAGTTGAATCTGTAGATACAACCTTTGACTGATTTGCTTTAGGCGACCGATTCACATGGCGATGGGGAAAGGACAGGTCGTGTTGCTTCTGTTGCTCGTTTCAGTAAGCTTGCAGCCGCAGGGACTGAGGGCAGCGAGGCCGATGGCCGCAGAAGGCAGCAGGCGGCAAGCAGGGCTGCGAAGCGGCCTGGTCCTGCAGCTGCTGCCGCAGGGGCCGACGCCACCGTCGCAGCCGTCCTGTTGCACCAACAACCCCAACATCCCCCCCACGGGCTGCGTTTGTATACCTAGATAATATTCTGTTAGGGGACTTAACCTGAACCCTGAGAAACCCTGGGTTTAGGACGTAGTTTCAAAGTTAATACAAATGAATATCTATAACCTAGCTAGCTATCATCTTCTATCAACTTGTTGTTATGTTTGGTCAGCATATTTGCCAACTCAAATATCATGCTATATATGTGTCCCAATCAGCATAATAAATTACTAAGAAATATAATTAGATGTTAATAAATGAAATTGTTCTTTTGTTCACAATCTCTTTATCTCGTGTATAAGTGAAAGGTTGTTACGAAAGCTCTTAGAATATACTGTCTTGCTATAGTGATAGAGCAATTAATATGAGACACATGTTCCTTGATTGATTAAGACTCTTATAAGCCAATACGTCATCACCTAATGATATTCCCAAAATGTGAACCATAAGATTACAATCCAAATATAGCCGTAGCACACTTTTCTTCTTGCTTAAAGGCCTCACCTTCACCTTCATCAAGCCTTCACCCACTTGTACCTACGACTCCAAGTCCACACACATCTACATAGAGGTTCCTCGACTCTAAGTCTTCATCCATTTGCCTAAAGACCTCACCTCCATGTGTTCATCCAATCTCATAATAAATAATTTGTCAAGCTCTTGTCAACCTTAACCTTATATGTTACGATTCCTACGTGCAAGCTAGTTGGGTGAATAATTTTAATTGTGTTGAGTTTTACTCTGTTCATCATCTCCTAAGGGGATTGCATCTAAGGTCTAGTATCCTGATGACTACCACTATTATTCTTCTCTTTCTAGGATACCTTTTGGAGGCGGAGAAGTACTCTCTTACAACTTGTTTCTGTAAGAAATACAACTAAATGCAAAGATACAAATGAAATTAAAAGAAAACAAAACATACGTGTTTACACGAGTTTTTCTTTAGATGCTTCTTGTTACTTCAAATTACTTCTTGTTAGTTTGGAAATGTAGTAGTACTTCATCCTTACAACCCCAAGAACTGGCTACCTCGATCTTCCTTGAAACCCTCCTTTATAGGATTATTGTTGGGTTGATTTTTGCTTATCAGTCAATTGATACTCATCAATCGATTGTTCCATTGTAGATTCGAACATTACTTTGACATATCAGCTCAACAACTCAATCCATTTGAGCATCAGTTGACTGACCATTACTATTAGTCGACTGTTGCCTAATCAGTCGAGTCCCATAGTCAAGTTCTAACTTCTCCGTTCGCTCGAACAGTAACATCAGTCGACTAATACACTTTTTCAATCGATTTCTAAAGTTTTTATTCGCTGCAATAGTATTAGCAGTCGATTGTCACTGTAGTAAATTGTCGTTCACAATTACTATAGTAAATCATTGTAGCAAATTTTTATTCACAGTACTAGTATAGTTACTGTAGTAAATCCTAAAAATATTTTAAACCCTATTTCAGGGTTTAGAGTCCATAGGTCAGTCAATACACTTTATTAATTGACTAATACTTATGTTTCAACTTTATCAATACTGAATTTTTATTTTTCTTGGTATTCAATTGACCTCAACCTACGAGAACTTCATTTGCACAACATCTAGTTAACCATGACTTGTCAAAATTTTCATTGTTTAGCATCTAGTCAACTTGACCTACTGAGACATTATCATTATCTAACATCTAATCAACCTTAACCTACCAAAACTTTATCAAAATATGGCATCCATCAATAATTATCATCAGAGACATCAAGAGTAAGTACATTAACTGTAGGATCGATGACATGCTATGGGAGGTGAATAACACTCGTGACTTTTTCACTCATTTCAGAAAATACAGAATAAACACAGCGGAATAAAGAATAAGTAAAACAAAAGAAATACTAACACAATTTCTTTTACTTAGTTCGGAGCCTATGACGACTCCTACTCCTAGGTCCGTGATTGTTGATCGCTTTCGTTGGGTAATCACTATAGATCCGAAAAGGCTTTATAAATATGCAGGTGCAAGTATTAACAAAAACAAAGTGTACCGACAATAAATGATTAGTAGTTCGTTAATTATCGGAGTAGTAGTTAGGCGTTGTTGAGTTGTTCCTGAGCAACGCGCATGTAAGAAGATTGTTCTGAATGTGTTGTTTGAAGCTACTGGTTAACCCTCCTTTTATAGTTGAGCCAAACTTGATCTAGATCCATTGATCTCGGGATCAGTCATTGACTCGAAGCTAATTGGTCGACCGATTCAGGTGTTCGGTAGACCGAACCCTCTGAACCTGCCCAACTTTTCGTCCACATGCTTATGCTCGGATAAGAGTCTTCATTCGATCGACCAATTCCTATGTTCAATCGACCAATCCCGCCGATGATCTCTGACTTATCTGATCCGATCAACCTGGTCTGAAGCTAATCCACATTTGGTCGACTGAACCTCCCTGTTCGGTTGACTAATCCCCTGGTCAACACTTCACCGTGAGTTGGAATATGATCTATTCACTCAGTGGTTCGGTCAACCGATCAAGGCCAACTCTTCAACCTGCAACATGTTAGTTCCCTGCAAAATAGACATTAGAAAATAGGCAGATAACATGTGAAATTAAATTCGTTTTGACAGTCATTGGACTGTCTGGTTCTGACTTTCAGATTTCATCAGAAATCCTACGTCGAACCGACGCATACTGTTCCCTCTTCGGGGAACGCGTCCTTACCTACTCCTCTTAGGAGAGTTTACCTTTTACCAAACCAACCATCTTGATTGACTGGACTTTTGCTCAGCGCCCGAGACTTCAGGTCTTCATGCTGGACGTCGCTCCATGACCCGTCTAGACTTTTACCTAGTCCGCAACCACTAAGATTTTCACCTAGAGTCTCTGACTCTAGGATATCGCCTAAAGTTCATGACCCGCCAAGACTTTCCACCTAAGGTTAGTTACCACCCCCTAAAACCTAGAGTTACCTCCCCCTAGGGTTTTCCACCTGCTTAGTATCCATTAGGACTTTTGCCTAAGAACACTTAGGACTTTCTCGCAAGCTCAATCACACTTGTTAGATAACAAGACAACTCAACCACCTAATGCAATGATTTCCATTTGCACCTCAATAATACAAGTTGACTAGACAGAATATTAATTAAGATTTAGAGACCTACTAGAAAGTTTCGAATTTTACCTATTGGTTGCGACCTTGATCTTATAAATGTCTTCCTCGTCCTCGTCACTAGCTTCTGCCTCTTCTTCTTCTTCAAGATGCTTCTCTTTCTGAATAATGGCTTTCTCCGTAGTCTTTGCAGAAAGGGAACAGATAAAATAAGTTGATTACAATAAAGTCAACGAATACTATGAAAGAGTAAGATAAAATCAAATCTATGATGACTCACAACATCATCGAGCTCGATGCCGAATTTGAAGCATAGTTCCTCGAACTCCTCCTGTGCTGAGATCGTCAAAAATGAAAAATAAGCAGCAACATAGACGACGAGAAAGAAGGACACAGGGAGAATCGAATGGGAGTTACTATAAGTTTTGTCGAGGGCAGCAAAAAGGCGGTCCCTCTCGACGCTCACCATCGGAATCAGCTGCAGAATAACAATAAAACGACTATCTATGGGTTCTGCAAACTACCACAAAAAATCAAACGCTCTCGCCACCGCTCAGCGGCGGCGACGAACTCGCCGACGAGAGTTGGTAAACGAAGAGCGTTGGGTCAACCTGCTATGAAGAGGGAATGAAGGTGGGTGGTTCGACGGAGATGTTCAGCGAAAGAAGGATTCAACTTAAAAGGGTTATGCGGAAAGGAGTTCAGAGGAGCTGTTAGGCGAAGAGGAGTTCGTAAAGAGGGGGTCGCCGGCATAGAGGGGGTTCGGCAGCGTGAAGAGATAAAGAAAGAAAAATGTGAAGAGATCGTGGATGGAAATGCTTAGGGTTTGAGAAGGCAAAGGAGAAGGGAGACGCGGCGGCAAAAAATTTCGGGGAGAGGGAAAGAAAAACTCGGCGGCAAAAAATGGCGAAGGTAAAAAAACGGCGAGGGAAAAAATAATGGTATTCAACAACACTTAATAGACAACGATTTTTAAAAACCGTTGTCGTAACCCCAAAAAAAGCGCACATAGACAACGATTTTCAAAAACTGTTGTCGTAGCTCCAAAAAAGCATAAATAGATAACGATTTTTAAAAATCGTTATCGTAGGCCAAAAAAATTGTTAAAAGACAACGATTTTTGTTAAAATCGTTGTTAAAAGGTAAAAAAATAATGATTTGATATAAAATCGTTGTCGTTTGAGTGTTGTTGAATGAGGATTTTCTTGTAGTGTACCTTCTAAAGGCAAAGCTTGTTACTTGGAGTTGTCTTGAAGAGCTCGGCATGGATACGAATAGAGGCGAGGTTCGAAAATCTCACAAAAGGTTTATGCCCTTCTTGTTACAGGTTATCCATAAGGTATACCTAGAATAATTGTTATTCAATTTTACTTTTGTTTTATGATCTTGTCTACACGATTGTATCTTACATGCATGTAGTGTGTGTGATGTAATAAATTAATTTATTTATTGTTAAGTCTTCCGCTGTGCATTTACAAAACGTGTTTTTAGCACACACCGCATCGGACATATCCAAACACCTTCCCTAGAGATACCCTCACATTCTTCGATCCTACATTTTTGTCTAATGATTACATTAATGCATCAACAACATGATTAGGATCTTCAAAAAGAGAACTGATGAAATGAAAATGGAAATTTAAATAATCATAATCGTTATCTAAGCATCAATTTTTGAGGAGGATTTTGATCAACCGGAGTGTGAAAGATCTAGAAACACTAAAAAGCCTGCCGGAAAGGAAGAGGGTCACTCGCTAGTGAGGAGGATGACCACTCAACGGAGAGGAGGAAGTTTTCTCATCAGAGAAAAATCGTCGGAGAAACACTAGGAAGAGAAAACCTTAAAGTCAAGATCTAGAAGAAAACTGATGAAATGAATAGGATCATAGGCGATGATGCTAGAATGGACTAGAAGATTATCGGCTAGAAGATCATGACCAAAAGGCTATCAGAAATATCAGCTTGCTTATTGGGACGTTGATTTCCATAGAAAGAGTTTAGGGTTGCAAACGAGACAATAATGCTGAGATATGGTGTCTGGGTTTGAGAAAGGTTTAAAAACACACAGAGAAAACTC